>NC_133123.1:26434746-27047246 GCF_033568475.1 Henckelia pumila | reverse complement strand
ACAATCCAAGATAATTAGGCCATTACTGTTATTCCAGGACCCCTACAAAAATGCAGCAGATAACATATATAAAGAGGATGTAGTAATTTGAAGAAATTGCTATACTGTTTTATACCATCCTAGCTAGTTGAAGAAACTAAAAAACACTATGCTATTTTTTTTAACCCACCAAACACAATATT
Source organism: Henckelia pumila (assembly GCF_033568475.1). Classification (NCBI taxonomy): domain Eukaryota; kingdom Viridiplantae; phylum Streptophyta; class Magnoliopsida; order Lamiales; family Gesneriaceae; genus Henckelia; species Henckelia pumila. The sequence goes on along the minus strand of NC_133123.1, from coordinate 27,047,064 downwards.
TTAATTTGTTTTCAAAACATCATATTGAATTTGTATAGATGACTCTCTATACTATTGTAATATAAGTGCAATCAATTAATAAACTATTTTGATATAGTCTCTTTATTATTATTGAAATTATTAGCCCTATTTCTCACTATCACAATAAAAATTACTAATATTTATTTAGCAATATTTACAATTATAAAATATTTATACTTATATATATATATATATATATATATATATTATTTAAACACAACTTTTGTAGTGGTGTAAATTTTTGTTAAAAAGTTTTAAATGATTAATTAATTATTTTTTTATTATAGTAGTGCGAAAAAATATCAATAATTTTAATAATTTTAATAATAAATAAAATATATCAAAATAGTTTATTCATTGATTGCACTTATGCTATCATAGTATGTAGGGTTAACCTTTTTAAATGCAATATGGCGTTTATAAAACCAAAAACACAATCACAAGAAGTTTTGTTTTGCCCCATAATTTACCTCATACTAATAAAAGATCATTACTATTAATGACACACATATTTAAAGTAAAATAACCAAAAATTTGTCCTAATTAGTTAATTAATTAATGATCAATAATTTTATACACAATAATTTTGAGATGTATTATATTTTTAATAATAAATAAAGATGATACTCTTCGATCAATAATTATAATTGTCTTATTTATATTAATGCATTTAGTTATAACATTGCTCTCAATATTTTTGACACCAAATGACATGTTAATTTAAGTGAATACAAATTTTTCTTCTTTTTTTACAATAATTTAATTTAAAGAGTCAAGTAAAAATATAAATAAAATAACATAAGTAGAAAATAAAAAATATATAAATAAATTTAAATACTATTCTACGTTATTTAATAAGTTTAATTATAATTTTAATTATCATTCTAATTTTTTTTTCATTTTAATTATTTTTTAGTTTTCTTTAATTTTTTTACCAATAAAAAAAATAAATGTATCAAGTAAAATATTATATTAATAACTTATAATCACTTTTAAGTTATAAAGATTTCATTATTACTTATACATCTCTATGATTATTATTAGTCTATAACTTGATATCATTGATAGTTTTAAAAGTAGATGGAAAAGATGAATGTAAAAATGATTTAATTTTCCCCATACCCCCTTGTCATCATGTTATGTATATAATTAAATGGTCATTGATTGAAATTATTATTAGGATTTAAATAGAATAAAAAGTTTAATTATATAAATGATTTTCCTTATAATATCTCTTCAGTACCATATTACGCATAAATTAACTTTTAGAGAGAGTTGATCTTTTCGTTTTATAATTTATTCACTCATATGTTATATTATATATAATAAAACCAATGACGTAGATTAAAGTGGTATTGATAAAAGTTAATAGGGTCAAATATATAATATATAATTGTTCTACTCATAAATATTTCACTTGGTTTAATTTATTATTTATTTTTTTAGTGTTAGTTTGTTTACAAATATACTACATTAGTTTAATAAAAAAATTTTAAAAAAATAATGATTTAATTATAAATTATTAATAACTTTTAATTAAAATGCTAACTTTAATTATGTTAATTATCATATTAAATTCTTATTATATCCTCATTCTAAATTTTATAATTTTTAAATTTTGTTTGATTTTTTTTACCAATTAAAAAATTTATGTATCAAATGTAATACTGATAACTAATTATATGACCGAGCGTTTGTTTCTTTACCAAAAGTTATAGCTGGTGGTAATTGTGCAACTCAAATCTTTTCAACCGCACATAGCTCAAGCGACATGGCTGGATCTCTCTATCCAGCAGTGACAATTATTGCACCCCAACAATGTCCCTCCCAATAATTGCACTCTTTGCAATTAATGGAAATCGAACTCATGACTTTGACTCTGATACTAATTGAGTAATTGCAGGACCGAACGCTTGCCGCTTTACCAAAAACTATAGCCGGTGGTAATTGTGCAACTCAAATATTTTCAACCGCACAGCATCTCAAGCGGCATAGTTCGATCGTTCTACCCAGCAGAGACAATTATTGCACCCCAACACTAATAATCATTTTAAAGTTATAGAGATTCATTATTACACATGTCTTTCTATGGTTATAAATCCATAATTTGAAATTATCATTAATATTTAAATTGGAATGAAAAAGTTAGTGTAAAAATAATTTTTCATATTTCTCCTTACCATGTTATGTCTATAATTACTAGGTCAATTAATTGAAACTATTATTATGATTTAAGTTGGATAGAAAATAATTTAAATGTAGACATTATATTCCATATTTGTTGACCATATTACATATAAATTGTTTTTAGAGAACATTCATCTTTGGTTTTATGATTTATTCACTTATATATATGTTGTATCACATATAATAAAACCATTGACGTAGATTAAAATACTATTGAAAAGTTAATAAAGTTAAATATATAAGACATACTACTTTTAAATGTTTCACCTGGTTTAATTTATTATTTAGTATTTATTTGTTTACAAATATACTGGAATAATTTAATAAAGTTTGATTTTAAAATGAGTTAATTGTAAAGTATGTGTAGGTGTATAGTTTTTCTCTATAATAAAATATCGTTTCATCGTATTATATTGCAGAAAACTCAATACTTAATCAATAATAACTTTCTATTCATATTTGACAAGTATAAATAAATTTAATTGAATATTAATTGCGAAATGCAAATATTCAATTATTAATATGATATTTGATTGAACTGACCAAAACAACCTGTGCGTTTTTTCTAGTATATGCAATTTCTTGGTTTAATGTAGTAATTTGAATTAAGAAAATACTGTAGTGTTTTATACCATCCTAGTTGGGACATGGCGTAAGGAAGGCCAAGAACTCCAGCTCCAATTATAGCTGTGATATTGTGGAAAGCCGAGGACCACCATTTTGCTGTTCTTGCAGAAGAAATAGGAAGCCAATCGTCGATTGCCCTCTGTTCTGCGGATCGATCATCCTCCTACATTAAGTAATCTATGCGTAATTAAGAGCTCAAATTAATTTTCACAAATTAATTAATGAAAGATCAATTCAACAACATCCACAACAAATTAATTAGTAGATAAAGAGAAAAACTCAGATTCAAATTAAAATAGCTCAACATTAACAGAAGAATCTCACATCTTTGAAGTAGAAGTCATCTTCATTAACGGGAACTACGGCATCCATTTGATTCATTTTCAGCTTACTTGCGTAATGGAATTTGTTTAAGAAAGCATCGATGAGGAGAAAATGTGGTATATATGCATGGGGTACTAATTGTCTTTTTCCAAGAAAATTCATTGGACGTTCTTGCTGTTAATTGCTTGATGAACATATATGGAGACTGATTCCAATTAAATTTAAGTACGTAACAAAGTTGACTTCACATGCCATGGTTTAAGTCCTTTCAATTTTTCACCAAAATGCGTGGAAGAAATAAAAATAAAAATACACGCCAGCCAACTACGGTGACGCAATTAACTTTCTCCTTTTCCTTTTTAAAAATAACAACAATAATATTTTTCTTAAAAAAAAAAAAGATATACTAACAATATTATTCGATGCAGGATCATTTGTTGATATTTCTTTGAAGACATTGAAGTAAATGAAGTTTTCGGGCGAAATTGTATTTTTATTTATTTAGTGGGTTGGTTGTTCATGAGTTCCATTACAGCTGACTTATCTGAAAATAAATATGAAAGGAATATTTACAAAATACATTACTCAAAAATGAAAAAAACAAACATTTGCTAGCATTCAACTCAAAATAAATTCAACTCCTTGAAAAAATCATAGAGATTTTGATCTCCACTTTTGAACAAATTTTATGACAGCCTCCTCAATCACGTTATACTTGTAACAATGTGGGTAACACATATCTATGCGTTTATCATGGGACGGGATTCTCATTCAACCAACAATATACTGAGAAAAAAAAAAAACAAGAAAGTCTCATTCATCGTCCAATCCCAAACTCCAAAGACTGAACAGCACCTTATGCATTATATAAGGATACCCTCATTCAAAAAAATTATTGTCGGGCACAACTAAAAAGTGAAAACTACAGGATCTGGTTTACCACATAACATAGAAGTGGTGCGTGGCAAAGCACTATTATTCGCTCATCTCGGATTCTCAACGCAAAATGACTAAGAAGAATCTAGTTGACAACATCAAGAACCAGCTTTCGAGATTTGAGAACGGACCACTTCAACCGCCTGTAGTAACCAGCTTGAAGAAGTGCAAGCGATAGAACAAATATCCATTTGAAGCCCATCTGCAATAGTAATATAGCAATGTTGGAGTGCAAAATGAAAACAGATAACAAAATATCTCAATGCTATGGAACCATAGAAGGATTTTTAAATTATAAGATTTCAAATCCATGATTTCCATCATCTCCGTGGGCACCTTTGGAATTCAGTGAATTTGAAATCTCATTTCTTCTAATTTAACGAATGTGATTCATTTTAAATTACAACAAACATAATAACCTCAAGTTTTAATTTTTATAACACATGAGGTATCACCTACCAGTTTTCTCTCTTCCATTTCAGGTTCCGCGGCCCAGGATAAAAATGTCACAACATCTTTTCCCATCTACACAGACAGGCAGAAGATAACTCAGGTGATAATTAAAGACAAAGAGTCCTAAAACTTGACGTGTGTGTACCAAGTCGAAAAAGAAGAATCAATAAATGAACTTACCTGAGCTTCTGTCGCAGGGGTACCATCTTCATACTCAACAGCACCATCGTTAAGCATTTTAGGCATAGCGATAGCTCCACCAGGGAAGTAAGGATTATAATGCAGTCCTTCACGAATCTAGAATAGAAAAATATAGAAACTAACTTAGAATATCAACAAATAAAGGCATCTTGACGCATAATCAAAAGACTGAGAACAAACAACTTACTGAAACACCAGCAGGAGGATCACGATATCCGGTAAGAAGTGCAAAGGCATAATTTTGACCATCGTGGCGAGCCTAATAATTCAAAAGTTTCAAGTTAGGTGAGAGAGATGGTAGAAAGGAATTTTGAGTAAAATATTTGAAGTGGAGGCAGGAAATACTTTGGTAATTAGACTTAAATCTGGAGGATAGGCCCCTCCATTGGCAAACCTAGCTGCTTGTTCGTTTGGATATGGCTGAGGAAAACGATCACTGAGTTTTCCAGGACGAGTAAACATCTCTCCCTCATCATTAGGTCCATCCACCACCTCAATTTCAGCTGCCATAGCCTTAGTTTCCTCTTCTGTATACGCCACACCGACCAAGTCACGATATGATATCAGTGACATGGAATGGCAGGATGCACAGACTTGTTGATAAACCTGGTGACCACGACGAATCCTGTTTAAAATCGATAACATCATCTGAGAACAAGATGTGAGAGAAAACTTTAGAGCTCATCCTTTCTAAATAAAAAGGGAAATATGAGCGCTGCTTCACTTTATCCTAATAAGGAGTATCCTATACAATATAAAAAAAAAAGTAAAATTATGCAATGATTAAGCAAGAATAACATGTAGCGAAGCATGCGTAAACGCAACTACTTGATCACAAAGTGAGACAGGTCAAAGCGATGGTTGACTGTAATATGCAAAGGCACCTGCCTTTTTTTAATATTAAAATGTTAATAATTTTTTCAAAACTAAATGTTAAAAATTTGAGATTGATTTAAACAATGAAAAATTCTTTATTTGAAAAAAATCCTAGGCTCATTTAATTCCCCCCGATAAAAAGTTTACGCATTTAATCTCAGTTTATTATGTTTATATAGTATTCTATCTGTATCTAGCCCGAGATAGTAAAAATTGTATTAAAAATTAGATATGGTGCTTAAGCTTCTACTAAGCACATTTAAACTTCTAACATTTAATCCTCGACTTTGATGGCCATGCTTCATGTTTTTTAGAACCTTAGTTCTATGTACTTGAAAAGGGGAAATCTCGACGTTGATCCACCAAATGAGATTGCAATTTCCTAGAGACATGTATATTGAAATGATTTTAGAATCTTGGAATAAGAAATTCACAACCATGTAAACAATCATAAATCCACGTCATTGATACATCATAGACTCATACCCAAGCAAAAGGGTTTCGGAATGCAAGGTCATAATGAAAATATCGATGCAGAACTTCTCAAAGCCAAGACCCGCATATACATGGAAATAATTGCAATACAGTTGATAAAAGACGCCCATTTAACTCTTACTGTTGTGTGGAGAATGGTTTAACATATACAAGTAATACAACACATGAAACATCCAATTTACTTCAAAAAAAAAAATACAACACATGAAACATATAGAATAAGTCAATATAACTGGATCTACGAAAATTAGTCCTCAACTCCTTGCAATTTAGTAGAATTTCACAACAGAGCTTAGTATGACTTTGAAGCTGGATTAGCCTTCAAATGATACTAAGATACTAATAAACCCAATAGAAGCTAATGAAGCATGACCATATAAGAGAAAGAATACATTCAGAAGATACTAATAAGCTAAGGAAGAACTCACGAAGCATGATCATATGAACTCAGAATCCCCTTATGGGGCCAGGGATAGTTTGGGGGTTCCAAACCGTGCTCAGCCTCGTCACAGGATGACAATGTTGCAAAACTTAACAGCCCTGATACACCAGCTCCAAAGAGGGCTATTGCTTTCAAGTACTTTGTGGAGGTAGATCCAATTTCTTCCTGCTCTTTCTTGGAAATAAGAGATGATAAAACAGGAGATGCCTGAAATAGGAAAAAATTGAGGTAGCTCATTTCAAAATTTCTTCCTTGAAACAAAATTTATCTGGCAAGGCTGTAAACTGACCCTGATGCTCCATGTTTCTGTTGATAAGCAAGACATGTGGTGTTGTTTTCTCATTCACTCATTACAAAAGCAGAAACCCAATAGGATAAATAGTAAAAAGATATTGCCTTATCTCCTTCACTTGATAGGATATATGGTAAAAATATATTTTAGGTCACGAGCGGACACAAGACTAGAGTAGTACTATTAAGTGGCAATCACAGTTATAAAAAATTTTAGTATCCTCTCACTCCACATTGTTTTATCCGGTGGCACAAAGTTCATGGAGCATAAATTCAATCGATATTAATCACATGGTAGATTAATAAGAATGAAAATAACTGAAGAACAAAACCTTTATGTTAGCTTGCGATTGAAGTTTCTCACTCAGCAACCGATAGACTGCTCTACCTCCAAACATCTTAAATAAGAACTCTGTTTATAGAGAAAAGGGCGATAAGGGAAACAAATTCTAATATAAGATGAACAAAACTCGAGAAAGATTGGTTGAATAATCTCATCGACCGAACATTCAAGAACAATTATGTAAAAGAACGGAAAGCATTAGTTCTACAAATACATATAACGGAAATGAGTCACATCTTAGCCCATATCAAACTTGGAGAGCAGATCAAAGCAGTCATCAACCAAAATCCATCACCCATGTTTATAATAGGGAATGAATAGGATAATATTAATTATTTCAGAAATAATATTCATACTTTTATTAAAAACCAGAGATATATGTCCGTGGAAAGGAGTAAACTGAGACCTGCAAGAATTTCACAAGCTTCAACAAAAGTTGACAGAGGTTGTCGGTAATCAAATAGAGGTAATAACAATCATGTCTAAGTATATAATGATAATTCACTGCCTTTACAGGTAATGCAAGTCAATTAGTCCGGTTTAAAAGGGTGTCAAAGACTCAAACATTATTGTTACGGCCTTTTCTGCCCATCTTTCCTGTTAAAAAATTTTCAAGCCTTCACCTTTCTTGATTCACTTAGCAGACACACAATATGTACTAGAGCAAGTGTTTTTTCATTTCCTCTTTTTCTCTATTTTGAAAAGCAAGCACATTGAAAGTAATGTCAAATTTTTTGAAAAATTAGATGAAAGACTACAAGTTATAGCAACTTAAACCTAATTCTGAAAGTGATGATCCTCTTGATTATCAGAAGGAGAAACCAAGGCCTTTCGCAATGACTTTCTACAAAGATATCATTGATGGGGCGATGTTGTAGAAGCTGTGTAGCAGAATGGATCCTAATGTATCCAAATTCCAGCTTTCCTAGACTCGTCTTGCATTAATAACATATAAAGGATCCAAGTTTTTGGATACATAAAGTTGAATTTAGAAGTAGATGAAAGGACAGCAGGTTCATTGACCGCTATTGATAGATTTAAAAATCTACTGTTTAAGTGCCCAATAAGCTGTGAGTCCCATCATGCAACTATTTTAGCAACGAGTTTATTCATGCCACGAACTTTGGAAAGATAGCCCGATCTCATCATTGGTTAAATCCAATCCCTTCACTCTGCAGGATTAGGCCTTAGTAGCAACAATTCTTATTTGGAAACCAAGCAATCTCACGTGATATTCCTATCTTCTCTCAGATTCAAAACTAGAAAGAAATGGTCAGAAGATTACGATGAATTGACACAAAGTTCTGCTTATCTCGTGCTAGTAGCTAAGGCACTGCCTGACCTGATATTAATTGAGATTTGAGGGACAACTTCAGGTATATCGAAAGGACCATCATATTCCCTATTTATGGAAGAGCAGTACAAGAAGGCCATTTTCGACTGAAGTTACAAAAGTGGGACAGCAACATTATTGCAGCAGACGTGTCTTAGAGCAAATTATTTGTCCCATCAACAACATTTTGCATCGGCATACACAAGTAGCATCAACTATAAAAGTCGTCTGACACCATGTAAATTGTAAAATAACAAATACCATAATATACCACAAATTCTATTGTCTACATAGCTAAGAGCTCTCTTACAGATGTTCGCCAGCCCACAATCAAGGCCGGTAAAGAACATTTCTAAAAATTCAAAACGCAGACATTTGCTTTAACGCCAGAAACACGAGACTTCATTAAACAGCTCGAAGTGAACCGGTTCAAAACACAAATTTATCTCAAGCTATTCAACATGTCAGAAAACACAGCCATAACTTCCTATAATATGAAAAAAGCCACAAGAACGAGACTCTTCAAGGATATATACAAAGAAGATTAAGTGCGAATAACTCAATGAAGCACAGATCGAAAGGAGAAGGATGGATGAAAATTCACCTGTAAATAATGGAAAAACCTGTTGGCAGCGGCGGTGGCGGGCCGGCGATCTCCCTGAGATCCGACAAGTGGAGGACAGGATAGAAACGATTTGGAAATCGTAGAAATTTTCTGCGTCTGGGAAAATTTTAAAAAAAAAAAGAAAAAAAACAGAGAAAAAAAGCGTTCAATGCTTGCGTTAGAAGAGGCTGGGCCTTGCCAAGGAATGGACTTGTTACCCGAACAAACGGCCAAATGGGCTTTATTATATTATGATTGGAAAGTATTTTTTTAAACAAAATTTATAAAATGTTTTAAAAATAAATATATATTTGTACAACTATTTTATAAAAACGTTTTTACAATTAAAATGTCATATGTTTTGATTTTTTTATCAATCCTTCAATTCTAAAAACATCCAAAAACGCATTTCATTTGTTCTTAAAAAATATTTTACAAAATTATTGTTCAAACGTTTTAAAGTACTTATCTAAACATATTTTAGATATTTTTATGAGATGCCTATTTGTATTTTGTTTTCTACGCTGTCAGTCGGTCAAATTCATACCTACAATAAAAAATAATTAAGAATATTATTTTTCATTGATGGCATGTCACGTGAGTTTTGTGATTATTTGTTTTTGCGTCTCTCAATTCAAATAAATTAAATTTTACTAGGTGTTTTAGAAAAAAAAAAAAAAAAACAGTTAGATTCCTACCATGTTCTGTTGCATATCTGACTACACGGTGAAGTATGTATAGACATTTGACAACCATTCAGTAACTTAATTTTCTGTCTAAAAGCAAAAGTGGCATTCACTTCCAAATGGCAACAATTCAAAAAAGTTCAAATTTCCTCCAAACATGTCCGATATACTTTAATACCCATTTTATGACAGTAAAATGTGGGAAATACATAAGAGACTGAAACAAATTGTTGACCAGACCCATTTTCCCAAATATCCCTCCTTTTCTTCTCTTCTGTGGATTTCTTATAATGGTATTACACCATTCAAATCTCCAATATATATGCAACAACGGCGGGACAATAAACAAAAGTCAACAAAAAAAAAACATTCATCGTCCAATTCAACACCACAACCCCAAAAGAATAAACATCAGCCTGTGCATTATACAAGGCACCGTTCAATAATGATAGTCTTATTTGAAAATAATTATGGAGCACCACTGAAAACTATGCATTCTGGTTTACCACAGAAAGATAGAAGTAGCGCATGACAAAGCATTATTATTTGCCGATTTCAGATTCTCAAGACACAATGGACTGGGAAAAAGTCCTAGGAATCTAGTTGACAACATCAAGAACCAGCTTTCGAGATTTGAGAACGGACCACTTCAACCTCCTGTAGTAACCAGCTTGAAGAAGTGCAAGCGATAGAACAAATATCCATTTGAATCCCATCTGCAATTGTAATATAGCAATGTTGGCGCGCAAAATGAAAATAAATAACCAAATACCTTAACGCTATGTTCCGATCGAAGGATTTTGTCAAATTCATGATTCCATCATATATAGAGAACTTTTGAATCAATGAATTTGAAATTTCTTCTCTTTTATTTTAATGAATGCGATTAATTTTAAATTACATTAAATATACGAGGGATCACTAACCAGTTTTCTCTCTTCCATTTCAGGCTCCGCGGCCCAGGATAAAAATGTCACAACATCTTTTCCCATCTACAAAGAGATAGCTCAGATCATAATTAAAGGCAATGAGTCCTAAAAATTGAATTGTGTGTGTACAAAGTCAAAAATGAAGAATCAGCAAGTGAACCAACCTGAGCTTCTGTTGCAGGGGTACCATCTTCATACTCCACAGCACCATCATTAAGCATTTTAGGCATGGCAATAGCTCCCCCAGGGAAGTAAGGGTTGTAATGCAGTCCTTCACGAATCTAAAGTAGGAAAATATAGCATCTACTTAGAAGATCAACAAACAAAGATGCAAGCTAAATTAAAAAGGAAGAATGCAGAAGAAATGCACCACGATTCAATGGCAATTATGAACAAGTTTTGAGAATAAATACATAGTTAGCTCAAGGATCAAGAAAATCAAAATCAAAATCCCAGAACAGAATATCAAAAAAATTAGTAAAATTTGGGAACGGAAAAAAAAAAAGAAAAACAAATACCGCCCAAAATCAAGTGAATATCTCAACTTCAAAACTTTCTCATGAATTCAATGACACATGCCACCCACTTGCCCCCCAACCCATAACCACATCCAGATAAGGTCTTACATCTACGAGTCAAGTCTAGATTGTGGCTCACTCAAGCATCAGTTCTTTAGAAAATATGGCCCAGATGCAATCTTGATGCATAGCAAAACAGGAAAAAAAACGGGGGAACTTACTGAAACACCAGCAGGTGGATCGCGATATCCGGTAAGGAGTGCAAAAGCATAATTTTGACCATCATGACGAGCCTGATAAGACAAAAAAAGTTGGACATTAACCGACAGCGATAGTAGAAAGGAATTTCAAGTAAAATATTGGATGTAGAGGCAGGAAATACTTTGGTAATGAGACTTAAATCTGGAGGGTAGGCCCCTCCATTGGCAAACCTAGCTGCTTGCTCATTTGAATACGGCTGAGGAAAACGATCGCTGAGTTTCCCAGGACGGGTAAACATCTCTCCCTCATCATTAGGTCCATCCACAACCTCAATTTCAGCTGCCATGGCCTTAGTTTCCTCCTCTGTATAAGCCACACCAACCAAGTCACGATATGATATTAATGACATGGAATGGCAGGAAGCACAGACTTGTTGATAAACCTGGTGACCACGACGAATCCTGTTTAAAATTGATAACAACATTTGAGAACAAGACGTGAGGGAGCCCATTCATTCCAGATAAATAATTCAAGCATTACTTCACTATAACCTGAAAACCTGTACTTAATGTACTCGGCAAGAGAAAATCTGGACATTGAATCACCAAGAAGAATGCATATTTCCTAGAGACATCTATCTCAAAATGATTTCAGAATCTTGTAATAAGGAATTCATAACAAAACATTGATAATCATATATCCATGTTATTGAAATGTAACAACCAAACAAAAAAGTTTTGGAATGTTCAAAAAATAAAGAAAATGATGTGTAAGGTGATAACGAAAATATTGATGCACAATTCCATATGCCAAGACAGACTAGACTATTTATTACATGGAAAACTACAGACAAATGGACAATACAACTGATGAAGATATTTTCATGATTTATGATTATAAAAATATCTCTCTCTTAGTAGATTATGGAGAGCGGTTTAAGATAAATAACACATGTAAGTTTGAAACATATTTGATAAGTAAATAGAACTAAATCCATGACAATTACTCCCTACTAAGCTGCAATTGAGTGGAATCTTACGACAAAGCTTAATATGGCTCTGAAGATTGATTAGCCTTTAGATGATACTAGTAAGCTAACAGAAGCTAATGAAGTATGGTCATATAAAAGATCACATTTAGAAGATATTGGTGAGCTAATGAAGAACTCACGAGCCATGGTCATATGAACTCAGGATGCCCTTGTGGGGCCAGGGGTAGTTAGGGGGTTCCAAACCGTGCTCAGCCTCGTCACAAGCTGACATTGTTGCAAAACTTAGCAGCCCTGATACACCTGCTCCAAAGAGGGCTACAGCTCTCAAGTACTTTGAGGTAGCAGATCCAATTTCTTCATGCTCTTTCTTGGAAATAAGAGATGATAAAACAGGAGATGCCTGAAAGAGGAAACCATTAAATTAGTTGTACTTCAACTTTTTTCTTCCTCAAAACAAAATTTTCTGGCAAGTGACTCTGATGCTTCAAGCTTTGGTCAATAATCACGTGGTGCTTTCTCATTGACGCATTACAAAAGTAGAAACTCGAGACTAACCTAACTCATTAACTCAATTGGAAAAATAGTAAAATTATCTTCTGGTGATTAACAGGCTCAAGACTAGTGCGCTACTCTTTAGTGCGGATCGCAATTACAAAAAAACTTCTAAGTTCTAATATACTCCCATTCCACGTTTGTTTTATCTAGGCGCACAAAGTTTACAAACCATAAATTAAATCATTATTGATCACATGGAAGCTCAAAAAGAACTACAAGGAGCTAAAAGAATAGAACCTTTACAGTAGCCTGTGATTGAAGTCTCTCACTCAGCAACCAAGAGATCGCTCTACCTCCAAACATCTTAAATCAGCACGCTGTTTATAGAGAAAAAAACCAATGAGGGTAAAAAATCAAATTCAAGAATACAAGATGAACAAAACCCATTTGCAATTACGTATTACAGAAACCGAGCAGCATCTTGGCCCATATCAAATTTGGAGAGCAGATACAAGCAGTGAGCAGTCATCAACCAAAATCCATAAACCATTTTTATAAAATCAAGAATAAATCGGAAACATTTAATAGTTTTAGATGGAATGTCGACTTTTTAAAAAAATCAGAAATATATGTTTAGGGAGAGCACCCTCAAGTATTTCACTAGTTCCCAGTTGAGACCAAAAGTTGACAGAGATACTGCTTATCAAATACAAGTAATAAGTATCCTATCTAAGTACAGGATGAAAATTCACTGCCTTTACATATAATGCAGATCAACTTTAAAACTGCAGCCCCTCTCTGCTATTAAAAAAATTTCAACTTCGCCCTTTTGTGATTCACTTTTCTGAAGTCTGACGCAGAATACGTACAACACTGGGTGTTTTCTAATCACCTCTTCTTCTCTATTTTGAAAAGCGAGCGCACCGAAAGCAATGTAAAATCTTTTTGAGAAAAATTATATGAAAGATAAAAAATTATAGCAACTTAATCGTTGGTTGCCGGACCTATACTATCAAGATACTACTTCTTGTGAATTCAATCCCATCATGCAACTATTTTAGCAACACAGTTATTTAAGCAAAATATGGCAAGATTGCCTACTCTAATCATTGGTTGCCAAACCTGGCCTTAGTTTCTACTGTTCTTATTCAGAAACCCTTGCAATCTTATTCAGTATCCCTACCTCCTTACAAACACAAAATTAGAAAGAAGTTTCTGAAGATTACAATGAATTTGACACTCTAAGTTCTGCTTGTCTCTTGGTAGCAGCTAAGGCACTGCCTGACCTCAAAGCCATTGACAACGAAAGTTACCAACCGGGACAGCAACTTCTTTGCAGCAGTCATATGTCAAAAGCAAAAACTAATCCCATCGACGCCACAAACAGTGAAAACAAAAAAAATCATCTGACATCATGTAAATCGTACAATAACAAATACCATAACATCCCACAAATTCTAATGTCCATGGTCTACCTAGCAAAGAGCAATCCTTTCCTATATATTTTCATTCATCACGAAGGCGGTTAATAATAATAACTTAATTCAAGACGCAGCATTTCATTTACGCGAAAACACGAGTCTTCATTAATCAGCTCAAATTGGACCAGTTAGCAACACAAATCCAGCTCAAGATTTTTCATGGGTCAGAAAACATGGCCATAACTTCCAATGAACTGCAAAAAGAAAAACCCACAATTTCCAACAAGAAAGACACTCACCAAAAATAGAATCAAAGACGATTAAAGCTTGCACAAACTCACGCAGATCGAAAGCAGTAGGACAGAAGAAAATTCACCTGTAAATAATGGAAAAACCAATTGGCAGCGGCGGTGGCGAGCCGGCGAGATTAGGGAGATCCGATGATTAAAGGGAGAATGGGAGCAGTCCACAGAGATATACAAACGATTTGTCAAAGGTAAATATTTTCTGCGTTGGAAAAAAAAACAAACAAACAAACATACTGTTCTATTCTAAAGTTGGAACGGGCTGGGCTTTGCATGGTAAGTTAGATTTGTTAATTGGATAACAAATGGGCTTCAATAAATTAACCTTTTGAAACAAAGTCCACTTCATCTTCTCTCCGGCTCTCCATTCTTTTTTTGTGCTACAATCTTGTGGGCTAAATGCATCCACGCCCCCTGTGAAAAACCAAATAAGCATATTATCCCCTAAAAGATTTTAATAAGTTGAATGGTCCTCCAATTTTTAAAATATTAGCGCATAACATCCCTGACTGTCATGTTGGTAACACAAGCACGATAATTGCAATTTTTAATATTATTTTAACATTTTTATATAACATCTTCCATCATTACCCTTTCAACTTGCGAATATATTAATATTAATTTTTTACTTTGAAAACTAGACGATAGCCCTACCTTTCGAAATTTTAATTATAATCAAACAAGATGTTATTTAATTAATGTATATTTTTAAATTATAATCAAATATGATTCGTAAAAATCAAATTTTATAATATAAAAAAATTGGTACAGATAATTAATGCATAATTTTAATTTAATTAAAAAATATTATCTCTCTAATTTTGAAAAGTTAACATTCATTTAGTTAACCTTCCATTTATGAAAAGTTAAAATTCAATTAATTTAGTTTATTTTAAACAAACATCTTAGAGTATGTAAATTTATTTGATATTTCCGTAACATGGTTCACCCCCGGCTTTTCATGAACCACTAGATTTTAGTGCGCTGAATAATTCTCCCCAGTTTCACCGAGGGTTTCAGCAGTGATTAGGTACGAGCAAGAGTCTGATATTTTTCTTCCTTACCTTTTCTTTTACCTGCAGCAAAGGGGTCTTAGGTCTATTGCTTGACGGGAGTAGTAGAGATTAGGGGAAAGCTCTTTCTTTTCTGATCGAAAGCTCTTCCCCACTTCAAGCGCACCTTTGTATCGACTGAATCACTCTAAGGGTCTAGTCGGTGGAACCGGTGAACCAGCTTTCACAATATATTCGTAACGTGATCAAAATAGAAAACGTCAATTTTAAAAATTTCCATTAAATAATAAATTAATATCTGAAATAAAAAAATAAAATGGGTACACATTAATTGTTTTTTGAAAATTATAATTTGCATAATTTTTTGCATTATTTTATTTCAAACATTTGTGATCCAATTTGCATCTTGTTTGACTAAATAACTAAATAATACGCGTGGTTAATAAAATTATTATTACAAAGAAATTTTGGCCTTTTAAAAAATACATTTGTGTATCATTTTTTTCGAAATGGGTCTATGTATTAATTTAATAATTTTATATTTTAAAATGATACAATTTATATTTGATCAATCTAATTTATTCATAGATATATTTTAATAGTTTTAATATTTATTTTTAAAGTTGAAATAAATTTAATTTCATATAATAATTTAAATTAATTCAATCTTATTTTTATTAAGATCAATTTATTCCTTAATGAAAATTTTTACAATTGACGTCCATTATTTGATTCAATCATATCATAGCACTAATATATTGTAAAAAATATTAAAAAATTTATTAGAATTTACAAATTATTAAGATGTTTGTTTAAAATAAAATAAAATAATTTAATTTTAAATTTTCGGAAACCGATCAATGTTAAACTAATTGAATGACTTTTCAAAATTAGAGAACAATGATAATATCTTTTGATTAAATTAAAATTATGCATGTATTAATTATATGCATCATTTTTTATTATAATATAGCGTTTTCCTTTACACATAACATTTATTATAATTAAAATTTTACATTAATTATTTGCATTTTGTTTCATTATAATAAATTTGAAAGTTCAGAGTCATCCGCTAGTTTTCAAAAGAAAATTTAATATTAATATATTTGTAAATTGGAAGGGCAACTATGGAAAATGATGTATAAAATAATATGAACAATTGTAACTACCGTGCGTGTGTACCAACATGGCAGTTAGGGGTATTATGCGCAAATATATTAAAAAGTGAAGGATCATTCAACTTATTAAAATTTTTTAGGGGGTTATATGCTTATTCGGTTTTTCACAGGGGGCTTGAATACATTTAGCCCACAATCTTGTATATACTTTTTGGTTGTACTTTTGGAGATAATTTGTATAGTGATTGTTAAAATAATTGGATAAGATAAAGTGAGTTATTATAAATAAATAATAATATATTTATTTTAATGGATTGAGATTGTGATTAATCAAAAATAACAATTTTGCCCTCTTACTATGATAAATAGAAGTAAACAGAAAGAATTATATATTAGGAGTTTTTTCATTTTCATTCAATTTACAAATGCTATAGATTATTTATATACGTTAAAATTAAAGACTCGCACTAACACTTAAAATTTCATTATTAAGCCTTTTACAAGCTTACACGACAATATTATATCCAAAAAAAAAAAACTTATCATACCGATTTCTTCATGTCAACTCGATCACAATAAATGAGTTAGTAAAACTGGGGTGCACAAAGATGATCTTTAACGATCAAATAAAAACTCAGGTGTGTGCAAAAAACTTGAGATAAATTCTTTTGAGAGGTCCATCTTTGTAATACACCTAGGAGAAACATTCTTTCGACTCTACTTACAAAGAAAGACTGCAAGTTCTTGAATATATCACGTGTTTTGTCTTCATTTAAAAAATAACATAAGACAATAAATATTATAATTGGTCACTAGCTAGTTATACGTCACTTATTAGACACTAGCTAGTTATTGTCCCGAGAAGATATGAGGCTGGCTAGCAAGGACTAAAAGCATTTTAAATACGTTTAGGTTTAATGTATTCCATGAGATGATCAAAACATACAATTTATTTTCTATAAAGTGATAGTTCGATTGGATGAATTGAATGGTTAGTTTGGGATTATCCAGCTCAAGCTTGAGATAATTATTAACAACCAACAATATGTTTGTCATCACCAAAATATAAATCGAAATTTTATTTTAACACATTATTTTTGACACCAATATATTATATAAGCACTAGTGTACCGCCTGATCACGGAATTGCGATGAAAAACATATATTCAATAAATGAGGGATAAAAAAAGATAATTGATATGGATAGATAAATTCTATTGGGTTAATGTGGTGGCGTTGAAAGTTATCACTTTTCACTATTGCATATGAAATTATAGGTTGACATAAAATAATTTAGTGCTGAATTAAAAATATTTATATTATATATGAAAAAAAAAGAATGAAAATTAGAATTTTTAAACATATATACGCCAGAATTGTAATTACTTCTATTCCACAAACAATTATTTCGGGTACTCAATCATCCGCGTGTCAAGGATTTAAATTTTGTATCACAAAAATCATGATTTTTGTGATAAGTAGTAAGTAATTAGATGTTTAATTTTCTTACTTTATAATAATGAGAAATTAATTAGGGATTGCTACATTCATCTCCCATGTATTTAATGTATTTGATACTTAATACATAAAATCCTTATAATTTAACGAGGAAAATTATAAAAATTCGTAAAATTAAAAAAAAAAAAAAAAAAAAAAAGGTTCACTTTTTATCTTGTCATGATTCGAATTTCAGTGTGTTTCCAAGAAAGAATCACTGAGAAATTTTAGTGATCAATCACGAATCACATTCAAAACAAAAGAATATCAAATTAATTATTTAAACTAGTAAAAAATGCACACACTGTGTGTGTAAAAAAAAGTCTTTTAAAAAAAAACAAATCATGGAGTTAGTGGGAAGTTTTTAGTAAAATAATGGTTAGAAAGGATAATTTTGGAATAAATTATTTTGGTGTCTCCAAGGTAGTTATTCTAACCTACACATCTTTTATAATATAGCAGATAGATAGATAGATATAAAACTAAATTTATTAAAAATTTAATTAGGAGTGTTACATCGTACCGTACCGAAAACTGTATATATTATATTGTATCAAAAATTACGATAGAAGAACATGTCATATTCATATCATACTGAAACATTTGGTATACCGAAATTGTTGGTACATATAAATAACATACCGATTATACCAAAATTTCGGTACAACATCGATATATACCATTTCATACTGAAAAAACCTTATATTTTTAAAATTTATAAATTTATTGTTTAAAAATATTATATATTTTTAAATTTTGTATAATGTTTCGGTATTTTGGTATTTACAAAAATTTTCAAATCTCATACTGTTACCGTATCAAAAATTTCAGTATCATTACCATACCGAAATCTTCGGTATACCAAAAAATTGATATTTGTGATTCATTCGGTCTTCCATGTGAGCATGATAAAATCTTACTATCCGGATGAGGAAGACACTGGCCGAGGTGATTCCCACCAACACCTTCTATAGTCACAACTTCTTTTAACAAAGATGTTGAAGAAGTGCTGGCCAAACGCATCGAGCGGCAACACGGAGTGCAACCTAGCACTCAATATTTGATCAATTAAAAGGGAATCTCAGAGTCTGAAGGTACATGGGAAACAAAATATGACTCGTGGCAATTCGAAGAATTACGCTACCAATTTGAGGCGACGAAGACGTCGACCTAATAGGTCAGCGAGAATGTCACGAACCGATAGCTTCACGTGCATTTTGGAAAACACTAAATTGTGGTGCATGGTAGAGGTTTCATAAATTCTCGAACTCTCTAAATTATTCATTCTAGACTTGTATAGAGCACTCTAAAATTCACTTGTATATATAGACTTGTATAAAATCATGTAAAATGAGGCATCTAGACTTTTGAAGATGCTAGAAGCTTTTAGAGAGTTAATCTCTACCGTCGGATCAAAGCGATCTTTTCATTGTAGGAAGCCGCTACTATAAAAAGGTGAAACTCTCATTTATAAATCACCGACTTAAAAGCAATACAAAACTATTATCAAAACTCTCTCGTGTTTCACTTAAACACTTGCACACACACTTGCGCTAAAAAGACTGCTTTGCTAGTACTCACAAGGGGCAAATTTAAGGAGCAAAGGTCGCACGTGATCCTAGAAAGGCTAAATCCATGACATATTGCTCTGGATGTGATGCTATATTGGGTCACACATATGTAAGATTAACTGTTTTTTATTTCATACATATTTTTAAAGGTTAACCTACCACTTAATTTCTTTTTTCAGATGGTAGATGATGAGAATGCTTTTTATCAAAACGGATATGCTCTGCCTTACTTTGTAAGCAGTGGAATCTTTATCCATTGCCACATTGTTTTTAGTTCCATTTTTTTCTCTTATTGTTGGTTGGATGCATGTAGGGAACTGTTAACTTACTATAAAGCTTGTCCCCAATTAATACTTACCGACTCTCTTAAGTGTAAAAGCTGCTTGAATTTTATTGTCTGGACACACTACATCAATCCTTATCAAACGGTAAGATGTCATACCCCAGTTATTTTATTGTTCTGCTTTTTCTTGTTTTTTTTTATCGGTGGTGATTTAGAGGCTCTTCATTGCATTGACAGTCATGTCATTCTAAAGAATATCTGAGGATATCGATCCCTGTTGGGGCATATTTTTTAAGAGTAAAATATATTTTAATTTCTAATTTTTTTTACCTTTTTAGTTTCAACGTGTTGACTGTTTTTCAACTGACCCAAACGACTCTTGAACTTGAGAGTTTTCAAACGGTTGCATGCAACAAATGTGGTACCATGCTAAGATGAAAGTCGGTAATATTCTACAAATTTATCGATACAAATTTTTTTAATTATTTTTAAAAAGATCCTTAATTTTCCTTGGTGTAGTACATTGTTGCATACACAAACCTTGATTTGTAATCATTCAATTTTTTTAATTATTTTTTCTTTTTTTATTTTTGATTCCTTGCAAATATATAAAACTATGGCTGAGGTTTGCCAATCAACTCATACCAAGAGAAACACTAATGTATGTCTAACTAGAGATGACAATGGGGCGGGGCGGGGAATAGTAACTAACTTTTGATGAGACTTTTTTTAATATGCCAATAATACTCTTGATTAGTTTTTTTTGTTTTCTAAATTTTTATTTATATTTTTTTACTAATATTTATATTTTTTTAAATTAATTACAAATATTTTAAAAAAAATAAATTAAAAAATAAAATTATGATTGTACGAGAACGCAATGCGTGCTCTGAGAAGCTAGTTATATATAATGCATACACTTATAATAACATAAGTTTTATAATATAAAAATATTATTTGATTACGTAACATAAATAAACTATTAATATTAATCACGTAAGTTTATTATTTATTTGAAAATTTTTTGAGAAAAAAAATATATTTTTACTAAAATTTTGATATATAATATTTTATTTGAAAAGGACAATTTCATTCACTCAAAAATTAATTATAGATATATTTGTATTCAAAATATTGTGATTAATGTTAAAATTTAATTTTACATTCAAAATTTTTTGCACCAAATTTTTTATACATTTTACAATGAAATTGACTAACGATATATATTTATATTTATATGTATATATATATATATATATATTTATATATATATATATATATATATATATAAATATATATATATATATATATATATATATATATATATATATATTCGGGTACGGGGACGGAGATGATGATTAAGTCCCCGCGAGTATAGGGATGAAGAATCATCGATTAAAATAATGAGGAATGTGATGGGGATGAGGACGAGTTTTGTATTCGAGAACGGGGATAGGGAAGGCGTCCCCACCCCATTGTCATCCCTAGTTGAGCCAGTCATCCAGTCATCAGTGTTTCTGCAAATATGAGCCGATTGGCAAACCTCAACCATAGTTTTGTTCTGCAAATATATTTGCAGAAAATCAAAAGTAAAAAAGAAAAAGTAATTAAAAAGAAAATTGAATGCTAACAAATCAAGATTTGTGTCTGCAACAACATCCTACACATTCCAACACTTAGGACAATTAAGGATCCTTATAAAAATAAGTAAAAATTTTTGAATCAATAAATTTGTGGAATATTACCAACTTCCATCCTAGCACGGTACCAAATTTGTTGCATGTAACTGTTTGAAAACTCTCAATTTCAAGAGCTGGTTGGGCCGGTTGAACAACAGTCAACACATTGAAACTGAAAAGGGAAAAAAAACTTAGAAATTGAAAGATATTTTACTCTGAAAATATATGCCCCAAAAAGGATCGATATCCTTACACATGCTCTAGATTGACACGGTTGTCAACACAATGAAGAGCCTGAAGAACATTGCACCAGATCACCATTAATAAAAAAAATAGACAAGAAAAAGTAGAACAACAAAAAAAATGGCATAAGACATCTTACCGATTGATAAGGATTGATGTCGTGTGTTCAGACAATAAAATTCAAGCAGTTTTTGCACATGAGAGTCAGTAAGTACTAATTGAGGACAAACCTCATAGTAAGTTAACAGTTCCCTACATGTATGCAACCAACAATAAGAGAAGATAATGAAACTAAAATAGTGTGACAATGGTATAAAGATTTCACAACTTACGAAATGACGAAAAGCATATCCTTTTTTGATAAAAGACGTTGCCTCATCATCTGTCATCTGAAAAGAGAAATTAAGTGGTGGTTAACCTGTGAAAATATGTAATAAATAAAAAAACAAACAATCTTATATATTTGTGACTCATTGTAGTCTCACATCCAAAGCAATATGTCACGAACTTAGCCCTTCTAAGATCACGTGCAGCATAGAGATGAAGAATCCTCGATTAAAAATAATGAAGAATGAGACGAGGTGAGGACGAGTTTTATATTTGGGGACGGGGATGGGAAAGGTATCCTCGTCCCCGCTCTGCCCATTGTCATATCTAGTAGAGCCAGCCATCAGTGTTTCTGCTGGTATGATCCGATTGGCAAACCTGAGCCATAGTTTTGTCCTACAAATATATTTGCGGGGAATCAAAAATAAAAAAATAATTGAAAAGAAATTGAATGCTTACAAATCAAGGTTTTTGTATGCAACAATGTACTGCACAGAGGACAATTAAAGATCCTTTTAAAAATAATTAAAAATTTTGAATCGATAAATTCGTAAAATATTATCGGCTTTTATCCTAGCACGGTACCACATTTGTTGCATACAACTGTTTGAAAACTCTCAATTTCAAGAGCTGATTGGGCCGGTTGAACAACGGTCAACACATTGAAACTGAAAAGGGAAAAAAAACTTAGAAATTGAAAGATATTTTACTCTGAAAATATATGCCCCAACAGGGATCGATATCGTTACACATGATCTAGAATGACACGGCTGTCAACATAATGAAGAGCCTGAAGAACATTGCACCAGATTACCCCAAATAAAAAAATAAACTAGAAAAAAATAGAACAATAAAAAAACTAGGGTAAGACATCTTACCGATTGATAAGGATTGATGTCGTGTGTCCAAACAATAAAATTCAAGTAAATTTTGCACATAAGAGAGTCGGTAAGTATTAATTAAGGACGAGCCTCATAATAAGTTAACAGTTCCCAACATGAATGCAACCAACATGAGAGAAGAGAATGAAACTTAAACGGTGTGGCAATGATATAAAGATTTCACTGTTTACAAAGTGATGTAGAACATATCCTTTTTGATAAAAGACATTTCCTTATCATCTATCATCTGAAAATAGAAATTAAGTGGTAGGTTAACCTATATAAATATGTAGGAAATAAAAATAATTTATTTTGTTCCAATCCCTTTTATCAATGAAAACATGACTTGTCTGGATGTGTAATCATTCAATTCCTTTTGTAATTGTTAAAAATTTTATTTTGTTTTATGTGATGCATGTGCTTCTTGTTTGTAGGGAAAACTTGAATTATCTCAAGGAACAACAAATCTTCCCACACCGCTTTTTGTTGATTGTTTTTTGTGCAGGAATTGCACAAGGTTTATTGCTTGGGCCAGCAATGTTATGCCTGTTTATAGTGTAAAAATCTCGATATTTCGTTGTCTAATTCTAGTGTTTTTTTTATGGTGTTGATGAGGGAATTGGGGGTCTATTTTTGTTCAGGCTATGAATTGAATTGTACTGACAAAAAGGCAGTCTATCTTTAGTGTAAAAATTTAATCCATGTGATACTATATATTACTTTTTTTTTCTTAGTTCCAATGTCGGTTACGTCGATCAAGCTCCAACAGCTGCTCAATTGGAGCTAGACCTGGAAGGTTTTGAGTCCGTTGTATGTGGAAATTGTGCGTTTATATTGGGGTGGAAATAAGTAATATGGTATTGGTTTATAATTATTTTTAGAAGTATTTACACCTTGATTTGGATATTACAGGGGTGCTTGGATCTGCCAACCTCAGTTTGCAAGTTTTAAATCTGAAAACTATACACTCATACATTTTGATTTCCTGATTGTATGCAGGACCAGGCTGTGGCTGCGGCACTGCAACAGGATTTTTTTGGCAGAGTTGTTGATCCCATTGTTTGTAGTGGTTACTATAAATAAACATAGGGAAAACATTATCTATTAATCTGTAAACAGAACAGAATATGATATTTACAGTTCTAGTATTATGTTCTGTTTATAGATAAGAAGATAAGGTTCCACGTAGGGATATATGGCAATGGGGCGGGGCGAGGACAGGGATGTCTTTCTCATCTCCATCCTCGAATTTGAACCCCGTACCCGTATCCCCGGTACGCCCCGATCCCCATAATTTATTATCGAGAATTCCTCATTCCAATCTCCATGAAAACCAAGTCCTCATCTCCATCCCCATACCTGAAATATATATATATTATTAATAAATTATTATTATATAAATATTTTGTATTTATAAATTTTTATTAAATATTTGAATAATATATAAATTATACTAAATATTAAAATTAAAAATGTTAGTTTTTATTAGTTTGTATTATTTTTATGCATTATATATATTGCATACGCTTATGATAACATAATTTTTATAATATAAAAATATTATTTTATTACGTAACATAAATAAATTATTACGATTAGTAATGTATGTATATTATTTATTTGAAAACATTTTGAGCAAAAATATATTTTACTAAAATTTTGATATATAATATTTTATTTTAAAAAAATAATTTACATTCACTTAAAAAATAATCTTGATTGATATGTATATTTTTTATTCAAAATATTGTGATTAATGTTAAATTTAAATTTTAAAATCAAAATTTTTTACACCAAACTTTTTTTTAATGTATTTTACAATAAAATTGACTAATAATATATATAAAAATAAAACTATATATATATATATATATATATATTCGGGTATGGGAACAAAGATGGAAATTAAGTCCTCGCGGGTATGAGTAATGGGGAACCCCGATTAAAAATAATGGGGAATGAGGACGAGTTTTTTATCGAGGACGGGCATCCCCGTCGCCGTCCTGCTTCATTGTCATCCGTTGTAGCCGTAGGTACACCGTTCATAGAATGGTAAGTTTTTTTATGTGTCTTGAAATATGTTGATAGGATATGTAAATTGTATGACGTTACAAAGATCATGCATTTTTGTCAGTACAAATGAAAGCATTTTACTTTAGAATGTGGATGATCCCAAGGCTGATTTGATTTGCACTCGATGTCAATATTGGGAGATTCTTGGCTGCGAATTTGTAAAATTTCTTATGTTTTTAATTACTACAAAATTTTTATGTTGAAATTAAATTGATTTTATTTATCATTTTTAGCTACAAGATGTTTCAATCCCTTTTATCAAAAAAAACATTACTTGTCTGGATGCGTAATCATTAAATTTCTTTTGCAATTGTTAACAATTTTATTTTGTTTTATGTGATGCATATGCTTCTTGTTTGTAGGGAAAAATTGAATTATCTCGAGGAACAACAAAATCTTCCCACACCGTTTTTTGTTGATTGTTTTTTGTGCAGTAATTGCATAAGGTTTATTGCTTGGGCCAGCAATGTTATGCATGTTTATAGCGTAAGAATATGGATATTTCTTTGTCTAATTATAGTGTTTTTTTTTATGGTGTTGATGAGGGAATTGGGGGTCTATTTTTATTCACACTATGAATTGTACTGACAGAAAGGTAGTCTATCTTTAGTGTAAAAATTTGATCCATGTGCTACTATATATTACGTTTTTTTTCTTAGTTCCAATGTCGGTTACGTCGATCAAGCTCCAACAGCTGCCCAATTGGAGCTAGACCTGGAAGGTTTTGAGTCTGTTGTATGCGGCAATTGTGCGTTTATATTGGGGTGGAAATAGGTAATAGAGTATTGGTTTATAATTATTTTTAGAAGGATTTACACCTTGATTTGGATATTTCAGGGGTGCTTGGATCTGCCAACCTCAGTTTGCAAGTTTTAAATCTGAAAACTATACACTCATATTTCTTGGTTTGTTTATTTACGTTTTGATTTCCTGATTGTATGCAGGACCAGGTTGTGGCTGCAGCACTGCAACAGGATTTTTTTGGCAGAGTTGTTGAGGGCTCGGTCGATGTTGCCCCTCCAGGCACTGCCGTGAACCATTAGTCGGATGACACATGGCAATGAGCATATTATTTTTAATTTAAAAAAAATGGAAGCTTTTGGCGTGTCTTTTAACCCTTCTCTCTGATAGATCCAACCATGGTTGAGAGTCTCAAGATCTAAACATCGACTAAACCCATTTTTTCTCTCCTCAGTGAGGTTCCAGATCTAATACGCTTGCCGCCCAAGGTCAATCCTCCACCGACTCCGAATCCGACTCCTTGTCAAGATCCCACTCCATCGGCGCGCCATCATTGAGCCGATATTGCTTTCCAGATCTCCACCACCAACTCCTCCCTTCACCCTATCTCGGCATCGACTCCCGTAGCCAGGTTATATTGTTAGATTACTTTTTCATATGCTAGGGAAATTTTTGTGTAGAATGCAGCACAAATTAGGGAGCTTGGAAGAATAACAGGGGTGTATTCATTGCAGAGATTTAATGACTTTTTTAAGATAATAGACTTTTGTGAAGTTGATTGATTTTTATTGACTTTTATAGAATTCTACAGAGTTATTAAAGATTTTCATAGATTTTTGTGAATTACTTTGAAAGACTTTTATAGACATTTGTAAAGTTTTTAACAGATTTCAATGGAATTTATAATGAAAATAAATAAGTTTTACCTAAACATAAAAAATTAATTAATTAAAATACATATAATTAAAATCATTCAAATTTGTTCCATATAATTATCCTTTATATGTGTTTGTATATACGCATTTTTGTGTCCCAGTGTGTGTTGATCATGTATATAGTTTCGTAAATTTTTAAAAATACATTAAAATTTTATTAAAGCACAACAAGCATACACATATATAAATTTTAATGTTCAATAAGCGAATAAAAAACCAAATTTGATTATTAAAAATAATTTATTATTACTTTCAAATGTTAAAAAAATAAACAATGTTGTAACTTTTTTTTACTTTTATTATAATTTAAATTAATGGTATAATTGAAATTTTTAAACAAATATGAGCGAAATTTTACTAAACTTTACTAATTGTTATAATTAAAAATCTGTAATGGTATTAAAAAATCATTTCCAAAATTTATGTCGGTCAAAATTCAAAAAAAATGAAATTTATGGATTTTAAAATTTTTAATTTTGATTTTAAATTTTAAAAAGTTTCGAAGGAAATTTATATGGAGTGAAAAAAAAAATTGGAGGGACATGAAATTAGAAATCCATCCAAATCTTTGGGTACAAGCAAAGATAATTCTTAACATTTTATGATTGTACTTTATCTTTTAAGGTTTGTACTTTAATGACTTTCATGGAGTCATTAAAAGTCTATCTAAAATTTGAATACCTATGGACTTTTATAGAGTTTTTAAAAGTCAATGTTGAATACCACATGACTTTTTAAAACTCCATGAAAGTTTATTTTGAATACCTCTAGATTTTCATAGAGTTTGTAAAAGTCTAAATTGAATACCTCTTAACTTTTAAATTCCACAAAACTCTTTAAAAGTCTTTATTTCTCCAACTTTGAATACACCCCACTAAGTGGATCAGTATTTCTGCAATTATCTGAAAGTTACGCCCTTATATTTGATTGATTTGTAACACTGAGCAGAGCGGTTCAAAATATGTGGAGTACTTGGTCTGTTTATTTTGATTTTTCAAGCTAGAGGGTGTTTGAATTATGTAAATTGCAGCATTAGTTCTTGGTGAGCTTAAAATATGATTTTTTTTAAAAAAATTAAACTTAAGATGGAGTAATTAGCTGAAATGGTTAATCGCTGACGGATCAATAAAGCTAATCGTTATGTAGAACAAATCGAGTTGTAATTTATTAGAAGGTTTTGTCGATTAAGTTTTTTTTGTTTTTTTTAAAAGCGTGCTCATAACTAATTGGAATTAATTATTGTATATATGCACATGTGCGCGAAAGAGGATCTTGTCGAATCCTCGAGGTTTATTTTGGTCTTAGGATTAATGGCAAGGTGGATTTTTGTATGCACCATGTGTGTATGGATGATTTGGGATATTAGTCGGGTACTCGGGTTTGGGTGCCACCAATATGCAACTGCTCCTTCTGTACTCATATTCCAATTCCCAGTCTTACACTTGTGTGGGCGTGAAAAATGTAAAACTATTGATTGTTCTATGATTTTGACAATTTTTTGTTACTTTGGATTTGCCATTGACAAAATACCTAGGGTCTCTCTCACGTGACTCTAGCTAGAATATTCATAGTATTATGTTATTACTTATTAGTGACCTTTCCATCTTGGTGAAGATTAAGGCAATCATGATTGATGCTCTAGAAAAAGATGTTAGAACCCAAATAATCTCTTTTCCCGTGATGAGTGAAAAGATGAAGCTCAAAACAGAAAACCAATGGTTGGAAATGTGTGTATATGTATAATGTGAGAAGAGGTTCTTGTGAAACTAAGGTAACTTGTTTTGTATCTTTCGTTAATACAGGGGATAAATTTTTTTTTTTTTTTTACAGCTGCACTCATCTATCTCGCCAGGTTTTCATACACTACTATTTAGTAGTTAGATGGTGAGTCTTTGAGTGGAAACACGTGCAATTGTCAACTAATACAAATGTTCTTTATACCAAAAGTTCTCTGAGTAGGGCAGAAGCGATAAGAACGTTTGAGGAATATGTGTAAAGCCGACGTCCAACTACTTTTTTTCGGGGTAAATGTTGAGAAAAGTTCACGTGCAACTTCTAGTTCAAGCTCGCAACGAAATTCTCATGAAGCTGAAAAAAAATGTTGAACTAGAACTGGCTAATTTGCAAAATGATGTTTTGCTGATTATGGAGAAAATTGATGAGATGAAACAATAGTTGCAAGAGATAAGATTGAGTGGTCATGGTTGGTTTGTATTAATGTAATGTAATGTTAGACTCATTTAGTGTATTTAGTTTTTTGGTGAAAACGTTAAGTGATTGTAAATGTCGGTATTGTTTTGTTATGCTATTGATGAATCTCGCCTTAAAAAAGAAAATGTCTATTTCTATTACAAGTACATTTTATGGGAATTAGTTTGAGAAAGGTATTAACATAGAGAAGATGAATAAACACGGATATGGTTAATATTTTTCCAGTTTGTTTCTTTGTTTTTACATCATTCTTTTATGATTTATTCTTTTTTTAAGCGTGATTTGAATAAAAGAGATTTTTTTATCGTCAAATTTTAATGTTTCGCTGAATAAAAATATTACCTTAAAAAAGTAAATTGTGCACCAACATCCACATAACATGAGCATCAAGTTCGTTTGCAAACGACGCCTAAAAGGCTATAGATAATTAAAAACTTGAGTCTTTTTTTTATTCTTGACTTTAAATTTGAAAATTTTACCGCAAAACATTATAAAAATATTTAAAATACATCCATAGAAAATGGTTTTATAAAAAATAATAATAAAATAGTCAATGTTGCATTTGCGGCGCCTAAAATGCAATGTGGCAGCCCTGGGACATTATAGTTTCGAAGCAAGGCGTTCTATTTTGCTCTTTTTGATTTTTTCTGACTCTTTCACACAATATTCCACCATTGATTTGGATATGCAACTCGAAAATGATTCAATCAACACATCACAACTTCAAAAGCTTTCAACCCGTTTTCTTGAATATAAATTTAACAAATCAAGCTCTTCCGAATGCGTCCCAAACGAAAATCAACCATGAAAATCTTTGCAACTTCAATATACTCATTTAAACAATCACTACTCAAAATCTACTCCAAAAACACATCAAAACCTTAAAAGATGCAACTTCTCATTTCTGCAATATGTGCATATCATACAAAATGCACTCCTTCGTGAGGACGAGTTTTATATTCGAGGACGGGGACGGGGATGAGGAAGGTGTCCTCGTCCCCGCCCTATCCCATTGTCATATCTAGTTGAACCAGCCATCAGTGTTTCTGCTGGTATGAGGCGATTGGCAAACCACAGCCATAGTTTTGTCTTACAAATATATTTGCAGGGAATCAAAAATAAAAAATAATTAAAAAGGACATTGAATGCTTATAAATCAAGGTTTGTGTATGCAACAATGTACTACACATAGGACAATTAAGGATCCTTTTAAAAATAATTAAAAAAATTTGAATCGATTAATTCGTGGAATATTATCGGCTTCCATCCTAGCACGGTACCATATTTATTGCATACAACTGTTTGAAAAATCTCAATTTCAAGAGCTGATTGGGCCGATTGAACAACGGTCAACACATTGAAACTGAAAAGGGAAAAAAACTTAGAAATCGAAAGATATTTTACTCTAAAAATATATGTCCCAACAGGGATCGATATCTTTACACATGATCTAGAATGACACGACTGTCAACATAATGAAGAGTCTGAATAACATTGCACCATATTACCCCAAATAAAAAAATAAACTATAAAAAATAGAACAATAAAAAAAAACTAGGGTAAGACATCTGTAAGGTCCAAATCCACTAAACTCACTTACGATGATTTTAAAATAATTTTTATGATTTTATGCCATAAATTGTTTAAGTTATGATTTAATGATTATGGTTTCATGATATAATTATTTTATGTTTAACGTTTTCGATTAAGTTAATGGTTTCAGGTCAAGTTTGATTTTGGAATCATGGGACGAGGCTAGCCTACGAACGAGATGATAGAGCGTATTTTTACGAACGTTTTAAGTATAATATTGATATGTTTTTGATGCATGAGTCGGGGGATGGTATTTTTATCAGAAGAGTCGGAACGGGTGACTGACTGCATTTTAGAGATGAACACACATTATGTATTGAATGATCATTATCCTATCTATCTACCCGATTCCCCACCCCATTACTTCCCATGTCCCCTTGTTCCCTTGACTCTCTCTTCTTCCCTATCCTCTACACGATTCTTTCCCCTTCTCTCCATTCTATCATCTTCTCCTTCTTGTTTCTTTATTGAACCTTCACGGTTCTTCAAGAAAGTCACAAGCCAAAGTTCCAAATCTCGTTCTTGGTGTGGTTAGCTCGTTGCCAAGAATCCGAATCAACTTCGTCTTCATTTCAAGGCAAGTACAAATTTAAAAGATTTTGAAACCCATTCAAGCTATTATGTATTTTGATATGAATTGTTGTGTGTTGAGATATTTATGCATGATTTTCATGAAATTCAAGAGCATGAAGTTATGATTTTACGAGATCGTGAAGCGTAGGTTGTTCTTGTCAAGTACTTGAGTTGATTCAAGAGGTTCATGTTCTTTTAATATTTTAATGTTTTGAAGTTAGTTAAACCATGTTCAATTACAAGAAAATGAGCTTTGATGATTTATGTAGTTAGGATTTTGATTAAAAGAAGTTTATGTTTGAAGTTTGAAGTGTTGAAATTGTGTTTGGTGGCACCGGATTACCTATACTTATTATGATTTTGAGGATAACAATTAGGGTATTAATCCAAATGATATGAGGCTAATTCTATTTGAAAGCTAGCTTATTTATCTACAACTTTCATGTTTTGAGTTTTGTCAAAATAATTTTGGAAGATTGGTCAAAATCACCCCAAAGTATGTAGAGTGTTTTGATTTCCCGGCAGTGACACATTTGGGGAGAATGAGCATAACGTTTTACTGAAAACTCCAATTGAGGTGCGGTTTTCGGCATTAGAAATACAAGATCCAGAGATACAACTTTCAGTTTACCACTTTTTCAAATTCTAACTTCAAAATAGAGTTTCGGAGCGAGCAAGACGAACCATTTGCGCAGGTCAGGCGCGCCCGCGCCTAGAAGTTGAGCGGCCGCGCCTTTCACTCGAAATTCATGATTTTTTTATGTTATTTTAGGGTCCTAAATTCATGATTATGATCTTCAAAGGCTTATAAAATATATTTAAGAGTTTCTATGCAAAAAGTTTCAAGTTTTAAGTCAAGAACGACAAGAACAACTTACGTGGATCGATTACGCTATGTGATGCATGTAAACGTCTAAGTTTCATTCATGAAACCTATGTTCAATATGAAAGTATGATTTTTATCATCTATGACATGCATGAAGTAATGGAGTAAAGTTTTATGTTCATGAAATGAAAGTTATGACGGAATTTATGATGAAACAATGATGTTTCATAATGAATGATGTTAAGATGAATCATGATATGATATGTTGATGCATGAAAAGATTTTGATGTCTTATGTGTCTTTGTGATGGCAAACACGGGATTGGTGCTCCGGTTTGGGCTCCGGAGAGGGCCTTTCCAAACATGGCTCATGAGACAGATAAGTACACGGGACTGGTGCTCCGGGATGAGCTCCGGAGAGGGCCATTCCAAAGAACGAATGTTATGAGGCTTAGTGCCATATACTTGTTGATCAATAAGAAAAGGATGAATGTGCCCATTATGACGGTTGCCACAATTTCTCATAATTTGTCACCAAATGATGAGTTTATGTTATGTTATGTTACGTTTAAATGATATTTGAAATCTCACGATTTTTACTGCATATACTTGCTGCGTCTTTAGACTCACTATACTTGAATGGTGCAGGTAATGAGAGTGACATTTATGCATATGTCGACGAGTTTAATGTCGGACATGAAGAAGAGCAAGGAGTCGGACCGGCGGGCGATGCATGAGTGTGTTATGTGTTGAGTGTGATATGCTATGTCTTGAGCTATTTGCAACTTTATGATGTATTTTAAGGTTGTAAACAAGTTTTATAAATTTTAAGGTTTGGATTTGGTTTGTAAACTATTCTGAAATGTTTTAAGTAAGGTTTGATGTATGCATACATCTTTCAAAAAAAAAAAAAAAATTTCTTTTCCGCGTTATTGTAAGGTTATGTTAGTTTTGTAACATCTTCATCGGTTGAGGGCGTTACAGTTTGGTATCAGAGCAGTTCGCTCTGGATTTTCTTGCAACATTCATGCATACTCGCCACGACTCCAACGCTCAGTCTTCATATCTGTAAGTTATGATGTTTATTCGATTATGTGTATGATAATGCGATGAGATATTGTATGCATGTTACATGTTAATGTATATTTACGTATTGAATCGTGACTGAGCGGTGTGGATAATATTGGACTTTAGGACTATGGCATCACGTAGGGGAAATAACACCAACGCCAACGCCAATGCCGCTAACAACAACCATAATGATTGCGGGCCAGATAGTGAGAACAATCAAAACAACCAGTTTTTGGCGGGATTAACTGCTCTGCTTCAAGAGCAAAGCCGTGCTCAGGGAGCTCAAATCCAACAGTTGCTTCAAGCCCAGACAGCTAATGCCGGAAATAACCATCCTGCGGCTAATCAAAACCCTATCTACAAAAGGTTCTTAGAGTTGGGACCACCTGAGTTCAAAGGAGAGACTGATCCTTTGATTGCGGAACAATGGTTCCAAGCTATGGAGACTGCTTTTGAATTCATGCAGATCACGGATGCGGATAGATTGAGATGTGCTACCTATATGTTCCGTGATGATGCTCGTGTTTGGTGGAATGGAGCCAAAGCAGCGTTGAACCTAACCACCCTTACTTGGAATGGATTCAAGGATGTGTTCTACGACAAATATTTCACGGTGAGCACCCGAAACAGGTTGGCTAGAGAGTTTTTGGAGATCCGTCAAGGAAACATGTCAATTGCGGAGTATGTAAAGAAGTTTGAAAGGGGAAGATACTTTGTACCGATGATTTCTGGTGATCCTGCTGAAGAGTTGAAACACTTTACAGAAGGGTTGAATGCCTTCATCAGGAAGGATGTTAGACTAAGTGGAGCGAAAAATTACAAAGAAGCGGTAGATCAGGCCATGCTGTCCGAAAAGGACAGAAACAATATTATCAAAGAGTCACAGACAAAGAGATCTAACTATCAGGGTCGAGACCAACAAGGAAATTCTAACAGAAAGAGGCCGTACCAAGCCCCTCCCCAACACCGACCGTACCAACAACAACAGCCTCGACCTCAAGGGCAGAAACAATTGGCTCTGCTAGCACCAAAACCGGCAAATGCACCAACAGCTTGTCAAAAATGTGGAAAACTTCATTCAGGCCAATGTATGATGGGAACTGGTGTATGTTACTTGTGCAAACAACCAGGATATTTTGCAAAGGAATGTCCCCAACAAAGAGGACCGGCCAAAGGCCGAGTGTTTGCCATGACTCATAAGCAAGTGGACACAAACTCAGCCATCGTCACAGGTATGATTAATGTTTCCAGTATTCCTGCTCATATCTTAATTGATACTGGAGCTACACATTCATTCATATCTGTTGAATTTGTTAATAAATCGGGTTTGGTACCGGATAAGTCAATTTCGGGGTTTAGTATATCTTTGCCTTCAGGGGAAGAATTGAGTAGTGATTTGATTATCAAAGGATGCAGTATACAGATGCAAGGTCATGAGTTGTATGCTGATCTTATTATCCTCAAAATGTCGAACTTTGACGTGATATTTGGTATGGATTGGTTGTCTTGTTACGAGGCTACCATAGACTGTAAACGGAGGACGGTTTTCTTGAAAACTAAGGATGGAGAAACGTTTCTATTCCATGCCACACCGAAAAATAATTCATCTCTTTTAATTTCAGTAGGTAAGGCATGTCAACTGTTGAATAAAGGATGTGAAGGTTTCCTCGCAAGTGTCACTTGCGACCAAGAATTACCTCGACCGAGACTTGAAGACGTCGAGGTAGTGAGAGATTTTCCAGAAGTATTTCCTGATGATATTGCAGGATTACCTCCAGCTAGGGAGGTAGAATTTGGGATTGAATTAATGCCCGGAACCCAACCAGCTTCCAAAGCACCATACAGATTAGCACCGACTGAAATGAAAGAATTGAAGGAGCAACTACAAGAGCTACTCAATAAAGGCTTTATTAGACCGAGTATATCGCCTTGGGGTGCACCGGTATTGTTTGTCAAGAAGAAAGATGGGTCTATGAGACTGTGCATCGATTATAGAGAGCTGAATCGAGTAACAGTGAAGAACAAATATCCACTGCCAAGGATTGATGATTTGTTTGATCAGTTACAAGGGGCAGTAGTATTCTCCAAGATCGATTTGAGATCAGGTTATCACCAATTGAAGGTGAAAGATGAAGATATTCATAAGACGGCTTTCAGGACTCGTTATGGCCACTACGAGTTTTTAGTCATGCCATTTGGAGTTACCAATGCACCGGCAGTATTCATGGATCTTATGAACAGAGTGTTTCAGCCTTTCTTAGATCAGTTTGTCATAGTATTCATAGATGACATACTGATATACTCTCGTAGTCCAGATGAGCATCGTCAGCATCTAACTACAGTCTTGCAGATTCTGAAAGAAAAACAATTGTTTGCTAAGTTCAGTAAGTGTGAATTTTGGCTGGAGCAGATTGCATTTTTGGGACACATAGTTTCGGCTAAGGGAATAGAGGTTGATCCAGCAAAGATAGAAGCAATTAAAAATTGGGTTACTCCAAAGAATGCTACAGAGATACGGAGTTTCTTGGGATTAGCGGGTTACTATAGGAGATTCATTCAGGATTTCTCCAAGATAGCGCTGCCACTAACGTCATTAACTCGCAAAAGTGTGAAGTTTGAATGGTCTAATCAGTGTGAGAAAAGCTTTTTAGTATTAAAGAAAAAGTTGATGACAACACCAGTACTAGCCATACCAGAAGGAACAGGTCGATTCGTAATTTATACAGATGCTTCCAAGAGTGGATTAGGGGCTGTCTTGATGCAAGATGGAAAGGTGATAGCATATGCTTCACGACAGTTGAAGATTCATGAAAAGAATTACCCTACCCATGACCTTGAATTGGCAGCAGTTGTCTTCGCACTCAAACTGTGGAGACATTACCTTTATGGTGAGAAGTGTCAGATTTTCACTGATCATAAGAGTTTGAAGTACTTCTTCACCCAGAAGGAGTTGAACATGAGGCAGAGAAGATGGCTCGAATTGGTGAAAGATTATGACTGTAATATTAGCTACCATCCGGGTAAAGCTAATGTAGTAGCAGATGCTTTGAGTCGTAAATCTGCAACCTTGAACAGAATGACAACTAAACAAGAGTTGATTGCAGATTTTGAACGACTCAGATTGGAAGTAGTTGAGCCGATGGAAGTTTGTGCCCTATCAGCCTTAACAATGGTTCCAAGTTTGCTCGACAAGATTCGAACAGGTCAGGCTTCAGACCACCAATTATTAACTTGGAAACTTAAAGATGAAGCTAAAGGGGGTGCATTGTATACAGTGAAGGATGGGATCGTGCATCACAAAGGGCGAAAGTGGGTACCAGCAGTAGATTTACTGAGGGAAGATGTGATGACTGAGGCTCACACTGTACCATATTCTATTCATCCATGGAGTACAAAGATGTTCAAGGATTTACAGATGCTATACTGGTGGCCAGATATGAAGAAAGACATCGTTAAGTTTGTTAGAGAATGTTTGACATGTCAACAGGTCAAAGTTGAACATCAAAGGCCAGCAGGACTTCTGAAACCATTACACATTCCCACTTGGAAATGGGAAGATGTCACCATGGACTTTGTGATTGGACTGCCAATTACACAACGAAGAATGAATTCAATATGGATAATAGTTGATAGGTTGACGAAGTCAGCTCACTTTTTACCAGTTAGAAACAACTTCTCGATGAATCAATATGCAGAGTTGTATATTCGAGAGGTAGTTAGATTGCATGGAGTTCCAGCAAGGATAGTCTCTGACAGGGATCCCAGGTTCACATCAAACTTTTGGAAGAGTCTACATCATGGATTGGGGACAAAGTTAGCCTTCAGTACAGCTTTTCATCCACAAACAGATGGACAATCTGAGCGAGTGATTCAGATACTGGAGGATTTACTTAGGGCTTGCATGATTGACTTCGGAGGAAATTGGGAATCGAAATTGCCTTTAGTGGAGTTCACATATAACAATAGTTATCAAGCTACTATTGGAATGGCTCCTTATGAGGCTTTGTATGGGAGAAAGTGTAGGACTCCATTGCATTGGGATGAAGTGGGAGAAAGAGCTGTATTGGGACCAGAAATAGTGCAACAGACAATCGACATGATAGCAAAAGTCAAGGACAGAATGTTGACAGCACAGAGTCGACAGAAAAGCTACGCCGATAAGAGGCATAGAGACTTGGAGTTTCAGGTAGGTGATCATGTGTTCTTGAAAGTGTCACCTTGGAAAGGAGTTTTGAGATTTGGGAAGAAAGGAAAGCTGAGTCCGAGATATATAGGGCCTTTCGAGATCCTAGACAAGATTGGAGAAAGAGCCTATCGATTAGCATTGCCTCCAAATCTAGAAGGAGTACACGACGTCTTCCATGTCTCGATGTTGAGGAAGTATATCTCAAATCCTTCCCATGTCATTCGTCATTAACTAGTTCAGTGGATGCCAGACTTGTCATATGAAGAGGTACCTATCCAAATTTTGGATACACAAGTCCGGAAGTTGAGAAACAAAGAGATCAAGATGGTAAAGGTCTTATGGCGCAATCAATTAGTGGAAGAGGCTACTTGGGAGACTGAACAAGATATGCGTAGCTGATACACAGAATTATTTGGTGAGTCGAATTTTGAGGACAAAATTCTTTTAAGGAGGGTAGAGTTGTAAGGTCCAAATCCACTAAACTCACTTACGATGATTTTAAAATAATTTTTATGATTTTATGCCATAAATTGTTTAAGTTATGATTTAATGATTATGGTTTCATGATATAATTATTTTATGTTTAACGCTTTCGATTAAGTTAATGGTTTCAGGTCAAGTTTGATTTTGGAATCATGAGACGAGGCTAACCTACGAACGAGATAATAGAGCGTATTTTTACGAACGTTTTAAGTATAATATTGATATGTTTTTGATGCATGAGTCGGGGGATGGTATTTTTATCAGAAGAGTCGGAACGGGTGACTGACTGCATTTTAGAGATGAACACACATTATGTATTGAATGATCATTATCCTATCTATCTACCCGATTCCCCACCCCATTACTTCCCATGTCCCCTTGTTCCCTTGACTCTCTCTTCTTCCCTATCCTCTACACGATTCTTTCCCCTTCTCTCCATTCTATCATCTTCTCCTTCTTGTTTCTTTATTGAACCTTCACGGTTCTTCAAGAAAGTCACAAGCCAAAGTTCCAAATCTCGTTCTTGGTGTGGTTAGCTCGTTGCCAAGAATCCGAATCAACTTCGTCTTCATTTCAAGGCAAGCACAAATTTAAAAGATTTTGAAACCCATTCAAGCTATTATGTATTTTGATATGAATTGTTGTGTGTTGAGATATTTATGCATGATTTTCATGAAATTCAAGAGCATGAAGTTATGATTTTACGAGATCGTGAAGCGTAGGTTGTTCTTGTCAAGTACTTGAGTTGATTCAAGAGGTTCATGTTCTTTTAAGATTTTAATGTTTTGAAGTTAGTTAAACCATGTTCAATTACAAGAAAATGAGCTTTGATGATTTATGTAGTTAGGATTTGGATTAAAAGAAGTTTATGTTTGAAGTTTGAAGTGTTGAAATTGTGTTTGGTGGCACCGGATTACCTATACTTGTTATGATTTTGAGGATAACAATTAGGGTAGTAATCCAAATGATATGAGGCCAATTCTATTTGAAAGCTAGCTTATTTATCTACAACTTTCATGTTTTGAGTTTTGTCAAAATAATTTTGGAAGATTGGTCAAAATCACCCCAAAGTGTGTAGAGTGTTTTGATTTCCCGGTAGTGACACATTTGGGGATAATGAGCATAACTTTTTACTGCAAACTCCAATTGAGGTGCGGTTTTTGGCATTAGAAATACAAGATCCAGAGCTACAACTTTTATTTTTACCACTGTTTCAAATTCTAACTTAAAAATAGATTTTCTGAGCGAGCAAGACGAACCATTTGCGCAGGTCAGGCGCGCCCGCGCCTAGAAGTTGAGCGGCCGCGCCTTTCACTCGAAATTCATGATTTGTTTATGTTATTTTAGGGTCCTAAATTCATGATTATGATCTTCAAAGGCTTATAAAATATATTTAAGAGTTTCTATGCAAAAAGTTTCAAGTTTTAAGTCAAGAACGACAAGAACGACTTACGTGGATCGACTATGCTATATGATGCATGTAAATGTCTAAGTTTCATTCATGAAACCTATGTTCAATATGAAAGTATGATTTTTATCATCTATGACATGCATGAAGTAATGGAGTAAAGTTTTATGTTCATGAAATGAAAGTTATGACGGAATTTACGATGAAACAATGATGTTTCATAATGAATGATGTTAAGATGAATCATGATATGATATGTTGATGCATGAAAAGATTTTGATGTCTTATGTGTCTTTGTGGTGGCAAACACGGGATTGGTGCTCCGGTTTGGGCTCCGGAGAGGGCCTTTCCAAACATGGCTCATGAGACAGATAAGTACACGGGACTGGTGCTCTGGGATGAGCTCCGGAGAGGGCCTTTCCAAAGAACGAATGTTATGAGGCTTAGTGCCATATGCTTGTTGATCAACAAGAAAAGGATGAATGTGCCCATTATGACGGTTGCCACAATTTCGCATAATTCGTCACCAAATGATGAGTTTATGTTATGTTATGTTACGTTTAAATGATATTTGAAATCTCACGATTTTTACTGCATATAATTGCTGAGTCTTTAGACTCACTATACTTGAATGGTGCAGGTAATGAGGGTGACATTTATGCATATTTCGACGAGTTTAATGTCGGACATGAAGAAGAGCAAGGAGTCGGACCGGCGGGCGATGCATGAGTGTGTTATGTGTTGAGTGTGATATGCTATGTCTTGAGCTATTTGCAACTTTATGATGTATTTTAAGGTTGTAAACAAGTTTTATAAATTTTAAGGTTTGGATTTGGTTCGTAAACTATTCTGAAATGTTTTAAGTAAGGTTTGATGTATGCATACATCTTTCAAAAAAAAAAAAAATTTCTTTTCCGCGTTATTGTAAGGTTATGTTAGTATTGTAACATCTTCATCGGTTGAGGGCGTTACAACATCTTACCGATTGATAAGGATTGATGTCGTGTGTCCATACAATAAAATTCAAGCAACTTTTGCACATAAGAGAGTCATTAAGTATTAATTAGGGATGAGCCTCATAATAAGTTAACAGTTCTCAAAATGAATGCAACCAACATGAGAGAAGATAATGAAACTTAAATGTGTGGCATTGATATAAAGATTTCACTACTTACAAAGTGATGTAGAGCATATTCTTTTTGATAAAAGACATTGCCTCATCATCTGGTAGATTAACCTGTATAAATATGTAGGAAATAAAAAACAGACAATCTTACATATTTTTGACCCAATATAGTCTCATATCTAGTTCCATTCTTTTCTCTTATTGTTGGTTGGATGCATGTAGGGAACTGTTAACTTACTATAAGGCTCGTCCCCAATTAATACTCACTAACTCTCTTAAGTGTAAAAGCTGTTTGAATTTTATTGTCTGGACACACTACATCAATCCTTAACAATCGGTAAGATGTCATACCCCAGTTTTTTTATTGTTCTGTTTTTTCTTGTCTTTTTTTTATCGATGGTGATCTACAGGCTCTTCATTGCATTGACAGTCGTGTCATTCTAAAGAATGTTTGATGATATCGATCCCTATTAGGGCATATTTTTTTAGAGTAAAATATATTTTAATTTCTAAGTTTTTTCTCTTTTTAATTTCAATGTGTTGATTGTTGTTCAACTGACTCAAACAGCTCTTGAACTTGAGAGTTTCAAACAGTTGCATGCAACAAATGTGACACCGTGCTAGGATGGAAGTCGGTAATATCTACGAATTTATCGATTCAAAACTTTTTAATTATTTTTAAAAGAATCCTTTATTTTTCTCTGTGTAGTACATTGTTGCATACACAAACCTTGATTTGTAAGCATTTAATTTTTTTAATTTTTTTTATTTTTTTATTTTTGATTCCTTGCAAATATATAAAACTACGGCTGAGCTTTGCCAATCAACTCATACCAAGAGAAACACGAATGGCTGGCTTAACTAGAGATGAAAATGGGGCGGGGCGGGGCGGGGCGGGGCGGGGCGGGGAATAGTAACTAACTTTTTATGAAACTATTTTTAATATGCTAATAATACTCTTGATTATTTTTTTTGTTTTCTAATTTTTATTTATCTTTTTTACAAATATTTTTATTTTTTAATTTAATTACAAAAATTTAGTAAAAATAAATTAAAAAATAAAATTATGATTGTACGAGCACACAACGCGTGCTCTTAGAAGCTAGTTATATATAATGCATATGCTTATAATAACATAATTTTTATAATATAAAAATATTATTTGATTACGTAACATAAATAAACTATTAATATTAATCACGTAAATTTATTATTTATTTGAAAAATTTTTGAGAAAAAAAAATATATTTTTACTAAAATTTTGATATATAATATTCTATTTGAAAAGAACAATTTTCATTCACTTAAAAATTAATCTTGATTGATAGATATATTTCTTATTCAAAATATTGTGATTAATGATAAAATTTAAATTTACATTCAAATTTTTTTGCACCAAATTTTTTTTATATATTTTTCAATGAAATTGACTAACGATATATATATATATATATATATATATATGTGTGTGTATATATTTATTTATATGTATATATTTATTTATATGTATATATATTCGGATATGAGGACGGAGATGATGATTAAGTCCCCGCGAGTATATGGATGAAGAATCACCGATTAAAAAAATGAGGAATGTGACGGGGATGAGGACGGGTTTTGTATTCAAGAACGGGGATAGGAAAAACGTCCCCGCCCCGTCACATTATCATCCTTAGTTGAGCCAGTCATCCAGCCATCAGTGTTTCTACAAGTATGAGCCGATTGGCAAACCTCAACCATAGTTTTGTCTTGCAAATATATTTGCAGGAAATCAAAAATAAAAAATAAAAAGTAATTAAAAAGAAAATTGAATGCTAACAAATCAAGATTTGTTTATGCAACAACGTCCTACACATTCCAACACATAGGACAATTAAGGTGTGACGCCTAAAATTTCCTTAATTCGAGTTTCATGCCTAAATCTGTTTTAAATATTTATAATTTTAATTATTTTAATTTTCGGTGTTAGTCGCATTTAAATTTAATTTTTCCCGCGCACTAGAGCTTATTTTTTAAAATTCTTGCGAGAATTAGCATTTTAATTCCCGGACTAGTAAAATCCAGTATTATATTTTAAATTAGGATTTTTAACTTGTGTTATATTTTGTGCAATTTAATTCATGACCTTTTGAGAGTAGTACTTTTAATTATTGTGTAGCACTTTTATACACTTGAACTTAAACTAAAACCTAGCCCCAAAACACATACATCACACGCCTAACTCACATACATACCTCACGACACAAATATCCCCCTTCTTCTTCCCAAAGCCATTTCCATCGGCTTTCTCATTTTCTTTTTCTTCAAGCTTTCCGTCTTCGCCAGCCACCTTCTCCTCCAGCGAAGCATCTTCTTGGACAGCTGAGCGAGCTGTTGCTTCTCCATTTGAGCTCGGATTTTTCCAGCTCGAGCAGCTCTTTTCCCCCTGCAATTTTGGTTCAGCTCACTTGAGCTCTTGTCTTCGATTTTCTTAGCTAGACAAGGGTATGACTCCTTCTCTTCACCATGTAGATTAGTATATTTTGTGTCTTGCATTTCATGAAGCTTTCAAAAATATATATATATATATATGAGTTCTTTTATGGTGCCCAACTCTATATGCCCAACTCCATGCCCACCATGTACAATATGTGATAAGTCAACTCATCAATTGTGTTGGTCAACTCACATATTGTACATGGTGGGCATGGAGTTGGGCATATGAGTTGGGCACCATAAAAGAACTCATATATATATATATATATATGTGTGTGTGTGTGTGTGTGTGTGTGTGTGTGTGTGTGTGTGTGTGTGTGTGCCCTGTTCAACCCTTTCTTATTTAAGCCAAGATTTTTTTCCACACCATGCTTGAGAAATTATGTTATTTGTTGAGGTAGAAATGAATATTAAACTTGAAATGTTAGATGCTTGGATGCCATGTTGTTTTCGAAATTTCAGAAACTTTTATAGCATGTTGGTTCAAAAAATTTGA
Organism: Henckelia pumila; assembly: GCF_033568475.1. Lineage (NCBI taxonomy): Eukaryota > Viridiplantae > Streptophyta > Magnoliopsida > Lamiales > Gesneriaceae > Henckelia > Henckelia pumila. The sequence goes on along the minus strand of NC_133123.1, from coordinate 27,003,577 downwards.
TGTTTCATTGTGTGATTTGGATGGTGGATTAGGGCTACCATGGGTGAAATGTAGTCACATGGTAGTGTTTAGGATGGCTTGAAGTTATTGGTTGAGTTTGATTGTAGGTTCATTTCGAATTTAAAGGGAGAAGGGGCTCGGTTTTTGTTGGTTTGAGGTTGCCTTTGTTGAGCTAATATCAAGCTGATTGGGGTGTGTTCTTAAGTGTTGGAGTTGAGGCTAAGTGTTGGTATTGATCCTAGATTAGTGGCTTGGAACTTGAGAGAAAAATAGCTAAGATATTGGTTGAGCATGAACATGAGACTTGAGCAGAATTTTAGGAGTGTTGGGGCTGTCCAGAAACTTATGGTTAAGGCTTGGTAAATCTCATGATTTGGTTAAGGGCTCGGGTCTGGAATTGGTTTAGAATGTTAGGAATATGTCGGTGAAAGCGAGAATTAATTCGGTTAAGTTTTGGTTGAGTTCTAGACATTGGAAGGGATAGGTGCAGAATTTTAGTGTGAAATGCTTGCTGTCCGGAAATAAATTCGCATAAAATGATTGGTTAGAAATAATACCCCGAGGATGACTTTTTTATTTAGTTCTAAGTGTGTGGAAGTCGCGGTTTCAAGCGGAATCCATTTTGGATAAGAATCGAGTGAGTTATAAGTTTTACAGGTGAACCGCTCGAATTTTCCTAAGCACAATTTTATTGTCTATACTCTTACCCTTTGGTTTGCCTCTTAAACAACATCCCAGTCATCTATATTTGAGTCTCTTGCATGTTCATCGAGTAAATATTTACAAGCACGTTAAATCTACATATGCATGCTAAGTCCATGAATCAGGAATGAAAGAAAAATATTTTTTTGAAACGAAGTGAGATGGTTGTGACAATAGAAAAATATGGGTTTGGATGAGTTGGGAGACGTTCTGGCTTCCCTTACCAAATTTATGGGTTTGGATGAGTTGAGAGAAATCCTGATTTCTCTTACCAAGTATGGGTTTGGACAGTTGGGAGAAATCCTGGCTTCCCTTACCAAGTATGGGCAAGACGAGTTGGTGGTTATCCTGAATTCCTTGCGACATAGTGCACTGCAGCCATGATCGAGATCGAAAACACAGAGTCACAATTCAAGGATCTGAGTTCAAAATGTATATGTTTATGTTTTCAATACAATTTATACAATTACAACGATTATGTTAGACTTAGCCATGCACATGTTGCCTTCATTATATCTCATTTGTTTTGAAGTCTATTTTGTCTATAGAAAGGGGCACAAAGCAAAAGTATGTTTAGTATAAGCTATTTTATTCTGCATGTGCTTGTATTTATGTAGTACTCGTTATCCCGCCTCCCCCATATTCTTACTGAGTCTTTTAGACTCACTAAACTTATTTGTTTTCAGGTGAGGAGCAGTTGTTAGAGACTGAGTGGCAGGATCCCCAGGGCAAGGTTACCGGCAGTGCAGGCCCTTGACCGTCGCTTCTATTAGCTTCCGCTTATTATGTTTTTTTGGATGTCTGTAATAATTAACACATTTGCACTTATTTTTCTTCCGTTGCTAGTAGGATGTGATTTCCCTGCATATGAATATTTTGGCATGTAAACTTATTTACTCGTTTTTCCGCAACTGTGTGGGATTAACTTCCTTTTTAAATTCTATATTATCAACTTTGAAATTTTATCAGGTGTTTATTTTAATTGTTTTGAAATGTTAAATGTGACAGGTTGGCTTTAAATATTTTTAAACGAGTCATGGCAAATTTTTTTGAAAAATCCATATTTTATTTAGTTTAATTTAAAGTAGAGTTAGAGTCATTTCAGATGGGCATCGCACTCATGACCTTCCCACTCCTGGCAGTGGGTTTTTGCCCTCCCCAAGGATAGAACCTTGCACCTCCAGGCTTAAGTACAAGTTCTTATCATCTCTGATACCAATATATCACGGACTTATCCCTTCTAATACCACGTGCAACATAGAGATGAAGAATTCTCGATTATAAATAATAAAGAATGAGACGAGGTGAGTGAGTACGAGCTTTATATTCGGGGACGGGGATGGGGAAGGTGTCCTCGTCCCCGCCCTGCCCCATTGTCATCTCTAGTTGAGTCAGCCATCAATGTTCCTGCTGGTATGAGCCGATTGGCAAACCTCAGCCATAGTTTTGTCCTACAAATATATTTGCAGGGAATTGGAAATAAAAAAAATAATTAAAAAGAAAATTGAATGCTTACAAATCAAGGTTTGTGTATGCAACAATGTACTGCACAGAGGACAATTAAGGATCTTTTTAAAAATAATTAAAAAATTTTGAATCGATAAATTCGTGGAATATTACCGGCTTCCATCCTATCACGGCACAACTGTTTGAAAACTCTCAATTTCAAGAGCTGATTGGGCCGGTTGAACAACGGTCAATACATTGAAACTGAAAAGGGGAAAAAAACTTAGAAATTGAAAGATATTTTTCTCTGAAAATATATGCCCCAATAGGGATCGATATCGTTACACATGATCTAGATGACACGGCTATCAACATAATGAAGAGCATGAAGAACATTGCACCAGATTACCCCAAATAAAAAAATAGACTAGAAAAAAATAGAACAATACAAAAAATTAGGGTAAGACATCTTACCGATTGATAAAGATTGATGTCGTGTGTCCAAAAAATAAAATTCAAGCAACTTTTGCACATAAGAGAGTCAGTAAGTATTAATTAGGGACGAACCTCATAAAAAGTTAACAGTTCCCAACATGAATGCAACTAGCATGAGAGAAGATAATGAAACTAAAACGGTGTGGCAATGGTATAAAGATTTCACTGCTTACAAAGTTATGTAGAGCATATCCTTTTTGATAAAAGACATTGCCTCATCATCTATCATCTGAAAAGAGAAATTAAGTGTAGGTTAACCTGTATAAATATGTAGGAAATAAAAAAAAGACAATCTTACATATTTGTGACCCAATATAGTCTCACATCCAGAGCAATATGTCACGGACTTAGTCCTTTTAAGATCACGTGCAACATAGCAATGGAGAATCCCCAATTAAAAATAACAAAGGATGTGCTCTGCCTCACTTTGTAAGTAGTAGAATCTTTATATAATTACCAAAATGTTTTAGTTTCATTCTCTTCTCTTATTGTTGGTTGCATACATTTAGAAAACTGTTAACTTACTATAAGACTCGTCCCCAATTAATACTTACCGACTCTCTTACGTGCAAAAAGCTGTTTGAATTTTATTACCTGGAATCTCGATATCAATCCTTATCAATCGGTAAAATGTCTCATCCCAATTTTTTATTTTTCTTTTTTTTCTTGTCTATTTTTTTTATTGGTGGTGATATGGTGCAATGTTCTTCAGGCTCTTCATTGTGTTGACAGCTGTGTCATTCTAGAGCATGTGTAAGGATATCGATTCCTGTTGGGGCATATATTTTAAGGTAAAATATCTTTCAATTTCTAAGTTTTTTTCCCTTTTTAGTTTCAATGTGTTGACTGTTGTTCAATCGGCCAAATCAGCTCTTAAAATTGAGAGTTTTCAAACAGTTGCATGCAACAAATGTGGTACCGTGCTAGGATGGAAGGCGGTAATATTCCATAAATTTATTGATTTGAAACTTTTTAATTATTTTTAAAAGGATCTTTAATTGTCCTATGTGTTGGACTGCGTAGGACGTTGTTGCATACACAAACCTTGATTTGTAAGCATTCAATTTTCTTTTTAATTATTTTTTCTTTTTTATTTCTGATCAAACAAAACTATGGCTGAGGTTTGCCAATCAACTCAAACCAGCATAAACACTGATGGCTGGATGGCTGGCTCAACTAGATATGACAATTGGGTGGGGCGACGATGGGGACACCTTCCCCATCCCCATCCCCGAGTAAAAAACTCGTCCTCATCTCCGCCCCATTCCTCGTTATTTTTAATCTATAATTCTCCATCCATATGCCGCACGTGATCTAGAAGGGAAAATTTCGTGACATATTGCTCTGGATGTGAGACTATATTGGTTCACAAATTTGTAAGATTGTCTTTTTTTTTTTTCGTACATATTTTTACATGTTAACCTACCACTTACTTTCTCTTTTCAGATGGTAGATGATGAGACAATGTTTTTTTTATTATAAAAAATGATATGTTCTGCCCCAAGTGGAATCTTTATACCATTGTCTCACTGTTTTAGTTTCATTCTCTTCTCTTATTGTTGCTTGCATGCATGTAGGGAACTTTTAACTTACTATGAGGTTGATTCCTAATTAATACTTATTGAATCTTTTATGTGCAAAAGCTGGTTGAATTTTATTGTTTGGACACACGACGTCAATCCTTATCAATCGGTAAGATGTCTTACCCCATTTTTTTTCTTGTGTATTTTTTTATTGGTCGTGATCTGGTGCAATGTTCTTCAGGCTCTTCATTGTGTTGACATTCGTGTCATTCTAGAGCATGTGTAAGGATATCGATCCCTGTTGGGGCATATATTTTCAGAGTAAATATTTTTCAATTTCTAATTGTTTTCCCTTTTTTCAGTTTCAATGTATTGACTATTGTTAATCCGTTGACTATTGTTAATCCGGCCAAAAAAACTCTTAAACTTGAGATTTTTCAAACAATTTCATTTAACAAATGTGGTACCGTGCTAGGATGAAAACCAGTAATATTTCACGAATTTATGGATTCAAAAATTTTAATTATTTTTGAAAAGTCCTTAATTGTCCTTTGTGTTGGATTGTGCAGTACATTGTTGCATACACAAACCTTGATTTCTAAACATTCAATTTTCTTTTTAATTATTTTTTATTTTTGATTGTCTGCAAATATATAAAACTATGACTGAGGTTTGCCAATCCGCTCATACCCGCAGAAACACTGATGGCTGGATGATTGGCTAAATTAGGGATGACAATGGGGTGAGGTGGAGCGGGGATGGGGACGTCTTCCTCATCCCCATCACCGAATACAAAACTCATCCTCATCCACGCCCATTACTCGTTATTTTTAATCGGGGATTCTCTATTTCCATACCCGCAGAGACTTAATACTCATCTCCGTTCCCATACCCGAACATATATAAATATATATTTATAGTTTTATATATATTTATATATATTGTTAGTCAGTTTTATTGTAAAATATATAAAAAAAATTTGGTGTAAAAAAATTTGAATGTAAAATTAAAATTTAACATTAATCACAATATCTTGAATAAAAAATATCCCTATAAATCAAGATTATTTTTCGATTGAATGAAAATTGTTCTTATAAAATAAAATATTATATATCAAAATTTTAGTAAAAATATATATTTTTTCAAAAAAAATTCAAATAAATAATAGTTATACATGATTAATATTAATGGTTTATTTATGTTACGTAATAAAATAATATTTTTATATTATTAAAATTATTTTATTATAAGCGTATGCATTATATATAATGCATAAAAATAATAAAAAAACTAAAAAATACTATTGTTTTTAATATTTAGTATAATTTATATATTATTCAAGTATTTAAGAAATTTTGATAAAAAAATATTTATACTTCAATATTATTATTATTATCGAGGCTGGTTCGGGGATGGAGATAGCATCCCATACCCGCCCCCAATATGCTTTGGAGATTTTTAAAAATCGTCGAATCCAAAACTCATACCCAAAAAAGCTCGCTCATACCCGTCATGTTTCGGGTTTTTCCTTCAGGTCCCCGAATCCGTGGAAAAAATTTTCATCCCTATAAATTTTTTTTAACCGTATACAAATAAAATATGAAATAAGGAAAATATATTTTTTAGTCGTAAAATATTATATTATTCATAGTTACTTCAAGAAAAATTCTATATATATTATTGTGAAACAATCTAATGATAAATTGATGGTGGTAGGAAAAAAAAAGGTGAAAAGTTGATTTAGTGGAGAAAATTTAATAGGGTGTAACTGAACATAATCAAAGGCTATCTAATTCGATAAAATAGCTTATATTAAGATTGTGTTTGACTAAATTGAGATGCGATTAATAACAAATAAAATAATAAATGGACAATACTAGGGTTGATCTTGAGTCCAATTAGTTAAATAAAAAGGTCGGTTGGGATATAATTTAATTCCAATTAATATCGGCTGCTCTCAGCTGTTTTCGTGTTGGAAGATGATGATTCTGTGGAATGCATTATGCATGGCCGATTGATCTCTACGACGAAAAGATTCAAGAGAAGGTGATTCGTGATTGTTTAGAGCTAGCATCGAATGTTCACTTAGATTATATTCCAAAATATTCACTATTCAACATTGTTACATAATCTATATATTATTAAGGGAAAATTGCTTTTTTGGTCCTGTATGTTTGTCACTTTGCGATTTTGGTCCTTTATATTTTCAGATTGCAGTTTTAGTCCGCTATCTTTATTTTTTTGGCAATTTTAGTCCTTTTTCCGATGTGGCGCTGACGTGGCACAAATTCAATGCTGATGTGGAGCTGACGTGTACAGTGCCACGTCAGCATTTTCGAAGAAAAAGGACCGAAATTGCCAAAAATCGAAACATACAGGACTAAAACTGAAATGTGAAAACATAAAGGACCAAAATCGCAAAGTGACAAACATACAGGACTAAATTTGCAATTTTCCCTATTATTAAATTTGAAATCTTTTAGTATCATAGTCCGTTATTTCATTCAATACCAAATTTACCACACTCATTTGATTTAAAATTTTTATTCAAGAAAAAAAAAATATATAATCATAAATTTAACAGAACAATATTGTTATTAAAAAAATCAAATCATATAAAAATAATTTATGTTAAATATTGAAAGTTTTTTTCGGTTTATTTTTAAATTTTTTTGTTTTTATGTTATTTAAAAGTGGATTAATTAGAGGTATTTTGAGTTAATCGGGGAGACTTCGATATTGTCCCGAGATCCCATTCTCTTGATTCCTTTGACCAATTGTAGAGATTAAAGATATCATCCACTTTAAACCAAATTAGTAGCAAGCTAGCAAGTGCGATCTACGTGGATAACAAATTAACCTTTTGAAACAAAGTCCATTTCACATCTTTATCTCCCGTTCTTTTTATGTGCTTCTATAATAACATATATATACTTTTTTGTTATACTTTCGGAGAAATTTATATAGTGATTATTATTAAAATAATTGGATAAGATAAAGTGAGTGATTATAGATATATAATAATATATTTATTTTAATGGATTGAGATTGAGATTAATCAAAAATCACAATTTTGCCATGTTCCTAGCTAAGATAAATAGATAAATAGATCAAAAGAATGATGTATTGTGAGTTTTTTCATTTTCTTTCAATTTACAACTATAGATTATTTATCCATGTTAAAATTAAAGACTAAAAATAATACTCAAAATTACATTAAGCTTACACAACAATACTATGTTCAGAAACAAAAACTTCGACGAAGACTGATTTCTTCATGAACTCGATTACAATAAATGAGTTAGTAAAACTCGGGTATGTGCAAGGAGTTTGAGATAAATCTTTTTGAGAGGTCCATCTTCATAATACACCTAGGAGAAATTAACCCTCTTTTAATACTCACGAAGCAATTAAAGATTGCAAGTTGATCTTGAGCATGTCACGTGTTTATCCGACGTGCGTAGAGAATATCACCGGTTTTGTCTTCATTTCAAAAATACTAAGAGACAATAAATATTATTTGACACTTGTTATACGTCTGTTAGATGAGAGAATATTATTTAACTTATCTTATAGTTATTGGATGTAATTTTTCTGACTCGATGATCCGTGCGAAATTAAATATTAGGGCCGGATTGCTACATTCATCTTCACTCTGTATATATGTAATGTATTTGAAACTTACGTTCCTTATATATATAAAATATATAAGTGTAAAAACGATAATATTTAATGGATATAAGTGACAAATATATAACCACATGTCATCAATACATAAAATCCTGATAATTATATTTAACGAGGAAAATTAAAAAGAATTGTAAAATTAAAAAAAAAACAATTAGATATAGTTCTCTTTTATCTTGTCATGATTTGAATTTCAACGTATTTCCAAGAAAGAATCACTGAGAAAGAGGAGTGATGATCAAATTAAAAAGAAAAACTCGAATACTTAGGGAAAATTAAAGAAATTATGTTGGACGTACGTGGGACAATAACAATAATGTAATTAACGAATCAAATTCAAAACCAAAAGAACATCAAATTAGTTATTTAAATATTAAAAAAAATTTATTAGATGTTTGTTTAATCCAAGCATGTGTTATTGTATGTGTGTGCGCAACATTATATTTTGATTTTCTGAACAATTTAATGTATAATCCTTCTCCTTCTAAAAATATATATTTAGGACAACAATTATCATACATGCATGCATCTTGCCGTAATTTCCAAAAAAAATTAAGTCATTTCTTGCATTGCGACGAAATGGAAACACTACAAAAAAAAAACATTGATTTAGCCACAGTTTTAAAAAAATGTGGCTAAATTTAACCACGGTTTACCGTGGCTAAACAGCCACAGTTTTTTTTAAAAAATAAAGAACATACCTACAAAAAATAAAATAAGGAGCATATATATATATATATATATATATATATACTTTTTCCATATATATTCTAATTATGGACGCCAATCAATCTCATTTTCCTTAATTTGAAATAAGTCGTCCAAATGCAGAATCTGAGTGAATTTACCAAAAGTGTGTGAAATTCAAATTTGATACCAAAACTTTCCTAGCTCATCCAAATTACTAATTATAAATCTAAATGTTAATTAATTAGCCGTTATAAGTTGCCTCACTTCCTCGATCTTCATATATTAATAATGCAAAATCCCATTAGATTCTTGATTTGGTCTTACAATATTATATTAGATCTCTCGAAAGATTTTGTGTACGTAATGAATTCGAGTACTCGTTGTGCTGCATGCCGACATTTGAGAAGAAGATGCCCTTCCGATTGCATATTCTCTCCTTATTTCCCTTCCAATGATTCCAAAAGATTTCGTTGCATCCACAAAATCTATGGAGCTAGCAATGTTGGAAAGATGCTTCAGGTTACTTTATAATATATTATTTATAAATATTCAGTTGTACGCATTTATCTATCTATCTATATATCTGCCAAATATTATTATATATATACAGCTTCTGAAACTGATCGAAACCTGGTGCAGGAACTTCCGATGAATCGACGAACAGAGGCGGCGGACTCCTTGTGCTATGAAGCTTATTGTAGACTTAAGGATCCAGTATATGGTTGTGTGGGAATAATCACCATTTTGTGGGAACAGATACACAATGTGCATTGCCAACTAGCAAGAATTCAAGCAGAGATTGCCGCAATTAGGGCTCGATCCACCCAACAAAATAATTATCATCAAGTTGAAGCTACACCAAATTTCAGTCCCATGTCAACAACGGAGCAGTACTACGATATCAGTATCACCAACACAAATTGGTTCGATTTGATCAACTTACTTGATCAGTAGATTTGGTTGCATGGGGTTATTTGAAATTACTTTTTATTTCCTTCATTTCTTGATCATTAGGTAATTGAGATAGTTCGAATATATATTTATTGAAAAAATGATATAGCCAGATCTTTTTTCAATTTTATTTATGCTAAAGTACTGCTATAACATTTGCCTAATCGAACAAAGTTGCATGCACAATCGTTTTCCTTGATGTTTTCAATAATATTATATCATAAATATATAGGTGTCGCTAGAGCGTATGAAATTTAATAATAACATGAATATTGTAAAATCATTAATACATCAACTTTAACATCACCATTATACAAACATATTATTATGAAGCCATTAATTAAATTTCAAACTACCAAAAAAGGAAATGATAAAAAATGCCTTTTGTAACTTTGTATCACTTGCATAAAATATTTTTAAGCCGCGTTGGTTAGTAACTTTAGTTCTTCGATTTTTCGTTTTTTATGGGCCACACACACCGATCTCTCTGCTTTAATTGGCCTATCGTTTCAGATTATTTTAATTATAAAATATTTGCACAAATTTTACAAGATGAGATGGGATTCTTCATCTACTGTAACATATTGTTCGAAGAATGCGTATTTTATGAGACCATCTCATGAATCTTTATTTGTTATATGAGTTAATTCTATTCATATTTATAATAAAAAAATAATAATATTTTATAAGTGACTCAATTAAAATATTTTTCTCACAAAATTGATCGTGTGACGATTTCACAAGAGTTTTTTTGAAAACTTTAATGGGTCAGTATGGATTATGTACTATAAGATATGTTACCCAAATTGTACCCATCAAGCCAAAAATTAATGAGTAGGTTTTTGTGAGAATATTTACAATAAAAAATATTTTTGACATAAAAAGTAATATTTTTGATGGATAATCCAAATAAGATAACAATATCACAAAATTAATCCATGAGACTGTTACACGAGCATTTTTGCTAAAATTAATTTACATATTCGATCCAAAACCTATTTTTCATACTCATACACATCCCAAAAGAATCGGATATGGGTTCGACACGAATAGGCGAGAAAAATATCGAATTTTTAGTATATCGAGGTTATCGGACCGAAAAAATACTGAATTTATCGGATTTTCGGTATACCATTTTTTCGGTACGGAATGATAAGGATACCGGCTTTTTCGATATGGTAACGATATGAACTTTGAAAATTTTGATATATCGAAATATTATAAAAAAATTTAAAAATATATAATATTTTAAACAATAAATTAATAAATTATAGTATAATCGGTATGTTAGTTATATATATCAAAATTTTAGGTATGCCAAAATGTTTGGTACGATATCGGTAAAAAAAAAATTTATATCGTAATTTTCGATATAATAGACGGTACGGTATATATTTCGATATGGTACGATATGCATAGACACTGAAGTACGTTGTGGAGTTGTATGTTAATTTGGGTAGATGAGATCCTAGCATATGGGTAATACCCAAATCATGCATCCAACGGTTCGTAATTTTACACATAGGCGTAATTAATTATATATTGTTGACGTGGAAAATCACGGAATATTAGATCTATCATTGGGGTATTACCCATATGCTAGGTTGAAATCTACTGTTAATTTGTTTGCTTTGTTTTAATAATTTTAGTCTTATCAAAATTTAGTCACAATATTATATTTTTGATTTTGAAAATTTTAATAATTTTACGGCAGCCCCGTGTTTGTGACAGATGAAGAGTGAAGACAATACAAGATTAAAATTAAGAAAAAGAAAATATATATGCAAATTTTCCATTATTTTATTTAAAAAAGTTGGGCCTCGTACTAATTTTTTAAAACTTTTTTTCTAAGAAAGGCCCAGTACCAATTTTACCCTGTCTCTCGCCGGTGACTGCAAGCGCTTTCTTCTTCCACGGAAAACACAAATTAGGGTTTTAGGTAAATCGGTCATTCCACTCCCGATTACATCCAAACACGTGTCTCGTTCCGGCGGAAAACCGCCGTTCCACCGTTATCACGGTGATAATCGGATTTATGGATCGCCTTTCATTTCAGGTATGGAATTTATCTCGGCAGTGGCCGTTAACTTTATTTGCTCAATTTGAATTTTGAATTCAGGTAAACTGATGACTGACTGGTAGGAGAAAATTCGACAGCGATTAGTTTTCCATTAAGATTCAATCTCTGCATTTAAACCTATCTTAAGAGCATGTGGGCATAGTATAACATTTGTCGTCCTGACTTGTGGCTTTAATGTGTTTACATACATATTCAGTGCTAGGTGGATGCGTCGAAGGATTCTGTTGTCTCGCGTGAATACCTATCAAGATGAAGCCAAAAGTCACTGAGGCACATAGGAGGCCTAGAAATCTTCAGGAAGGGGGGCCAAACTGGATCCTTGTGGCCGGGGGTGCGTTGCTGAGTACGTTATCAATCCGCCTGGGCTATAAACTGAAACAGTTTCTTGATAACAGACAAACAGCGACTAGGAGCCAAAGTTTGATAGGTAGCGAATGTTAGCTTTTCTTGTTCTGGAATATATAAGTTTACTTTATGAAGGTTGCTTCTAATGCAGGAAATAGAAAACCTATGGGTCGGAAGAAGTCAGCAAGCTTCCCCATGCACTCAGATGCCTTTTGTTTTCATCAAGATGAAGATGGTTGCTACAATTATAGTCCAAATCATATGCTTATCTCTATATCGGTTAACTTATAAATCAAACTTCGCATTCGCCCTCCCTTGTTAATTTATTATATCGATTTTTATAGAAAATTTTGATGGTTATTATGATGTGTGATCATAATTGTTTCCATGTTTATTACTTTAATTTTTAAAATCTAAACTTATGGAGTGAAAACAGCAAAGAGAATTTATTTTAACTGCTTGTGTAAACACCAGCTCCCAGCGATGGTTATTGATTTACTCATTTTTTGCAAGTGGGGCACTTAGCACCTATAGTTAGAGAGATAAAATAAGTGAATTCTGTGGCAATATATCTTAATAACACATGATCAAATTCAGATCCTTGTTTACACACGCATGATGAATGCAGTCTACCAATAAAGTTGATTGTCAAATCAGTTGGTTCAGTGTTTGATGGTTTTTTGAATAATATTTTTTGTTGCTATATTAACATTTATCTTCTAAATTTATGTTACATAAACAGGATCGAGGAATGTGGTGGAAGTCAAACAGAATAGTGATGGCCAAACTGAAATGTCTCTTCCCCTTGTGACTGTTCCGACTTCCGTGTTCAATGAAGAGAGTGGTGTAATGTGGTCATCTTCTCCTGACCGCCTCGAGCTGCCCCAAAAGCCTTTCCACCAGTCGAACAGCTCTGATTCACCTTGTGTTTCCGAATCTGGTTCCATCATTTTCAGCAAACGGGAAGTCATACAAAAATTGAGACAGCAATTGAAGAGAAGAGATGATATGATACTTGAAATGCAGGATCAAATCGCAGAACTTCAGAACTCCCATAGCGTGCAGCTTTCACATTCTTCCCATCTTCAATCTTTACTTGATGCTGCGAATGGGGATTTGTTTGATTCGGAGAGGGAAATACAGCGATTAAGAAAGGCAATCGCAGATCATTGTGTTGGACACATCATCTCTGGCGAAAAGTCTCCTAATGTTCCCACTTGGCCAGTTGAGTGGAAGAATGGTCATACAAATGGATTCCAGGAAATTGAAAGAAATTCGGAGTGTTCAGAGAAAGCCAGAGGGGATGGAGGAAGGATCGAACTGTTGAAGAGGGAAGTTAGTGAGTTGAAGGAATTGATTGAAGGAAAGGACTACTTGTTGCAAAGCTATAAGGAGCAGAAATCCGAGCTCTCGATGAAAATCAAAGAGTTGCAGCAGAGATTAGATTCTCAGCTTCCAAATATTTTGTAGGCAGGTTCAATTTCTTGTGCATTCTTGTTTGGCTTCTACATCAGTTCTTTGTTTTCTGATTCGATTTGCAAAGTTGTCAGTTTTGAAAATGCTCAATTCCTTTAGAGTTTGTATAGGTTCCTTAGGGATTGACCCGTTTTAAGTGATTTTGGAGTGATCAAGGGTGTCGAAACTGGCTGTTGGCATCTTGCCTGACATTCCATCGCCACAAAGATATCAAATAGTAACAGTTATAGTAATGATCTCTCATGTCAACATCTTAAATCCCCTAATATTAACTGTTAGAATAAAATTTTTTAAAAAATGGTTTTACACTTTTGCACAACTTTTTTGGTCAACCAAACACTTTATTAAATGAAAAACACTTAAAAAAGTGCTTTTTTGGCCTGGCTTTTGAAACCAAACGGGGCCATTGTCCACATGGCGAATGAAAAACGGATTGCTGTAATACGATCAATGTCGATCAATTTACCCTTGTCCAGGGGTAAGTTGAGTCGTTTTGTTTGTTTGCTTGTTTTTCTTTCCAGCTTGAGTGTTGTAACTTGTCCAGGACAAGTTTCTCTTTGCGCGTGTTTTTGGCAGGAGTTTTTCTAGATTTGAGCATGAGCCACAGACATGAATATTGGTTATTATTCTTAGAATTGGAATTTCAGATACACACACAAGCTAAGTTTGTTTTTATAGCAATATATACGAACGAGGTTACAAAGTATGTAATACTATTTTTATAGCATGTGAATTTAGAAAGGACACCATCACGCCGACTTCAAATATGGAATCATTAGTTCCAGGGTTTTGAACCGTGTAACCTTTCTTGACATCTCAAGAAAATTAAAGTTTACAAATGAAAGTATTTTGAGATATAATGAAATCGTTAGTTTAATTTGAAGTGCACGTACGAATACGATGGTCGAATTATTTCAATTTCAATTTATCAAAAAAATACATCTTAATAGAATTTATAATTTTTCTTATTTGGACCTACAATTTATCACATCTTTATCACATGCAATAAAATAGTGTCATATACATATATATATATATATATATATATATATATATATATATATATATAAATTTTCAGCTGCCCAACTAGAGCCGTCAATTTGGGTTAGGTCCGCCACACAATTTAAGTGGGTTGGGTTGAAATTTTTTCAACCCAACAAAAGGTGGGCCTAGATGGGCCAACCCGTCTAGGCCCGCGACCCGAGCGGGTTAACTTATAAATCAAACTTCGCATTTGCCTTCACTTGTTAATTTATTGTATCGATTTTTATAGAAAATTTTGTTGGTTATTTTGATGTGTGATCGTAATTGTTTCCATGGTTATTACTTTAATTTTTAAAATCTAAACTTATGGAGTGAAAACAGCAGTGAGAATTTATTTTAACTGCTTGTGTAAACACCAGCTCCCAGCTATGGTTGTTGATTTGCTCGTTTTTGCAAGTGGGACACTTTGCACCAATAGGTAGAGAGATAAAATAAGTGAATTCTGTGGCAATATTTCTTAATAATACATGATAAAATTCAGATCCTTGTTTACACACACAAGATGAATGCAGTCTGCCAATCATGTTTATGCTCAAATCAGTTGGTTCAGTGCTTGCTGGTTTTGAAATTGTTGTGATGTTTGAATAATATTTTTTGTTGCTATATGTAACATTTATATTCTAAATTTATGTTACATAAACAGGATCGAGGAATGTGGTGGAAGTCAAACAGAATAGTGATGGCCAAATGATATCAGAAATTTCTTGTGCATTCTTGTTTGGCTTCTACATCAGTTCTTTGTTTTCTGATTCGATTTGCGAAGTTGTCAGTTTTGAAAATGCTTAATTCCTTTCAAGATTGTATAGATTCCTTAGGGATTGACCCATTTTAAGTGATTTTGGAGTGATCAATAGACTCGAAACTGGATGTTGGCATCTTGCCTGACGTTCCATGGCCATAAAAGATATCAAATAGTAACAGTTATAGTAATTATCACTCATGTCATCAACATCTTAAATTCCCCAATATTAACTGTTAGAATAATTTTTAAAAAAATGGTTTCACACTTTTGCACAAAGATATTGTCCACATGGCGAATGATAAACGGATTGCTGTAATACGATAAATGCCGATCAATGTACCCTTGTCCAGGGGCAAGTTGAGTAGTTTTGTTTGCTTGCTTGTTTTTCTTTCCAGCTCGAGTTTTGTAACACGATTAAACTTGTCCAGGGCAAGTTTCTGTTTGTGTGTATTTTTTGGCAGGAGTCTTTCTAGATTTGAGCATGAGTGACAGACATGAATATTGGTTATTATTCGTAGAAATGGAATTTCTGATACAAACACGATCTAAGTTAATTTTTATAGCAATATATACAAATGCTACAAAGTATGTAATACTTGATATTAATATGAGAATGTCGATTTTTATTCAATAAGCATGTGAATTTAGAAAGGATGGCGTCACGCCGGCAACAAATGTGGAATCGTTGGTTCCAGGGTCTTGAAACGTGTGACCTTTCTTGACAGTTCAAGACTGTGTAAGGCTATTATTCTTATGTTGGCATCTCTTATGTTGGCATCTCTTCCATCCCGTATTCCAGTTTAGATTATGATAGTAGTGCTGTGATGGGGATTATTATCTATAATTCAAAATTTGCAGGAAAAATTCTAGCCAATTATAAAATTAAATTCTACAAATTAAAGTACTTTGAGATATAACAAAATTGTTAAATTAATTTGAAGTGCACGATAGTCGAATTATTTCAATTTTAATTTATCAAAAAATACATCTTAATAGAATTTATAATTTTTTCAGGGCAATATATAGATAGATAGAGTTGTCTCTTATATAGTAATTTTTCGTTAAAACATAATTACTAAAAAAAGAAATAGTAATAATAAATAATATATATAATAATGATGATGATGATTATTATTTTTGGTTCAAAATTTGAAATTTAATATGGTATTATCGCTATTTTTTGAATTTCAATTTGTTTTTTGTGCGTAAAAATATCTACAAAAGCTATATATCATAATATATCAATTTTTAGTTACAAATCTTTAAACACTACTTGGCATGCAAGTCAATGGTTAGAAAAGATGCATGTGCAAGACTAATACCAACTAGAAATGATCTACAATTGTCTAGTCGCACTTGAAGGAAATAATGTCTAAAATACTCTAAGTATCCAATAACTTTTTGGAAGTATGGAGACTCATCTAGAATGTTCAAGAGATATCTTTACATATTAAAAATATATAATAACATCCAAAATGTTCTAAGTGTTGTGAAAAAGTAAAAATTTATGGTAAAAAGTAAAAACTTCAAAACTCAAAATATATCAAACTCTACACTTTATAATATTTTTTTCTCAACTCAATTGTATTTTTCATCACAAATGAAGACCTATTTATAGATCCACATTTGAGATTAGTTCAAAAATAAATACATCATCATCTACATCATCACACACTAATTTTCCACATTTTACAACTCAATATTCAACATTCAACATTCAATATTCAACATAATATTAATAATAATAATATATTTTTCAACACTTCCCCTTGTGATGATGATTGTGATATGATGGCTGTCTTCATTACGTGTTTTATACTGCCTCGTTAAAAACCTTACTAGGAAAAACCCAGTGGGATAAAAACCATAGTAAGGGAAAAAGAGTGCAGCCACGTAAACTTCCCCTCATGTTAACATGAGTGATTCTTCACATATTCCGCAGATTGCGCATCCCAATGTTGTATATATGCTTTCTGAATATCGTCGTGGGAAGTGCCTTTGTGAAGAGATCTGATGAGTTCTCACTTGATTGAATATAACAGATATCAATATCTTTATTCTTCTCAAGCTCTTGAGTGTAGGCAAAGAACTTTGGGGGTATATGTTTTGTTCTGTCACTTTTGATGTATCCTTCTTTCATTTGAGCAATACATGCAGCATTGTCTTCATACAACGTCACAGGCTTCTTGTCTACTGATAATCCACAAAAAGTTTGGATATGTTGTGTCATTTATTTGAGCCAAACACATTCACGGCTTGCTTCATGTAGCGCAATAATCTCAGCGTGATTTGATGAAGTTGTTACGAGTCTTTGTTTTTGTGAACGCCAAGAAATTGCGGTGCCTCCACGAGTAAATACATATCCGGTTTGGGAACGTGCCTTATGTGGATCAGATAAATATCCAGCATTGGCATAACCAATGATACTTTGATTGGTGTCTTTTGAGTACAAAAGTCTCAAATCTGTCGTTCCTCGTAGATAACGAAATATATGTTTAATTTCGTTCCAGTGCCTCTTTGTTGGATATGAACTGAATCTTGCCAATAAATTTACAGCAAAAGATATATCTGGTCTAGTGCAATTTGCAAGATACATAAGGGCACCAATGGCACTTAGATATGGTACTTCTGGACCAAGAATAACTTCATCATCTTCACATGGACGAAATGGATCCTTTTCTATGTTTAATGATCTTACAACCATTGGATTACTTAATGGATTTGATTTATCCATATTAAAATGTTTAAGGATCTTTTCTGTATAATTTGTCTAGTGAACAAAAATTCCACATTCTTTTTGTTCTATTTGCAAACCCAGACAGTACTTGGTTTTTCCAAGATCCTTCATTTCGAATTCTTCCTTCAAGTACATCATAACCTCTTGAATTTCTTTATTCGTTCCAATGATGTTTAATTCACATATACAGCAATAATTACACATCCGGATGTTGTTTTCTTGATGAAAATACAAGGGCATATTGGATCATTTACATATCCCTTTTTCATCAAGTGCTCACTTAGCCGATTATACCACATTCGGCCGGATTGCTTCAACCCATATAATGATCTTTGCAATTTTACAGAATAAAATTCTCTGGGTTTTGAACTTTGTGCCTCAGGCATCTTAAATCCTTCGGGAATTTTCATGTATATATCACTATCAAGTGATCCGTATAAGTAAGCCGTAACAACATCCATCAGACACATTTCCAAATTTTCAGACACTGCCATACTAATCAAATATCAAAACGTAATTGCATCCATAACAGAAGAATACGTTTCTTCATAATCAATTCCAGGCCTTTGAGAAAAACCTTGTGCAACAAGTCTAGCTTTATATCTTACTATTTCATTTTTCTCATTTCGCTTTCGAATAAAAACCCATTTGTATCCAACAGGTTTTACACCTTCAGGTGTGAGGACTATAGGTCCAAAAACATTGCGTTTATTTAGCGAATCCAATTCAACCTGGATGACATCTTTCCATTTTGCCCAATCATGACGAGTTTTACATTCACCAAAGGATTTTGGTTCATGATCCTCGTTTTTATTTATGATGTCACATGTCACATTATAAGAAAATATCTCATCAATATCTTCTATATCTCTTCGGTTCCATATTTTTTCAGTATTAATATAATTGATAGAGATTTCACGATTCTCGTCAGTTTGTGGTTCTGACAGAACATTTTCATCATCAGGTGTTTTTTTTCTGGAACACCATTTTCTATTTTATGATCATCGTGTTTCTCTATGCCTTTTCTTTCCGAGGATTTTTATCCTTGGAACCGACTGGCCTTCCACGCTTCAAGCGTTTTATGACATCATGAGTGTCTTCAATTTGTTTCTTTGGAATTTCAATTCGAGCAGGGGCATTTACAGCATGTATATATGATTTTGTTACCCCTTTTGTGTCTGCAAATGCATCTGGAATTTGATTTGCAATTCTTTGCAAGTGCACAATTTGCTGTACATCTTTTCCACATTGTTTGGTCCTTGGATCCAAATGTAACAATGATGGTACATACCATGTGATTTCTTTTTCGATGTGTTTCTTTTCTCCCCCTAACATTGGGAAGATTTCTTCATTAAAATGACAATCAGCAAAACGTGCTGTAAACACATCGCCTGTCTGAGGCTCAAGATATCGAATGATTGATGGGCTATCATAACCGATATAAATATCAATTTTTCTTTGAGGACCCATTTTTGATCGTTGAGGTGGTGCAATAGGCACATACACCATACATCCAAAAATTCTCAGATGAGAAATATTTGGTTTTTTACCAAATGCAAGCTGCAATGGGGAGAATTTATGATATGCACTTGGTCTGATGCGAATTAATGCCGCAGCATGTAAAATTACATGTCCCCATATAGAAATAGGGAGTTTTGTTCTCATAATCATTGGTCTAGCAATCAGTTGTAGACGTTTAATCATTGATTCAGCTAATCCATTCTGTGTATGAACATGAGCAACAGAATGTTCAACAGTAATTCTCATTGACATACAATAGTCATTGAAAGTTTGAGCAGTAAATTCTCCAGCATTATCAAGTCTTATTTTCTTGATTCTATAATCGGGAAATTGATTCCGCAATTTTGTTATTTGAGCTATTAATCTTGCAAATGCCACATTTAGAGTTGACAATAAGCATGCATGTGACCATCTGCTAGAGACATCGATCAATACCATAAAATATCGAAATGGTCCACATGGTGAATGAATTGGCCCACAAATATCATCCTGAATACGTTCAAGAAATATGGGTGATTCTGTTTGGATTTTAGCTGGCGATGGTCTTATAATAAGTTTTCCAAGAGAACATGCTTTACATTGAAACTTATTATTCTGAAAGATCTTCTGGTCTTTCAATGGATGACCATGCGTATTTTCAATAATTCTTCGCATCATTATTGAATCAGGATGTCCCAATCGATCATGCCAATTAGTTAATATTGAAGAACTATTAACCACCATATTTGATTCGATTGGCCTTATATGTGTATAATGCAATCCAATAGGGAGCATTGATAATTTTTCAACCACATATTTCTTTCCTGATTTATATGTGGTAAGACACATATATTTCTAATTTCCATCAGTTATCGTCTCAGTATCATACCCATGAGAATATATGTCATTAAAACTCAACAAATTTCTTTTTGATCCTGGTGAATATAAAGCATCATTTATAAAAAAATTTGTACCATTAGGTAACAAAAAATGTGCTTTTCCACAACCTTCAATCAAGTCTACAGGACCTGATATTGTATTCACCATTGTTTTTGTTGGTTTTAATTCCAAGAAATATATTTTATCTTGGAGAATGGTCTGCGTTGTACCACTACCGGGTATGCAAACTTCCATGGGTTTATATTTGCTCATAGCATTTTCCATACTTCAAAAAAATGCAATAAAGAAAATCAAGGATAATATATATATGCAAAGTATAACATGTTTCATAAGAATGCATGAAAAATATAGCATGTTACATTTCAGTCACACCAATATATTAATCAATGTTCTTGAAATCATTTGAAAAAATTGGCAGAATTGAAATAAGTTGAACCACTTAAATGGTTACTGTTTTTCAACAAAATTGATCTATTTTTCTTTTCCCTTTATCGATACTTTAAAGAGCTTACATAAGTGCTCAGGGGTATGTGACCAATGTCTTGGAGTGTCACATTTATAACAAACACTCTCATATCTTTTTGAGTGATTTTTATTTTCACTCATATTTTCATGCTGCCTTTTTGGGTGGTTCGTGACGTTCTTTTGAGATTAGTTATTGAAGTAACTATCTCGATTATTTTCATATTCACGGCCATAACCACGATCGTGATCATTTCTACGTCCACGTTCATGACCACATCCTCGACCTCGACCAAAATCTAGTTTATGCCTTTGATTTTGGTTTTTATTTTTACTTACGACATTTACTTCTGGAAATGCCATAGATACATTGAGTCGGGATTGATGATTTTTCATTAACATTTCTTTGCTCTTTTCTAGTGATATCGAGAGCAACAAATTTAGGCTTTGTCAAATTTGACATGGTGGTACTAGAAAAATAACAATGCATTTTATAAGTTAATTTCCATTAATATGACAATACAAAATAATGGATAAACGATGAGTACAAGTATGTTTAAAAATAGATGAAAAGTGTGCGGTGGATAATCGCCGGTGAGTACAAGACTCGTGAGCATGATAATCATAATCGTTATGAAAAATAGCCTTAGAAATGCCATCATCTTCATGATCTTCGAAAAAACCGAGGAGAAAATATTTTGAGAGAATGAGTGAATTTTGGTGTGATTGAAAATGGGTTTGAGTGAACATATTTATAGGGCAAAAACTAGTCGTTTTGTTACCGTTTGTGACCGTTGGGGGTAAAGAAAAAAATCGAGTATGTGTTGAATAAAAATTCGTGATAATCATGCGATGCATATACTGATAATCATAATTAAATAATTATGTATATCATATCACATTATTATAATGTCGGTGTCTTAGACAGCCTTTTATATAATATTATAAGATTATACGAATATGATTAGTATATAAATACACAATAATATATATCATATCACGTTATTATAAGGTCAGTGTCCTAGACAACCTCTTATATAATAACATGAAATTATATATTGATATAGTTAGTATATATACATAATAAATATATATCATATCACGTTATTGTTTAAAAACCTTAGATGCTTTTATACTTGTCGTATCCCTTACTGGGAGTGTGGGATGTCGTCTTAACATCCTCCCATGATTTATAACAAGTTTTTTTAAAAAAAATAATTTTTTTTTGATCATTTCTGATAATAACATGATATTATATATTAAATATATACACAACAAATAAATAAACAATAAAATAAATATTCTTACTTGTTGAATATTTTTGACTTCTTCTTGTATTTTGGAGCGTCGGAAATTATAGAGAACCTTCGAGCGATCATGCTGATAACGTGTTGTGAAAAAGTAAAAATTTATGGTAAAAAGTAAAAACTCCAAAACTCAAAATATATCAAACTCTACACTTTATAATATTTTTCTCTCAACTCAATTGTATTTTTCATCACAAATAAATACCTATTTATAGATCCACATTTGAGATTAGTCCAAAAATAAATACATCATCATCTACATCATCACACACTAATTTTTCACATTTTACAACTCAATATTCAACATTCAACATTCAATATTCAACATAATATTAATAATAATAATATATTTTTCAACACTAAGCATATTTTGTAATATGTAAAATATTTTAGAATAGGGCTTTGAAGTGTGTAGAGTCTAGACTTATCTAGAAGGTTCAAGGTTTTGTATAAATATGTATGGTTCTAGAAACTCGATCTCTATTATTAGATGAATCAGATCTCATACATTCATTTCATATGTTGATTAGTATAAATAAGCTAGAATTTCAATTGAAAAAGACAAATAAAATTCTCAAGTTATATAAATAAGCAAGACGACAACAAACATCATGTTGCTGCTTCTACAAATTTCAAGTTATTCATTAAAGAAGCTGAAAATTGTACAAGCAGTGGCATGCCATTTGTGGTTGTCTTGCTTATTTATATAACTTGGGAATTTGATGTGTCTTTTCCAATTGAAATTCTAGCTTATTTATACTAATCAACTATGAAAGGAATGTATGAGATCTGATTCATCCAACAATAGAGATCGAGTTACTAAAATCATATATATTTCTACAAAACCTTGAGCTTTCTAGATGAGTCTAGACTCTGCACACTTAAAAGTCATATTCTACAATATTTTACATATTACAAAATACGCTAGGACATTTTGGATGTTATTACATATTACTAATATGTAAAGATACCTCTTGAACATATTCAAGATGAGTCTCCATACATCCAATAAGTTCTTGGATACTTAGAGTATTTTAAACATCATTTCCTTCAAGTGCGACTAGACAATTGTAGTCTGTAGATCCTTTCTAGTTGGTATTAGGCTTGCACAAGCATATTTTCTAACCACTGACTTGCATACCAAGTAATGTTTAAAAATTTGTAACTGAAAACTGATATATTATGATATACTAGTATTCTTCCCGTGCGATGCACTGATTTTATCTCAAGTGTAGTATGATTAAATTGGTGGATAGTGTGAAAAATTTTGAGTCTTAAATTAAAAAATAAACATATTTAATTTTACAATGACTAATAAAAATAACGTGGAAAAAAAATTTAAAAGCTACAAAAGACAATCTTTAAATAAAACATATGTCGTGTGCGTTGTAAGTAATATTATTTTATACAATTAATTATTAAAAATTGTATGAATAAACATTTGAACAAATAGTTGAAATTCAAATTAGCTAAATGGATTATATATCATATAATTGAAAAACAAACAAATTATCTTATAAATTCTGGAAAACTTCCTTAAAAACAACGTTTGTTGTTGAATTTTTCTGGTTGGTTTTGCCATCACAGATCAAGATTTTGAGACCCTTAGGATTGGTAACCCTAGATACAACGACATACAACTGACCATGACTAAACACGGGATTCCTCAGAAAAAGTCCTGCATGAGACAATGATTGACCCTAACTTTTGTTGATTGTCATTGCATATGATACAATCAAAGGATACCACCGTCTTCTTTGAAATTTAAAAAGAAGTCTTGGATCAGAAGGTGTCAAAAACAATATTGGAATAAGCACTTTGTGACCCGCATTACTCCCAGTCAAAATTTGTCCTTCCAAAATACGGTTTCCGAGCATCGTCACTATCAATCTAGTGTCATTGCATAAACCAAGAAAATGATCTACGTTCCGCAGCAACATAACCGGAGTTCCAACTTTCAAATTCAACTTGTGATTTGGTACTCCAAAACATTTTATCCCATTCAAGTATTCAGGGGTATGGACATCATGCAATAAACCAACGCTTTTATCCGAGTGGCTTGCTATATCAGAACTTAAATACAATCTTCCCTCGGAATGATTAAGAGATATCATGTATTCATTTATGGATTGAACGACATCAAGAGTCGGTGCCAAAATAGCTCTCTGCTGAAAATATGCAGTATCACCAATAGAAATGTCTGATGATGAAAATGTACTCTCGACTATCGATGCAATAGGATCATTACAATATTTCTACAAAAGGTCATCAGGAATATCGATTGTTGCATACTCGCATAACAATCATTTTGTTCTCCGATTTTTCCATCTCCTATGTTAGCAATCCAATCAGAAAATTGATTTGTTTTAGCACATTCTTCATCAGAACCTAAAGTAGTCAAATGTTTTTCGTCAATCTAAAACCCGTGCAACTCCTCCAAACATACGAAGAATTGATGGTCGTGAGAACAATATCTTGCCCACTGCCTCTTGGAATAACAGGCAATATTTGACGAAAATTGCCACCCAAAACAACAGTTTTCCCCCCAAATGGCAACTGGAGGCTTGAAGGATTGATAAATCTCATTATATCTTTCATGCTTTTATCTAAAGCTTCAAAACAGAACTTATGCATCATTGTAGCTTCATCCCAAATGATAAGCTTAGATTTTTCATTAATCTCCGCAAGAGGACTTCCTTGTTTGATATTGCATGTTGATTTCTCATTAGGATTAAATGGAATCTCAAAGCGTGAATGAGTTGTTCTTCCACCAGGCAGAAGAAGAGACGCAATACCACTGGATGCCACATTCAACACAATCTCTCCCTTCGATCTCAAGAATGCAGATAGAGTATTCTAGAAAAATATTTTTCCAGTACCTCCATATCCATATACAAAAAAAAACACCTCCTTTATTTGAATGAACTGCATTCATCACCATATCATATACATGATGTTGATCAAAGTTCAAGTTATTAAGGAGATTATCATGTTTCATCTGATAAAGATCTTTTATCAAACCGCAACTCATCATGTATTAATCTGTTCCGTGAAATATGAAATTATTGATCACTCGGAAATGGCATTGACTGGAATTCACGCAAACTCTTTCCATAGCTTCGCAATAATTTTTCAAATTCAACCAAGGCATAATTTTTAATTTCATCTTTACTTAATATCAATTCTACAATATATATATATATATATATATATATATATATATATATATATATTACACACACAAATATATATAGTTTAAAAAAATCACAGATATAACAAAACAAATTTATTGATGCATACATACCGTGATGTTGCAGCAAGTTACGTTGTCTGTATAAAATATCATCTGACAAATATGTCCAACATGAATCCCAAAGTACTTCAGGTCGGCTGATGCAGTTCGATGACAATAGAGTAGCAAGTAAAACTCTCAAAGATTGTGCTGAAGCCCAATGACTTGCCTCAATAATGCCATCATTATATTCTTTGTCATCATTCAACAACTCCAATGAATAGCAAACATCACATAATGAATGATATTGAACACCATTAGCACGAGTCATATCATCATAACAAGTGGCACCACGGTTTACATTTAGGAGACATCTTAAATAATACATGTCTCCACAGCCCGGAGGAACGTAAAAAATACGCCCAATCGAAAATCTCTGCTTTCTGGGAACGAATTCTCGGGTATCTTTCTTCCAAACATATTTCATTGGAAATTCAGCATATGTCAATTCTCTTGCCTCTGGATATTTCTTATTAGCTTCCATCCATGCAAGAAACATGCTATGGTTAACAGTAGGTCGATCGAGAATATTACCGATTTCATCTGCATCCGAAAAAATGATATTTTGTTCATTCGGAAGATGAAAGCTCAAACGCTCAACGGGTGGATCTCTATATTGAATATCAAACCCAAAAATTCTTCACGCAGCCTCGCACGGGGAAATATGTCTGCAGTCGTAATAGATATCAACTTCATCAACATTTTTTTCCAAACTTTCAGCACTTGAGCTTTGATAGAATGATGTCGTCACACGATCATGCCCTTTATTAATACATTTGAACAAATATTTGATAGCACAAGATTGGTTGCACCACTTAACATTCATATGCGCCCCGTATTTAATCAACAAATAACGATTATGGGGAACAACAAATCCATTGTCCAAATTAACACCATTTTTTAGAACTCTTCTCCCATTATCTATGCGTCGATAAATTGGGTATCCATCTTCATCAATTGATGTCAATTCAACAAAATTTTTAGGAAAATGTTTTGTGCAATGACCGTCAGACATGCATGGAGAATTTTTTCTTGCCTCACCCCATGGGGCATATAGATTGTATGGTTCAACATGGAGATAAGCAATGGAGATTCACGGACTTTTATGGGAATTCGGTTGCGAACTTACGACATTTTTCTTGAGACTTACTTCGTCGTCTGAGTAACATGAGACAATTTCAGGGGTTTCCATGGTTAGTAGGGGGCGATTTCAATGAGATATGTTTTGATAGGGAAAATATAGGAGGTAATCAGAGGCGCTCAGATTAGAGCTTTCAGGGAGGCGCTGGACGATTGTTCCTTACAAGATCTTCATCGGAGTGGGGAATTTTTTACATGTGTAAATCGTCAATCAAATGATCATCTTATATTCGAGTGGCTTGATAGATATGTTGCAACGATTGATTGGCGATTTCTGTACCCTACTGCTAAGGCTAGCTCATTGGATTTTTTCCACTCGGATCATAGGCCTATTGTCATCACCATGGGAGAAAGTCAGCATCGTATTTTCAGAAGGAGTTATTTATTCCGTTTTGAGCCTCTATGGGCAACTGAAGGAGACTGTGCAGATGTGGTGGAAGTGGGTTGGAGCAAAAATGATGATACTCTCGGATTAACTCAAAGAATTCTTAGATGCAAGGAGATCCTTCAAGTTTGGGCAGGGGATCGTTTTTGTTACATACCTCGGATTTTGAAGAACAAAATAAAGGAGCTACACAGTTTAAAAATCCATGAGAAGTGGCAGGAGTCTAGACGAAGAATTGATATTTTAGAAAGAGAGATATAATCAATGGCAGTGAAGGAAGAATTGTATTGGAAGCAGCGAAGCCGGATTAGTTGGCTGGCGGCTGGAGACAAAAATACAAAGTTTTTCCATGCTAAGGCTTCGATTAGGGGTTCAAAAAAAATCAAATTCATGGTCTAATATCGGCACATGGAGATTGGTGCACTGATAGTATTGGCATGGCTGAGATAATTGGTAACTACTACAATGACCTTTTTTGCACTTCAAACCCAACTCTTGAGGATCGAATGAATATTATTAATTATGTTACCCCTAGAGTCACTGAGCATATGAACTCCATCCTGAACGCTCCTTTTTTGGTGGAAGACGTGAGGAAAGATTTATTCGATATGCACCCGGATAATGCCCCAGGCCCGGATGACATGTCAGTTTTTTTCTACCAGAAATTTTGGGGTGTCGTGGGAAAATAGGTTACGGCTGCTGCGCTTCAAATTCTAAATGAAGGTGCCAACATTACCAAAAATTCAGTCTCCCATGACTTTAAAGAACTTCCGCCCTATTAGTCTATGTAATGTGTGTTACAAAATCGTTGCTCGAGCTTTGACTAACCGTTTTAGGCCTATACTTATGCAAACTCTTAATGAGTTTCAGTCTGCATTTATTCCAGGGAGATCGATTTCTGACAATATTATTCTGGGTTTTGAGGTTTTACACTGGATTCGTTGCAGGAAAGTGGGAAAGATCGGATACGCTGCTCTTAAACTCGACATGAGCAAAGCATATGACATAGTAGAATGGAGTTTCCTGGAAGACATGATGTTGAAGTTGGGTTTTTCTACTCGTTGTGTGGAGAGGGTTATGCTTTGTATGAGGACAGTTAGATATTATTTTTCTTTGAATGGTGAATCTGTTTGGAATTTTCTCCCAAGTCGAGGAATTCGACAGGGGGATCCACCGTCGCATTATTTATTTGTTTTGTGTGCTCATGGGCTCTCTTCATATCTCTTAGCTATGGAGGATCGAAATCTCTTATCAGGGGTACGTATTGCATCTTCTTGCCCACCTATTTCTCATTTGTTATTTGCAGATGATAGTCTCATGTTTTTTAAAGCCACAATTGAAGATTGCAATGTTTTTAAACACTGTTTAAATAGTTATGAAAGGGCTTCGGAGCAGTTGATTAATTTTGATAAGTCCTCTCTAGCTTTTAGTCCGAACACTAAAGCTCAGATGATTGAGAACATAAAATCAATGTTGGCAGTCCCGGTTGTTCATGGACATGAAGTGTACTTAGGTCTACCTGTTTTCTCTATGAGGAGAAAAAAATTGCAATTTTGATATTTGGTTGAGCGTATTGTGCAGCGAATGCAAGGATGGAGTGCTAAAATGTTCTCTTTTGGAGGGAAAGAAAACATTGATTAAATCTAGGGGGTGGTAAAAAATATCGAAATTTCGGTATACCGAAGATATCGTACCGAAAAAATATCGAATTTACCGAATTTTTGGTATACAAAAAATTTCGGTACAGTACGGTATTGATACTGAATTTTTCGGTACGGTAACGGTATGACATTTCAAAATTTAGGTATAAAACGTTATACCGAAATACCGAAAATTATTTTTAAAAAATAAAAATATATAATATTTATAAACAATAAATTTAAATTTTTTTAAAAATATAAGATTTTTTTTCGGTATGAAACGGTATACGGGTATACCGTAAAATTTTGATATAATCGGTATGCTATTTATATGTATCGAAAATTTCGGCACCAAACTTTTCGGTACGGTATCGGTATATATTTTCTTATACCGTAATTTTCGGTACAATATACGGTATGCAATTTTTGGTACGATACGGTACGGTATGCCATCCCAAATTAAATCTGTAATCCAATCTATACCGACATATGCAATGTCCTGTTTTCATATTCCAAAAGCAATCTGTGAAGAAATTGAACGAGCTTGCTCAAACTTTTGGTGGGGAATGGCTGATGGGAAGAAGAACATGCACTGGAAATCATGGGAAAAACTTTGCAAACCAATAACATCATTCCAACAATAGAAAATCTTGCTTCTCATCATGTGCCGGTAAATGGAGGCTGTCCACTTTGTCACTTGCGAGGGGATAACACTATGCATGCTCTATTTTTTTGTTATGCTATCAAACCATGTTGGAAGAAATCGGGTTTCTGGAGTGTACTGAAATAGGTCAGAGGATGGGAGATGCTGGATATATTCATTTGGTTGATAGATAAGTTGGAGAAATCAGATTTAGAGTTTTTTGTGGTTTGCACCTGGGCGATTTGGTGTGAAAGATTAAAGCTAGTTCACAATCAAGGGAGGGACCAGAGATTATTGAATGTTGAGTGGAGTGATGGTCTTCTGATGGAGTATCGAGAAGCTATGAATAATGTATCCACAAAGTGTACTAGTGCTCCGAACATTTCTCCAAAATTATGGATAGCCCCTCCACTTTCAAATCTGCGGCTGGATGTAACTTATGCTTGTTCAAAGAATTATGACTCATATGCAATTGGTGGTGTCGTGAGAGATCATGAAGGACAGCCGCTAATTGCTTTTGGAAATAGAATTCAAACACCACAATCAACTGTTTGTGCTCACCTTGCTGCGATTTTGGGTGGAATTTCGATCATACGTCAGCACAATATTAGGATACATCAAATTACTTCGGACTCTCTTCCTGCGGTGCAAGCAGTCACGGGGCTAGAGGATACTCTTAGAGGATACTCTTAACTATGATGGTATCCTAGAAACTGAAATTAGAATTTGTTTGAGTCAGGAAAATATTTGTTCTTTTTTTCACATTTGTCGATAGGCGAATAAAGTCGCTCATTCGCTAGCTTTTTTTGTTATTTCCTCCCCGACCCCGTTTGTATGGTTGTCCGGGAGTTTTCCTTCTTGGTTGATTGATCATGTAATATCGGGCATCTTGATAGATTAATATGATCTCATCTTTAAAAAAAAATTATTCATTTTTATTTATTTTTTATACCATAAAGGATTGCCTTCTAACTGTTTGTGAAAATATCACAACACATACTGTATAAAGTTATGGCTTCTCAAAATTTTTGTTTTACTGTTTCAATCGATTTTGGTTTAATTTCATTTCATGAGGTTTTATTGGATTGTGTTGATGGCCGATTGCTCCTGTAATTAATTGGGGTTTATATATTGTTCATTTCAAGTTATTGGATGCTGATTGAATTGTTGTTCACGTGTGTAACTCTTGTGTGAAGCGGAACTGAGGGTTTAATGTTTTAGGGAGAGTTCTCGGAGTTGAGATGACGAAACTACTTTCCAAAAATGATTACAAATGATTGCTTTTATCTTTTTTGTCATTTGAGGGGTGTCCGTCGATGCTGTCGGCAAAGCTGCTTTCTTGACTTCACAGATATTTATTAAATTCGGATACATCTTGGATTTGTGATGTTTTGGATCGAATGAGTTCTATGTTCCGACAAAGAAGCATTGGATTTGTGATGTTTGTTACCTAAATCCATGAAACAGAGTTTTCATGCGGTTTTGTCCTTGAGAAAGTTCTTTTTTTTTTTCGTTCTTATGCTTTCAACATTCTGTGTTATTATGGATACAGTCAGAAAGTATATGATATCATCAAAAGGAGTTTCCATTCGGTTTTGTCTTTGAGGAAGTTCCTATTTTGATGCGTTCAAAAATTTCACATCAAATAAATTACTTTGAACCGATAATCAACGAACCAATTTCTTCAATAAACCGAGTCGAATGATCCCAAATATTTCTGTGTATAAAACATGTGAGATGACTTCGCTCGAAGGCGAAGCCACTCCGACGCTCAAGTCAGTAGGATATTCAATAGAAAAGGTATGAAAATTGCAAGGGATAGAAATCACGTAAAAGACGTGTAAAGACATAAATAAGATATGTAAGAAATGTATGGGAGACGTTA
This sequence comes from Henckelia pumila, assembly GCF_033568475.1. NCBI lineage: Eukaryota > Viridiplantae > Streptophyta > Magnoliopsida > Lamiales > Gesneriaceae > Henckelia > Henckelia pumila. Next base: position 26,972,505 of record NC_133123.1, on the reverse strand, counting down.
TGAAAAAAGTGTGTAAAAACATGTAGAAAAGTGTTTATGAGCGTCTAAGATCATATGTAAGAGTTATCATAATAAGAGTTAGAGACCCCTATTTATAGGAAAGAGTCTCAGTTCATGTAGAATATTAATTATAAGTTAATTAGAACTATGTAATATTATTCATGAAATATTCTGATATATCTCTAAAATATAAATAAAGATATGATAGGATTTTTATCATATCATCAATACTACCTCCCGGAGAGAAGTGACGACGAGTGAAACGAGGAGGAACTTTGAAGTAGTTGTATTTATATTTTAGAGCATGTAAGATAATATTCTGGTTGATTTAAATTTATTTTGAGCATTCGTGACGGAGTGAGCTTACATAGTGCCGAGAATGTCGGGCTTTTAGGGTGTCCACAAGTGGCATGGATTTACACATTGCCGAATTGGTCGGACTTTTGAGGGAGGCCACGAGTGGCATGAGCTTACACATAGCCGAACTTTTGAGGGAGGCCACGAGTGACGTGGGCTTATACGTTGTCGAACTGGTCGGACCTTTGAGGGAGGCCACGAGTGGCATGGGCTTACACGTTGCCGAACTGGACAGTCTTTTGAGGGAGGCCACGAGTGGCATGGGCTTACACGTTGCCGAACTGATCGGGCTTTTCATAGAGGCCACGAGTGGCGTGGGCTTACACGTTGCCGAACTGGTCGGGCTTTTGATGGAGGCCACGAGTGGCGTGGGCTTACACGTTGCCGAACTGGTCGGGATTTTGAGGGAGGCCACGAGTGGTGTAGGTTTACACGTTTCAGAACTGATCGGGCTTTTCATGAAGGCCACGAGTGGCATGGGCTTACACATTGTCGAACTGGTCGGGCTTTTGATGGAGGCCACGAGTGGCGTGGGCTTACATGTAGTAGCCCGTACCCAGTTTTAGTGATTAACTGTTATTTAATCCGATAAACATGATTAAGGGAACTCTTAATGGATTAACGGAGTCCGGGAATGGACCCGGAATGATCAGAAATGATCCGGAGGGTCAGGCAGAACGGAAGCACCGTTCAGGGAACGGAAGCAACGTTCGTGCCATCAGAAACGTGTCACTGCTTACGTACTTGATGTGACATTGGCACCATCGGAAGCAACGATGGAGAACGGACGCAACGTTCGTCAGGCAGAACGGACGCAACGATGAGGAACAGACGTTCCGTTCGTGTTCTATAAATAGAGGTGCCGAGATTCATTTCAAAGCACACCAATAACCTCTTCTCTCTCGATTCCTTAGCCTTCTAACTCAGATCTAGGGAATTCTAGGCGTCCCATTGGGAATCCGGAAGTGGCATAACAGTCCAGGCGTTGTAGCGAAGCTGTGGCCTAGTTTTGAGGCAATCGACAGCAAAGGGCTAACGACGGACGAAGGTATAACTTTTGCTTCCTAAAAATATTTAGGAGTATGCAATAGCTTAGTTAAGGCTTTTAGAGCACTATAATGATATTAGTATCATTTGGCAGTGTAGTGCGGATTATAGGCGTAAACCTAGAGCTGGTAGAGCGCGCCTAGTATTTGAGGTACGAAAGTACTGTTCGAGATATCCTGACTGAGTATGCATGTATTATGTGACTGCATGATTTATATGCCATGATTTTATGCTGCATACATTTACATCTTGAGCTATCTCTATTGAGATGTCTGTTAGTAGGGTTTACCCTATCCTGTTAGTGGATGAACTTCCATCGATTTGGGTCCCGCGTATCCACTGGTATTTTGGTATGTGAGTCACATCCTGAAGCGACGGCACAGCGTGCTACATATCAGGGCCCGGTCTGTTTTTGTTATCTGATCCTTGACCTCGAGTTTATAGGGAGTTCACTTTGCATGCATGTATACTCATACTCTCGTGCTGAGTGTTTTATTCTCACGTCTCGTACTCTGTATTTTCTGGACACCCTATTCCATGGGGCAGGTTTGCGATTGGACGAGGCGGGTAGATCCAAGAGGGGCTAGGCAGTGGTTGGCCAGCGGGAGCTTCGTCTAGGTTTTATTTCTGTTGTATTGGGTTGATACAGCTATTCGATCTGGTTGTATATTATTTGTGGTTTTCGCAGTTAAATTCTGATTTTTGTTTAATTAAGTTAATTGCATGCCTAAGTTCTGTTTAGTAGGTGATCGCGGTAAGGGTCACTACATTACACGTTGCCGAACTGATCGGGCTTTTGAGAGAGGCCAACATGCCATGAGTGGCGTGGGCTTACACATTGCCAAACTGGTCAGGCTTTTGATGGAGGCCACGAGTGGCGTGGGCTTACACGTTGCCGAACTGGTCGGGCTTTTGAGGGAGGCCACGAGTGGCATGGGCTTACATGTTGCCGAACTGGTCGGGCTTTTCATGGAGGCCACGAGTGACGTGGGCTTACACATTGCTGAACTGGTCGGGCTTTTGAGAGAGGCCACGAGTGGCGTGGGCTTACACGTTGCTGAACTGGTCGGGCTTTTATGGTTTGCCAAGCTGTGTTGGGCTTATAAAGTGTCAAGTCATAGATTGAGCCTTATTGCTAGATTGCATGCCTGATATATGTAAAAAAGACCCAAACAAAAATACAAGGCAATATAAGTCTAATACAATATTGGGTTAATTAAATTTGTGGCTTCACATAAAAAATTTATTATGAGATATCTCAAAATGTCTCACAACAAGAATAGCTTTCTAAAAATAAAAACACTTAGAAAACTTATCTTTATTTGCAGAGTGGTCGTGATTTGCTTCGAAATCTTTCGGCTATTTCCATGAGAATCTCTTGGGACAGATGAACGAATTGAAATTTTATTATTATTATTATTATTATATTTTACTCAACCAGGTAGATCCAATCATGGGATTATATTTCTTTCCCACAAACGGAACCAATTGATGCGTTCAAAGATGTCACATCAAATAAATTACCTTGAATCGATAATCAACAAACCAATTTCTTCAATAAACCAAGTCGAATGATCCCAAATATTTCTGTGTATCAAAGAAAACATGTGAGATTACTTCTCCCGAAGGCGAAGTCACTTCAACGCTCAAGTCAGTAGGGGATTCAATAGAAAAGGTATGAAAATTGCAAGGGATAAAAATCATGTAGAAGACGTGTAAAGACATAAATAAAATATGTAAGAAAAGTATGGGAGACGCTATGGAAAAAGTGTGTAAAAACATGTAGAAAAGTGTTTATGAGCATCTAAGAGCGTATGTAAGAGTTACAGTAATAAGAGTTAGAGACCCCTATTTATAGGAAGAGAGTCTCAGTCCATGTAGAATATTAATTATAATTCAATTAGAACTATGTAATATTATCCATTCAATATTCTTATATATCTCTAAAATATAAATAAATATATGATAAGATTTTTATCATATCATCATATTTTTTTTATTAAATTAAACATGAGCCTACGATAGTAACTATTTGTGTAGTTACGGACATCAATTTTGCATTTTTATCACTTTCTTTTGTGAGACCTCTTATCTCGATTGTGATGTATTTTAATGTACTTGTGGGAACTCGGGTTGATAATCTCATCTTAGGGCAAGAAATGATTAATTAACAATTAATCATACATTAAAAAAAAACTCAAACCAAGAACTAATTTTTTTTAAAAAAATATCACCATCTCGCTCGATCGGTTAAACTCAACCGATCGAGGGGGGACCAAAAATGTGATTCTCTGTTTTGGAAAAATCTGGCCTCGCTCGATCGGTGCAATTCAACCGATCGAGCGGGCACTCCTGCTCAAAAATTCTGCAGAATTCATTTTGCTGTCAAAATCTGAAAATCCAATCTAAATCATCCAAAAACCAATTCTAATCATGGTTTAACAAGTTTGGAACATGCATATATCCATAAACTAAGTCTCAAGCATAAATCCATGCAATTCTTACATCAAACGGATAACGTAAAAGGCTTTAAAAGACAAGTTACACAAAGTATCATAAGTGCACTTCAAACCAAAACTCTTCTAACAAGTTTGATGCTATTCGAACTACCATACTTCAGCTAAAACTCGAGTCCACACTTGCTAAATCTCTCTCCCAAGCTATTTCAATGCCATCTCTGACTAGCTCCTACTCCATCTGTTGTCATGCATACATACAAAACAAGACAACTGTAGTGACCCAACCCAGAATCACTGACTAATCAGAGATAAATGATGCAATTAAACTAAAAGCTCAATAGATAAAATCCAGCGGAAAACTAATCAAAATACATCATATACCGGCAGAACAACCGGGAAATAAAATATTAATACAACCCCATCGAACGGAAAGTACACAAATCCAACAACAACCTGGTACAACCACAGGCGAAAACTACGGAAATCACTGCAGCTCAACGACCGCTGCCTCCTGATCCGTCCAACCTAAGACCTGCCCCATCGAATAGGGAGTCCAACACAAAACACTATGGACGTGAACATAAAACGCTCAGTACAAAAGTACGAATATACATATACCATGCATGCACATGCAATATGAAGGGTACTGAAAACCTATCCAGAAAAACTGCTCAGTAAAGGCGCCAAGGTATGTAGCACGCTGGGCCGTCGCATCATGAGGTGGCTCCCATACCAATATAACCGTGGACATATCCGGGTCCAAATCCATGGAAACCAATCCACTAAAATACGGTGTTAAGCGACCCCTAATGCAGGCTATGCAAATCAAGGCAATAAGCTCAATGTTCTCATGCATACTGCATAATTAGTGTCTAATATTCATAAGCTACCAATTTTAATTTTATAAAGCTTTTACATTTTTTTATTAATAATAATAATTATTATTATTATTGCTTACAATGTATAGTACTTTTTTGTGTATTATTTAGTTAGTTATTTAAAGACATGAATTTAATGCGGATGTTTACATTTAATGATTGAAATCCCTTGCGTAATTTTCCTTTTTTGATTGACTAAGTTGATTGGCAGACAATAAATTATTATTACAATATTTACATCAATTTTCAACTGGCATGATTTTAATGTAATATGGAATATCTCATACTTGCTAGTGTTTCATTTAAATTAAACCGTGTATAAAAGGTTGAGCTTTAATTTAAACTAAGAAATTATATTGATGGATGTTTAATTAGAATATATAGGTGATCTGTATATTAAAAATGGAATTATATTCCTAAATTTTGATAAGATTGATCATATTTTGTTGTAATTTTTCATGAATTTTATAATATATGTTTTTTAATCTGGTGTTGAAGGATGCCATATCTGCAATTATTTGATTGATAATAAAACGTGTATTTATGGATGTTTTAACTTTTTAATTATTAGGTTCTATATTTAGAAATAAAAGAAAAGATTATGGGATTAATCCAAGGTGATATTTGATGATCAATTATTGTTCAAGTTTCCAATTTTTAATAACTTTTTGTATAAAGATTATTTTTAATTTGAAGTTTGATAACATAGATGTTTACTTTTGTTTATTTTTATTTGTAATGCTACAATTAAAATTACATGAAAAAAAATTAATAAAGAAACATTTAAATTTATTAATAAAGTTCGAACAATACCAAGATAATTAAAAATCCTAAGAATTAGCAATATGTACCAATCAAAACTCAGTCACGAATAAAACTCCAATGATTACATAAAATTTCAAAAATGAACTTTATTTTGAAAAATGCTTCAATTTTTTTCCTGATTGATGGTAACTTTTAATTTTTTTTCTGTTGCTGTTGAAGAAAATTCATCCATCTTAATAGAATTTATAATTTTTCAAGGCAATATATAGATAGATATAGTTGCCTCTAGTAATTTTCCATTAAAACATAATTACTAAAAAAAGAAATAGTAATAATAAATGATATATAATCTTCAAAAAAAATAAATAAATGATATATATAATAATGATGATATTGATTAATATTTTTGGTTCAAAATTTGAAATTTAATATGATATTATCGCTATTTTTTGAATCTCAATTTGTTTTTTGTGTGTAAGAATATCTATAGAAGCTATATATCATAAAATATCAATTTTCAGTTACAAATCTTTAAACACTACTAGGCATGCAAGTCAATGGTTAGAAAAGGTGCTTGTGCAAGCCTAATACCAACTGGAAATGAGTCTAGTTGCACTTAAATGATATATAATCTTCAAAAAAAAAATAAATGATATATATAATAATGATGATATTGATTATTATTTTTGGTTCAAAATTTAAAATTTAATATGATATTATCGCTATATTTTGAATCTCAATTTGTTTTTTGTGCGTAAGAATATCTATAGAAGCTATATATCATAAAATATCAATTTTCAGTTACAAATCTTTAAACACTACTAGGCATGCAAGTCAATGTTTAGAAAAGGTGCTTATGCAAGCCTAATACCAATTGGAAATGATATATAATTGTCTGGTCGCACTTAAAGGAAATGATGTCTAAAATACTCTAAGTATCCAATAACTTTTTGAAAGTATGGAGACTCATCTAGAATGTTCAAGAGATATCTTTACATATTAAAAATATATAATAACATCCAAAATGTTCTAGGCGTATTTTGTAATATCTAAAATATTTTAGAATAGGGATTTGAAGTGTGTAAAGTTTAGACTCATCTAGAAGGTTCAAATTTTTGTATAAATATGTATGGTTCTAGAAACTCGATCTCTACTGTTAGATGAATCAGATCTCATACATTCATTTCATATGTTGATTATTATAAATAAGCTAGAATTTCAATTGGAAAAGACAAATCAAATTCCCAAGTTATATAAATAAGCAAGATGGAATTTGATGTGTCTTTTCCAATTGAAATTTTAGTTTATTTATACTAATTAACATATGAAATAAAAGTATGAGATTTGATTCATCCAACAATAGAGATCGATTTACTAGAACCATATATATTTCTACAAAACCTTGAGCTTTCTAAATGAGTCTAGACTCTACACACTTAAAAGCCCTATTCTACAAAATTTTACTTATTACAAAATAAGCTAGGACATTTTGGATGTTATTACATATTATTAATATGTCAATATACCTCTTGAACATATTCAAGATAGTCTCCATTCTTTCAATAAGTTCTTGGATACTTGTAGTATTTTAGACATCATTTTCTTCAAGTGCGACTAGACAATTGCAGTCTGTAGATCCTTTCTAGTTGGTCTTAGGCTTGCACAAGCATATTTTTTAACCACACTTGCATGGCAAGTAATGTTTAAAATTTTTTAAATAATATATTATCATATATAACTTTTATAGATATTTTTACACAAATAAGAAATTGAAATTAAAAAATAGCGATAATATCATTAGTAATTTCCCGCAAAAAAATAATTACTAAAAAAATAGTGATAATAAATTATATATATAATGAGACGATGATGTTTTATTTTCAAAATTTAATATGATCTTTTGAATTTTAATTTGTTTTTTGTGTGTAAAATATCTATAAAAGCTATGTATTATGATATATAAATTTTCATTTACAAATTTTTAAACACTACTTGGCATGCAAGTCAATGGTTAGAAAATATGCATGTGAAAGTCTAAAACCAACTAGAAAGGATCTACAATTGTCTAGTTGCACTCGAAGAAATTGAAGTCTAAAATACTCTTAATTATACGAGAACTTACTGGAAGTATGGAGACTCGTCTAGAATGTTCAAAAGTTATCTTTACATATTAGAAATATGTAATAACATACAAAATATTCTAAGTATATTTTGTAATGTGTAAAATATTGTAGAATAGGACTTTGAAGTGTGTAGATTTTAGACTTATCCGAAAGGTTCAAGGTTTTGTATTAATATGTATGGTTATAGACTTATAGTAACTCGATCTCTATTGTTGGATGAATCAGATATCATAATCATACATTCATTACATATGTTGATTAGTATAAATAAGCTAGAATTTCAATTGAAAAAGACATCAAATTATCAAGTTCTCAAGTTAAATAAATAAGCAAGACGGACACAAATGTCATGTCACTTCTTGTACAAATTTAAAGTTATTCATTAAAGAAGCTAAAAATTGTACAAACAGTGACATGAAATTTGTGGTCGTCTTGCTTATTTATATAACTTGAGAATTTAATGTGTTTTTTCCAATTGAAATTCTATCTTATTTATACTAATCAACATATGAAATGAATATATGAGATCTGATTCAGCAACAATAGAGATCGAGTTACTAGAACCATACATATTTGTATAAAACTTTTAACCTTTTAGATGAGTCTTGTAGTGACCCGCACCGTGATCACTTATTAATCAAAAGCTTAGGCATGCAATTAAGTTTAAACATAATTAACTTAATACAAGGTAAAACCTAGTGGCTAACCCTGCAATCCTTCCTTGATCATCACCTAATCTTCAAATCCCTGGAAAAACTACATGCAACTGCCCCATTGAATGAGGTGTCCAAACAGAAAATAATTTGACGCGAACGCTAAATCTCAGAACAAGAGTATGAGTATACAAATATTATATGAGCATGAATGCAAATGTATGGGTTACCAAGACTCGAGGTCAAGAAATACTCAGATCAATACAAACTTGGGCCCTAGGTAAATAGCACACTGCACCGTCGCACCAGGAGGTGGCTCACATACCCAACAGTGGATGTAAGTGACCTGATCACGAATCTACGTGTACAACTATTTACTAACAAGATAAAGTGAACACCCTACTACAGGATATCACAAGTATACAAGCTCAAGATGATCATGCATGTAGCATAATAACGAGACATAATATAAGCAGATAAAATTGTCATATAAATAATGCAACACCTAATATATGCATAGTCGGTCAGGGTATCTCGAACAGTACTTTCGTACCTCAATACAAGTCATAGATATCCTCGCATTTATGGTCCCATACTCCAATAATTATAATCATGCATTATTCTATAATCACATGATTAATATATGACTAAAAAATATTTAAAAGTCATAACTAAGCTAATAAATACTCCTAAATTATTTATAGGATCTAGAGTTATACCTTCGTCCGTTGTCAGCCCTTTGATGTCGCTAGTCCTTGAACTTGGGCACAACTCCGCTATGACTTCCGGACGTCTCGCCAAGGCCTGCCCCTCGACTACTATGGCTATAAAGCCCCTAAACTACTCGAGACGAGATTGGAAGTGTGTGAATTGACAAGAATTATGATTATTAGGCCCTATATTTATAGAGCACGATTAGAAGCTCCGAACGCCAGATCGAAAGCTCTGATCTACGCATGCATGCCACAATGACACCTGGTTCTAGTCGAGTTCGGAAGCTCCGAACAGATAGCTCCTTCCGAACAATTTTTGGGTGATTTCGAACTGGTTTGGGACCCCCGAAACCCTACTTACCATTTTTGGACGTTCTAGATCTGATTTTCCACTTATTTTCACCAAATAATGATTCCTTAAACATGTTTTGACACTTTAAAAATTATATATTATTTTTTAACATGTTTAAAATCACTTAATCTTGTAAAATGAAATCGTGCTACTACATTCTCCCCAACTTAAAATATTTCGTCCTCGAAATCAGGTCTTAAGTACCATTATAAATTTTAATTAAGAATTCACAAATTCTTATTATCTCAAAACATTTATATTTCACTGAATTCAAGGATCAAATCATCTCAAGATGCTCTGAACTCATCCAATTTTCTAGTTCCCAAGTGTCTTTCTCAGTGTCTCAACACTGCCACTGAACCACAAACAGAAGGAATATAATTATTCCACAACAATTTTCTCATGATTCTGAAAATATAATGGTCTCTCCACATATGTCAAATATGTATTCAGCTGTACCTTAGATGATTGCAAGATGTAATACTCATCTTCCACAAACCATGACAACAATGATACATAAAACACATCATGAATACTAAATCAATATAGAAACAAGGCTCGTTTGTACCTATATCTCATTTATTGTCCAACGTCCCAAATGAACCAATAAATCTTGGAGATATCGTTCCTGTAAATCAACTATATCAACATGATGTTGTATTAACTTTTGGTTTCTCAACCTGTCGTTTACCTAATTTCTTCTCTGAACATTGGAATACGACATCATTGTCTCTACAATTTCTCAAATGGTGTCATACCATTACTGTTGTGATAACTGTTGTTGTACGTGAATTTAATTTAATTATGAATGTATGTTTGAGTAACGTTCAAAGAGAATTTTTGGAACATTACAGTTTCGTATCAGAGCCGTTCGCTCTGGGGTTGGATCTCACGCATGCATACTCACCATGATCCTATGCTTCTTCTTCATGTTTGTAAGTTTTTATGCTTTGAATTGTTTAAGATGCATGATACTATGTAAGATTTATTAATTATGCATGTTTCATGTAAGTTGAATGATGTTTAAAATGTGAGTGAGCATGTGGACAATGTTGGACAACAGGATCATGACTACCCGTAGGACCCAGACCAACGAGGGCAATGACCAGAACAATCAGTTTCTTACATTATTGGCCAATATACTACAGGAACATAGCCGAGCTCAGGGAGCACTGATTCAACAACTGATTCAGGCCCAGACTACCAATGTGCACTGGGGCACCTAGGAACCTGATCTACAAGAAGTTCAAGGAGTTGGGTACAACTGAGTTCAAGGGAGGCTCTGACCCCCTATAGTTGCGGAGGAATGGGTGCAGTCTTTGGAGACTATCTTTGAATTTATGCAACTGACTGACGTGGACCGTGTGAGATGTTATACATTTATGTTTCGGGACCATGCCCGAGTTTGGTGAAATGGGGCCAAGTTCTCTGTGAACTTGACCACACTAAATTGGAATGGGTTCAAGGATGTATTCTATGGGAAGTACTTTATTGTCAGCACGAGAACCAGACTCGCCAGGGAATTTCTGGAGCTCCGCCAGGGAGCATGTACATTGTAGAGTACGTGAAAACGTTTGAAAGGGGGTGATACTTTGTAGTGACCTTGCATGGAATCACCTACTAACTAGCAACTAATAGCATGCATTAAACTTAATACAACAATATACTTAACAGAGTAAAAACGTGCGGAAACGTAACCATAAATTACATATCAGCTTAGTAATATAATTCAGGCTTAAATCTATAGTGATACAACCATATCGAAGTTCTTAAAAGTAAACATTATACAGCTAATAAATCATGCTGTATAAAAACTTTCAAAGCTCCTGCTCCCTAGTCCTGCCTTGAACTACCAGTTCCGTCCATCCTGCGACCTACCCCACGGAATAGGGTGTCCAAGATAACAACTAGGACGTGAGCGCTACGCCCAGTACATAGACATGAGTAAACATATGTATATAATGCATGCAACATGATGACTGGTACAGGGTCATCTGAAAAATCATGCTCAGAACCGGCGCCACATGAGTGCTGCCACCGCACGGATCAACCTCTGGGTGCAACCACACTCGTCTAGTACACCAGAGTAGACAGACATAAATGCCCCCGCCGTCGCGGTACTCTCAGTGACAGACTATCGAGTATAGAGCTGAGCGGCTCTATAGTCAGGTATAACAAGGTATAGGCTCAACGTGTATATGCACATGACATATGAATATAGAAAGCGGTAAATCATATATCATGCCATATAATAATGCCAAATAAATGCAACATATAAACATGTATACTCGCTGGCAATCTCAGTCAATGTGTACGTATCTCTAGGCTAGTTCAAGTATAATAGGATCCTAGGTTCCAAGCCTATATTCAAAAGTTCACCGTATCACTACATAAATTCTATAAGCCTTAACTAAGCTAATAAGTACTCCCAAAACTTAAATCGATTCCCGGACCATACCTTCGTCCGAAGTAAGCCCTTTGAAGACGCTAGTCCCGGATGACTATAACCACAACTTGGTTATTCCAGAACTTCGATTATAACCGATAGGGTCCTCAAGTGTATATCTCACACTATATAACTGAAGAAAGAAACTCGGGAATTCGTAATTGAAAATGAACTCTGAACGGCCCTATTTATAGCCAAATTTCTCGGCCAGGATCGGAACTTCCGATTTCGGAATCGGAGCTTCCGATCCAGCTCATTGCGTGCATGTCTGCCACGCCATGATCGGAACTTCCGATCTACGATCGGAGCTTCCGATCTGCTCTATGATCGACACTTGTCAAAACTAGCGACTGAGTCATCGATCATTTCTGGCAGCTGGGGATCGGAACTTCCGTTTCAGGATCGGAGCTTCCGTTCCGATCGGAGCTTACTATCCAGGATCGGAGCTTACTATCCGGTCCAAAATTAAAAAGCCCAAATTTTACTTCTGAAGTCCAATAACACTCCGAAATTGGTTAAATACCAACCCTTAATCATGTTTAACATATTATTATCTTAAAATGGTATCTGGGTTACTACATACTTTTTGCCCATGATCTCTGGAAATCCCGCAGAGGAGCTGAAGCATTTCATGGAGGATTTGGTTGCACTTAGTCGTGTCGCGCCGTAGTAGCGAGAGTAGGGATCATTCTCACGAGAAAAGTGAAATTTATTTGTGTTCTTAAAAATACTGGAAATAAATAAAAGGGGATTTTGAATTTAAAAACTACTATGCAAAAATTAAAATAAGGAAGATCAATAAATTAAAGAGACTTGGTATCAGTTGACTACACCCTTGAAATTATTCATTCGATAATCGATTCCCTAAAAATAATGAATTCACATTAAATATTCATCATTGAAAATTTAATTCCTATTCCACCTTAATCTTAGTTAATTTGAAACCAGCGTTCTAGATTAACCCTTACTAATAAATCAACCCAAATACCAGCGATCTAGATTTAAATCTAAGGTAGCATTCATATGAGTGAAACTGAAGAATCTAGACAACACATGCACCAGCAGATGTATTTAATCTAGTCAATTGTTGTTCCTACGATTTAACAAATTCAACATCAGAAAATATTAAACGCAGTTGCTTCACAAATTAGATGATTCAAACAATTACGGATTTGAATTCTAGTTTAGCGGTAGATTGTACGAAATAATTATCAGGTGATCAATCTAATAATCAAACACACAAGCATGAAATAAATCAAAACAACTCTTGATACTCAAATTGAATTAAACACTAAAAAACTGAATCTCACAAATATAATAAAATCAAGGGTTCGTCTTCCTCAACCAAGTACAAAAACTAAGAAAGAATTGAAGAAGAAACTAAATCTAAGAATTGAAAAGATAAAACATAGCCGCCAGAGTGTTCTTCGCGTTCCAAGCCTTCCAATCTCTTATATTTTTGTGTTCTAGATGATATTTTAAAGTATAGAGTCCTTCCCAAGAAAGTTTCCTATTTAAAATATAAATTTCCGAATTTTTGTCTTGCCCGATCGATCGGTTAAAGTTTACGGATTGAGCGAGCATAAAACTGCCAACTTTATGTCCAACATTTATTTCTGCGCCCGCTAGATCGGTTAAATTTGACGGATCGAGCGAGCAGTTTTTTTCCCAGCAAGCAGCGATTTTTAAAAATTCATATCCGGAGATCTAGCCATCGGATTGAGCTGAAATTTGGACAGCAGCTTCAAAACATCTTGAATTTCATTCTGTACAGTGGAGATTGTATTTGAAGCTCTCTAAAATTAAAAATGATTTTTTGATCACTGCTGCTCCGTAATTCTTCTCTTATCTCGCTCTTTCCTTCCATCTTTAGCTCCTTTTCTTCACTTTTCCTATATCAAATCACATACAATGATTATTAACTATAACATGAATTTAATCAATCAAAATACACCTAATCATCACAAATTAACTCAATCAAACATAGAAAAATATCATCACATCAAATTCCCCCTACTTAATCATTGCTCGCCCTCGAGCAACACAAAATCAAAATAAGTTTGAACTCATAATCCATAACAAGAATAACCATGATGCTCATATTTGTGCCTCAGGAATAAACTCAATGCATGATCAAGAAAGGCGTTAAAATGCTAACAACGGAACAAGTTCAATATCCAGACATTTAAACTCGAGATATAGCCCCGAACGTGTGTGTGTGTCACGTTACCCCAGTTACATGCAACTTCAAAAGACAAAGTCTCAAGACTGTTCGCCGACGTATAACAATTCAGTGCAAGTCTCACAATCAAGAACCCTCATCTCAACAATCCTTCAACACAACACAACTTTCTTGAGATATAATTACGCACCGTCATATTTTGCACCCGACAATTTTAAAGTCCCAATAATTACCCGCATACTTAGCTATAACTAGATAGGATTCGAATTTCAATCCTCTCGTCTATAGCCCGGATGGAACTACAATGTCATGGAATCCGCAAACTTAGCTATGAAATAGTGAATATAATTTCATTCACATTCCATGCCCGGATGGAGTTGTATATAAATTTTTTTTTCTTAGGTGCGCCAAGATCGTTTATGCCAAGTCAAAAAAAATCATCAAGATTCAATCACTATCAAGTTCCACAAACACCTATTGCCGTGCAATGGTCCAACAGACATTCACAATATCTAATACATCACTACAGTTCACTGGTTAAACATGTGTGCTTAAAATATTCAAGAACCATATCAAAGTATAATTTGCATTCGAGATCAAAGTATTCAAGGGTTAGCAAATCATCTATTTTCAAAAGCATACATATCATCATCAATTAGATATCATCATGGGTTAGTTAATTGCAATAGTCAAATTCATCACAAACTATGAGATCTAAAATTTTTTTTTTCCATAAAAACGGCTAAATCCTCTCAATGACTGGCTAAGTCCTCTCCCTCATACTTAAAATCTTACATTGTCCCCAATATAAAAAAAAATTCAAAACAAAAATAAATAAAAACTAATAATGAAAGAAAATACTCCCCTTGGGTTGCCTCCCAAGCAGCACTTGATTTTCAGTCTTCAGCTTGACCCTCAGAAGCACTCCTCAAAGAGCGGCTGACGCCCAAAGTAAGTGTCATATGACACCACAAATGGGTCTTTGTTCCATATGCCCTCAAGCTTGGCTAAATGTATACAGTTCAAGCTCGTCACCTCAACAACACTCCAAATTAGCTGGTAAACATGGGAATAGAACATCTCCGTTGGCTCTCGGATGCCAACATCTTTTGAAACTGGGTATTGATGGAAGGCCAGGTTCTTGGGGATGTATGTATGATAATACTATCGATGAGCTCATATCGATAGACTCTTGAACTCCGTCATCCTAAAACTCAAGTGGTAACATATTTCCATCATACGAAATTTCTTCCAGAAAATCTTCCGACTGAGGTCCAATAAGAAGAGAAGACTCAAGCAACTCTAAATCTTCAGCATGAATTGATTCGCACTCCCAATCCTGGTTCTCTGAGTCATCATCATCGAACCAAATTTGGTTGGTCACTGCTTGAGTATCGTGCTTCACTTCTTGTTCTTGGTGTTCCTGAGGAATTGATCTCTTGATATTCTCCATGTTCTCCACAAGGTGACATCTAGAATTTTTTTAGATCTTCTACAGTTTCCACAGTCGATGCCACAAGCTTGCTCATGATATCCTCCAATGGATGTAAGATCAATTGCGAACAACTTTCCTCCTTCTTTTGAAGCTCAAATGGTTGGTCTGTAAAATTTTGGTATTGAGAGTGCGAATACCGGTAATAGTCAAACTCGGCCATATCATCCAACAGGAGTCTCATGGTATCATCATCTCGGCAAAATATTGAAATACCAGTTGTGAAAGCTCCATCAATTACCCATCTTCTTGTCACTGCATCCAAACCATCAAGAAAAATTGTAAGGAGAGAATAGTTAGAAAACTCGTAATACCGGAAGATGGCTTCCAAATCTTTAAATCTCTTCCATGCTGCATAGAATGGCTCTCCGTGTTGTTGGGTAAAACTTGTGAATACTTTTCGATTTAACATCTCGAAGTATTACACCGCGAGAATCCCCTTTCGCCTAAGTAGAGTTCTTTCTATCTCTGGGTCGTATGGAAATTCTTCGTCTTCCGAAGATTCACCTGCACGCACGAACAAACCAGAGTAGTATTAGGAGGAATAATAAAATAAAAAATAATAAAAACAAAAAACACAAATAAATTAAACGCCTTTCCCCGGCAACGGTGCCAAAATTTTGTTGCGCTTAGTCGTGTCGCGCCCAAATTAACCCAACTCAGATTAACTAAATAAACATGTAGTAGCGAGAGTAGGGATCGTTCCCACGAGAAAAGTGAAATCTATTTGTGTTCTTAAAAATACTGGAAATAAATAAAAGGGGATTTTGAATTTAATAACTACTATGCAAAAATTAAAATAAGAAAGATCAATAAATTAACGAGACTTGGTATCAGTCGAATACACCTTTGAAATTATTCATTCGATCATCGATTCCCTAAAAATAATGAATTCACATTAAATATTCATCATTGAAAATTTAATTCTTGTTCCACCTTAATCTTAGTTAATTAGAAACCAGCGTTCTAGATTAACCCTTACCAATAAATCAACCCAAATACCAGCGATCTAGATTTAAATCTAAGGTAGCATTCATATGAGTGAAACTGATGAATCTAGACAACACATGCACCAGCGGATTTATTTAATGTAGTCAATTGTTGTTCCTACGATTTAAAAAATTCAACAGCAGAAAATATTAAACGCAGTTGCTTCACAAATTAGATTATTCAAACAATTACGGATTTGAATTCTAATTTAGCGGTAGATTATACGAAATAATTATCAGGTGATCAATCTAATAATCAAACACACAAGCATGAAATAAATCAGAACAACTCTTGATACTCAAATTGAATTAAACACAAAAAAACTGAATCTCACAAATATAATAAAATCTAGGGTTCGTCTTCCTCAACCAAGTACAAAAACTAAGAAAGGATTGAAGAAGAAACTAAATCTAAGAATTGAAAAGATAAAACCTAGCAGCCAGAGTGTTCTTCGCGTTCCAAGCCGTCCAATCTCCTATATTTTTGTGTTCTAGATTATATTTTAAAGTATAGAGTCCTTCCCAAGAAAGTTTCCTATTTAAAATATAAATTCCCAACTTTTCGTCTTGCCCGATCGATCGGTTAAAGTTGACGGATCGAGCGAGCATAAAACTGCCAACATTCTGTCCAACTTTTATTTCTGCGCCCGCTAGATCGGTTAAATTTGACGGATCGAGCGAGCAGTTTTTTTCCCAGCGAGCAGCGATTTTGAAAAATTCATATGCGCGGATCTAGCCGTCGGATTGAGCTGAAATTTAAACTGCAGCTTCAAAACATCTTGAATTTCATTATGAATGGTAAAGATCGGATTTTAAGCTAACTAAAATTAAAAATGATTTTTTGATTATCGCTGCTTTGTAATTCTTCTCTTATCTCGCTCTTTCCTTTCATCTTTAGCTCATTTTCTTCACTTTTCCTATATCAAATCACATACAATGATTATTAACTATAACATGAATTTAATCAATCAAAATACACCTAATCATCACAAATTAACTCAATCAAACATGGGAAAATACCATCACTTCAGGGTTTGAAAACCTCCATCCGCCATGATGCAAGATTAAGTGGGTCAACCACTTATCGTGCAGCCGTTGATGAGGTCATTTTGTTAGAGAAGGATATAAATGACATAATTAAGGAATCGTAGGTGAATAGTATGAATTATTAAGGCCGTGACCAGCAAGGGCCTAACCAAAAGAGACTATATCAGGCTCCAAAGTTTTGAATCCTGTTGGTTGATATTGATCGTGTTTGGGCAAAACTTTTTTGAGTTTTGAAGTTTTTACATGCCCAAGATCATTGATTTTTAATGGTTATATGTTTTTATGTGTTAGGAGTCGGAAAAAGACCGAAAGGAGCGAAGAAAATCGTGGCTCGCACCCTGCGCAGCTCCGTGCGTGCGCAGGCAGCAGCAGAGCGCGAGTGCGCCCAGTGCGGGGCACCCCCATGCCCAGTGCAATGCAGGTGCGCCCATGTAAGGCGTACCCGTGCCCTGGGTGATGGAAGACCGCGCTCGTGCTGGTTTTTCTTCCGCTCGAGCGCACGTGGGTCTGTCCAAAAATTTTAAAACTTGCATTTGAAGTTCAAGAACCATGCGGTCCGAGCCCATGCTATAGGCTGGGGAGGGATGCGGTGGAAGGACGTGGGTCGTTACAGCTCCAGCGCATGAAGTCGCAAGATTCTTTACAAATGGATTATTAATTGGATTATAAGTCAGTCTCGACAATCAAGAGATAGAACTATTTCCATATCAATTGAGAAATAGTATCATTCAATTCAAGAAAGCAGTATTTAAAGACGATCCAGTATTAACATTGAATATTCACTTAACCCTTCCAGATTGGGATAATGATAAATTCTACCAACCTATCGTATACATTCAATGTCGAAGAAATAAAGAGAAATTCTTATTTGAAGGATCAAATGAAGAGAAACCAGTGATGGATAACTCAACAATTCCGGAGATAAGAATAAAAACACTGACCGACATGATCTCAAAAACTAGAAAGATTGATGAAAATTCAAAAAGGTTAAAGTAAAT
The DNA here is from genome assembly GCF_033568475.1 of Henckelia pumila. Taxonomy (NCBI): domain Eukaryota; kingdom Viridiplantae; phylum Streptophyta; class Magnoliopsida; order Lamiales; family Gesneriaceae; genus Henckelia; species Henckelia pumila. Next base: position 26,954,004 of record NC_133123.1, on the reverse strand, counting down.
TTTGCATCTAGTAAAATTTTATTAACCACTGGACATAAGGAGATCCTCCAAAAGAAAGATCAAGCCTTGTTAGCTCAATTTGAAGCACCGATCTATGAAGCAAGAGTTGACATGACGAGAGAAACTCAACAGATGATATGCAAGAAATTAGGTACAATAATTTCCACTCACAAATGTGGACATTGCCTAAAGACAGAAGAAACAGTTGTCAAAGAAGAAAAAACAATAAAGAAGTGGTCTGAAGCCACTATTGATACAGACAGCGAATCAATGTAAGAAAATTACAAATCGTGGACCACACCACGTGTAAAGGCGTCCATTCAGACGATAAATAAACCTCCATCTTCAATAATGTTGTATTATGTAGTGTCGGAGTGGTCCCTCCATGAATTCTTGTCTTTAAGCGTTTCTCCACGCCTATTTAAGGAGAAGTCTGTTTTGTGAAAGAATAAGCGAAGTTTGAGCATCTCTCTCTCTTCTTAAGTTTCTTATAATCTGGTTCATACAAGACGTATGAAAACTATCAGAGACTAAGAAACATAAAATCAGAAACAAAGATTAAGCTCTATGGCAAATAACTAAACAAGCAAGGCGTAAGGAGGATAAGGTTGGAAGTCAACCACTGAAGATTCATGGTAAGAGTAAACCTGAAAATCCACATAGCAAGTACCATCTGATCAGGAAATCGCTAAGGGAAAGCACGGATTTAGCCTCTGCTGAAAACCAAGATTCAATCAATCAAGGTAACCTTCCTAAACCTCCTGCTGCCCTTAATTAAAAATTTAAAACCTCTTCATACTAGATTAACTCTCAAGTCTTAATAAACAAATCATGTCATTATCCTTTATAAGAAATGGAAAATTAATAATTAAAAATTGGTTTGAAATAGAAGATGATCATGAATATGATACCTTTCATGAATTTCATGTAAATAATTCTGATATAACTATTTTCGAATCAATTTATAAATTAAAATTTGTAATAGTAACTAATGAATAATACCAAATTAGATTCAAATCGTTTATCTGTTATAAATAAATTTACAATTACAAAATAATGTGGTTTATTTGCAATTAAAATTTATTTGAAACCTTATCATGCTTGGATTAACTTTCAAACAAGAAATACGCATGTTAAACAAAAAATTTAGAGATTTGAGAAATAAAATGAAAACATTAGAAGAAACAGATCCAGTATACATTCAGATCTATAATGAAATGCATACAATAAATCAACGATTATTCATTCTGGAAAGTTATGTAATTGTTCGATTTGGTGAACATAGTATACAAGGAATATATGATGAAGTTTCATTAGATGAAAATAATGAAAATAATGAATAACAAAAGTAAAGATCCAACCAAATATAGAAAGATTCCGCAAATTGGTATTAGAGCAGGTTTAAAACTAAAATTAACTTAGAAATTTCAAATACTAATGAATTCAACAACACTTTCATTTATAAATCCTCTTCTAAATTATAAAATACAAAAGACAATAATTCATACAAGATGAAATTTAAAGAAAAGATATCAAGCAAATATCTTTAATTTATATTCTCAAAATATAAATTATAAAATAGATTTTAATAAAGAATTAGTAATACATCTAAAATCATTAAAGTCAACGATTGTTAATTTTGAAGGTAATCAACACTTAATAGATCAAATAGAATCGATTGAAGATCTATTAAAAGATTTAATGATAATAAGAAGTTCATATATTTGTTAAAATAACAAATGACTGAACAAAAAGATTTAATAAATCCACAAAATCTTCAGATCAAAGAAAGTGAAGAAAATCAAGAATATAATTTAAATATTTTATTCAATCAAAACAAGTTTGCTGAGATACAGAAAACAGGGTTTTCTAATTCAAAAGCAAATTTAATAAATCAACCATGAATATTAAGTAAGATTTCATATCTTATTAATCCAAAAAAAATCAATTTATTATTCGATACGTACGAAAGAACGATCATGTAAAATAAATAATGAACTAAAGTATAACACCTTGAAGTTATTAACAACTCAAGATATTGACACCATCATGTCCAAAGCTAATGAAAAAGAACGATCTGAACTGAAATATGTTCATAACGGAGGAATTGAAATAATTGTATCAACTCACTACCGAGAAGAAATTGATACACCAATTGAAATCGCAGTTCGTGACAAAAGGATACGTAATTTTGAGGATTCCATCCTTGAAAAAATTATAGGAAATTTATGTTACAAAAAGATGAAATTTTGTATTTATCCACAATACAATATATCTCTTTTTGATAAAAACATAAATTATGTATTAACATTAGATTATTAATTTTATAGAAATAATCTTATGTTAACATGAAATCATCCAATCAACATAAATTATGTTGTTGGATTAGCAATGAGTAATAATTCTCAAACAGGAATAATTTCAACGAAGCCAACCATTTCCGTTGAAATAATGTTTGAAAATGTTACAAAAATTGAATACCCTCGAAAAACATTCATTAAAGAAATAAATCCTTGCAAAAGATGGAGTTCAGATGATCTCCAAATAACAAAACATTCAGTACCTACAAGATCATTATCATTTGCTAGAAATGATGAAGATATTCTAGAAAAAGATTGGAACTATTAACCAAAATATTCTTAAAATTAAACAAGCCATTGTTAATGAATCAACTTCTTCGTAAATGACATCCTTGATAAAATTAGAAAAAGCTCTAGAAGAATTAGAGAATAAACTTAATAAGATTAATCTAGCAATACAAGAATTAGAGAAAAATTTCAAGGAATACATTGATTTAGCCACGATTAGATTAATAATAGAACAAGAAAGATATAGTAATGAAATATTAAACTATCTTAAGGAAGTTCTTCCGATAGATAAAGGAAAAAGGAAATTGGAAAAAGAACCACCATTCAAAATTGAATCATGGTATAGAAATCCTCTCAGCTATGGAAAACATAAGTATGGAGATGTTTAGTGAAACAGACCAATCTGATTATGAACAAATAGGGATAAATACAAAAGAGTTGTATCACTCTCATCAAAAAACAGAACAATATAGAGACATGGACATCTCAGAATCAGAATCAGAAGATGATTCTAGACCACGATTAAATCTACGAATGAATGTAGGAGGTAGTGGCGAAGGAGAGGATGAATAATTCAAATATAACAGAGACCAATACTCTGGATCATATAAAGATGTTAGAGATATCCTTAGAAAATAAAAACACCAGGATTTTTAAAACAGAATATTTTAGATTTAGGATGTTCTACAGCTACAGAAAGAAAATCAAGGATAGATAATTGGACAAATGAACTATCAGTACAAATTCAATTAACACCATTATTAGATAAAAGTGAGAATATCCAAGTATTAATTCATAGAATGATAAAAATGACATTGGTAGGAACAGTAAGAACTTGGTCTGAAAACCTAGTAATTACTAATCTACCACAAGGAACGGCATGACGTCGATATTTTGAACTATTCGTTGATGCCTTGTATCAAGAATTTTTAGGAGTATCAAATAATTATGCTAATTTAATAGCTAAGAACATAGAACAAAATAGAGCAATTTTTATTCTAGATAATATTAAATTATGCAATATATGTTATTTAGAAGAATTTATTTGTGATTATGAAACAAACTATTATCAATTTAATAGACGCTGATAAAAAGAAACATTATAAATTAATTATCTTTAATAAGATACCTAATATACCAATAAATAATAAAGATGAATTCTTAAATAACCCCTATGCTAAAACTTTAGGAGGAGGTATTAAATTTATCAAAGACATAATAACAAAGAAATGTCATGAAGTAACACTAAATAAAAGAATCTCTAAATCCTACAAACAAAACAATAAGCTTTGTTGTGATAAAATGGAATTCACAGTAAAAGAATACGGTTGCAAAACAAACAAATCACACAAACATTTAAAAAGATACAAATAAATTAAAACTAATATACCTATTAAACCTTTTAATAGAAAATTCATTCCTTATAAGAAAAAGAAATTTAAAAAGAATTTCTTCAGAAAACCTTATAGAAGAAAATTCTATAAAAAGTTTGGTAACAAAAAAACACCTTGTCCGAAGGGTAAAGGAAAGAATTGCATATATTGGTTATGCAATGAAGAAGGACATTATGCGAATGAATGTCCAAAACGAAACGAAAAGAAAAATAAAGTTAAACTTCTTGAAAAAATATATACTATTGAATTCTATCCAATAGAAACAATTGAATTTTCATCCGACGATAAAAATATTTATTATCTTGATGAATCAGGAGAATCAGATTTTGAATCAGACTCAACAACTGATAAATCAATCAAGAATAACGATTCAAATTAAGAACAAGGGTATTTTTGGAACAATTTAATCATTAGGGAGTTGAAACAAAGTTTTAAACAATTAGGGAGTAAACACAAAATTAAGTTTGGTTTGGGGAGTGATTTGTAAGTTGCCCATAACTTAACAACATTAACGTAGTTTATTAAAATTACAACATATGAATTTCTAACAAATCAATATTTTTTTTATCACGAATCATAATAATTATTTATGTAAAAATTCAAATAATATTTTTTTTGTTTCAAATCAATTTAACTTTGAAAATAAGATGAAGGAACAAAAATGGAGAAAATCATGGATAAATGAAGTTTAAAATAAAGATAGATATTTTATTTCATTTTTAAGGGTATTTTGGATACTTCGTCTTTGGCTTCACCAAATTAATTTTAATTCGGTTACTAAGTAGTGTTCTTCCTTAATAATATAGTAAGATATTAATTCATCCCTAAATCTAGTACTAAAATTTAAACTCACGAATCTATCAACATAATCTCAATTTAGGTTTGAAATACAAATAATTTATGCAGTAAACAATTTTTTTTTTAAAAAAAAATCATAATTTACAAAATCCAACAAATTTCAGAAAACTAATGAACCATTTTACAAAAAAATTTAAATTTTATTTCTTGATGATTTGACGGTTGAATTTTGAAACGAGGGTAAAAAAATCATAATTTACAAAATCCAACAAATTTCAGAAAACTAATGAACCATTTTACAAAAAAATTTAAATTTTATTTCTTGATGTTTTGACGGTTGAATTTTGAAACGAGGGAGAATGCTTTTTTATCTTAATACTATAATACATAAGAGTATTATTGGCTTTTATGATATATTTAGAGGTAATATGGTATTTTGAATCCAAGAGGGAGTTTAAACTAAGAAAAGAGATGTAATAGGGACTGAATAAAGTTAAAATCTGACACGAGAACTGAACAATAATTGAAAGATGAATTTGGGTACTTTTTTCGAATTTGCCGTTACAAAATTTATTTATATATATATAACATTATTAAAATATACTTATACCTATCAAAATTGGTAAACTGTCTTGCGAAATTGCATGACTTATCTAATCCTTGAAAAATTCGATGCTGGCCATGGGCCCCATGGCATGGGTGGAGGCTTTTCATTGGGCAAAATCATGTGGACCTCACATGATTTTGTATGGGGCCCACGTGATATATCCAATGAGAGGCCTCCAATGTGCAGCGGAAAGTTCTATGTCACCCCAAAGGGCACTGCCCTTGGGGTGACGTGGCAATCCGTGATTGGTTAAAATCAGTGGACTCCACGTGAGGACCACTAATTTTAACCAATCATACTTTGTCATAGAACTCCCTTGGGCTCCACTGATTTTAACCAATCACGGGTTGTCGCGTCACCCCTAGGACCACGTCATCCCAAGGGCAATTCCCTTGGTGTGGCATAGAACCCCCCAATGTGCAGCACCTTTCCCTAATCCTGCACCTATGACGTGGGTTGTAGTATCATTTCCTTTGTGATTGGTGAGTATAGCGAATAATGATCGATTTATCTATTGAATAAATTTGCTTTTTTATATTTTAAAAAATAATGTTACTTACTCGTAAAGAACAAATCATTGTTGATCCGATTAAGAGGGTGTTTGGGAGAGCTTATAAGCTCTTAAAAATAGCTTTTAAGCTGTTTTAGAGCTTAAAAGCTCTTCGGATCTGTTTGGTAATTTTTTTTAGAAATAGCTTATAAGCTGTCAAAATAAGCTGTTTGACAGCTTATAAGCCGTTTTTAAAAAAAAATAAGGGGGAAGGTACTTTTTCCAAAAAGATCTTATTTTAACATTCTATCTCTCTAAAATATCCTTAAATATTTTAATAAATCTCCACCATATCCTCAACCCATTAAATATTAAATATTATTTTTTAAAAAAATTCTAAATCACATAAATTTTTTTAAAATAAAATATTATAACAATTTTATTTTTTAAAATATATGTTTATTCTAAAATTATTTTCATATATGTATAACTCGAAACATTATTTTCTTATAATTATACCATTTTTGGTAATTTCGACGATAAAAAAATCTTATAATAACAAACACATCAACATCTTTAAGTTATTTAAAATAAGTTTATCCAAACACTTTAACAACTTATTTTTAAAATAAGTTTTAACAACTTATAAGCTCGTAAAACAGCTTTTAAGCTCTAGGAGCTTATAAAATCTTTTTAATAAGTTTAGTCAAACACCCTCTAAATCCGTCGACCTAGATATCTAAAATAACATAAGAAAAAGGTAAATAATTATCTTTCTCACATAAAAATTTTATAAAACAATAAAACGATTTAATATTATTATGTTATTCTACTTGAAATTTTACACTTATGAAGAGTGCTTAAAATACGATTTGTACTAATAATAATACTCAGAACATATTGATTAATAACTTTGTCATAAAATAAACAGAAATAAATAATATATTATGGTAGAATTAATAACAAATGCTTAAATGATATGGACGATGATAATTTGATTTCTTAAAATTGTTCACTTTCGTTTCACAAAGATAATAAATAAATAAATAAATAAAGCGTGAAGGTAAGAAGAGAGATTCAATAATTTGAGGTAGAGCAAAAATATTGAGGTGCATCTAATTTTATTTTATTTTATTTTATTTTTTATAATTCAATCAATCTCGACATATTACTCTAATGACAGAACAAATGATTAATAATTTAACATACCATAAAATTAATTATGAGAATATATTGAGAAATAAACCAAGGTGGTATATGATGTGAGTAGAGGTGCAAACAAGTCGAGCCGAATCGAGTATCGTACTACTCGAGTTCGAGCTTAACTTGTATTTGTCTATTCGAGCTCGAGCTCGATCGAGTAATTAATTTCATACTCGAATTCGACTCGTGTATATTTCGAGTTACTCGAGTTCGAGCTCGATTTCAAAAAATAAATAAATATATATAAATAAATTTGAATAAATAAATAATATATATAATATTATATGCATTATATTATATATATTTATATTATATATATATAACATACATATTTAATACTCGAGTTCGAGTTCGATTTATGCTCGAATTAATAAAGATCGAGATCGAGCTCGAATCAAATTTTGATGAAACTGTTAACGATAGCTTGATTCGTTTGTATTGTAGACGTGAGCATTAGTTTATTACTTTAAAACTATTTATCATTAACCGATTTTTAGATGCATGTCGGTAGAAACTGTCGAGAAGCTATATGTGTCCATGGATTCATATGTCTGAGCTGGAAAAATATAGATGTGATTGATCGACATCTTAAAGTCAAGAGATGGCGTGCAACACTCGTAAAAAAATCAAGTGGGATTAGTCTTTCTTTTTTTTTTTTTTCAGGCATCGTCCGTTTGATAGACATTATTGGTAATTTATTTATAAATTATCTCATCAAATCGCATGTTTTTTTGAATATATTATTTATCCATTTATTAATAATTAATTTTACATCAATCAAATCATTAATAATTTATCTTAAATCAATTAAATAATTAAATTTAAATTACTATATTACTTTTTATAAATAATATTATTTTATATTTTATTTATTTTTAAAAGGATAAAATAATAATTTATCATTTTAATATAATATTTAATCCATCAAATCAAATATACTATAATCAATCAATCAAATCTAATATTATATTAATTATAATTTTTCATTTATTTTTTATTAAAATTATCACATATCCATGTATTATTTATCAGATCACTTAAACTAAATGATAAGAGAATACCTTTTCTCGGGACTCAACTTTTCTTATTTACCAGTGGAAGTTCGTTGTGTGTTATTTCTCATGTAAAAAAAATTAAAAATTACATGTTTCAAAAAGTTTTTATTTCATTTTTGTGATATTTAGATTTAGAAAATATAGTAATATTTTTAAGTGTAATTTTTTTCTTGATTAATTTTGAATTAAACAATTAATATATCGTTTGTAATCTTGGAATATAGTGAAATGAATTTTTTGTGAATAAAAAATTCATAATTATTTATTTTTTGTCTTTTCATGAGATCTTATTAGAAAAAAGTGATGATAAGAAAATATTTACTAAAAATTGACATTTCTTCTCAACAACTCTATGGCTCGGATTTCAATGCATTTAACCGTAAAAAAATTAAAATAAATAAGCGGTCCATAATTGGACTTGTTTAAGACGAGAGGAATTAGTTATCGGGAGATCCTCGGATTTTAAAGATTTTAAAATGCGATAGATTATCAATAATATATATTTAATTTAATTTAATTAAAAAAGTCTAAAGTAAATACAGGAAAAAACCAACTTGAGAGACGATAATTTTCATTTAAAATTTGAAACATTTGATACATTTCTAAATAGAGATAATCATAAATGGTTATGGAACATGTTTATGACACTTGTAGTATGTATAAGTAAGAATCTAAAAAACTTGAAATGCGTTAAAATGTTAGAGTCAAACTTTAAGTTTCTTAAGTTTAGGAGTGATTAATAAAAGCTTAAAGGTAAAAAAAAATGATTTAATTTAAACTATAATTTTTGTCATTTCAAACAAATTAACAGATTAAATAATAAATAAATATCAAAAATAAAAGTGTAATACATTATTTTTTTGTGAAATTCTAATTCAATTTATTTTATAATTCATTTCATCGCATGTCATCGAAAATAAACTTAATTAAAGTGGTCCACTTTAAAATATTATCTGTAAATCCCTAAATATGTACTGTATTCATGTCTTCGCTAATCTTAACCATCCAATATTGTACATTTTCAACATTGCTAATAATCACTTACTAATAAAATCGTTAATTCATGATATTTTTTTGTTATTAATCAATTTTGATTTTTAAAAAATCACATTTTAGTGTATTTAATGACTCATAACATGATGAAACCATATCTGACTGTTTTTTTTATAACTTTGATCGAAGTAAAATGTTTTAAAGAAGTTTTAAGCTAAGCCAGATTAAGCATTAAGAGAAATTTAATCAATTTTTTTTTAAAGAATAGGTATAAAATATCTTAACAAACCCTCAAAAAGGTATCCTAAGTCCTAACAACCGTAACTAGGCTAGGGCAGGTTTCGAGACACACGCACAAATCAAATCACAGACATCACATAATATTTTTTTAAAAAAAATCGAGACTGTCTTGTTCTTTTTTCTGTCCTTCGCATTCGCCCAGTTGTGCAAATTCAAAAGAAATGGGCTGCCGGAGCATCTCTCTTTATTTTTCTTGGTTTTGTATTAAATCATATTTCGAAGATGTTGCGAAATTATTTTGTCATGAAATCGAAGCTTTTGTATCTCCTCTTTTATATTTGGGAAAAACTGGAAAAGTGCGATTACAAATCCGTGTTCAAATTTTTTCTTCTTACCATCGGAAAGTCTCGCATTTTCTTTACCCGTTTTTTCGTATATATCTTTCTATATTATAATAGCTCATGCCTTAGAATAACTATTTGGTCTTTTATATGTTAGGACTAAATTACCCCTAAACCACTTTCACCCATTTTCTCCCCCTCAATCCCCCCACTATACGTTATGTTTGCTTCTTAATTTTTAAACTTTTATGTCTCATTTATTTTTTATATATATATTTTAAAAATTCAAATATTTAAAAATAAAATTTAAAGATACGTGTCTTACACACGCAAAGCGTGTGCCAGATGGCTAGTTTAAAGAAATAACTCCCGCTCAGTTGCATAGGAGTTCATTTTCGATTCATGGAGAACATTCTTCAGCCCCTGTGTTGAATCCGATATTTTGGTGATAACAAACAACAACTCATTGTATAGGAATGTGCTGCCAACCATTGTATTTCAGGAATCTACTACAACTTCTACCGGAAGCTTGTCAACCGCCTTTGCCCTCGACCGGCTGAAGTCACAAGCCTATCGACTGGCTATCAAAACCAGCAGAGGATAAATCTATCTACCGGAAGCTTGTCAACCGCCTTTATCTCTCGACCGGTTGAAGTCACAAGCTTATCGACTGGTTATTCAAACCAGCAGAGGACAAATATCTCTACCGGTAGAATGCCAACTGCCTATCTAGATATCTCGAGACAAGTACCTGTGACAAGATGTTCTTTGCAGGATCCTTTATTAAAAGCAGAACCGGCGTTTCAGAAGATTTGTTGACTCCTGCAAATCAAGACAACAGGTTGTACCAAAATGGCAAAAACACAGAATGACTGCAGATAAAGCATTCGACCGTTTATTCCAGTTTTGGACCCTGGAAGTTGTCTGCAGTGTACGATCCTCATGCAGAATCATCAATGCATTTATGAGCATTAAATGTGCATTCAATGCAGCATCAGAACGTTCAAAATAAAGACGTTGATGATTGACCTATATAAAGGGAAGATTGCTCAAAAAGAGATACACAACGTGAACAACAACAAGTGATACGAGACAACGAAGAGAGACAAGCAACTCAGAAAAATTTCAATCACTTGAATAATATCAGAAGTCCTCATCTGATATACTTAAGCACACTTACAAGATCATTCATCTGCTGCTCAAATAAACCCTCGCCTACAGTTCACACATCTGATCGTCAAGGATCATCCTAGGGTTTTCAAGCCTCTCGACCGCTCTGCAGTCTGAGAAGCTCAACTCAACTATACTCAGTGTTGAAGAGACTTGAAGCTGCTCTGAAAGCTTCCACCAGTCTGATAAGAACTGAGAATCTTATCTGTGTAAATCTAGGAGTTTCGGATTAGGCATTGGATAAGTCCTAAGTCTGAAGTGGGTGTATTACAAGACGTTGTAATAACCAAAGTCTTCTAGTGAATTCCTTCCTAAGTGGAAGAATGGGAGACGTAGAAGGATTAAGCCTTCGAACTTCCATAAAATCGTGCTTTAGCATTTACTGCCATTTATCTTACATCCTGCTCATACATTGCATTATAAACTTTGCATCACTAAAACCTCTGAACTATTTCCGCACTATTTAAGTTGTTCAAAACGTTTTAGAAGTTGAGAAAACTGGTTAAGTGAACTAAACCTCACTTGATCATTTTAAAGAAGAAAAAGAAAAGTTTCAGAGTGTATTCACCCCCCTCTACCCTCTGAACCGATCCCAACAAGTGGTATCAGAGCGGGTTCCTTTCTCAACTGCTGATCTGAAGTTTTCAAATCATGACTTCTTTCAACAGAATTCCTATGTTTTCTAAAGAAGAGTATGATGATTGGAAAATTCGCATGCAGGCACATCTTGCAGCACAGGATGATGACATGCTATATGTCATAACAGACGGTCCTATCAAAATTATGAAGGTCAACCCAGCTCTAGCCGATGGTGCAGGACAAATGATTGAGAAACCAAGAGCTGAGTGGACCACTGAGGACAAAAAGAAGGCCAATCTTGACAATGTGGCCCGGGACATCCTATACAAAACACTGGACAAGAATATGTTCAGCAAAATCAAGTCATGTTCCACAGCAAAGGAGATTTGGGAGAAGCTCACTCAGCTGTGTGAAGGGAATGACCAGACAAAGGAAAACAAGCTCACTCTGGCCATTCAAAAATATGACAACGCCAAAATGAAGCCAGGGGAAACCATGGCTGAATTTGATGAACGGTTCAGTAGTATCATCTGTGATCTTATTGCTTTAGGTAAAACTTATACTAACCGTGAAATTGCTGTGAAGGTTATGAGAGCTCTGCCCAAAGAATGGGAGATCAAGACAGTGGCCATGAGAGAGTCAAAAGACTTGAGCAAGGTTGAACTGCATGATCTCTTTGCAGATCTCAAAGCCTATGAGTTCGAGCTCAACATGAGAACAGAAGATGAACCATCTACTTCTCAACCAACCAAGGCCTTAACCTCAACCGTGATATGTCCACCGGTCGAGGTAGCTCCAAAGAGATCAGCTGAGCAAATCAGCAATGAAGCCATGACACTCTTTGTCAAGAAATTTGGTAAATTTATGCGTAAAAACAATTCTAAATTTAAAAATTATCATAAATCGGACCATACAAACGATGGTCCTACTTGTTTTAACTGTGGAAAGCCAGGCCACTTCATTGCAGACTGCACCAAGCCTAAGAACAATGATCAGAAGCAATTCTCCGAAAGAAGAAGGGGTAAGGAGGATAAAAGGACGTTTAGAAAAGGAAGAGACCAAAGGGTTCTAGTAGCAGACGAGAGCAAAAACAAGTGGGCTGAGTCTGACTCTGACAACTCCAATACCGGAAGCTCTTCAGATGACAGCGATGATGAAAAAGTGGAATGCCTTATGGCCGACATCGAAGAAGAAGCTGAGGAGGTATTTGACTTTGGCTCACCTGAATTTACTCACAATGATTTAGTTACTGCTTTACACAAAATGGCTAATGAATACAAAGCATTATCCAAGGAGTTCGAGGAAGTAAAGGCAGAAAGAGCTGACCTAAAAGATAAGTCAAGCAAATCAAGCTGCATGCAGCAAAAAGAGCTTGATGGTCTTAAGGTCAAGCTAAGTCTGCTGGCTACTGAGAACGACACCTTGAAAAGAGTATTCCAAGCTACCTTGATTGAGAATAAAAAACTACTTGAAACCATTAAGGCTTGGAATAAATCTTCGGTAACCATTGACAAGATTCAAGAAATCCAAAGACCGGTACATGATAAAACCGGTCTAGGGTTTGGAACAAATGAACAGTCTATGGAATCCTGTATTCAGTCAAGCCTGGACAAAGGCAATCTTAACAAAATAAGATTTGTCAGGTCCAGCACGATATATGAACACGATAAGTGCAGCTTTGACAAAAATCAGAAAGTATCGAACGAACGAAGCTCTAAGCATAGAGGGCTGGGATATGTGGATCCCCAGACCTCTAATCAAAGAGGAACTTGGATCAAACCAAAACCTAATGAAAGAAGAAAGGGAAACCAATCTAATTTCAAAAGGCCATGGAATGAGTCTAACTACTCTAAGAAAAGATGGTCAAAGGAGAAGCCTTACCAGTACTTTAATTGCAGGCCAGTTCAAAAGAGGTACAGGCTAACTGATGAAAATAAAAAAGGCAAGCAGCACACAGCAACCTCACAAGCACACACATTTACTGCCTATCGACCGCACAGATTTCTGGACACACACACGGGCAAACCTGTAAGGGTGTTCCAGGTGTGGGTCCCGAAAGGGCTAATCCGACCTGGACCCTACTAGATATGGGTACCAAAAGTTCTTCACTCTTTGCAGGTACTAAAAGTCCAAACGGGCGAGAAAACCACTTCTATCAAGGACACTACCTGGTATTTAGATAGCGGTTGCTCACGACACATGACAGGGAATCCAGAACTTCTAACAGAAGTGGTGTTGTGCAAAGGACCAAAGATCAGCTTTGGAGACAACTCCAAAGGTAAAACCGTGGGTAAGGGTAAGATCATCCATGGTAACATCATTATTAAAGATGTGTTACTTGTTGATAAACTATGCTATAATTTGATAAGTATTAGTCAACTATGTGACAATGATCATTCGGTCGAGTTTCACAAACACACTTGCCTCATAAAAAATGACAAAGGTGAGACTCTTATGACCGGTGTACGAGACCTAAACACCTACAAGGTAAACTGGTCTTGCTCACATAGTTCTTCACCTACTTGTCTTACTGCTCATCATGATAAACATTGGTTGTGGCATAAGCGGTTAAATCATCTAAATTTTAAGTCCATTTTTAACTTGAGGAAGCATGATTTGGTTTCTGGTCTGCCCGAAGGAGATTTTATAAAAGACAAAGTTTGTCCTGCTTGTCAACTAGGAAAGCAGGTGAGAGCAACTTTTAAAAATAAAGGGTGTATGTCTTCTTCCAAATGTTTAGACTTACTTCACATGGACCTATTTGGTCCTATACCAGTAAGAAGCATAGGGGGAATGAGATATGCTCTTGTTGTTATAGATGACTTTTCTCGATTTACTTGGGTCATCTTTCTCTCTTCAAAAGATCAAACTGCACCTCACCTGATTAAGCTTTTTAAACGCTTGCAAAATGAACAATCTACTGTGATAGATAGAATCAGGAGTGATAGAGGGACTGAATTTTTAAACACCACTCTTATGACTTATCTAGATGATCAGGGAATCAAGCATGAGTTGTCAGCTGCTAGATCCCCACAGCAAAATGGGGTGGCTGAAAGAAGGAACCGTACTTTAAAAGAAGCAGCCAGAACTATGATTGCTGATTCAAATGTTTCTCAAAGACTTTGGGCAGAAGCAGTTAACACAGCTTGCTATACTCAAAACAGATCTATGATTAATAAACGATTTAACAAAACTCCATATGAGATCTGGAATGGCACAAAACCTGATATTTCTTATTTCAAAATTTTTGGGTGCAAATGCTTTATCCACAACAATGGCAAAAACCATTTGACAGCCTTCGATGCCAAAGCAGACGAAGGAACTTTTATTGGTTACTCAGCCGTTAGCAGAGCTTATCGAGTGTTCAATCAAAGATCACTAACGGTCGAGGAAACCATTCATGTTGTTTTTGATGAATCTACTCTATGTACAGAACAAACTCAAGGGAGCATAAATGATCTGAGTCACAGACTGGAAAACACAAATCTACAGGAAGAGAGTGACAGTGATCTATATCCTCCAAAGAAGGATGATCCAGTTCCCTCTACCGGGTGTGATCAAACAAGGACAGAAGTGGATCCACCGGTTGATAACAATCCTCCAGCCAATGATGATCCAGTAAACGAGGACGTTCATCAACCAATTGATGACAACCCTTTAGGGAATTATTTTAGGTGGAACAAAGATCATCCACCTGGGTTGGTCATAGGTGACCCTTCTGCTCCTCGAAAAACGCGTGGTCAAATGATTAATGAATTCTTGCATGCCGCTTTCATATCTCAGGTAGAACCCAAGAAAATAGATGAAGCTCTATCAGATGCCAGCTGGATTGAAGCTATGCAAGAAGAGTTGAATCAATTCACCCGCAACAATGTTTGGCATCTAGTTCCTCGACCGAAAAATCAAAATGTGATTGGAACTAGATGGGTGTTTCGTAACAAGCTCGATGAACATGGCACTGTTGTGCGTAACAAAGCTCGACTTGTTGCTCAAGGATTCAGACAAGAAGAAGGCATAGACTTTGAGGAATCTTTCGCGCCAGTTGCAAGACTAGAAGCAATCCGCATCTTTCTTGCTCATGCAGCCTTCAAGAATTTTAAAGTTTATCAAATGGATGTGAAGTCTGCATTCCTCAATGGTCTACTTCAAGAAGAGGTGTACGTTGAACAACCACCAGGTTTTGTCAATCCTACTCATCCTCAATATATCTATAAACTTGACAAAGCTCTCTATGGATTAAAACAAGCACCGCGTGCTTGGTATGACACTTTGCTAAAATTTTTACTGGAACATGATTTCCAAATTGGAACGGTCGATAAGACCCTGTTTAAATTTGTAAAAGGTGATCATGTGTTACTAGTACAAATTTATGTTGATGACATTATATTTGGGTCAACTAACCCCAAGTTGTGCTCAAAGTTCTCTAAACTGATGAAGGAGAAGTTTGAAATGAGCATGATGGGCGAGCTAAACTTCTTTCTTGGACTTCAAGTAAAGCAACTTGAAACTGAAATATTCATCAATCAGTCCAAGTATGCCAAGGAATTGGTAAAGAAGTTTGGAATGGAACAATGCTCAACTGTATCTACCCCCATGTGTACATCAATTAAGCTTGATAAAGATGAAGGGGGAATTCCGGTCGAGGTAACCATGTATCGAGGCCTTATTGGTTCACTGCTCTATTTGACTGCCAGTCGACCGGATATCATGTATTCAGTTTGTTTATGTGCTAGATTTCAAGCCGCACCTAAGCAATCTCATTTCATTGCTACCAAACGAATACTTAAATATATTAAAGGAACTACTAATGTGGGTCTTTGGTATCCCAAAGATTCAAATCTTAATCTTATTGGCTATTCAGATGCAGATTATGCAGGTTGTAGAATTGATCGCAAAAGTACAAGTGGCACATGTCAATTCCTTGGAGATAGACTAATTTCGTGGTCAAGTAAGAAGCAGACATCAATTGCTACCTCGACCGCCGAAGCAGAATACCTTGCTGCTGGCAGCTGTTGTGCTCAAATACTCTGGATTCAACAGCAGCTTAATGATTATGGGATTCGGTCGAGTGAAGCTCCAATCTACTGTGACAATACAAGTGCCATAGCCATCACTCACAATCCAGTGATGCACTCTCGAACAAAGCACATTGATGTCAAGCATCACTTTATCCGAGATCATGTCTTAAAGAAGGAAATCAGGCTGGAATACATCTCTACCGATCAGCAAGCAGCAGACATATTCACCAAGCCTCTACCGGACGCTAAGTTTTCATATTTTCGAAATATTCTTGGCTTAGTAGATTTAAGTTAGTATGCATGTGTTTAGGGGGAATGATTGTCAATATGACATTAATAGATTAGCTGTTACGATTGCCATAAATATTGGCATATCATCCGCCTTTAACTTGTCTCTGACAGGCTTCGTACTAGCAGCTTGGTGCTTTGAACCAAATGACATTAATTGAGGCGCCGTGATTATGCACTTCAAAACTTTTTGAATTTCAAAAATACTTTTCATGACGTCACCCTATGGCCCATAGGTTCCTATATATACTTCCTTACACTCGTATATCAATCTTTCACCTTTGCTAAAAGCTTTCATATTGTATTAAACGGTCCATCGAATTACTCTCAAGCTCTTGCTTACTCTTTGCTCGAGTTCTTATCTACAGATATCATGTCGATCCAGAAGACTTGCCTTGCCATCAACTTTGATTCCGTTGTTAAGGCAAACAACGCAGGAATAACTGAGGTCTTCACCATGCTTGAAGCCTCTGGACTAAAGAAATTTCTGGAATGCAGCGCCATCTGCGATTTGCCTATTTTGAAGGAGTTCTTCGCAACCGCTCATATCGAGCATGGGACTATCAAATGCTTGATTAAGACAGAGGCCTACTCCTTCAATCAGAAGTTCTTCGCCAGCACATTTGATCTGCCCTCCAGGGGTTTGACAAAATGCACGGATCTTCCAGATGGTAACTGCTCTTATTGGTTGAAGGAGTTCTCAACTACTGATGCTCCGATCAAACTGCCGGCCCAGAAGACATCTCTCAAAGCTCCATTCAGACTACTGACTAATATCGTGGCCAAGAATCTTCTGGCCAAGGCTGGATCTTACGACAAGGTGACGCTGGAGAAATTTCAATACATGGCTTGTATTGCCTCCAAGATCAACATAAACTGGTCAGACATTCTGTTCAATATTCTATGTGAAATGATCAGGGGCAAAGGGCAATCCGAGGGATTTGCTTTGCAAATCTGCCACATCTTGGGCGTCCTTGGAGTGGACTTTTCCAAGACTGAGCCTCTGCATCCCACCAAATGGCTCAACAAGTCTACGATTCTCAAATTCCTGAACAAGAAAGAGACTGCGGTCGACACCTTGCCCTCAACCGCAAAGGTTATTGCTATCCCTCAACCGCTTTCAACGGTTTCGGTCGTGGCCAAACCAGTCCATACCAAAAAGTCTGCCAAGCGTCAACTGATCATCGAATCTGACTCTGAAGATGAATCACGTGAGAATGTTCCACTGATTCAAGCCTTCAGCAAGTCATCTCCTTCGGTCTCCAAAGCAGCTGTGTCATCCACGCCTGCAGGCGAGAAGAAGAGGCAGCACAAGAAGCTAAAGTCTCTTTCTGGACTTGCTCCTACCCTGCCAACGGTCGAGACTACCACCGTTGTTGCTTCTACTGCTCCTCGTCCTACAAAAGGTGTGATAATCCGGGAAGGTGCCTCATCAGCTCCTGAGGTCACTCTAGCTGATCCCAAAGACAAAGGGAAAGGTGTGATGATATACACACCCAAGGCTCAACCAGCAGCTACGATAGAACTCAATATGATCATCTCTCACGTGCTCCGTACTGTCAAGCGTCATCTACAACGTTTTGACAGATGGCATCACTCCCGCACTCACTTGACACTCGCTCAAATATTTCCTAAATGGAAATCTCTAAACGTCATTGAGCAGAAGATGCTTCTATTTGCTGATACTGAAGACATCGTGGAGGCTCTGGGAAGAAGACATCTCATAGACTTGAAGCTTCGAGGAAGCCTGCTATCACTGCTAATTAATGAGCGTGTCAAGAATTTCAAATCCAAGAGTCCTACCGCCGCCGATGACTTTGTGATTTTGACTGGACTACAGGATAGTCTACGTCAAATCACTCAACTACTTCAGCACTTCCAAGCTCTCAACAATGTCAAAACACCAGCTTCAGCAGCCTGTTTACAAGCTTATGTGCTGGAAGCACAAGTGATGATGAAAACCTTTCTCACTCAAGATCAGGGTGAAGAAGACGTCTATGCTCTCCCTTCTTCAGATGGGATTTTGACCGATCTCATCACTGCTGACCTCTTTCAATCATATGCTCTAAGATCGAATGTGGCAGCATCTTCATCGGTCGACCCCTCCTCAACCGCAGTCCAAGCAGTTACTCAACCGGAAGCAGTTGTGATTGCTCACTCCTCTCCCGTGACGACCGCTCACACTTCTCCCGGTCATTCACAAGATGTTTTAGAAGTGGTTGCACAAGAGATACCTGTCACCTCTGTGACAGAGGCTCCTTGCAGTAGTGAAGCAACAGTGCCCCCAACGGAGATATCAAGCACTATTGTATCACCTGCATCTCCAGAACAGCAAGTGACTGATGCTGATCCAGCACTTCAACCGTCTCCATCTACTGAAAAGTTTATGGAAGATCTCATTATGGATGAACCAAGTGCTGATCCTGGTACTCCACCAACCATATTGGCTGCAGTCGAAACTATTACATCTCCAACTGTACCATTATTGGAAGGTCCATCGGGCAGCTCTCCAGCAAATTCACCCGCACCACATCATCGTGAGTCTAGCCCGGTTTCACCAAGAAATGACCCAGAAGGGCAAATGCTTCAGACTGATGATTCTTTAATTGAAGCCATGGCCGCAGCTCTAGATCATACCTTGATAAATCGGCTTCATGAGCTCATGCAAACGGTTAGGTCCTTCTCTCAAGACATAACAAACTCATCCTTATCGGTCGATAATTCACGCCAGACGATGATTCGGCATTTCGAGACCGTGTCTCGAGACCTTGCTCGTCTGTCCACAGAGATCACTAATCATCATCGCACTCAAATCAACACGCTCTCTACCGTCTCCGAACAAGTTATCCGATCCGAAAATCGCCTTCATAAGCAGTTGAATGATCGGATGGACACTATGCAAGCCACTCTACTTGCTCAAATCGATGCAAAAATAGACACTATGCAAGCCTGCATTGGCACTCAACTCACTGAGGTCATCCTTCGGCTCAACCAAGGTGATGCCAAAAAGGGGGAAGAAGAGCAACGTAGAGCAGCAGAGGCAAGAAGACGTGAAGAAGAGTCCAGAAGAAAAGAAGAAGCCGACAGAAGAAGAAGAGAAGGCGATAGGTCAGGAGGAGCCAGTTGGTTCAAAAGATGAACAACTTATCTCTTCTTTACTTATCGCAGCCGCATCTTATTTTTTTCTGTAGGTGTAGGTGTAATAAAAATGCTTATTGTACTTAATGAAATTCATTCTCTCAATGAAGTTCATTTTAATGCTTTCATATTGTTCTTGGAGCACTTAAGTTTTGTCATCACCAAAAAGGGGGAAATTGTTGAATCCGATATTTTGGTGATAACAAACAACAACTCATTGTATAGGAATGTGCTGCCAACCATTGTATTTCAGGAATCTACTACAACTTCTACCGGAAGCTTGTCAACCGCCTTTGCCCTCGACCGGCTGAAGTCACAAGCCTATCGACTGGCTATCAAAACCAGCAGAGGATAAATCTATCTACCGGAAGCTTGTCAACCGCCTTTATCTCTCGACCGGTTGAAGTCACAAGCTTATCGACTGGTTATTCAAACCAGCAGAGGACAAATATCTCTACCGGTAGAATGCCAACTGCCTATCTAGATATCTCGAGACAAGTACCTGTGACAAGATGTTCTTTGCAGGATCCTTTATTAAAAGCAGAACCGGCGTTTCAGAAGATTTTTTGACTCCTGCAAATCAAGACAACAGGTTGTACCAAAATGGCAAAAACACAGAATGACTGCAGATAAAGCATTCGACCGTTTATTCCAGTTTTGGACCCTGGAAGTTGTCTGCAGTGTACGATCCTCATGCAGAATCATCAATGCATTTATGAGCATTAAATGTGCATTCAATGCAGCATCAGAACGTTCAAAATAAAGACGTTGATGATTGACCTATATAAAGGGAAGATTGCTCAAAAAGAGATACACAACGTGAACAACAACAAGTGATACGAGACAACGAAGAGAGACAAGCAACTCAGAAAAATTTCAATCACTTGAATAATATCAGAAGTCCTCATCTGATATACTTAAGCACACTTACAAGATCATTCATCTGCTGCTCAAATAAACCCTCGCCTACAGTTCACACATCTGATCGTCAAGGATCATCCTAGGGTTTTCAAGCCTCTCGACCGCTCTGCAGTCTGAGAAGCTCAACTCAACTATACTCAGTGTTGAAGAGACTTGAAGCTGCTCTGAAAGCTTCCACCAGTCTGATAAGAACTGAGAATCTTATCTGTGTAAATCTAGGAGTTTCGGATTAGGCATTGGATAAGTCCTAAGTCTGAAGTGGGTGTATTACAAGACGTTGTAATAACCAAAGTCTTCTAGTGAATTCCTTCCTAAGTGGAAGAAGGGGAGACGTAGAAGGATTAAGCCTTCGAACTTCCATAAAATCGTGCTTTAGCATTTACTGCCATTTATCTTACATCCTGCTCATACATTGCATTATAAACTTTGCATCACTAAAACCTCTGAACTATTTCCGCACTATTTAAGTTGTTCAAAACGTTTTAGAAGTTGAGAAAACTGGTTAAGTGAACTAAACCTCACTTGATCATTTTAAAGAAGAAAAAGAAAAGTTTCAGAGTGTATTCACCCCCCCTCTACCCTCTGAACCGATCCCAACACCCTGCATGTGCCTCCTCCCGTCGCTCGATTCTTCAGTTGCAAAAACCGTGGATTGCACATCGCTCAGTCACATTTTTTCATTGCTACCTTCCGGTAAGCTCGCTTTAGATTTATCATGGATTTTGTTTTCTTTTTCTCTTGAAATCCTGAAATTCTAATTACTGTTTGTGTTTTCACTGTTGCGTTTTACTTAAATTGAAAAGTGTGGGTCGATTTAATTATTGTTTTGGATCGTTGATTGAAAACCATGAATTGTAAGACACATTAACTTGAAAAGTGCAAAAGACTCGCAAATCATCAATTCTAGGGTTAAAATGTTTCTTGATCCTGTTTTTTGTTTAATTTGAATAGATTCATCTACTACATTAACGTAAATCGCTTATAAGATTTATCATTGTTGTTGTTTTTTTCGAAACAGTGAATTCAGAGAGACTCGTAGTTTCTTTGTTTAGGTTTTAACTTGAAAAGTGCCAAAGACTCATAAATTATCAATTCTAGGATTAATATTTTTCTTGTTACTTATTCCTTATCCTCATAGTTTTTTCTCCTGAAATTCTAATTACTGTTTTTGTTTTCACTGTTGTGTTTTACTTAAATTGAAAAGTGTGGATCGATGTAATTATTGTTTTGGATCGTTGATTGGAAACCTTGAATTCTAAGACACTGGTGTAATTAACTTGAAAAGTGCAAAAGACTCCATATCATCAATTCTAGGGTTAAAATGTTTCTTGTTCCTGTTTTTTGATTAATTTGAATAGATTCATCTACTACATTAACGTAAACCGCTTATAAGATTTATCATTGTTGTTGTTTTTTTCGAAACAGTGAATTCAAAGAGACTCGTAGATTCTTTGTTTAGGTTTTAACTTGAAAAGTGCCAAAGACTCATAAATTATCAATTCAAGGATTAAAATTTTTCTTGTTACTTGTTCCTTATCTTCATAGTTTTTTGTTTAGTTTTATTAATTGAAAAGTTTGAAATAATTTATGTATTCTGTTTTTTCACAGGTAATTGTTCCTTCTATTCAAATATGGGATTATTCAGTAAATGGTAATATTTTTTTTGTGTCTTGATGTGTTGGTAAGGATATTTTAATTGGATGAAAGTATTATGACATTTTGTTGTATTTTGTTAGCTGCGATGAAAGCGTTCTTCATGAAAATGTGGATGCTTCCAAAAATTCTGTTCATTGCATGGGATGCGCGGAGATTCTTGGCTTCGAATATGTACATTTCTTCCGTTTTTAATTGCTATAAGGTTTAACTGTATCAGTCTTACTTGATTTGTTTAATCAATTTTCAGCTGCAAGATAATGATGCAATGCCATATATCAAAGGAAACATGACTTGCTTGGCTCTGTAAACATTTCAATTCCCTTTTACAATGTTAAATAGTTATTATTTTATTTTTCTTTCCGTGATTCGTGTGATTCTGGTTTGCAGGGAAAAGCTGAACTATCAAGAGGAAGAAGATATTCCTGAACCGCAGTTTGTTGGCTGTTTTTTGTGCAGGAATTGCACAAGGCTTATTGCATGGGCCAGCCATGTCATGCCTCTTCAAACGGTAAAAATCTCTTACATTTTGTGGAATGTTTCTTGTGTTGAATGACGGTCATTTTTTTTCAGGCTCAGCACTGTCCGGAGGAAAGGGTTGTGCTATCTTCACTGTAAGAATTTGTTCCTTGTTCTTTTACACATTTTCGACTAAATTATCTTCTAGTTCTTTACATTATATTTTTCAACAGTTTAAATGTCCATCTCGAGGAACAAACTCCTAGAGCTATTCATTTGGAGCTTGATCTTGAAGCCGTTGAATCCGTTCTCTGTGATTGTGGAGTTGTACTAGGGTGGAAACAGGTAATATAGTGTACTGGTTTATAATAAGGGTTAATTGCCAATCACTCCCTAAAATACTTTATAACTTATTTATAAATCTCTACATAAATAAAACTTACTTTCAACTCCCTGCAGAGAGAAACTTTTGTTTCTAAATATCAATTTTACCATTATCTCTTACAAAAAAAAAAAAAAAATTAGAGAATGGATAATAAAAACAAAACTAATCCAAATAAAAACAAAACTAATCCAAATAGTATATATATAAAAATTCAAATTAAAATCAAAGAACATAAACCATATCATATACATGCTTATGTTGATACAGGAGCAAGTATATGTTTAGGAAGCAAGCATATACTTCCAAATCATTATTGGAAGAAATATGATAAAGGATTAAAAGTTCGAATAGGAGATGGATCAATAATCATGCTTAATACAGTAGCAGAAAAATTAAAAATAGAAATAGAAGAAACAAAATTTGTAATACCCATTATATATCAAATAGAATCAGGAATGGACATTATAATAGGAAATAACTTTTTAAGAGAATATATTCCCTTTACACAATTTGAAGATCACATTACTTTAAACAAAGGATCATCAATGATTTACATTCCCAAAATACGAACAGCATTTCGCGTAGGAAATGAAGGATTTACAAAGAATTTTCATAAACGAAATACAAATCCAATAGAACTAAAAATAGAAAATATTTTAACGATTAATCCTGAAAAAGAAATCATGAGGAAATTTCATGATATATGTTCTGAAAATCCTCAGGACAAAATTAAGAAAAGAAAACAATTCATTGCTTCAATAAAACTCAAAGACCCTAATATCACAATCCGTGAAGCACCAAGAAGATGTAACATGGATGATGTAAAAATATTTGAAAAAGAAGTTCAAGAATTATTAAAACTTAAGATAATCATCCCTAGTAAAAGTCCACACTCTTCACCAGCTTTTTATGTCAGTAAGAAAGATACTGATAAGAAAAGAATGGTAATTGATTATCGAAAGATGAATAAATCAACAATTATGGATGGATATTATATCCCAAATAAGAATGATTTACTATCTTATATAAGAGAAATGAAATATTTTTCCAGTTTAGATTGTAAATCAAGATTTTGGCAAATTCAACTAGAACCACAAACACAATTACTTACAGCATTCAGTTGTCCAAAAGAACAGTATCAATGGACTGTATTACCTTTCGGACTTAAACAAGCACCAGGTATCTTTCAAAGATATATGGATGAATTTTTTAAATCATATATAGATTTTTGTTGTGTTTATATAGATGACATATTAATTTATTCAAAAACACTAGATCAACATTATAAAGATCTCATGATAGTTTTAGATATTTGTCATAAAGATGGAATTATACTTAATTTTTGAAAAGAAAGCACAATTATTCAAAACAAAAATAAATTATTTAGGATTACAAATAGAAGATGGAAAACATTGTTTACAACCGCATATACTTAAGAAAATTCATGATTTTCCTAGTGAAATCAAGGATAAAGATCAATTAAGAAGATTTTTAGGATTATTAACTTATTCTGGAAATTACATTAAGAAACTTGCAGAAATCAGAAAACCTCTTCAGGTAAAACTTAAACAGGACTACAAGTGGAAATGGTCGAAAGAAGATACTAATTACATAGACACTATTAAAAATAAAATAATTAGTAATATTCCTGAATTATATTTTCCTTCAAATAAAGATATAATAATAATTAAAACAGACGCTTCAGATGAATACTGTGGAGCATGTTTAAAAGCTTATACTGGAGAAAGAAATTTAGAAGAACTTACTAAAACAGCTACTAGAAATAATGAAGAATTATGCAACTATACATCAGGAACTTTTCAAGGTGCACAATTAAATTATCATTCGAATGAAAAAGAATTATTAGCTTTAATATTCACAATTAGAACTTTGAAATTTATCTTATTACTAAACCGTTTTTAGTAAGAACAGATAATATGAATTTAACATATTTCAAGACAAGGAAAATATCAAGAAATGCAGGGAAAAATGCAGCAAGGCTAATTAGATGGCAATTGGAATTGAACCATTATCAGTTCGAGATCCAACATGTCAAAGGAACGGATAATTCATTACCCGATGCATTAACCAGAGAACTTCATCCAAACTATACTATCTGTAGTAACGGAATAACAAAGGAGATCCTAAGTGATCTAGAAAATGACTATGAGTCATCCGAACATGCCTCAGAAAGCATGGAGAATATAAATTAATGAAATGAGATTTATATTCAGAAACATAAATTACTCTTTGAGTAAAATAATCAATTTAAGATTGATTCAATTCTTGCAAAAGAATTTATAAATGCATTGATACGCATAATAAAACTATCCGAATTACTCACGAAAAGAGTTATTTTACTAATCATTATATATATAAATATGTTTTCTTGTGCAGAGTATAATCAAGATGGAGCAACTAAGTCAATTAAAAGAACAATTGATTGAATTGCAGGAAGAAATTCAAATTCTTCAACTAAAAGAAAGGAATTTGAGTAGAAAAATTCAAAGGACAGAAGAAAAGATGATAACTTCATCATCATCATCCTCACCAAGAACACCAATCAAAATGGCAACTCCATTTGACAAAATAATGGAGATAAAAGAGAAACAGTCAGTGGTCACAGCCAACACTGACAAAGAAAAAGAAAAGAAAAAAGAACCGGTGGACACAGCCAGCACCGAGAAAAATAAAAAAGAAGAAAGGACGTTTAAAAGTGCCCTTGAAAAGAAAGAAAGAAAGATGGTCAATCTGCGACCACAAAAACCAATTTTTGAAAAAACAAATTTTTCAGAAAAACTCAAGACTGAATTCTTTGAAACACTAAACTATTTGAGAATAGCCAAATCATCTGCAGAATCTTGGCTACAAACTTGTGACACACAGAGCATATCAAGAGCAAGAACACTGCAAGGTGCTCCAGCGCATGAAGTCGCAAGATTATTTTCAAATGGATTATTAAGTGGATTGGAAGTCAGTCCCAACAATCAAGAAATAGAACTATTTCCATATCAGTTGAGAAATAGTATCATCCAGTTCAAGAAAGCAGTCTTTAAGGATGATCAAGTATTAACATTGAGTATTCACTCAACCCTTCCAGATTGGGATGATAACAAATTCTATCAACCAATGGTATATATTCAATGTCGAAAACAAAAAGACAAGTTCTTATTCGAATGATCAAATGAAGAGAAACCAGTAATGGATATCTCAACACTTCCTGAGATAAGAATAAAGACATTGATTGATATGATCTCAAAGACAGGAAAGATTGATGAAAACTCAAAGGTTAAAATAAATTTTGCAACCAGTAAAATTTTATTAACCACTGGACACAAGGAGACAATCCAAAAGAAAGAACAAGCCATGTTAGCTCAATTCGAAGCTCCAATCTATGAAGCAAGAGTTGACATGACCCGAGAAACCCAACAAATGTTATGTCAAAGACTAAGAACAATGATTTCCACTCACAAATATGGACATTGCCAACCCATTCAGACAGAAGAAGCAGATGTCAAAGAGGACAAACCAGCTGTCAAAGAAGACAAACCAATAAAGAAATGGTCCGAATGCACCAGTGATTCAGAGAGTGACACAATGTAAAAACAAATGAAATCGTGGACCACACCATATGTTAAAGGCATCCACTCAGATGTAAAATGAGCTGTTTCCATTATGTAGTGTCGGGTGGTCCCCCTTTTTTCTTTTATTTTTAATTATGTATGAGTTTCTCTACGCCTATAAAAGGAGATGTTTTGTGCTGTTAAAAAGAAGAAGTGAAGTTTGAGTATCTCTCTCTTCTTAAAAGTTTCTTACAATCTGGTTCATACAAGACGTATGAAAACTATCAGAAACTAAGAAACATAAAATCAGAAACAAAATAAGCCTTATGGCTAATAACTAAACAAGCAGGGCGTAAGGAGGATAAGGTTGGAAACCAATCATTGAATATTCATGGTTAAGAGTAAACCTGGAGATCCATAGAGCAAGTACCAGTTGATCAAGTGATCGTTAAGGGAAAGC
Source organism: Henckelia pumila (assembly GCF_033568475.1). Classification (NCBI taxonomy): domain Eukaryota; kingdom Viridiplantae; phylum Streptophyta; class Magnoliopsida; order Lamiales; family Gesneriaceae; genus Henckelia; species Henckelia pumila. The sequence goes on along the minus strand of NC_133123.1, from coordinate 26,926,661 downwards.
AAGGATTTGGCCTCTTCTCAAAACCAAGATTCATTCAAACAAGGTAACCTTCCTAAACCTCCTGCAGCCCTTAATTCAAAGAAATAGTCAAAATACATTAATCATGTCATCATCCTTTATAAGAAATGGAAGATTAATAATAAAAAACTGGTTCGAAATAGAAGATGATCATGAATATGATACATTTCGTGAATATCGTTTAAATACTTCTGATTTAACCATATTTGAATCAATTTATCAACTAAAATTTGTATTAATAATCCATGAATGGAACCAAACTAATATGAAAACATTTATCTGTTATAAATGAATCAGATCTGTAAATCCATGAATCAGATCTGTAAATCCATGAATAAGAATAAGAAAATTCATAAGAATTTGAAGAATTCCGCAACCTGGTATCAGAGCTTAAATTAAGCATATTATTAATGCCTGGATTAACTTTAGATATTGAGATTAAAAATTTATTTGATAAAATAATCTTACTAAAAGATTTACGTCAAATAGATCAATTATGGAATAAAATAAAAGATCTCCAAACCTTTTATTTCAAAAATCATAAAAAAGAACATTTTTCAAGCAACTGGAAAATGATAATTCAAATTTCTAAAAACGATGAAATTGAAGACATAACAATATGTTATGAATAAGAACAAACTTTGTTATCGAAATCCGATCAACAAAAACAAAATAATAAAAGTAATAATTTTTACTAAATGGAAAATGTATGAAAAATACAAAAATGAATATATTTAATTTATATTCTTAAAATATAAATTTTGATATAGAAAATTGTGAAAACAATTTGAAACATCTTAAAAATTGTCAATCTTCAATTGATAGTTTCGAAAATTTTCAGAATTTATTAGAACAGATAGATTCAACAAAAAGGCTTTTAATAGCCTTAAGAAAATTAAGAAGTTCTATCATCTGTTAAAATGACAAAAGTAACAATTCCAAATCAAAACAACCTGGTTAATGAATCTGAAGAATATGAAGAAAACCAAGAGTATAATTTGAATATTATATTCAATCAAAGTAAGTTTGCTGAAATACAGAAAACGGGATTTTCTAATTCAAAAACAAATCTAATAGACCAACCAGGAATACTAAGTAAGATTTCAAATTTTATTAATCCCAAAAAAAATTTAATTTATTATTCGATTCGTACAAAAGAACGTTCTTGTAAAATAAATAACGAATCAAGGTCTAATACTCTGAAGTTATTAACAACTCAAGATATTAATACCATCATGGCAAAAGCCAGTGAAAAAGAACGATCTGAACTGAAATATGTTCATATCGGAGGAATTGAAATAATAATATCAGCTCACTACCGAGAAGGAATAGATACACCAATTGAAATAACAGTTCGTGACAAAAGAATACGTAATTTCGAGGATTCTATCCTTGGAAAAATTGAAGGAAATTTATGTTACAAAAAGATGAAATTTTGTATTTATCCACAATAAAATATATCTCTTTTTGATAAAAACATAAATGACGTTTTAACATTAGATTATTACTTTTATAGAAATAATCTTATGTTAACAGGAAACCATCCGATCAATATAAACTATGTTGTCGGTTTAGCAATAAGTAATAATTCTCAAACAGGAATAATTTCAACAAAACCAACTATTTCTGTTGAAAGAATGTTTGAAAATATTACAAGAATTGAACACCCTCGAAAAGCATTTATTGAAGAAATAAATCCCTATAAAAGATGGAGTTCAGATGACCTCCAAATCACAAAACAGTCTGTACCAAGAAGATCATTATCATTTGCTAGAAATGATGAAGATATTCTTGATAAGATTGGAACCATGAATAAAAATATTCTTAAAATTAAACAAGCTATTGTTAATGAGTCAACCTCATCGCAATGACGTCCTTAATAAAATTAGAAAAAGATCTAGGAGATTTAGAAAATAATATTAATAAGATCAATCTATCAATACAAGAATTAGAGAAGAATTTCAAAGAATATATTGATTTAGCAACGACTAGATTAATAATTGAACAAGAAAGACATATTAATGAAATATTAAACTATCTTAAGGAAGTTATTCCAATAGATAAAGGAAAAAGAAAAATGGAGGAAGAACCACCATTCAAAATTGAATCATGGTATAGAAATCCCAAACATAAGTATGGAGATGTTTAGTGAAACTGACTCATCTGATTTTGAACAAATAGGAGTAAATACAGAAGAATTATATCATTCACATCAGGACTCAGAACAATACAGAGATATGGATATTTCAGAATCAGAATCTGAAGATGATTCTAGACCACGATTAAATCTACGAACGAATGTAGAAGGTAGTGGTGGAAGAGATGATGAAGAATTTAAATATAACAGAGACCAATACTCTGGATCTTATAAAGATGTTAGAGATATTCTTAGAGAATCAAAAACATCAGGATTTGTGAAACAGAATATCTTAGATTTAGGTTGTTCAACAGCCAAAGAAAGAAAATCAAAGATATATCATTGGGCAAATGAACTATCAGTACAAATTCAATTAACACCATTATTAGACAAAAGTGAGAATATTCAGGTTTTAACTCATGGGATGATAAAAATGACACTGGTAGGAGCAGTAAGAACTTGGGCTGAAAACCTAGTAATTACTAATCTACCACAAGGAATGACAGAACATCGATATTTCGAACTATTTATTGATGCATTGTACCAAGAATTTTTTGGAGTTTCTAATAATGATCCTAATTTGGTAGCTAAGAATATAGAACAAAATAGAGCAATCTTTATATTAGATAATATTAAATTATGCAATTTATGTTACTTAGAAGAATTTATTTGTGATTATGAAACAAACTATTATCAATTAATAGATGCTGATAAAAAGAAACATTATAAACTAAGTATCTTTAATAAGATACCTAATATACCTATACACAGTAAAGATAAATTCTTAACTAGTCCTTATGCTAAAACTTTAGGAGGAGCTATTAAATTCATCAAAGACATAATAACAAAGAAATGTCATGAAGTAACACTAAATAAAAGAATCTCTAAATCCTACAAACAAAACAATAAACTTTGTTGTGACAAAATGGAATTCACAGTAAAAGAATACGGTTGCAAAACAAACATGTCACACAAATATTTAAAACGACAGAAACAAAATAAATTTAATAAACCTTATAAATCTTTTAATAAGAAATTTATTCCCTATAAGAAAAAGAAATTTAAAAAGAATTTCTTCAGAAAACCTTATAAAAGAAAATTTTATAAAAAATTTGATAACAAAAAACCACCTTGCCCAAAGGGTAAAGGAAAGAATTGCACATGTTGGTTGTGCAACGAAGGACATTATGCGAATGAATGTCCAAAATGAAACGAAAAGAAAAATAAAATTAAACTTCTTGAAGAAATATATACTATTGGATTCTATCCCGTAAAAACAATTGAATTTTCATCCGATGATGAAAATATTTATTATCTTGATGAATCAAGTGAATCAGATTTTGACTCCGATTCCACATTTGATAATTCAAGAAATAATAATGATTAAAATAACGACAAGGGCATTTTCGGAAAGACAAATATAGGGAGTAAATTCAAAGTTATGTTTGATTTAGGGAGTTATCTACAAGTTGCTCTTATAATAATTGTTCTAAGGTTTTTCGAATATTCCCCTTGCTTTGATAAAAAAACAAATTCATGTTGCTTTGGTTATTGTAGGGTGATATGGGATTTGCAAACCTTGATCTGTGAGTTTTAAAACTGAAAACTATACACATATTTCTGACTTTTTTTTTACGTCTTTCTATATTATAATAGCTCCATGCTTTAGAATAACTGTTTGATCTTTTATGTGTTAGGATTGAATTACCCCTAAACCACTTTCACCCATTTTCTCCCCCTCAATCCCCCCACTACACGTTATGTATGCTTCTTAATTTTTAAACTTTTATGTCTCATTTATTTTTTTTATATATATTTTAAAAATTGAAATATTTAAAAATAAAATTTAAAGATATGTGTGTTACACATGCTTTGCGTGTGCCAGATGGCTAGTTTAAAGAAATAACTCCCGCTCAGTTGCATAGGAGTTCATTTTCGATTCATGGAGAACATTCTTCAGCCCCTGCATGCGCCTCCTCCCGTCGCTCGATTCTTCAGTTGCAAAAACTGTGGATTGCACATCGCTCAGTCACATTTTTTCATTGCTATCTTCCGGTAAGCTCGCTTTAGATTTATCATGGATTTTGTTTTCTTTTTCTCTTGAAATCCTGAAATTCTAATTACTGTTTGTGTTTTCACTGTTGCGTTTTACTTAAATTGAAAAGTGTGGGTCGATGTAATTATTGTTTTGGATCGTTGATTGGAAACCATGAATTCTAAGACACATTAACTTGAAAAGTGCAAAAGACTCGCAAATCATCAATTCTAGGGTTAAAATGTTTCTTGATCCTGTTTTTTGTTTAATTTGAATAGATTCATCTACTACATTAACGTAAACCGCTTATAAGATTTATCATTGTTGTTGTTTTTTTCGAAACAGTGAATTCAGAGAGACTCGTAGTTTCTTTGTTTAGGTTTTAACTTGAAAAGTGCCAAAGACTCATAAATTATCAATTCTAGGATTAAAATTTTTCTTGTTACTTATTTCTTATCCTCATAGTTTTTTCTCCTGAAATTCTAATTATTGTTTTTGTTTTCACTGTTGCATTTTACTTAAATTGAAAAGTGTGGATCGATGTAATTATTGTTTTGGATCGTTGATTGGAAACCTTGAATTCTAAGACACTGGTGTAATTAACTTGAAAAGTGCAAAAGACTCCATATAATCAATTCTAGGGTTAAAATGTTTTTTGATCTTGTTTTTTGTTTAATTTGAATAGATTCATCTACTACATTAACGTAAACCGCATATAAGATTTATCATTGTTGTTTTTTTTTTCGAAACAGTGAATTCAAAGAGACTTGTAGATTCTTTGTTTAGGTTTTAACTTGAAAAGTGCCAAAGACTCATAAATTATCAATTCTAGGATTAAAATTTTTCTTGTTACTTGTTCCTTATCCTCATAGTTTTTTCTCTTGAAATCCTGAAATTCTAATTACTGTTTGTGTTTTCACTGTTGCGTTTTACTTAAATTGAAAAGTGTGGATCGATGTAATTATTGTTTTGGATCGTTGATTGGAAACCGTGAATTCTTAGACACTTGTGTAATTAACTTGAAAAGTGCAAAAGACTCGCAAATCATCAATTCTAGGGTTAAAATGTTTCTTGATCCTGTTTTTTGTGTAATTTGAATAGATTCATCTACTACATTAACGTAAACCGCTTATAAGATTTATCATTGTTGTTTTTTTTTTTCGAAACAGTGAATTCAGAGAGACTCGTAGTTTCTTTGTTTAGGTTTTAACTTGAAAAGTGCCAAAGACTCATAAATTATCAATTCTAAGATTAAAATTTTTCTTGTTACTTGTTCCTTATCCTAATAGTTTTTTGTTTAGTTTTATTAATTGAAAAGTTTGAAATAATTTATGTATTCTGTTTTTTCACAGGTAATTGTTCCTTCTATTCAAATTATGCGATTATTCAGTAAATGGTAATGTTTTTTTTGTGTCTTGATGTGTTGGTAAGGATATTTTAATTGGATGAAAGTATTATGACATTTTGTTGTATTTTGTCAGCTGCGATGAAAGCGTTCTTCATGAAAATGTGGATGCTTCCAAAGATTCTGTTCATTGCATGGGATGCGCGGAGATTCTTGGCTTCGAATATGTACATTTCTTCCGTTTTTAATTGCTACAAGGTTTAACTGTATCAGTCTTACTCGATTGTATTAATCAATTTTCAGCTGCAAGATAATGATGCAATGCCATATATCAAAGGAAACATGACTTGCTTGGCTCTGTAAACATTTCAATTCCCTTTTACAATGTTAAATAGTTATTATTTTATTTTTCTTTCCGTGATTCGTGTGTTTCTGGTTTGCAGGGAAAAGCTGAACTATCAAGAGGAAGAAGATATTCCTGAACCGCAGTTTGTTGACTGTTTTTTGTGCAGGAATTGCACAAGGCTTATTGCATGGGCCAGCCATGTCATGCCTCTTCAAACGGTAAAAATCTCTTACATTTTGTGGAATGTTTCTTGTGTTGAGTGACGGTCATTTTTTTTCAGGCTCAGCACTGTCCGAAGGAAAGGGTTGTACTATCTTCACTGTAAGAATTTGTTCCTTGTTCTTTTACACATTTTCGAATAAATTATCTTCTAGTTCTTTACATTATATTTTTCAACAGTTTAAATGTCCATCTCGAGGAACAAAATCCTAGAGCTATTCATTTGGAGCTTGATCTTGAAGCCGTTGAATCCGTTGTCTGTGATTGTGGATTTGTACTAGGGTGGAAACAGGTAATATAGTGTACTGGTTTATAATAATTGTTCTAAGGTTTTTCAAATATTCCCCTTGCTTTGATAAAAAAAACAAATTCATGTTGCTTTGGTTATTGCAGGGTGATATGGGATTTGCAAACCTTTATCTGTGAGTTTTAAAACCGAAAACTATACACATATTTCTGATTTTTTTTATTTACGATTTTCTATATTATAATAGCTCCATGCCTTAGAATAACTATTTGGTCTTTTATGTGTTAGGACTGAATTACCCCTAAACCACTTTCACCCATTTTCTCCCCCTCAATCCCCCCACTACACGTTATGTTTGCTTCTTAATTTTCAAACTTTTATGTCTTATTTATTTTTTATATATATATTTTAAAAATTCAAATATTTAAAAATAAAATTTAAAGATGCGTGTTCCAGATGGCTAGTTTAAAGAAATAACTCCCGCTCAGTTGCATAGGAGTTCATTTTCGATTCATGGAGAACATTCTTCAGCCCCTGCATGCGCCTCCTCCCGTCGCTCGATTCTTCAATTGCCAAAACTTTGGATTGCACATCGCTCAGTCACATTTTTTCATTACTACCTTCCGGTAAGCTCGCTTTAGATTTATCATGGATTTTGTTTTCTTTTTCTCTTGAAATCCTGAAATTCTAATTATTGTTTGTGTTTTCACTGTTGCGTTTTACTTAAATTGAAAAGTGTGGGTCGATGTAATTATTGTTTTGGATCGTTGATTGGAAACCATGAATTCTAAGACACATTAACTTGAAAAGTGCAAAAGACTCGCAAATCATCAATTCTAGGGTTAAAATGTTTCTTGATCCTGTTTTTTGTTTAATTTAAATAGATTCATCTACTACATTAACGTAAACCGCTTATAAGATTTATCATTGTTGTTGTTTTTTTCGAATTAGTGAATTCAGAGAGACTCGTAGTTTCTTTGTTTAGGTTTTAACTTGAAAAGTGCCAAAGACTCATAAATTATCAATTCTAGGATTAAAATTTTTCTTGTTACTTATTCCTTATCCTCATAGTTTTTTCTCCTGAAATCCTGAAATTCTAATTATTGTTTTTGTTTTCACTGTTGCGTTTTACTTAAATTGAAAAGTGTGGTTCGATGTAATTATTGTTTTGGATCGTTGATTGGAAACCTTGAATTCTAAGACACTGGTGTAATTAATTTGAAAAGTGCAAAAGACCCCATATCATCAATTTAAGGGTTAAAATGTTTCTTCATCCTGTTTTTTGTTTAATTTGAATAGATTCATCTACTACATTAACTTAAACCGCTTATAAGATTTATCATTGTTGTTGTTTTTTTCGAAACAGTGAATTCAGAGAGACTTGTAGATTCTTTGTTTAGGTTTTAACTTGAAAAGTGCCAAAGACTCATAAATTATCAATTCTAGGATTAAATTTTTCTTGTTACTTGTTCCTTATCCTCATAGTTTTTTCTCTTGAAATCCTGAAATTCTAATTACTGTTTGTGTTTTCACTGTTGCGTTTTACTTAAATTGAAAAGTGTGGATCGATGTAATTATTGTTTTGGATCGTTGATTGGAAACCGTGAATTCTTAGACACTTGTGTAATTAACTTGAAAAGTGCAAAAGACTCGCAAATCATCAATTCTAGGGTTAAAATGTTTCTTGATCCTGTTTTTTGTGTAATTTGAATAGATTCATCTACTACATTAACGTAAACCGCTTATAAGATTTATCATTGTTGTTGTTTTTTTCGAAACAGTGAATTCAGAGAGACTCGTAGATTCTTTGTTTAGGTTTTAACTTGAAAAGTGCCAAAGACTCATAAATTATCAATTCTAGGATTAAAATTTTTCTTGTTACTTGTTCCTTATCCTCATAGTTTTTTCTCCTGAAATCCTGAAATTCTAATTTCTGTTTGTGTTTTCACTGTTGCGTTTTACTTAAATTGAAAAGTGTGGATCGATGTAATTATTGTTTTGGATCGTTGATTGGAAACCGTGAATTCTTAGACACTGGTGTAATTAACTTGAAAAGTGCAAAAGACTCGCAAATCATCAATTCTAGGGTTAAAATGTTTCTTGATCCTGTTTTTTGTGTAATTTTAATAGATTCATCTACTACATTAACGTAAACCGCTTATAAGATTTATCATTGTTGTTGTTTTTTTCAAAACAGTGAATTCAGAGAGACTCGTAGTTTTTTTGTTTAGGTTTTAACTTGAAAAATGCCAAAGACTCATAAATTATCAATTCTAAGATTAAAATTTTTCTTGTTACTTGTTCCTTATCCTCATAGTTTTTTGTTTAGTTTTATTAATTGAAAAGTTTGAAATAATTTTTGTATTCTGTTTTTTCACAGGTAATTGTTCCTTCTATTCAAATAATGGGATTATTCAGTAAATGGTAATGTTTTTTTTGTGTCTTGATGTGTTGGTAAGGATATTTTAATTGGATGAAAGTATTATGACATTTTGTTGTATTTTGTCAGTTGCGATGAAAGCGTTCTTCATGAAAATGTGGATGCTTCCAAAGATTTTGTTCATTGCATGGGATGCGCGGAGATTCTTGGCTTCAAATATGTACATTTCTACCGTTTTTAATTGTTACAAGGTTTAACTGTATCACTCTTACTCGATTTGTGTAACGCCCCAAAATTATCTTAATGGACGTTATTTGAGATAATCAGAGATTTTAGAAGTCGAGGGCCGATTCGATTTGGATCAGGGACTAGAATGCAATTTTTGGAATTTTCAGGGACTAAAATGCAATAAATGGATTTATTAGATATTTAAGCATGTAATTGGATTTGTTTTCACTCCCATCCCTTTTCCTCCATCGCCTCTCACCATTGAAGATGCCCCATTTCAATTCCAAGCTTTGGGATTTCCATTTTAGCTCGATCCGTCCGTTGGAATTTGATCTGAAGTTGATATCTGCGATCACAGCGACGAGTGTCTTATTTCTGAGAGGTTTGAATTTTTGGTTGTCTTTAGAATTGATTTATATTCGGAGAGGATGATTATGAGATAGCCGTGATAGTATATCTAAGACGGTTAGAAGAAATAACGACGATTGGAATTGATATGAATTTTCTAGTGAATTTTGAAATTGGGGATTTTGATATGTGTTGGGATTGATTAGGAATGGATGTTTGTTGATTGGAATGAGTTTATTTGATTGTTATTATGTTGTCTGCGTTTCCGGTTTGTCAGAATATAGCCGTTATGCCGTCAGTTTGAGTTTTAGATATCGTTTCGATGTTTTGATCGTATCGAGTTTGATTGAGCTTTTGATGTCGATATTGATCCTTATGACTTCTTCTGATAGATTGGATTGAAGTCAGCAGAGTTGCGAGATAGCATCTTTGGTCAGTTTGGAAGATTGAAGTCGGTACAGTATCGATTTTCTTATTTATCAATCAAAAAAGTTTGATTGAGTTTTGAATGAATTGTTTTGGATATTGATTATTATCCTTATTATTGATTTTCAGATTGAAGTAAATTCGAAGTGAATAAGGTAAAAGACGACTTAGACTTGAATGGAATGATTAACTCGAATTAAACTGGATTCGAGTGTTCCAAAGAAATCACATACTTGCATGATTGAATGCTTATTTGAAATCATGATTGAATGCTTAGTTGAAATCATGATTGAATGCTTATTTGAATTGGTTATTGAATTTATGATTGAATGCATGAGATGACATATGCATTCATATTGAGCCGAATGATTACTCATTTTGAATTAGACGATCTGGTGATTATAGTTGAGTGACATTGGTTAGCAGATTTTTTTACCAATTGTTGAGAAACACTCTCTATAATGCTCCGGATTCTAGAGGATTAAAATATGCCTCCCTCGTCCACCTCGAGAGGGTAGTCGGTGTGATTGTTGGATATTTTAACCTTGGGATCCAAAACCGAAGAAAGAAAGAAAGAAGAATTCCATTTGATTATCTGAGTCTGATAATCCAGAAGTTTTAAAGACATGCATATCATTTTAATTCAGTACTTGAATGAATTACTTGAATTATATCTGAAGTTGATATACGAGGTGAATTGATGCATATCATGTTTGATATGTTTATTTGATATAGCATGTTGTCTCTTTTACTGGGAATTGTATTCTCACCGGATTATCCGGTTGTTGTCTTTGTTTGTATGTGTACTTGGCAACAGGTGGGGCAGGATCGAGTCAGAGACGACAGGGATAGAACGAGAATGAAGATTAGAAGTGAGACTTCGAAATAGAATTGGAAATGCATGCCAATCTAGTTTATGTTTTGAAATCATGTTAGAATTCGAATGGGTTGTATTTGATTTGGAAGTATTGAATATTGGAACCGATTTCGATTGATGATTATTGATTATCGAAGATAGTTCATTGATTGCATGTTACTAGATTCGGAATCGAGCAGGATAGAATTATGAAGTATGATTTGATTATGGATTAATGCATGAAGTTGAGCTATGCATGTTGAATGATTTATGGATTGGAGTATGAAGCTTTGCCCTGTTTCTGTTAATTTTTCTGTTGCCCAGGGTGCGCTCGATCCTACGAAATGGTGGGATCGAGCGCAGCCTATGTAAAATTGGAGGCAGTGACTTTGTTCAATTGGTGCACTCGATCCTGGCTTTTTGCCGGATCGAGCGCGATACTTATTTTGATCTCGGCAGAGAGTTCAGGAATATGGTGCGCTCGATCCTGGCTTTTTTCCGGATCGAGCGCAGTACTGTTCACAAGAAAAATAATTTTTTTTTAATTCATTTGATGTCTTATCTTTTGGACTTTGAATAGTTCTCGATAGGATTAACTCTTGATTAGATGATTAGAATCGGGGTATCACAATTTGTTTAATCAATTTTCAGCTGCAAGATAATGATGCAATGCCATATATCAAAGGAAACATGACTTGCTTGGCTCTGTAAACATTTCAATTCCCTTTTACAATGTTAAATAGTTATTATTTTATTTTTCTTTCCGTGATTCGTGTGATTCTGGTTTGCAGGGAAAAGCTGAACTATCAAGAAGATATTCCTGAACTGCAGTTTGTTGACTGTTTTTTGTGCAGGAATTGCACAAGGCTTATTGCATGGGCCAGCCATGTCATGCCTCTTCAAACGGTAAAAATCTCTTACATTTTGTGGAATGTTTCTTGTGTTGAGTGACGGTCATTTTTTTCAGGCTCAGCACTGTCCGGAGGAAAGGGTTGTACTATCTTCACTGTAAGAATTTGTTCCTTGTTCATTTACACATTTTCGACTAAATTATCTTCTAGTTCTTTACATTATATTTTTCAACAGTTTAAATGTCCATCTCGAGGAACAAACTCCTAGAGCTATTCTTTTGGAGCTTGATCTTGAAGCCGTTGAATCCGTTGTCTGTGATTGTGGAGTTGTACTAGGGTGAAAACAGGTAATATACTGGTTTATAATAATTGTTCTAAGGTTTTTCAAATATTCCCCTTGCTTTGATAAAAAAAACAAATTCATGTTGCTTTGGTTATTGCAGGGTGATATGGGATTTGCAAACCTTGATCTGTGAGTTTTAAAACCGAAAACTATACACATATTTCTGATTTTTTTTATTTTCGTCTTTCTATATTATAATAGCTCCATGCCTTAGAATAACTGTTTGGTCTTTTATGTGTTAGGACTGAATTACCCCTAAACCACTTTCACACATTTTCTCCCCCTCAATCGCCCCACTACATGTTATGTTTGCTTCTTAATTTTTAAACTTTTATGTCTCATTTATTTTTTATATATATATTTTAAAAATTCAAATATTTAAAAATAAAATTTAAAGATACGTATGTTACACACGCAAAGCGTGTGCCAGATGGATAGTTTAAAGAAATAACTCCCGCTCAGTTGCATAGGAGTTCATTTTCGATTCATGGAGAACATTCTTCCGCCCCTGCATGCGCCTCCTCCCGTCGCTCGATTCTTCAGTTGCAAAAACTGTGGATTGCACATCGCTCAGTCACATTTTTTCATTGCTACCTTCCGGTAAGCTCGCTTTAGATTTATCATGGATTTTGTTTTCTTTTTCTCTTGAAATCTTGAAATTCTAATTACTGTTTGTGTTTTCACTGTTGCGTTTTACTCAAATTGAAAAGTGTGGGTCGATGTAATTATTATTTTGGATCGTTGATTGGAAACCTTGAATTCTAAGACACTGGTGTAATTAACTTGAAAAGTGCAAAAGACTCGCAAATCATCAATTCTAGGGTTAAAATGTTTCTTGATCCTGTTTTTTGTTTAATTTGAATAGATTCATCTACTATATTAACGTAAACCGCTTATAAGATTTATCATTGTTGTTGTTTTTTTCAAAACAGTGAATTCAGAGAGACTCGTAGTTTTTTTGTTTAGGTTTTAACTTGAAAAATGCCAAAGACTCATAAATTATCAATTCTAAGATTAAAATTTTTCTTGTTACTTGTTCCTTATCCTCATAGTTTTTTGTTTAGTTTTATTAATTGAAAAGTTTGAAATAATTTTTGTATTCTGTTTTTTTCACAGGTAATTGTTCCTTCTATTCAAATAATGGGATTATTCAGTAAATGGTAATGTTTTTTTGTGTCTTGATGTGTTGGTAAGGATATTTTAATTGGATGAAAGTAGTATGACATTTTGTTGTATTTTGTCAGTTGCGATGAAAGCGTTCTTCATGAAAATGTGGATGCTTCCAAAGATTCTGTTCATTGCATGGGATGCGCGGAGATTCTTGGCTTCAAATATGTACATTTCTTCCGTTTTTAATTGTTACAAGGTTTAACTGTATCACTCTTACTCGATTTGTGTAACGCCCCAAAATTATCTTAATGGACGTTATTTGAGATAATCAGAGATTTTAGAAGTCGAGGGCCGATTCGATTTGGATCAGGGACTAGAATGCAATTTTTGGAATTTTCAGGGACTAAAATGCAATAAATGGATTTATTAGATATTTAAGCATGTAATTGGATTTGTTTTCACTCCCATCCCTTTTCCTCCATCGCCTCTCACCATTGAAGATGCCCCATTTCAATTCCAAGCTTTGGGATTTCCATTTTAGCTCGATCCGTCCGTTGGAATTTGATCTGAAGTTGATATCTGCGATCACAGCGACGAGTGCTCCTTTTGGAAGTAAGTTTATCTTATTTCTGAGAGGTTTGAATTTTTGGTTGTCTTTAGAATTGATTTATATTCGGAGAGGATGATTATGAGATAGCCGTGATAGTATATCTAAGACGGTTCGAAGAAATAACGACGATTGGAATTGATATGAATTTTCTAGTGAATTTTGAAATTGGGGATTTTGATATGTGTTGGGATTGATTAGGAATGGATGTTTGTTGATTGGAATGAGTTTATTTGATTGTTATTATGTTGTCTGCGTTTCCGGTTTGTCAGAATATAGCCGTTAAGCCGTCAGTTTGAGTTTTAGATATCGTTTCGATGTTTTGATCGTATCGAGTTTGATTGAGCTTTTGATGTCGATATTGATCCTTATGACTTCTTCTGATAGATTGGATTGAAGTCAGCAGAGTTGCGAGATAGCATCTTTGGTCAGTTTGGAAGATTGAAGTCGGTACAGTATCGATTTTCTTATTTATCAATCAAAAAAGTTTGATTGAGTTTTGAATGAATTGTTTTGGATATTGATTATTATCCTTATTATTGATTTTCATATTGAAGTACATTCGAAGTGAATAAGGTAAAAGACGACTTAGACTTGAATGGAACGATTAACTCGAATTAAACTGGATTCGAGTGTTCCAAAGAAATCACATACTTGCATGATTGAATGCTTATTTGAAATCATGATTGAATTCTTAGTTGAAATCATGATTGAATGCTTATTTGAATTGGTTATTGAATTTATATTGAATGCATGAGATGACATATGCATTCATATTGAGCCGAATGATTACTCATTTTGAATTAGACGATCTGGTGATTATAGTTGAGTGACATTGGTTAGCAGATTTTTTTTACCAATTGTTGAGAAACACTCTCTATAATGCTCCGGAGTCTAGAGGATTAAAATATGCCTCCCTCGTCCACCTCGAGAGGGTAGTCGATGTGATTGTTGGATTTAACCTTGGGATCCAAAACCGAAGAAAGAAAGAAAGAAAAATTCCATTTGATTATCTGAGTCTGATAATCCAGAAGTTTTAAAGACATGCATATCATTTTAATTCAGTACTTGAATGAATTACTTGAATTATATCTGAAGTTGATATACGAGGTGAATTGATGCATATCATGTTTGATATGTTTATTTGATATAGCATGTTGTCTCTTTTACTGGGAATTGTATTCTCACCGGATTATCCGGTTGTTTTCTTTGTTTGTATGTGTACTTGGCAACAGGTGGGGCAGGATCGAGTCAGAGACGACAGGGATAGAACGAGAATGAAGATTAGAAGTGAGACTTCGAAATAGAATTGGAAATGCATGCCAATCTAGTTTATGTTTTGAAATCATGTTAGAATTCGAATGGGTTGTATTTGATTTGGAAGTATTGAATATTGGAACCGATCTCGATTGATGATTATTGATTATCGAAGATAGTTCATTGATTGCATGTTACTAGATTCGGAATCGAGCAGGATAGAATTATGAAGTATGATTTGATTATGGATTAATGCATGAAGTTGAGCTATGCATGTTGAATGATTTATGGATTGGAGTATGAAGCTTTGCCCTGTTTCTGTTAATTTTTCTGTTGCCCAGGGTGCGCTCGATCCTATGAAATGGTGGGATCGAGCGCAGCCTATGTAAAATTGGAGGCAGTGACTTTGTTCAATTGGTGCACTCGATCCTGGCTTTTTGCCGGATCGAGCGCGGCACTTATTTTGATCTAGGCAGAGAGTTCAGGAATATGGTGCGCTCGATCCTGGCTTTTTTCCGGATCGAGCGCAGTACTGTTCACAAGAAAAATAATTTTTTTTTAATTCATTTGATGTCTTATCTTTTGGACTTTGAATAGTTCTTGATAGGATTAACTCTTGATTAGATGATTAGAATCGGGGTATCACAATTTGTTTAATCAATTTTCAGCTGCAAGATAATGATGCAGTGCCATATATCAAAGGAAACATGACTTGCTTGGCTCTGTAAACATTTCAATTCCCTTTTACAATGTTAAATAGTTATTATTTTATTTTTCTTTCCGTGATTCGTGTGATTCTGGTTTGCAGGGAAAAGCTGAACTATCAAGAAGATATTCTTGAACTGCAGTTTGTTGACTGTTTTTTGTGCAGGAATTGCACAAGGCTTATTGCATGGGCCAGCCATGTCATGCCTCTTCAAACGGTAAAAATCTCTTACATTTTGTGGAATGTTTCTTGTGTTGAGTGACGGTCATTTTTTTCAGGCTCAGCACTGTCCGGAGGAAAGGGTTGTACTATCTTCACTGTAAGAATTTGTTCCTTGTTCATTTACACATTTTCGACTAAATTATCTTCTAGTTCTTTACATTATATTTTTCAACAGTTTAAATGTCCATCTCGAGGAACAAACTCCTAGAGCTATTCTTTTGGAGCTTCATCTTGAAGCCGTTGAATCCGTTGTCTGTGATTGTGGAGTTGTACTAGGGTGAAAACAGGTAATATACTGGTTTATAATAATTGTTCTAAGGTTTTTCAAATATTCCCCTTGCTTTGATAAAAAAACAAATTCATGTTGCTTTGGTTATTGCAGGGTGATATGGGATTTGCAAACCTTGATCTGTGAGTTTTAAAACCGAAAACTATACACATATTTCTGATTTTTTTTTATTTACGTCTTTCTATATTATAATAGCTCCATGCCTTAGAATAACTGTTTGGTCTTTTATGTGTTAGGACTGAATTACCCCTAAACCACTTTCACACATTTTCTCCCCCTCAATCCCCCCACTACACGTTATGTTTGCTTCTTAATTTTTAAACTTTTATGTCTCATTTATTTTTTATATATATATTTTAAAAATTCAAATATTTAAAAATAAAATTTAAAGATACTTGTGTTACACACGCTTTGCGTGTGCCAGATGGCTAGTTTAAAGAAATAACTCCCGCTCAGTTGCATAGGAGTTCATTTTCGATTCATGGAGCACATTCTTCAGCCCCTGCATGCGCCTCCTCCCGTCGCTCGATTCTTCAGTTGCAAAAACTGTGGATTGCAAATCGCTTAGTCACATTTTTTCATTGCTACCTTCCGGTAAGCTCTCTTTAGATTTATCATGGATTTTGTTTTCTTTTTCTCTTGAAATCCTTAAATTCTAATTATTGTTTGTGTTTTCACTGTTGCGTTTTACTTAAATTGAAAAGTGTGGGTCGATGTAATTATTGTTTTGGATCGTTGATTGGAAACCATGAATTCTAAGACACATTAACTTGAAAAGTGCAAAAGACTCGCAAATCATCAATTCTAGGGTTAAAATGTTTCTTGATCCTGTTTTTTGTTTAATTTGAATAGATTCATCTACTACATTAACGTAAACCGCTTATAAGATTTATCATTGTTGTTGTTTTTTTCGAAACAGTGAATTCAGAGAGACTCGTAGTTTCTTTGTTTAGGTTTTAACTTGAAAAGTGCCAAAGACTCATAAATTATCAATTCTAGGATTAAAATTTTTCTTGTTACTTATTCCTTATCCTCATAGTTTTTTCTTCTGAAATCCTGAAATTCTAATTACTGTTTTTGTTTTCACTGTTGCGTTTTACTTAAATTGAAAAGTGTGGATCGATGTAATTATTGTTTTGGATCGTTGATTGGAAACCTTGAATTCTAAGACACTGGTGTAATTAACTTGAAAAGTGCAAAAGACTCCATATCATCAATTCTAGGGTTAAAATGTTTCTTGATCCTGTTTTTTGTTTAATTTGAATAGATTCATCTACTACATTAACGTAAACCGCTTATAAGATTTATCATTGTTGTTGTTTTTTTCGAAACAGTGAATTCAGAGAGACTTGTAGATTCTTTGTTTAGGTTTTAACTTGAAAAGTGCCAAAGACTCATAAATTATCAATTCTAGGATTAAAATTTTTCTTGTTACTTGTTCCTTATCCTCATAGTTTTTTCTCCTGAAATCCTGAAATTCTAATTATTGTATGTGTTTTCACTGTTGCGTTTTACTTAAATTGAAAAGTGTGGATCGATGTAATTATTGTTTTGGATCGTTGATTGGAAACCGTGAATTCTTAGACACTGGTGTAATTAACTTGAAAAGTGCAAAAGACTCGCAAATCATCAATTCTAGTGTTAAAATGTTTCTTGATCCTGTTTTTTGTGTAATTTGAATAGATTCATCTACTACATTAACGTAAACTGCTTATAAGATTTATCATTGTTGTTGTTTTTTTCGAAACAGTGAATTCAGAGAAACTCGTAGTTTCTTTGTTTAGGTTTTAACTTGAAAAGTTCCAAAGACTCATAAATTATCAATTCTAAGATTAAAATTTTTCTTGTTACACTACAAGAAAATATTCAATCCACAACACGTAATAGACAACATTTTAAAGGTAAAACTGTTGTCTTATACCTTTTGACAACAGTTTTAATAAAAATTGTTGTTGTTGAGCGTTTTTTTCTCAAAGACAACAGTTTTTTAAAAATTGTTGTCTTTGATCTATTTTTTTAGCTACGACAAAATTTATTTACATTCGACAATAGTTGTTATATAATGTTGTTAATGAGCGTGTTTTTTGGAATCAAAGACAACAATTTTTAAAAAATGTTGTATAAAAATGATGTCTTTTAATTAATGGTATTTTTTATATAAAAATAATAAATAATAATTATTTCCCCCAATTGTACGTATATGTCCAACACTTGTTCATTTTCGAAGACCTAAGTTGCCCCAAATTTACAATAGTTGTTATATAATGTTGTTAATGAGCATCTTCCTTTGTTGAATTCATAACCTTGTCAGAGAGAGACGGAGGAGGCTGAAGCTGCCTAAGGTCAGGGACCGATTTCCATTTTTTTTCAACTCTTTGTTTTAGCTAGCTTTATGTGCTGATGCCGAAAGGAGGTTTATTTCGTTGCTTTATTGAAATTTTTCAGACAATTTTCAATCCTCTTTATCTCCCTGGGAGTCGCATCACTTCGTCGCATTTCGACACCAAATTTTTCGAGCTCTTGCAAGAAAATATCTGTGATTCCTCCTCTTTTACTTGAGAGTCTCGTGTTAGCTTGGTTAATTTTTCAAGAATTCTTCACCTGGAATCAGCTATTATCTATTCACTATAAAACTACACGAGGACCTTTTGTTTCATTTTGTTTACAGTTTTTGCTATGAAATGTGTTGGTTTTGTGAAACTCATAGCCCCAAATGGTCGACATCTATGTTAATGTGTGATCGTGTGCATATATGTATTGTGTGTGCTTGAGCTCGTGTGGATGCAATGGATCCCTTGAAAAGGAAATCATTTTTGGCTACAACAAATCGTACATGTGTCATGTATCAGTATATCTATGAAGGACCTGTGTGTTCCCTTCTCTTTATTATTATTATTATTATTATTATTATTATTATTATTATTATTATTATTATAACTGGTGTTTATGCTTTTAAATCCAACATTTTTTTTAATTTAAGCTCTATTTTCACCAATCTACTTCTAATTTCCTTGTAGCCTGTCATTCATATGAAATG
This sequence comes from Henckelia pumila, assembly GCF_033568475.1. Lineage (NCBI taxonomy): Eukaryota > Viridiplantae > Streptophyta > Magnoliopsida > Lamiales > Gesneriaceae > Henckelia > Henckelia pumila. Next base: position 26,907,654 of record NC_133123.1, on the reverse strand, counting down.
ATGTTTTCTTTTTTTAAATCAATGATGGTGTTAGTGGAATTATGTGTTATTTATATAGAGAAAAATAAACTCAGATCGGCTGGGGTCAAATGGAAGCCACTGGTTGACAATCAATTTTTTGGGAGACACTCATTATATATTATTCGAGACATTTTCTTAAAAGATATATGCTTGTGTGAATGTATTTTCTTTTAAAATAAAAAATGTGATGTTTTGTAGCCTGCCATTCATATACTTTTAAGATTTCAGATTTTTGAATCTCTTTCAAAATGATGTTCGGGATCATTTCATGCAAAACCCATTCATAAGTCCACATCTGGTTTCCTCGATAATTTTAGGTTTCTGTTTTTTGAACTGATAGTAAACTTCTAAATGTTGAACAGTTAGATTCCTCTGAGAACTGGGAGCATGTTACACTATATTTGAGGCGGTCAGGCTTTCAGGTTAAGGTTGAGAGAACGCAGGCTGCTCTGATTGTGGAGAAATATTCTGAAGAATTGTTGGTATGATCAGAAATTAACTGAGTTATGTTAATTGCATTTGCATTTGTGTTGAACAGTTAACATATTATTTATCTTTATTTTTCTACTTTCTTGGCTGAGGGATGAAAATTTTGGCATTTCTTTGTGTCTAAATTTTTTTCCAGCTGTTTTTGTCAAAAATTTTAGAGATATATGTTACAAAAAATATTCCCCAAATTTTAAAATTATGCAGCTGGTTTGTTTTAAGCGTGTAGTGATGATTGTATTATATTGCATGTTAAATAAATCATATATATATGGTATTACAATGATTCACTACGTGGAATAATAAAGTTTCTAATTAAATTGATTATGACTATTTTGTTGTTATTTCGAACTTGAGTTTGCATTAAGAAGATTTTTTTATATTTTTAATGGCAGTGGACAAGATTGTAAGAAAAGAATACATAACAGTCAATTATATTATCTCAATAAAAACATTGTAAAGTACTTATCTTTTTTATTTCACGTGGATGACAGGATGATTACATTCAAAAAAAAGCGCGAGGGAACACTACAAATTACAGGGCCTAAAGAAGATATCCTTACAAAAGAACTCGATTCGAGAGAGCGTGGTGGTCGTGTGAGAGCTATTGGAGGTCATATCACTCCAACACTACATTTTAATGTTGGTAGAATATGGAGGAATGATGGTGTTGACAAAGATCTAATGATTGAGCAAAAGAAGGAGTTGGTTGAGGCTAGGAAATTAATCTCATAACAAGATGAACGGATGAAGAAGGAGTCGATTGAGGCTAGGAAAATAATCTCGGAACAAGATGAATTGATAAAAAAAACTAGAAGCAATCGTATACAAAAAAGGTGGATGGGAAGGTAAGATTGAAGACAAAGGCAGTTGTTCAGTAAAGTTACAACACTTGAATGATAACCAATTCATGAAAGTTGTAAATAGTTTTCATATTGGTGAAGATTTGGATGATGACATACAAGTTGTGGAGAAATCTGCTGCGTTACAGGTATACTATTATTTTTCAGTTATATATATTACTTCATTTTATTTAAAAAGATATTGAAAAAGAGTTAGTACAATTCATTGACATGACTGTCTAACTTGTAGGGAAAATAAGTTGTTTTAACATTGGAATCCGGCACAGATGTTGCTTATGGAACAGTTGTTATGAGACCCCATTTCTAATCATCTAAACTCGTTTAATTAAACACAAACGAACACGAGGATCCGCGGAAAAGAAATCAATTTTTTTTAAAAAAAATCGAGCGACAGGCGCGGGCGCGCCGGAATTTTGCAAAATGCAAAATTCCAAGCCCAGGGGAGGCGCGGGCGCTCCTCGAATCGCGCGGGCACTGCCCCTTCGACTTGCACTGAAAAACACTCCCAAAAAGGCAAAGATAAAGCTTTGGAAAGTGCAAAACCATAAACCAACTTAATCATAAACATGCATTGATATATCCGACTATCAAAATACAATACATGAAGTTCTAGAGTTGTACAATAATCAATCTAGTAGAACATGCATCACTTCTAAGTTCTACAATCAAAATAGAACAAGTACAACCGAGTTCGAAAACCAAATCGACTCCTACAATAACGAGGCCTCAATCTATCAACTCGACCACCTAGCCATGCGATCTCTGACTCGATCCTGTCCCACCTGCCGTCAAGTACACATACAAACAAAACGACAGCCGGATGATCCGGTGAGAATACAATTCCCAGTAAAAGAGACAAAGCATGCATATCGAATAATATCGAACACGATATATGAAATAACCAAACAAGAGTTCCAATAACATGTCAATAACTCCAAATCAATTGCATAAAGTGCAATGCATGTCTTTAAAACAAGGATTATCAAGTCTGGATAATCACAAGGTAAAAGTTCTCTTTTCTCAATTGGGATCCCGAGGACAAAATATCACCAACACACCGACTCTCCCGATCGAGGTGGACGGTGTATATTTTTCTCCTCTAGACTCTGGGCACATATAGAGAGTGTTTCTCGACAATTGGTAAAAATATGCTAACCAATATCACTCAACTATAGTCCACAGAACATCTAACTCTTCTGGGCCTCTCTTGCCCGCAAAACAAAGGTAATTTGGCTCAATATGAATGCAATGCAAATCAAAACTCATTCAACTGATTCCAGTAAAACAAATAACATATAATTCAAGAAGCATGCAAGTATGTGATTTTCCCTAGGACACTCGAATCATTCCGGATTCGAGTTAATTGTCCTATTCCATTCCAAAGTCGTCTTTTACCTCTTCTTTGATTGACGTAGCTGAAATCCGGACAAGCTACAAGCACAAAAGGCTCAATCAAACATCATTCTATTCAAGTCAAATAATAAAGTAACCTCGATATCAAACCTCGATCAATTCGTCAACGATTCGAATTCTGTAATTTCTGGACTCCAAAATCTGCAACTGAATCTGAAAGGAGATATAAAAGAATTCCAATGTCAATCCATCCAAATCAACCATTCAAACTCAATTCCAATTCCTAGATCCAAAATCTCATCAATATAAATGATTGACATTCCAAAACTCAAACTGGCGGCATAACGGCTATAACTGATCAAACCGGAAATACAGACAGTAAAATATCAATCCAATAAACTCAAATCAACCATCAAACCCAAAAATGGCTCAAACCCAACAAATCTCCAAAACCCAAATTTCGAATAATCTTCCAAAAATCAAAACAATTTCGAACGACGCTCAAATTCAAAACTGACTGAGAATAAACAACCAGAACTCTGCCAAGAACAACATACCCGAAAACCAATCGATTCTAACAATATCCGAAAAATGGAAAGTGCCCGATCGAAGATAAACTTACGCTATAACGGAGCTCTCGTTGCCGTGATCGCTAATCTGCCTTCAGAATTAAATTCTAACGGACGGATCGAGCTCGGACTGAAATCCCAAAGCTTGAGAAATGAGTCGGGGCGTGAAAATGAAGGAGAGAGGCGAGGGAGAGAGGAAGAAGAAGGAGAAGGAATAGGGGAAGAAAAGTTAAAGCCTATTAAATATCTAACAATTTCCCCATTCTGCGTTTTATTTCTTGAAAAATCCGAAATTTGCAAAAAGGATCCTGATCAAAATCAAGTCGGCTCGAGAACTATGAAATCTCTAATTAACTCAACTAAGCTCAATTAAGATAAATTCGGGGCGTTACAGTTGTCGAGCTCAATGGAGCATCTAAATTGCTTCATGGTGTTTTGTTACCCCAAAATTGCATACATGTATCCATTGACATTGCAATACAGAAATCAGCACGTTTGCCAGTACCTATTCCCAATGAATATGAAATTGTTGGTGATGCCGTAGGAATACATGTGGTTTGGCCAAAACACTTGATAGTAGTGCACGAGGTAAATGTGTATTTACAGGTATGCACACTTATACTAACATTTAATATTTTAATTTGTATATTTGTCATTAATAATTTGAAATTATTTACCATAGGCTCCTTGTCAACGAGATGCAAAACAATGTGGTTTTTACGTATTGAAATTTATGAGACAAATTACTGAAATAGATGCAACTATCGAGGGAGATTCATTACGATCAATGGTATATTCTTTTCTAAAATAATTGTAAGTTATGTATTTATTATTCTACAAATTCAGCAGTAGTTTTTCTCTAATACAATTTATGTGTGTTCCAAGTTTACAAAAAAGGAGTACTCGCGGGAAGAAATTGATGAGGTATGCTCTGAGTTGGCCGAATGCATCCAAGATCATATTTATGACTAGTTATGGACATTCAAAGCCTTTTTTGTGATGATACGTTCTTAGTTAATAAAATCGAGATCATTTGGTAAAAGTTTTGGGTTTATTTTTGAGGTAATATTGCTGTATTGGGGCCCTTTGGTTTGTGAAATTTGGTGTTGTGCATAAACATGTATTTTTTGTATTTCATGTTTGGAATTATTTGTAATTTAGACTTAGTGGCATATGTTTTTTGGATGCATTCGTGGAGGTTTTGTGGGATGTTTTGGCGTGGATTTGAGGGCAGCTTTATGGCCTTTTGAGGGTTGTTTTGGGGCTATTTCGGGTCTGAATTGGGGATTGTATTTGATTTGTAGGAGTGGACGGTTTTGGTGTGGGCTGTGAGGGAGACACATTGATTTGGTAATGGTCACGTGCAGGTTATTCATAGAGTATCTTTTGGCTACATTGGCATATAGGAGAATTTTAAGACCAGTAGGATTTTAAATTTTTATATATTATTGATATTGATTATATGATTTTGTTGTGAATTTAGAGATAGCAAATATGTTGATTGTCTATTATATTCACATCAAATAATTTCATTTTACTTGTATTTTTTTCTGCTTATATTGAACTCCAAACAATAAATTTATTGATTTATTGAATTTGTAGAATATTTCTCCCACCATATTGGTTTGGTTTAAGTACACACATGCCTCACCTGTGTTTGTTTTTTTAGGCAATTGCAATGGCAGAGAAATTAGATCAAACAAGATACCAACATATTTTGGAATAGATGTGCACTCGCATATCACATTTGTAGGGTACTTTTGAGTTTTGTAAACAAGTGACAGAAGTTTGTGGATTGTGATTACATACTTTATGTTCTTTGTTGTTGGTAGATTATATTGTGATCAATTTAGCTATGATATACATTTATATTTCAATTGTATTTTCATCATGTTGGAATTGGTGGTTTCCAAGGGTTATTGATATATAGTTCTAATTAAGTGTTAGCTCAATTATTTCTATTTTTAATTAATTAAATGATATATGATCTAAATATAATAGACAACGGGTTTATAAATATATTAATTAAATGAGACCACAATTTTAAAATGATATAGAAAAATGGTCAAACACAATAGTTTTTAAATGTTATAAAAGTGTTGTTGTTCTAATGAAAAAGACAACATTTTATTTGTTGTCAAACAATTATATATCTTGCTTAAAGACAACATCTTTTATTTGTTGTAAAGTTGTTGTCTACCACGTTAAACGATAACATTTTTAAAATGTTGCAAAAAAGTTGTTTAATGATTCCGAAATGCAACATTTTAAAAAAGTTGTAAAACTGTTGTCATATCTGAAAAGACAACAGTTAAAAAATGTTTGTCGTTAAGCGGACTTTTTTACAACACGGGATTCTACAACAATTTTAAGTAGCCTACGACAACTGAAAAAAAATGTAGTCTTTAGGAGTTTTTCTTGTAGTGTTACTTGTTCCTTATCTTCATAGTTTTTTGTTTAGTTTTATTAATTGAAAAGTTTGAAATAATTTATGTATTCTGTTTTTTCACAGGTAATTGTTCCTTCTATTCAAATAATGGGATTATTTAGTAAATGGTAATGTTTTTTTGTGTCTTGATGTGTTGGTAAGGATATTTTAATTGGATGAAAGTATTATGACATTTTGTTGTATTTTGTCAGCTGCGATGAAAGCGTTCTTCATGAAAATGTGGATGCTTCCAAAGATTCTGTTCATTGCATGGGATGCACGGAGATTCTTGGCTTCTAATATGTACATTTCTTCCGTTTTTAATTGCTACAAGGTTTAACTGTATCAGTCTTACTCGATTTGTTTAATCAATTTTCAGCTGCAAGATAATGATGCAATGCCATATATCAAAGGAAACATGACTTGCTTGGCTCTGTAAACATTTCAATTCCCTTTTACAATGTTAAATAGTTATTATTTTATTTTTCTTTTCGTGATTCGTGTGAGTCTGGTTTGCAGGGAAAAGCTGAACTATCAAGAGGAAAAAGATATTCCTGAACCGCAGTTTGTTGACTATTTTTTGTGCAGGAATTGCACAAGGCTTATTGCATGGGCCAGCCAAGTCATGCCTCTTCAAACGGTAAAAATCTCTTACATTTGGTGGAATGTTTCTTGTGTTGAGTGACGGTCATTTTTTTTCAGGCTCAGCACTGTCCGGAGGAAAGGGTTGTACTATCTTCACTGTAAGAATTTGTTCCTTGTTCTTTTACACATTTTCGACTAAATTATCTTCTAGTTTTTTACATTATATTTTTCAACAGTTTAAATGTCCATCTCGAGGAACAAACTCCTAGAGCTATTCATTTGGAGCTTGATCTTGAAGCCGTTGAATTCGTTGTCTGTGATTGTGGAGTTGTACTAGGGTGGAAACAGGTAATATAGTGTACTGGTTTATAATTATTGTTCTAAGGTTTTTCAAATATTCCCCTTGCTTTGATAAAAAAAAACAAATTCATGTTGCTTTGGTTATTGCAGGGTGATATGGAATTTGCAAACCTTGATCTGTGAGTTTTAAAATCGAAAACTATACACATATTTCTGATTTTTTTTATTTACGTCTTTCTATATTATAATAGCTCCATGTCTTAGAATAACTGTTTGGTCTTTTATGTGTTAGGACTGAATTACCCCTAAACCACTTTCACCCATTTTCTCCCCCTCAATCCCCCCACTACACGTTATGTTTGCTTCTTAATTTTTAAACTTTTATGTCTCATTTATTTTTTATATATATATTTTAAAAATTCAAATATTTAAAAATAAAATTTAAAGATACGTGTGTTACACACGCTTTGCGTGTGCCAGATGGCTAGTTTAAAGAAATAACTCCCGCTCAGTTGCATAGGAGTTCATTTTCGATTCATGGAGAACATTATTCAGCCCCTGCATGCGCCTCCTCCCGTCGCTCGATTCTTCAGTTGCAAAAACTGTGGATTGCACATCGCTCAGTCACATTTTTTCATTGCTACCTTCCGGTAAGCTCGCTTTAGATTTATCATGGATTTTGTTTTCTTTTTCTCTTGAAATCCTGAAATTTCTAATTACTGTTTGTGTTTTCACTGTTGCGTTTTACTTAAATTGAAAAGTGTGGGTCGATGTAATTATTGTTTTGAATTGTTGATTGGAAACCATGAATTCTAAGACACATTAACTTGAAAAGTGAAAAAGACTCGCAAATCATCAATTCTAGGGTTAAAATGTTTCTTGATCCTGTTTTTTGTTTAATTTGAATAGATTCATCTACTACATTAACGTAAACCGCTTATAAGATTTATCATTGTTGTTGTTTTTTTCGATACAGTGAATTCAGAGAGACTCGTAGTTTCTTTGTTTAGGTTTTAACTTGAAAAGTGCCAAAGACTCATAAATTATCAATTCTAGGATTAAAATTTTTCTTGTTACTTATTCCTTATCCTCATAGTTTTTTCTCCTGAAATTCTAATTACTGTTTTTGTTTTCACTGTTGTGTTTTACTAAAATTGAAAAGTGTGGATCGATGTAATTATTGTTTTGGATCATTGATTGGAAACCTTGAATTCTAAGACACTGGTGTAATTAACTTGAAAAGTGCAAAAGACTCCATATCATCAATTCTAGGGTTAAAATGTTTCTTGATCCTGTTTTTTGTTTAATTTAAATAGATTCATCTACTACATTAACGTAAACCGCTTATAAGATTTATCATTGTTGTTGTTTTTTTCGAAACAGTGAATTCAGAGAGACTCGAAGATTTTTTGTTTAGGTTTTAACTTTAAAAGTGCCAAAGACTCATAAATTATCAATTCAAGGATTAAAATTTTTCTTGTTACTTGTTCCTTATCCTCATAGTTTTTTCTCCTGAAATCCTAAAATTCTAATTATTGTTTGTGTTTCACTGTTGCGTTTTACTTAAATTGAAAAGTGTGGATCGATGTAATTATTGTTTTGGATCGTTGATTGGAAACCATGAATTCTTAAACACTGGTGTAATTAACTTGAAAAGTGCAAAAGACTCGCAAATCATCAATTCTAGGGTTAAAATGTTTCTTGATCCTATTTTTGTGTAATTTGAATAGATTCATCTACTACATTAACGTAAACCGCTTATAAGATTTATCATTGTTGTTGTTTTTTTCGAAACAGTGAGTTCAGAGAGACTCGTAGTTTCTTTGTTTAGGTTTTAACTTGAAAAGTGCCAAAGACTCATAAATTATCAATTCTAAGATTAAAATTTTTCTTGTTACTTGTTCCTTATCCTCATAGTTTTTTGTTTAGTTTTATTAATTGAAAAGTTTGAAATAATTTATGTATTATGTTTTTTCATAGGTAATTGTTCCTTCTATTCAAATAATGGGATTATTCAGTAAATGGTAATGTTTTTTTGTGTCTTGATGTGTTGGTAAGGATATTTTAATTGGATGAAAGTATTATGACATTGTGTTGTATTTTGTCAGCTGCGATGAAAGCGTTCTTCATGAAAATGTTGATGCTTCCAAAGATTCTGTTCATTGCATGGGATGCGTGGAGATTCTTGGCTTCTAATATGTACATTTCTTCCGTTTTTAATTGCTACAAGGTTTAACTGTATCAGTCTTACTTTATTTGTTTAATCAATTTTCAGCTGCAAGATAATGATGCAATTCCATATATCAAAGGAAACATGACTTGCTTGGCTCTGTAAACATTTCAATTCCCTTTTACAATGTTAAATAGTTATTATTTTATTTTTCTTTCCGTGATTCGTGTGATTCTGGTTTGCAGGGAAAAGCTGAACTATCAAGAGGAAGAAGATATTCATGAACCGCAGTTTGTTGACTGTTTTTTGTGCAGGAATTGCACAAGGCTTATTGCATGGGCTAGCCATGTCATGCCTCTTCAAACGGTAAAAATCTCTTACATTTTGTGTAGGGATGGCAATTTTCCCCGCGGGTTCGGGTACCCGCGGGAAAAATCCAAAACGGGGCGGGTTTGGGGGAGTATTTTCGGGTATGGGTTCGGGTTCGAAGATTTTTAAAAATCCCCGAAATATAATGGGGCGGGTATGGGGATGTTATCCCCATCCCCGAACCCGCCCCGATAATAATAATAATAATAATAATAATAATAATAATAATAATAATAATAATAATAATAATAATAATAATAATAATAATAATAATAATAATAATAATAATAATAATAATAATAATAATAATAATAATAATAATAATAATAATAATAATAATAATAATAATAATAATAATAATATTTTAATTATAAAATTTTATTAAATCTAAAATATTATTAAAAAATTAAAATTAAAGTATTATTATTATTTCGTTAATATATTTTTTTATACATTATATATAATACATTCTTTTATGATAGCTTAGTTTTTTATAACATAAAAATATTATTTGAATCTCATTCATGTTATATACACATATAAAGTATTTATATTAGTCTAAATATATATTATTTATTTTGATAAATTTAAAAATATATATAATCTTAATAAATTTTTGATACATAGTATTTTTCTTTACAATATTAATTTTTATTTATAGAAATATTTTGTATTTAAAATATTTTTATTAATTTTAAAATTTAGTTTTATAATAAAAAATTTGACCCAAAATATTTTAGGTATTTTATTATAAAATTGAATAATAATTTTTATATTTTTATATAATAAAATTTACTAATTCATATATATATATATATATATATATATATATAGAAATAAATAAATAAAATTTATTATAATATAGATAAATATATATATGTTCGGGTATGGGGATGGGGATTTGATCTCCGCGGGGATGGGTATGGGGAATCCCCGATAAGAATTAATGGGGATTGGGGCGGGTATGGGGATCACATTTGAATTCGGGGATGGGGATGGGATGGGGAAGGCATCCCCGTCCCCGAACCGCCCCATTGTCATCCCTAATTTTGTGGAATATTTCTTGTGTTGAGTGACGGTCATTTTTTTTCAGTCTCAGCACTGTCCGGAGGAAAGGGTTGTACTATCTTCACTGTAAGAATTTGTTCCTTGTTCTTTTACACATTTTCGACTAAATTATCTTCTAGTTCTTTACATTATATTTTTCAACAGTTTAAATGTCCATCTCGAGGAACAAACTCCTAGAGCTATTCATTTGGAGCTTGATCTTGAAGCCGTTGAATCCGTTGTCTGTGATTGTGGAGTTGTACTAGGGTGGAAACAGGTAATATAGTGTACTGGTTTATAATAATTGTTCTAAGGTTTTTCAAATATTCCCCTTGTTTTGATAAAAAAACAAATTCATGTTGCTTTGGTTATTGCAGGGTGATATGGGATTTGCAAACCTTGATCTGTGAGTTTTAAAACCGAAAAATATACACATATTTCTGATTTTTTTTATTTACGTCTTTCTATATTATAATAGCTCCATGGCTTAGAATAACTGTTTAGTCTTTTATGTGTTAGGACTGAATTACCCCTAAACCACTTTCACCCATTTTCTCCCCCTCAATCCCCCCACTACACGTTATGTTTGCTTCTTAATTTTTAAACTTTTATGTCTCATTTATTTTTTATATATATTTTTTAAAAATTCAAATATTTAAAAATAAAATTTAAAGATACTTATGTTACACACGCTTTGCGTGTGCCAGATGGCTAGTTTAAAGAAATAACTCCCGCTCAGTTGCATAGGAGTTCATTTTCGATTCATGGAGAACATTCTTCAGCCCCTGCATGTGCCTCCTCCCGTCGCTCGATTCTTCAGTTGCAAAAACTGTGGATTGCACATCTCTCAGTCACATTTTTTCATTGCTACCTTATCCTCATAGTTTTTTCTCCTGAAATCCTGAAATTCTAATTACTGTTTTTGTTTTCACTGTTTTGTTTTACTTAAATTAAAAAGTGTGGATCGATGTAATTATTGTTTTGGATCGTTGATTGGAAACCTTGAATTCTAAGACACTGGTGTAATTAACTTGAAAAGTGCAAAAGACTCCATATCATCAATTCTAGGGTTAAAATGTTTCTTGATCCTATTTTTTGTTTAATTTGAATACATTCATCTACTACATTAACGTAAACCGCTTATAAGATTTATTGTTGTTGTTGTTTTTTTCGAAACAGTGAATTCAGAGAGACTCGTAGATTCTTTGTTTAGGTTTTAACTTGAAAAGTGCCAAAGACTCATAAATTATCAATTCTAGGATTAAAATTTTTCTTGTTACTTGTTCCTTATCCTCATAGTTTTTTCTCCTGAAATCCTGAAATTCTAATTACTGTTTGTGTTTTCACTGTTACGTTTTACTTAAATTGAAAAGTGTGGATCGATGTAATTATTGTTTTGGATCGTTGATTGGAAACTGTGAATTCTTAGACACTGGTGTAATTAACTTGAAAAGTGCAAAAGACTCGCAAATCATCAATTCTAGGGTTAAAATGTTTCTTGATCCTGTTTTTGTGTAATTTGAATAGAATCATCTACTACATTAACGTAACCGCTTATAAGATTTATCATTGTTGTTGTTTTTTTCGAAACAGTGAATTCAGAGAGACTCGTAGTTTCTTTGTTTAGGTTTTAACTTGAAAAGTTCCAAAGAATCATAAATTATCAATTCTAAGATTAAAAATTTTCTTGTTACTTGTTCCTTATCCTCATAGTTTTTTTTTTAGTTTTATTAATTGAAAAGTTTGAAATAATTTATGTATTCTATTTTTTCACAGGTAATTGTTCCTTCTATTCAAATAATGGGATTAATCAGTAAATGGTAATGTTTTTTTGTGTCTTGATGTGTTGGTAAGGATATTTTAATTGGATGAAAGTATTATGACATTTTGTTGTATTTTGTCAGCTGCGATGAAAGCGTTCTTCATGAAAATGTGGATGCTTCCAAAGATTCTGTTCATTGCATGGGATGCGCGGAGATTCTTGGCTTCGAATATGTACATTTCTTCCATTTTTAATTGCTACAAGGCTTAACTGTATCAGTCTTACTTGATTTGTTTAATCAATTTTTAGCTGCAAAATAATGATGTAATGCCATATATCAAAGGAAACATGACTTGCTTGGCTCTGTAAACATTTCAATTCCCTTTTACAATGTTAAATAGTTATTATTTTATTTTTCTTTCCGTGATTCGTGTGATTCTGGTTTGCAAGGAAAAGCTGAACTATCAAGAGGAAGAAGATATTCCTGAACCGCAGTTTGTTGACTATTTTTTGTGCAGGAATTGCACAAGGCTTATTGCATGGGCCAGCCATGTCATGCCTCTTCAAACGGTAAAAATCTCTTACATTTTGTGTAGGGATAGCAATTTTCCCCGCGGGTTCGGGTACCCGCGGGAAAAATCCGAAACGGGGCGGGTTTGGGGGAGTATTTTCGGGTATGGGTTCGGGTTCGGAGATTTTTAAAAATCCCCGAAATATAATGGGGCGGGTATGGGGATGTTATCCCCATCCCCGAACCCGCCCCGACAATAATAATAATAATAATAATAATAATAATAATAATAATAATAATAATAATAATAATAATAATAATAATAATAATAATAATAATAATAATAATAATAATAATAATAATAATAATAATACAAATATTTTAATTATAAAATTTTATTAAATCTAAAATATTATTAAAAAATTAAAATTAAAGTATTATTATTATTTCGTTAATATATTTTTTTATACATTATATATAATACATTCTTTTATGATAGCTTAGTTTTTTATAACATAAAAATATTATTTGAATCTCATTCATGTTACATACACATATAAAGTATTTATATTAGTCTAAATATATATTATTTATTTTGATAAATTTAAAAATATATATAATCTTAATAAATTTTTGATACATAATATTTTTCTTTAAAATATTAATTTTTATTTATAGAAATATTTTGTATTTAAAATATTTTTATTAATTTTAAAAGTTAATTTTATAATAAAAAATTTGACCCAAAATATTTTAGGTATTTTATTATAAAATTGAATAATAATTTTTATATTTTTATATAATAAAATTTACTAATTCATATATATATATATATATATATAGAAATAAATAAATAAATAAAATTTATTTATAATATAGATAAATATATATATTTTCGGGTATGGGTATGGGTATGGGGATGGGGATTTGATCCCCGCGGGGATGGGTATGGGGAATCCCCGATAAGAATTAATGGGGATAGGGGCGGGTATGGGGATCACATTTGAATTCGGGGATGGGGATGGGGATGGGAAAGGCATCCCCGTCCCCGAACCACCCCATTGTCATCCCTAATTTTGTGGAATGTTTCTTGTGTTGAGTGACGGTCATTTTTTTTCAGGCTCAGCACTGTCCGGAGGAAAGGGTTGTACTATCTTCACTGTAAGAATTTGTTCCTTGTTCTTTTACACATTTTCGACTAAATTATCTTCTAGTTCTTTACATTATATTTTTCAACAGTTTAAATGTCCATCTCGAGGAACAAACTCCTAGAGCTATTCATTTGGAGCTTGATCTTGAAGCCGTTGAATCCGTTGTCTGTGATTGTGGAGTTGTACTAGGGTGGAAACAGGTAATATAGTGTACTGGTTTATAATAATTGTTCTAAGGTTTTTCAAATATTCCCCTTGCTTTGATAAAAAAACAAATTCATGTTGCTTTGGTTATTGCAGGGTGATATGGGATTTGCAAACCTTGATCTATGAGTTTTAAAATCGAAATTGGAGTGCTTAACAATAATTTACTAAAATTATTAAAGGGTAATATAGTCAACTTGTAGTATAAAAATAATGAATGAGGTGTGCTTTACAAAAATTGGAGTGTAAATAACATTCTCCCATAAACTAATGATAATCAATGTTATATATAATAATGGCGACAAAGATGATGATTTTGAGTTCAAAATTTAAAATATGATTTGATTTGATATGATATGATATTATCATTATTTTTTAATTTCAATTAGTTTTTGTGTAAAAATATAGATAAATGCTATATAAGTATCAATTTTCAATTACAATTTGTAAACACTATTTGAATAACACTCCCGGTTGCTTTCAATTTTTTTTTAAATAAGTATTTTTTAAGTTGACTTTTTCAAGCATTTATTTTAAGTAAAAGTTGAAATAATTTTGTCTTTGGATAATAGATTGAATTTTTTTTTTTAAGTTGAATTATAAAAAAAATATTTGAAAAGCTATAAATATGAGCTTTTTTAAAAAAAAAAACACTTATTTTGGCTTAATCAAGTGATTAAAAAGTACTTGATATTTATCCAAACACATTAAAAACAATAAAAATATTTTTTTTAATTTTTTTTTTTATCTCTTTTGACTTCTAGAAATTGATTGAGAATAATAATTTTTGTAATACATAAGGAAATAACACTCATGTTAAGAGACTGATGGAGATTTGAGAATAATAACTAGCGTAATGTTACACATATACTGAGGGTTACACGTTGGATTACACATTGCATTTGAAATTACATGGTTATCTCTGCACTTTATTTGAAAAAAAATCTTTCAAAAATGCATATAGGATAATCATGTAATTTCAAGTGTAACGTGTAACCCAACGTGTAACCCAACGTGTACATGTAGCATTGCCCTATAAAATTATTGTAATATATATGTAAATAACATTCACGATAAGAGATTGACGGAGAATAATAACTATTATAACATATATATGGAATCTAAAGTAGTGTTTGTAATTTTTTTGTTTAAGGGATTATCAAATTTTCCTCAAATTTCCAAACAGTACCGAAATAACCCCTCATATTAACAAAATTGATTGAGAATAAATATTAACATATGATTGGAAAATATACATAATTCAAAATATAGAAATTGGCTGGTCAAAAAAAAAAAAAAAACACCAAGTAAAATTAAATTATACTTTTTATTTTGAAGCTTCCCCTTATTAAAAGGGTTAAAACTCCCATGAATAAATAAAGTTTCCTTTGTTTATTTATTTATATATATATATTTTTTGAAACATATTTATATTATAATTATAATTATATTTTATATAAGGGAAGTTTCTTCGATATTTGCTTGTGTTCGCGTTGTAACAGAGATGGAGGCTTCTTCTGCTCTGGTGATCAAGGTGTTATTTTTACTTTGTCTTGTAATTATGATATCCGTCTTTTGAATGATCCAATGACCTTGTGTGTATTTTTTGTTCTCTTTCCGGATTCGTATCCTGTTTATTGGAAGGGTTTTTGGTTTTCTGCGGATGATTTTGAATATGGTGATTTTGAATATGGGTACTGAGATTTTGGTTATTATTTCTGTCAAAAGTTTCACCTTTTAGTTGGAATACAAATAGGTATGACATATGCGCTTTCCTCAGTTTGCGATTGATTGTTTTTCCCAAAATTTTGTGGTGTTTGCTTTGAACCCACCCCTTGACATAAACTTTACCTAATATGGTTTGATTCCAATATCTACTCAATTTACTATTTTCCCAAGGAGATCAGTTTGCTGTTTTATAGTCTTTATCTTCCCTGATCATTACAGGCGCGGTACGGCGATATTTTAAGCCGTTTCCATGTCAAGGTTGTTGATCTCACTATGGGCCGATTGATGGAGAAGATCTTTTCCCTCTTTAAATTTGCTGCTGATACGTCGATCATGCTCACATACGTTGATGAAGATGGGGATTCAGTGGCTCTTGTTGATGACGATGACCTCAATGATGTGGCTAAGCAGTCGCTGAACCCCTTGAGAATTGCTGTTAAACTGAATGCTGAAATGACCGGTGCTCTGCCGCTATCAATGTGGATGCCGTTGGAGCAATTCTGAGTATTAAAGACTGGTAATCCTCCTCTCACACAGTACGAGCAAATGAAAAAGAGTGCTATTCCATTTCATTCCTCTCGAGCGAAGCTTTTGTTTCAATGTCCTAACCACGAAATCTATGAAATCCTTGAAACTGCCCCACCCTACCTACGCAAGAAAGTTATGAAAGTCTTGCCTGAATCGAAAGACAGAGATTGGTCTGAGGTCGACACGGTAGTCAAGATCCTATCATCTGATCAAAAGATGATCGATTGTTCTGATATGATACCACCAGGTTCCACCCTTGGTGAAGAAATCCGTAGCAAGAGATGGTGAGTTTGATACAAATTCTTACCCCATAATTTCTTATGAGGTTAGTTATGAAGAATCTTTTTTTAAAAAAAAAAGGGTTGACCCCGAAGGGGACCCCATTCCACATGAGTCAGAGGCCCATTGGCTCATGCGGAGGGTAAATAGTTATGAAGAATCTTGTCTTGATACAGGCTTGTCTATGTGCTGGATGGAAGGAAGAAGGAAAGTTTCAAAAATTCATCTGGTATACTTCCATCTGAATCATCCCGTCGGATATACGTGGTTTCTTAACTGCTCAATTTAAATAAAAATTTAGCTGGAATGAATGAGTCACAAGCTAAATTGAATGATTGTCCTTTGATTTCCAAGGATTCAATTGAATATACTAGAATTCCGGTGATTCACGATTGTATGGAGCTAGCATCGAATATTCACTCAGATTGTATTCTAGACCATTCACTATTCAACGAAGTCCACACAATTACATCGTTACATAATCTATACTATAATATACATTGTTATTTTATTCAATGTTTTATTCAAGGAAAAATTCTATGATCATAATTTATCATGAAAATTTTAAATCATATAAAGGTCGTTCATGCGCTTGCTTATCTACGTATCTAAAAGCTTTTTCTGTTTATTTATTTAATTTTCGTTCTTATGATAGTGAAGCGGCATGGATGTATATCGTCCTTGGAGCAAATGAGGGGGAAAAAAAGAGCTGTTGTCTCAGATGATACTTTTTGCACCTGGAATCCCTCTTGATCGAAGCTTTTGTTTCAATGTCCTAACCATCAAGTCCCTGAAATTCTTGAAACTGTGTCACCCCACATACGCGAGAAACTTATGAAACTATGGACTGAATCGAAAGACAGAGATTGGTCTGAGGTAGACGATGTAGTCAAGGTCCTATCATCTGATCAAAAGATGGTGGCCGATTATTCTGGTTATTCTGGTGGGTTAGCTTCCTCTACTTGTCCTGATGCTCGTAGCAGGAGATGGTGAGTTTTATATATAATGCTTACCCCATAAGTTAATTTGCCCTCTGGTTCTGGTTCCTTGATTTTATTATGCTTTGATTTGATGCAGGTTTTTCTGTGTCCTAGAAGGAAGGAAAAAGGAAAGTTTGGAAAATTCATTTGTTGCGTTATCTGTATAAATTTATTTGGAACAATTCTTCCATCTAAGCATCCTTTTGAATTGTTGGGATATTTAATTAATTAAATAGAATTATATAATTACTGTTAAATTAAATTCATCTATGATTATCTGTGTTTTAACTACTAAATTCATCTATGTTATGACACGCCGTAATGTCCCTTGGTTTGTCATGTTAACAATATATAATTAATTACGCACCGTTTGATGCATGGTTTGAGTATTACCCATATGCTAGGATTTCATCTACCCGTTGTATGACTCATGCTTCTTAAATTATTGTTTAATTATTGAATTGTCATAGAATTATTAAATAATTAAATTCCATCGTAGAATTAAAGATTTAGTCAATTAGATGCATATTTAGTTATTTAATAATTAATAATTATATGATGTGTTGATCCTGGGCTTAGTGGATAATGGTTCCCTATTTTTAGCATTATTTCTTATTATACGACTTATAAATAGCCATAAGGTTTGTTGAATAAAAGAGCAAATTGGGTTCCAATTCTCCCCTTCTTTTGTCTTCTTTTCCTCGGTTGAAATACTTAGGAATTTTTTTCCTTGAAAATTTTTACAACAAAAACAAAATTTTGAAGTTTTATCATGGGAAGGATCTTTACTTGTTGCAAAAAAAATTATATTCCTAGAACAAAAACAAAGTTAATGTTTAAACTTTTAAGAAAAATGCAAAATTAGCATAATTAAGGAAACATCCATAAACTAGTTACCGACCATGCATTAATTTAATATCGTCCTTTAATTAATTAATGGATTTGAATTCCTCATTTAAATTCCTAATTTTAAATTCCTTGTTTTATTTGGGTGAACAAATTAAATTCAACGTGTACTTTGAATTATTCACTCGAAATCATTTATTTTGAGTGCATAAAGTAAATTCAAATTGACTCTTATCTATTAATTTTTAATCAAATTATTCATAATGGATTTTTTAAATTCATTTATCGAATCTTCTCCAAATCAAACATCAGATTATTTACCTATTATGTGATGAATTAATATGGTGTTTTTTAACATCAATAAATTTATTAATTGAAATATTAAAATTTATTATAATCCTATTATTATTATTTTAGAGAAAATTTAAAAGTTCACATAAAAAATTAACTCCATATTGTTGAGTTTTCAAACAGATATATTTGACATTTTTCGAATCCTTTTTTAAATCCATTTTTCAAATGGATCTCTCTCATACCATCTATTTCCAGAGAGAGATCCATTTTGAAATTCATTTATCGAATCCTTCTCCAAATCAAACATCAGATTATTTTCCTATTATTTGATGAATTAATAAGTTACTTTTAAAAATTAATAAATTTATTTTGAAACATTAAAATTTATTATATCCTATTATTATTATTATTTTAAATAAAAAATTATGCATTTGCCTATAAATATTAGTATTTAAAAGCTTAAATAAATATAATGTGATACTTTGTCGATACTTGGAGAAAATTTAAAAATTCACATAAAAAGACAACTCCTCATACATCAAAAGAATATTATTATAATCAAATAAAAATTAATGTCGTAATAAAGGATATATTCTAAAGAAATGTTAATTAAATTTCAAAGATAAAATTTAACACAAGGAAAAAAAGACGTTCAATTTGTGCTCGGCCGGAACGTCTTTATGTACCACCACTATTTGAGTTTGTAACTATTCATCTAATTTCTTCTTAACAAGAATTATATTATACTTAGCTCCAATACCGGTTTTGTAACTTTACAGGTGCAATAAATAGATGTGTATGCTACTAAACATAATCAAAACCAGTCTTTCTAAAGCTATAACTCATTAGTTTCTGCAATCTGCTTCAGCTTAGGAGGAACCTCCTGCAGCATAATATCATCATATGCCTTGTCCTGACTCACATCAATACACTCGCCCGTTTTCAAAACCTGCAAAATATATACACGATTATGTCCTCTGTATTGTCTCAAACGCAAGGAAGCATGCAAATTTCGATGAAGTTAATAGACTTGATCATCAGTGGAAGAGTAGTTCGCATAATACCAGTATCTCGTAGAATAGTCTTGCACTATCTTCCTTCGCTTTTCCTCTCAGCAAATGGGTCAAGTTCAGTACTTCATCCTCTTCTTCCAGGCTCTTCTTATAGAGGAAGTTCTTGTACAGAAATATTCCCACCGCTCTGTAGAGGAAATAGAAATAATAAAATCTATCTCTTCCATATGCTTCACAAGATTTTTCATGAGAAAGGGAGAAGTTTATATCGCACCTTGTTCTTGCAGAATACACGTCTGCATGCAGTTGGAATATAATTGATTGACATGGAGTCATAGCAATAGGAAACAAAGAAGTTAATCAACATTGAACTTGTATTCTATTTGCAAATACAGGATTTATATGCAAATGAAAGTTTACTAACTGTTTTCCAGGTAATCTCCTTCATACGAATTCATTTCCTGATAATATACAAGCACGTATTAGCTGGGATAAACCTTTAAGATCTTAAAAGTCAAAAAACATTTTTAAAAGATGAACATTCCTTAGAGCAAAAACTTTCTACAATCTAAAATGTAAAACTAGCTTTATCACTCTCAATTTCTAGGAGAGCTCGAACATGTTAAAGATATTTGATGTTCAAGCATAAATTATTTTGTTTGATAATGCGCAACCTTTATTATTGAACATTTCATCTATATATTTAAAATTAAACAAATCCACAAGCATATTCCAAGCTTTCATTAATAGAGCTCAACAATTAAGCTCGAACCAAATGAACTGAACTTTTGATTTGAACTAAACTCAAGCTCAAAATAGTTCATTTTTAAAATTTCAAGTCAGCTCAATTAAAATATGATCTTCAGCAGAAAGGAGTAGCATTTGACTAAATTCTTTGCACCCTTATACTTCATACATCAACTCACTTCAATATGAATTGCAATTTGTGAATAAGTTAGACTTCGTAAAACAATTCAATATCTCATACCTCATCTGGGAAAGCAATAATAAATTCTAATGGCTGTTGTTCAAAGCTTTCATGTGGACTTGTGGGCTCCAATATATCTGAATCAGCAACTGCTCTGTTCTCATGTGATCTCAATGAGTTGAAATGAGCAATGGGTGTTCCAGGAGCAATTAGAGTTTGTTCATGAGACATCGGTGTAAGAGGAGATCTTTCATCCTGTATTGGAGTTTGTTCGCAAGACATCGGTGTAAGAGGTGATGTTTCATCCTGAATCTGTTCTTGAATCCCAATCATAATGGTGGAGTTGACATAATCTTCGCTCACTACATCAGCAATTGGTGCTGTGTAGGTGTCCTTTTTGTGATGAATAGAACCATGTTCTATAGGGATACCTGTCCAAAATGAACATTTAAGAAAGCATTAAATCAGGATTCGCAGCAGATGCCAAATGACGAGGTGAACTTACTGTGGATCAAAGGGTCTAAGAAACACTGAGTGATATGGCAGAGTTTATTAGCTCTCCAAGCACGCAAAAGGGTATGGGGGACTTTTCTTCTTTTATGTACTATGTCATTTGAATCATCTATCCAGCTCTTCAAGACCCTAATACAAAAAATGTAAATTCAGTAGTATTGGTGGGACTGAAACTTAAAAAGTCAAAACTAAAGAACAAATCATATACTTGCTAGGCAACGCAGTGGTGAGGTCCAACAAAATCTTTCGCTTCTTCAGCATCTTAACATGCTCCTTTGGCGCTGGAGTGTGAACGGTCGCAATCTCGGGTGTGCCAACCCCTGCTTATAAGAAAGATAATATATTCACGAACAAGAATATAAATGGAGGAGATAGGTGCAAACAGAATCCAAGAACGGAGATACCTTATTTGATACCAGAATTAATGAGCATTGATGAGGGACAGTTAGCAAAATCACATCGATCAATTTTTTTTTTAAATAACCTTCTCTGATGTATTTGAGGTGTGAGTTAGTATTCAAAAATAATAATTTGACTAAGGTTACTTATTAAAATACTCGCGCATCCCATCATCGTCTCGATGATAACAAAATTTTGGCAGACAAAGTTCGTAAGCAATACCATCAGTTTTCCAAACCACTTGACATGTTGAATATCTGCAAAGCAAAATACTGTGATTGAATTGAGATGCAGCAGATCACCTGGACGTTTTGAGTTTGGAATCACGTCAACAGTCATGGGCTTCATATGTTGGTGATTTATTCGATATTTTATGATTTCTGGGCTGATTACTTCCACAAATTTTTTCTTCTCGGCTTGTCCTATATCAATCAATCCGATTAAAGCAGATGGTTCATCCTCGTGAAACATGATCCTTGGATGTTCCACACGCTCTTCTTCGATTCCATGTTTTTCGTGGGCGGGACTTGCAATCATGGCACACTCTGAATACTGAATTGGCTCCCGGAAATTAGTTCTTAGATCCTCATTATATGACCTAAAATGGATTTGTTGTTCCTCAGACTCATCAAGCACCAAAGGATCCAAACGATCTTCTAAAGAAAACCTATCCTCTTGAAGAATCTCCATACATGGTACTATACCTGTAGAGTGAGATGAGAAAAGTTATTTTATTTCTCTGATGGTGAACAAAACAAAGGTGTTCATTATATAACATTAAACCCATAAATCTCTACAGTAACGTAGGGATATAATAAACATGAAAAGATACAAAAGGATATAAATCAATCATATCATATCTATAAATAAACTAATCTCTCTGTTTCTACACCCCCTAAGTTGGTGCATAGATTATCTTGCCCAAGTTGCCAACGAAGGCTTCAAATTTGGGTCTAAAATGGCCTTCTGTTGGCACAAAACAAATGACATATAGATAGTTCCATTTTCCAACTTCTCTATAATAAAATGTTTGCCAATGTCGATGTGTTTTGCACGATCATGTCGGACATGATTGTTTGCAAAACTTACTGGCTTATCGCTGATTTAATATCACAAACAATCTCAACTGGAGCCTTAACTTCGACTTTCAGCCCTTCAAGGATTCCCTTTATCCTTAGCACTTCACAAACTGCATTGGCCTTGGCTCGAAATTCGGCTTCTGTATAGCTCCGACAACTACATTTTGTTTCTTGCTCCACCAAGTAACAATATTTCCCTACACATAAGTACAATAGCTAGAAATTGATCTCTTATCAGAAACCAATCCTGCCCAATTGGTGTCAGCCGTCGGTAAATGCTTTCGCACTTCTTTGATCATTTTTCTTGAATAACAAAATTCTACCGAGATAACTTTTTTATGTATCTTAGGATTTTATACACTGCTCCCAAGTGTTCTATATATGGTGAATGCGTATATTGACTCACAACTCCCACCAACATATGCAATATCAGGTTTAGTACGGGATATGAGTGCAGAGAATTAGGTTCCTTTTTTTGTTCTGTCCATTTGAACGTGTGCAAATTAAAGTTGACAAAGTAGAACGGTCAAGCGCCGATATAAGAACTTGATCAGTCTATTCATTTAACTTTTTATGTAAAGGAACTTTTGTTAAAAAAAAAAATTTTTACATGAAATTCCGAAATTGTTTTACAACATAAAGAAATTGTGGAAATTTCATAACGGGGAGGAACTTTACTCTGCACAAAAAAAGTATATTCCCAGAAAAAAAAAACAATCATGGTTCGTTCATTTTTTAAATTTTCAAAAATATGCAAACTTAGCAAAATTAAGGTTCAAATTCGTGATTTCAAATTTTCTTGACTTGATTGGATAGACAAAATTCAATCATATATTTTGAATTAGTCATATGAAATCCATGATTTCGAATGCATTTTCATTGTGGAGATAACTTAAATAAAGGAAATATAAACAAAGGGAATCTTATCAAGGTAATTGTAAACTGAATCCAAGAACTGATCATGGAGATATAATTGTAACTTGGTAGAATAGTCGAAACTTTGATCATAGGCTCATAATTACCTCATTTGCTACCGGAAGGGATCTTATCAAGGTAACTGTAAACTGAATCCAAGAACTGATCATGGAGATATAATTGTAACTTGGTAGAATAGTCGAAACTTTGATCATAGGCCAATAATTACCTCATTTGCTACAGGAAGTCCGGAATTAATGAGCATCGATGATAATGAAATGTTAGCAGATAAAGTTCATAACCGATGCATTCAGTTTTCCAAACGAAATGAATATCTGAAAAGCAAAATACTGTGTATGAATTGAGATGCAGCAGATCACCTGAACGTTTTGAGTTTGGAGTCATGTCAACAGTCATGGGCTTCGTGTGTTCTTGATTTCTCTGACTTTTTCTGATTTCTGGGGTGATTACTTCCACAAATTTTTTCTTCTCGGCTTCAACCGATTGCCCTATATCTATCGATCTGATTAAAGCACATGGTTCATCTTTATGAAGATTCAACTCAATCGTGGGATGTTCCACATGCTCTTCTTCGATTCCTTGTTTTTTGTGGGAGGGTCTTGCGAGCATGGAACACTCCGAATATTGAATTGATGCTGGGAAATTAATTGTTAGATCCTCATTATGTGACCTACAACAGATTTGTCGTTCCTCAGCCTCATCGAGCACCAAAGGATCCAAACGATCTTCTAAAGAAAAGCCATTCTCCTGAAGAATCTCCATACATGGTACTATATCACTTCTATAGTGGGAAGAGCTTGCAACAGAATCACATTTCGTTTCATGACTCAGCCAATGCAAACCAATCCTCGGATACTCGCTATGTAGCCTATGATGCATTAGGTCTTTCTCAGACCCATTCAACTCTGTAGGACTCTGCCAATCTTCAAAGAGAAAATCGGTTCCACGTAATTTTTCAACGCTTGCCACAAAATCGCCATTATCACGGGATGAGTTCATTAATAAATCATTGTCGTGGTCCATATGTGGAGGCAATAACACGCTGCAATACAACTTAATTATCTGAGACGGCATGTTATAAATACAGATCTCCAAAGGAGGGAAAAGAAACCAATCGATATACTTACTCCCTTGGCGGAGTATAAGCGACAGAATGAGTTTCAGGAAAGGACACATTTTCCTGCGAATGAACCAGACATCTAGTTGCACTTTCAGCAAAACAAATTAAAAAAGGAAATAAAAGGTTTCAAAACCCCTCAAAATCCGAAATGAGCAAATATTTTTATTAGAAGAATTTAATTTAAGATCGGCCATGCAACAATTTAGAAAAAATGCCATGCGGGTATTCAATAAAACACTACCAAAAACCCAAGCATGGTATCCATAGTTTGACCACCAATAAAGTGAAATATTGGTGTGCCATCAAGTCTGTAGAACCAATTTAATTAGTGTTCTAAATGACGGTCGAGGCGGCCGCCTAGGCGGTGGGCGGCCTTCGACCGCCCGCCTTGGCATCAAGCAGCCTCTTCAGGCGGAACTAAGTTTTCCGGCGGGCGAGGTGGGCGGCCAGGTGGTCGAGGCGGCAGTCGCGGGCGCTCAGGCGGGCGAGGCAGCCAATGACGGTCAACAATTTTTAACTTCCAGTCAAATCAAGTCAAAGTTAACCAATTTAATATCTTTTATTTTCACTTTAGGTTCCAAGTGTTCACACCATCAACCACTAGGCCCACACGCCTCAAATCGCCAGCTGCCAACCGCCAGTTGCCGTCAGCCACCGCCGTCCGCCGTGGATTGAAACTTTGAATTTTAAACTTAGTCTTGTGGTAAAAGTAATTATATTACTTTGTTAGTATTAATATGATAATGAATCTTTATTAATTATCTTGTTAGTTTGTATTTATATATTTATTTGCACTTTGTCTGCATGTATTATATTTATGAAGCTTCTTTATGCATAAACATTATTTATTAATTACACACCTTGCCTAAAAAATTATGACTATTTGTGATTACATTGCATGACTATACATGATTACTTATAAAGAAATGCTAAAAAAAATTCAACAGCCTAGGCATCGCCTAGGTGGTAGGCGGTCGTTGACCGCCCCGCCACCACCTCCCGCCATTTACAACATTAAATTTCATAATTGCAATTACTGTAGATACTGAAAATTGAGCAGCACCGCATAAGCTCAAATCCTAGAAGTGTGGAGGAATACTTTGAAACTAGGCTTCAACAATTTGATAGATTCCGAAACTGGGAAATTGAAGTAGAATAAAAATTACACCATTCCCAGTTTCAAATCATGGGTTAATACCCAACCAAGTAGTAGTAGCTCAGAATGATAAATTCATAGAATTCCATGATCTCATGGCCTGTTCAATTGTTAGAAGATAAAAGAAAAGCAAGAAATGCAGTAGTGAATGTCCATACAAAGAGCTACAAACCATGCAGTGTCTAATGTGACAGCAAGAAAATGAATTTGAAGATATAGGAAATTACTTTCTAAAATGTGAAAATTGAACAAATATTAACTCTATTCAGATGTACCTTGTAGAGCAAGCCCAAAGCATCACCCATTTTTATCTGTTCATCTGACGAGTATTAAAAGGCCATAATTATTCCCAAATAAAAAAATATCATAACTGAGCTAGCAAAGGGTACAATACCTGCAAGCACTACATCTTTCCCAGAACCCGTGGTTCCACTGCAAAAGTATAGGGTCCAAAGCCAAGTTGAAGTTGATAAAATACACAAATGTAAATTATCCACACAACCGTGATATGTAAAAACACATCGTAACAGCACAAAAGACTCGACAAAGTTAGGAAGCTCACCCCATTATATCTCGATCTTCCAAGATTTCCAGGTCAAATTCATCGAGTTCAAATTTTTTGGGCACGGTGATCGAGTGATAGTTTGTCCGAGACACTCCAATGCTTGGACGTGTTCGTTTGCCCATGTTGAATTCGCAGAGTCTGTTCAATGCCTCATTGCAATCATGGAATAAATACTCAACTTTCATCGAGTAAATTCTTACAACACCTAAAAGAAGGTATGCTAGGATTCTGTGAGTGACAATGGGAACTTCATCAGCTAGAATCTTATCTGGCAAGAAACAACAGTCGGAAAATAAGAACAAATAAATAATTTGGTAACAAAAGATGAATTGACATGTCAACGCCAGTAACAACCCTTATGTGGTCAGCATAGCAAAATAGAGAACCAAATTTGGTGATTCTTGTTTTCAGAAGATAGAATATGCTAGCAAGATGTGTATCCTAATATTATTTCAACCTTTGCTATCGTATAAGAACACTATGATAGGCAAGCTATTTCCAAATAAGTTTTGACTGATGTCATTAAGTTGCCACACATATAATAGGTGTTCCCCAAAATGTTTAGCATTAAAAGGAACATATCAGTGAAAACCTAAAGCACGACAGGCGTCATAGATCTTTTATAGTGTGAAAACCATAGCATTTTGAATGGTAAACCTAAATTTGAAAAGAAAGAAAAACATACAAACATTAATAATGCTAGCTATTTACAAAATTCCTAAAGGCCAAAGCGATCATCATTTTCATCACTGTTCAAAAACTTCCTATACGGTTCTAGGGGGGGTATTGTTCATTTACATCTATCCCAATGAGCCGTCTATCGAATCGTTGCAATTGATGTTCGATCCCGAAGAGAAGGAAAAGATCTTAGAAAAGTGGGGTTTTATGATCCAATGAAGAATCAAACTTATTTAAATGTTCCTGCTATTCTATACTTCCTAGACCCGCATTTTCTACTCTACCCCACCCCCGTTCCTTTATTAATTCATTTAATTCGAACCTGAACCCGAGTCTCGCAGACGTTGAATATACATTTATTCTTTCTCTTTCGAGACTTAATTGAACGTCGGGGCTTTCAGGAATAACACCTTCCATGGCCTAAACTGTGTTTATTCTAGATGCCACACACAGTTACCCTACACAGGAAAATTCTGTACTTTATGTAAAACTCACATTAACCCGAACGTTCGAAAAAAAACACTCAGCAGCATTTGGGGAAGGAGCTGAAACATCATAAACTGAAAATAAATTTATCAAATTCTTCCAAAATAAAATCGTGGACACCAAATCCCCAAAGAAGACGAAATAACATGCAAAAAAACTTTCAACAGAATGGGTTAAATTAAAACTAGCCGGAAGAGGACCATAGTTCTACATGGAAAAAACAAAAAGCAGCAACAAATAAATAAAATCAAATGGGCAAACAAAAAGAAGACATTTTTAACTTTGGAATCAAAGACGAACAGCAATTTGAAGGGAAGGAGGGACAGACCCACAGAAGAAGAAATGTCTGTCTTGCTGACTTGATCCCTTTTAAGCCTTTTGGGGCAATGAGCAGCTATCCAAACAAAGCCTAAGGACCCCTTGTTTGATAGAAGCAACCGAGAGTAAAACATAGTGACTCTGTTGTTGTATCTCAAGAAAGTTCTTTTCTGGTGGCATTAGCTTCGAAATTCGTAGAAATGTAACGAACCGTTAGCAAAGCAAGCGAGAAGAGGAAGTGGGAAAATCAGCGGAGCGTACGTGTGATGTCAAGAAAATACTCCTCTCTGCACTTGTTTTTTCTGTCGGGTAACATCACCATATTGTCGACACCTTTTCATTTTTTTTATTTATTATATACATTTATTTACTATTATTCAGAATTTCTTTTCAAATCATAAATATAAGATGAATTATAAATAATCGATATTGCTTTATGATAAAAAAAAAATTTATATGAAACCGTTTTTCCATATATTTACTATTCAATATTGTATTTATGTATTATAATCTACATTCTCTCTTCGTCCAATACAAATAAGTTTATATGTGTTTTGAAAAAAACTTAACAAAATTGTTGGAAAAACAAATTTCACGAAGAATTTTTTTATTTGACCTTATTAATGAGTATTTTAGTAGGATATAAACTTTTTTTCTTGGAAGTAACTAATGCAATCAATGAATATTGATAGGTATATTAGTAAAATAATAGATAAAATAATAGTAAATGTAAACATCGGTCTATGTAGTTTGTATATTTTAGACGAGTAAGGCTTTAACGCAACGATTTCACAATATGCATATTTATGATATTGATCGACTTGATTCATACTTATAATAAAAAAATATTTTTCACTCAAAAGCCAAATCAATATGTACTACACAATGTTTTTTCATAACATAAATTACATAAATAATACTTTGCAGTAAAAAAGTATTTGTGATTTGAGATGAGTGGAAAAAATATATATATAACCTTTTTTTATTTTTTTTATTTGCAATATCAATCAATATATGCTCTCAATTAGTAGTACCGACGAATTGTAAACATGGTTGAAATTTATGATTCGTTTTCCATTTAAAAAACTTTGGAAACAAAAGATTTGGTGGGGTTACAAGATGATTCCATTGAATTAATTACCATAATCCGCAAACTATGATGCCAGGATGTATGTATATACAGTAGGAAACTAGGAATATATACAGAGTAGCTACGAATTAAGTCGTATAAATATTTTCAATCTTCGATAGACTGCAATCACGCTTACTAACCAAGTTTAGCAACTCAAATTTGAATGGATCCAAGCGAATTGAGTAATTTTTAATACTGTTATAAAGAAAAACATAAACAAAAAATATTAAAAAGAAGCTAGCTCTAGCCTCTATGTACTCCAAGAAGAAGGTATTCTTATAAAATCAAGACTTTAACAATAAAATGATAAATCACCAAGTGCATGATTTAGCAAAAGATAATAGCTAGAAACAAACATTGACAACAAATACAAAACTGGAAAGAGAGTGGAAAAAAACCCATTTGAATTCGATTGATCTATCCGACATAGATGTGAGCTTGAATGGCAATAAGAATGATGGTGATTATGGCAGTGAAGATTATGGTGTGCACAAATATGGAGAGTCCACTCGTCTGCATGTTAGTGAATTCTATCGGCCTTCTTTTCCCCGGAAGTTGAAACAGAAGTCCCGGTGACAACACCACGAAAAATATTACAGCTACCAGTACTGGTGCAAGATCTACCGACATTTCTCTTCACCTATTTCTTGATATCTGCAGTTTTTGAGCACTAGAAACAGGAGATTTCTAAGTCTAGTATGTAAGATGTTGCAACATTGGGTTTGTCACCAATGTTCTTGTCTTAATCTGGCAATGGAGCCGGCAAGCATGCATATATACTCGGTCCAACTCCAGCTGGGCCACAATGGATAAGTGCTCAAACAGAAATACTTGGGAAACTGACCCATTGGGTCTAAGGCCCGTATCGTATACCAGCCTTTTCCCAATTTCTTTTTACTGTCATCTCCACCTTCTTAAATCTCCAGAAAAGCAATGGGAAAAAAGAAAAGGGGCATGCATGTGTTCAATAATTGGAAGCTTTTGTGCATACTTCCCAGAAAAGAAATTCCATTATCATAATATACTTTCCCTCCCTTTAAATCCCACGGTTTTCTTTACCCCTCAAGTTTAGCATCACATCATATGCACCCTTCTTCGTTAAGTAAAACCAATACGACAATTCTCTACTTATTGGCAAGTACCACTTCCAAAGGGTTTACCACAAACACACAATACAATAACAAGACACCACCAATAACGTTTTCTTTGTGCAAGGAGCTGTAAGAAAAACCGAGACAGGGTAAAGTATAGAGATGAGTTCTGATTGGGGACCGGTGGTGGTGGCGGTGGTGATGTTCATCCTCTTATCTCCAGGGCTGCTGTTCCAACTTCCGGCAAGGACTAGGGTGATCGAGTTCGGAAACATGTACACAAGTGGCATATCTATCTTGGTTCATGCGGTTTTGTACTTCTGTGTTTACACCATCTTGATTGTTGCCATCGGAGTTCATATACATTCAGGCTAATTTCGATTTTATGTTGTATATGTAAACATTTCATGAATTAACACATCTTATTCCAGAGTAACCCCTCCCAACTTCTTATCCTTTTCTATTTCACTTTTCTATCGAACCTTTTGTCCCCTGCTCTTGATATGCAGTGCGGGACAGAGATTTTCGAGTGAAGCTTCATAAATTAATTCTATACATTTTGTGGCTTCTTCAAGTCGTCTGGATATTTTGTCATCTTGTTCTTTTATTTTTTTTACAATCCAGAAAAAAATGATAATAACAAATTCAGTCCTTATTAAGTTGCAATTTAACAGAGTAGCCTTCATATTTCACGAACAAAAATCTCCAAACAACTGCACCAAGATTCTAGCTTTATAATTTACAGCCCCAACAATTCGAACCCTAAAGTAAGTCTGCACAAATTAAGCTACCATTGCGACGGCTTTCGCACAAACACAGCAATTTTATTTTTTGAGAAAAAAAAATGCTAGAAAGAAGTGATTTTGCCGAGAAATCAAGAGTAAAAAAAAAAATGGCAAAAAAACATGAACATGATCTTAACAACCCACAAATCTAACAGAGATATCCAAATAAAAGTGAGAAAAAACGGAAAATGGAAAAATCAGTGGCAGATACAGAGCATTGCATAGATCTTGTCCTGCAGAAACAAACACTAACGGGTGGTGGATCAGCCCGTATATATATGAACATGTACAGCGAGGATAAGTATAGCATAGAGAGTAAAGAAAATGAGCGTGTGAACTGCGATTGCCTTGCCGTTAGTCTTGATGGTGCCGAACTCCAGCTGCCGATTGTTGCCGGGTATCTGAAATAGAAGGCCCGGTTGCAGCAGCACGAAGAGAACAACTCCGACGAGTACGGGTCCCCAGTCCGCCATTTTTCCGCTACAAATGCTTTGCTTGCTGCTTTCGAGAATATGTAATGTAAGAGAGTAAAAGGAATCAACAGCCAAGGGCATCTTTTGAAAATTAATACTATTTTTGTTTTGCAACATTCAGAAGTTTTTTAACATAGATAAAAATTATTAGAGATGTTAAGAAATAAGTGGTTTTAGAAAACTGTAATGTAATAAAAATCATATGTTTATATTTTATTCATTTAGGTGACATCCTAAAAATGAAAAAAAAAAAAAATTATAGTAATAAATCCAATTTTTTTAAAAAAAAGAAAAAGAAAAGGAAAAAAAACATTTCTCTTGAAAGTAGAAAAACTTTGGCAACTTTCGAAAATAAGCAGTAAATTAATGAGGTCTTCTTTACTCTCTTTTTAAAAATAAAAATAAAAAATTTGAGTTTTGACCGCTTTATTTCCTACACTTGTGGCTTTGGCTTTGCTTCGTCTATAAAGAAAACAATGTGATTGTTATTATTAATTACATGTAAAATTAATTTAAATTTGAAAAAGAGAGTGTTAAAGTATGCTTCTATCATATTGAATGGGAATAGAGAAGAGATCGGATCGAATAGTACAGATCAGATGAGCTCGGTGATCAGATGAGTTCATGGCCAGATCAAATACTGGGATCAGATCGATGTGATGGTCAGATGAATCTTCTGATGAGTTCATGCAGATAGATTGCTCGAGTATTGTGACTTGGTTAGAAGTCAGATGAAGTTTCCGTAAAGCTGGAAGCTTGCAGGCAGATCGATGCAGATCGAAATACGAGGGCAGATCAGACTGATGAATGAAGGCTTATCGGGCTGGACCATGTTGACTTTATAATTGGGTCGTAAGTTACTGTTGACCTAAAGCCCAAGATGAAAGTCGGTCTAATTCTCTATATAAGCAGATGGAAGCTGGCCGCAACGAGAATAACAGAAAATCAAAATTCTTCAAAATATATTGAGAGAAAAGAAGAGAGATTTCGGAGGAGAAAACTAAGCGTAGATTGTGACGGGTAGATTCAAGGCTTTAAGCTTGAATTGTGTCTGTGTCTAGCTTGATAGTTTGTCTGAGTCCATCTCTGTAATAAACTCTGTTCTTGAACTTGGTTGTTTCTGTTGGTGATTAATAAAAGTGTGTGTTGCTCTCCCGTGGACGTAGGCAAATCTTTGCCGAACCGCGTAAATACTTGCGTTGTTTATTGCTTTCGCGTGACTGTGTGAGTTTGATCTGTGTGCGTTGGTTTTATCTGTTCTGGGATTGTGTTGTTGTTCTTGTGTGTTTGTTTGCTTGGTGAATTCTCGAATACCAAATAAAGGATTGATTCCTAACAAGTGGCGCCGTCTGTGGAAAACTAAGCAAAGATGGTGGGATCAATGAAGTTTGATATCGAGAAGTTTACGGGCAAGAACGATTTCTCGCTCTGGAGAATTAAGATGCGTGCAATCCTGATACAACAAGGATTGGTGGAGGCTCTTAAAAAGAAGGAGGAGATGTTCGATGAGATAAAGAACAAGGATGAATTGCTCGAGAAAGCACACAGTGCAATTATTCTCTGTCTGGGTGATAGACCTCTTCGGGAGGTGGCCAGAGAAGAATCTGCAGCGGCGGTGTGGCTTAAACTTGAGAATCTATACATGACGAAATCCCTGGCTAACCGTCTGTACATGAAACAGAGATTGTATTCCTTTGTGATCAAGGATGAGAAGAACCTTGAAGACCAGATCGAAGAATTCACCAAGATATTGGATGACTTGGAGAATATTGAAGTAAAGCTTGAGGATGAAGATCGGGCTTTGATACTTCTGAATGCTCTTCCAAAAGCATATGAAAATTTCAGAGATGTCTTGCTATATGGAAGAGAACAGACAATAACCTTGGAAGAAGTTATGTCTGCTATTCAATCCAATGAACTTCAGAGAAAATCGAACACAAACACTGAATCACATGGAGAAGGTCTTACGGCGAGGGGCAGAAGTGCTAAGAGGACATCCAGTGGAAAATACAGGCCAAAGTCCAGATCGAAGAGTCAAGGAAGATATCAGAACAGAAACTTGGGTAATATGAAGTGCTATGCTTGTCAGAAGGTTGGACATCTGCGAAGAGATTGTCCTGAAAGGAAAGGGAAGCAACAGGAAAAACCCAAGGATGATGGTACTCTGGTCGTAGCTCTACAGATGGATATGACTCAGCAGAAGTATTGGTGGTTTCTAAAGGTGATCAAAACCACGAGTGGATACTGGACTCAGGATGCTCCTTTCACATGTGTCCTATAAGATCTTGGTTTGAAAAATTGGAGGAATCAGATCAGGGCATGGTGCTGTTGGGGAATAATCAATCATGCAGAATAAAGGGCTCTGGAAATATCAGAATAAGGATGCATGATGGGATTGACAGAGTACTCACCAAGGTGAGGTATGTGCCCGAGTTGAAGAGAAACTTGATATCATTGGGAACGCTTGATGCACAGGGATATTCATTCAAATTAGAAGCATGCAGTATCTCAGTGTCTAAAGGATCTCTGGTAGTTATGAAAGCTGTCAAGAGGAATCTCATGTATGTACTACAAGGTGAAACGATTATTGGAAGTACAGCAAGTATTCAGGAACAGCAAGACAGGACCAAGCTATGGCATCTGAGGCTTGGACATGTAAGTGAGAAGGGATTACATGAGATGTCTAAACAGGTTCTGTTAGGTGGAGATAAGATCGAATCACTTGAGCTGTGTGATAGTTGTGCTCTTGGGAAATCAAAAAGAGTATCGTTTGGTCAAGGAAGTCACACAACTGAGCAACCATTGGCCTACATTCATTCAGATCTATGGGGTCCTTCTCGGACAGAAACTCATGGTGGAGGCAGATACTTCATGTCTTTGATAGATGATTACTCAAGGAGAGTATGAATATTCATCTTAAAGACTAAGGATGAAGCATATGACAAGTTTAGAGAATGGCTGCTGGCAGTTGAGAACAAGAGTGATCGAAGAGTTAAACACCTGAGAACAGATAACGGACTGGAATACTTATCAGATAAGTTTGTCAAGCTATGTAAGGAGAAATGCATTACTAGACACAAAACAGTGGCAGGAATGCCACAACAAAATGGTCTGGCAGAGAGAATGAACAGAACTCTTCTGGAAAGAGTCAGATGTATGTTGATCAATGCTTCTCTTCTTAAGTCCTTCTGGGGAGAAGCATTATCTACTGCATGATATTTGGTCAATAGGTGTCCATCCAGTGCGATTGGTTTCAAGGCACCAATGGAAAAGTGGAGTGGAACAACTGTAGACTACTCAAACTTGAGGGTATTCGGATGTCTTGCATATGCTCATCTGAAACAAGACAAGTTGGAAGCAAGGGCAGTCAGATGTATATTCATTGGGTATCTGGATGGTGTGAAGGGTTATAAGGTTTGGAACCTGGAATCAAGAGGTCCAAAGTGCTTCAACACCAGGGATGTGAAGTTTGATTAATCCAAACTGGGATATAAAATTAATACAGATGGAAAGGACAGTCAGATCAGTTTGAATGATAAACTATCGATTGAGGTGGAGTTTTCTGTGCCAGGTGAAGGGTCAGAAGAGATGCAAGATGAGATTGTGACAGCAAGAGATCAAACAGAGGATTTGAGCACTTAAAATCTTGCAAGGGACAGAACCAGAAGGGAGATCAGAGCTCCTAAGAGGTTTGGTGAAGCTGATCTGGCTTGGTATGCACTTACAGTAGCTGAGGAGGTGGAGCATTCAGAGTCAAATACTTATGATGAAGCTATGGCGAGTAAACAGAAAAACAAGTGGATTGAAGCTATGAATGAAGAGATGAACTCTCTCGAGAATAATCAAACCTGGAAGCTAGTAGACAGACCGAAGCATCAAAAGACATTGGGATGCAAGTGGATCTATAAACATAAGGAAGGAACTTCTGGTACAGATCAGATCAAGTATAAAGCAAGATTGGTTGCAAAGGGTTTTGGTCAAGTAGAAGGGATAGATTTTAATGAGGTCTATTCTCCAGTGGTCAAACATTGTTTCATCCGGATTATGTTAGCACTGGTGAACCAGCTCAACCTGGAGCTTGAGCATGGATGTGAAAACTGCGTTTCTACACGGTGACCTGGAAGAAACCATTTACATGGAACAACCAAAGGGCTTCATACATCAGAAAACCCAGAACAAAGTCTGCTTACTGAGAAAATCATTGTATGGGCTGAAGCAGAGTCCGAGGCAGTGGAACAAAAGGTTTGATGAGTTCATGATTGATATTGGTTTTGTGAGAAGCCAATATGACAGATGTGTCTATCTGAAGAAGGATGAAAGACAGGTTATCTTGTACCTACTGATTTACGTTGATGATATATTGATTGCAAGTAAAAGTAGGACAGAGATATCATCCTTGAAACAACAGCTCAACACAGAGTTTGAGATGAAAGATCTGGGTGAAGCGAAGAGAATTCTGGGCATGGATATAGTGAGAAACAGGAAAAGACAGGAGATTCATCTGAGTCAGAAGAACTATTTGAAGAAGGTTGTTCTGCGGTATAACATGAATCAAGCAAAATCTGTCTTGACCCCTATGGAACAACATTTGAAGCTATCTGCGAATCAGTCACCTGAATGTGAGGAAGACACGATGAAGATGGCTGGTATTCCATATGCTAGTGGAGTGGGGAGTCTCATATATGGAATGGTGTGCAGTAGGCCTGATTTGGCATACGCAATCAATGTTGTGTCGAGATTTATGGCTAATCCGGGAACATATCATTGGGAAGCTCTTAAGTGGATTCTCCGATATCTCATAAACACAACTGGGTTGGGGTTGAAGTTTGAGAAACAGCAAGATGGGATTGATCCGGTAGTTGGATATGTGGATTCAGATTTTGCTGGGAACTTAGACACAAGAAAGTCGTTGACTGGATATGTGTTCACCTTTTATGGCACAACGATCACCTGGAAGTCAAATTTATAGTCAGTGGTTGCTCTTTCTACCACTGAGGCAGAATTCATAGCTGTTACTGAGGCCATAAAATAAGGATTGTGGTTAAAAGGGATGATAGCGGAGTTGGGTGTAAAACAAGATCAAGTTGTAGTACACTGTGACAACCAAAGTGCAATACACTTGACGAAACACCAAGTCTATCATGAACGATCGAAACACATAGATGTGAAGATGCATTTCGTGAGAGATGTAATTGAAAAAGGAGATGTGGTCCTTGTGAAAATAGCATCAGAAGAAAATCCTGCAGATGCTATGACTAAGTCACTGCCGTATGCTAAGTTCAAGAAATGTTTGGACTTAGTTAATGCGGTGATTGAAAATTAGCCAAGGAGGCTAGGATGGAGAGCAGCATTCAACCTGAAAGAATCAAGGTGGAGATTGTTGAAGTATGCTTCTATCATATTGAATGAGAATAGAGAAGAGATCGGATCGAATAGTACAGATCAGATGAGCTCGGTGATCAGATGAGTTCATGGCCAGATCAAATACTGGGATCAGATCGGTGTGATGGTCAGATGAGTTTTCGGATGAGTTCATGCATATAGATTGCTCGAGTATTGTGACTTGGTTAGAAGTCAGATGAAGTTTCCGTAAAGCTGGAAGCTTGCAGGCAGATCGATGCAGATCGAAATACGAGGGCAGATCAGACTGATGAATGAAGGCTTATCGGGCTGGACCATGTTGACTTTATAATTGGGTCGTAAGTTACTGTTGACCTAAAGCCCAAGATGAAAGTCGGTCTAATTCTCTATATAAGCAGATGGAAGCTGGCCGCAACGAGAATAACAGAAAATCAAAATTCTTCAGAATATATTGAGAGAGAAGAAGAGAGATTTCGAAGGAGAAAACTAAGCGTAGATTGTGACGGGTAGATTCAAGGCTTTTAAGCTTGAATTGTGTTTGTATCTAACTTGATAGTTTGTCTGAGTCCATCTCTGTAATAAGCTATGTTCTTGAGCTTGGTTGTTTCTGTTGGTGATTAATAAAAGTGTGTGTTGCTCTTCCGTGGACGTAGGCAAATCTTTGCCGAACCACGTAAATACTTGCGTTGTTTATTGCTTTCGCGCGAGTGTGTGGGTTTGATCTGTGTGCGTTGGTTTTATCTGTTCTGAGATTGTGTTGTTATTCTTGTGTGTTTGTTTGCTTGGTGAATTCTCGAATACCAAATAAAGGATTGATTCCTAACATAGAGGAAAAGAAAGGAGATGAAAATTTAGTTGCAAAATAAAACGTACAATAATATTGCTATTTTTTTTTAATTACGAAAAGAAGAGATCTAATATTGTTTGTTTTATTTTAATTTATGGAATTAAAAAAAATTGCATGGAGCCTTATAATATACACACAATACTTTTTGCCAATAAAAAAAATTTAGCCAAGCAATTAAGAGTGATGAAGAACAAAGGAGCGATTACTTTTTCACGTGATTCCTTTAAAATTAACTTTATGCGTAATGGGATATATTCTCGATCGGCATTCACTTTTAAATTTATATGCCCTTTTAATATTTGGCCTAGCTTTAGATCGATCTGCAAGTAGTAGCTAGTGTTGCTTTGCTTAATTCTAATTTCTTCCAAAAGCAAATAAAAGAATGAAAGATTATGCAGGTCTGCTGATAGGCACTTCATTATTCGCACTGCTGACGCCTGGACTTGTATTCCAGCTACCAGCCAAGCAGAGGCCCGTCGAGTTCCTTAACATGACCACAAGTATGCCTTCCATGCTGTTGCATACTATTATCTATGCTTTGCTTCTTATTCTCTTGTTTGTTGTTCTTGATGTACATCTTTATGTCTAGCTACCTTAATTAATTAGCTTTTATATATTATCTTATTATTATCATATGATCTCTGCTCGATCGAATAACTTCTTTTTTTTTCGGAGATTAGTCATTATAATTATATATATGACATGGGGCTTATAAATTATTGATTTTATCGATCGATGTGTTCTTGGTCTAAAGAACATATATTATAAGAAAGAAAAGAAATTATAAATTAAATTCAAGAATATATATAATCTGAGCTGCACATATAAAAACAGATCATTAATTTGAACGATGAGTAGCTAGCTAGCTAGCTATCCCATGTACATGTGCACACCAATAGCTAACAAGAAGATACAGCTGAGAGCAAAGTAGATAATGGCATGTATCAATACAGATACACCACTGGTTTGGAAGTTCCCGAACTCCACGAACCGGCTGCGACCCGGCAACTGAATCAGCAACCCCGGCGTCAGCAGCACGAACAGCACAACCGCCACGAACACCGGACCCCAATCCGACATCTAGATCCCCCGGCCCTCTTAGCTAGCTAGCTTATAAATTTATAATTATTAAATTAATAGAGCAATACAAATTAACTGTAGTTGGCGCAACACAAAAGTTTGAAAAATGGGCTAATTAATATATAAAGATGATGATCAAGATTTGTGAAATATATAAAAGAGGTGATGGTATTAATACATGAGATCGGTCTTGGAAAAGGTGATAAATGCTACCGAATCAAGCCATCTCAGATTAATTCATGTAACGTAAGTTGGAGGTTTTGGTTGCTTTGAAGCGATAATTTCTGATTCTGCTAATGTTTGCCAAAATGTTTCAAATGAATTGTCACTTTACATATATGTTAGTTTGATCAAATTTCGTACGTCCCATGTTACTTTAATGTACGTACATATATGCAAGCAAAGAATTATTTATGCAGTAGGAATAGGATCAACTAAGAATAAAGTGCAGTTTATATTTGATTTGAAGACATGAAGTTGGCAAAGCTAGCGAAACCCATACACAGAATCCAAGCACAACGCCTAAAGCAACATGAAATTGGAAAAGGAAAACAGACATGTAGAGTCGAATAAATAAAATTCCTCCATCTACATTTAAATTTTATTTTTTTATTATATTCATCATGGATTGACACGTGTATCAAAAACCACGTAATGTAGTTATAAAATGTTACAGAATATGATCTGTTTCCTGTATCATCGTTATTCAATATTATTTTTGAATCCATTTCCGATTTATATATAGAGACACAGACAACCGGAAAAGTGGGCGTGGAAGGTATGCAAATGAATCGAATCGAGCCGAATAATGGTAAAATTTTAAGGTTCGAATTCGGCTCGATAAGAGTATATTCGAGTTCGAGCTCGATTCGAAGTTCGATAATTTCAAATATTTTGGCTCGAGTTTGGCTCGAAATGAAGTTCGAGTTCGGTTCGAAATATTCGAACCTATTCGTGAACTCTTCGGATATTATAGTTCGAAAGCTCGAAATGTATATATATTATTATATAATTATATTATATTAATTAAATATTAAAGCTCGCGAACTATTCGCGAACTATCGAATAGAGTAATTTCGGCTCAAGCTCGGCTCGAAAAAAAGTTCGAACATGTTCGAATTCGGCTCGAGTTCGATAAGCTCAAATATGGATCAAATATTTATCGAGCGGGCTCATAAAACTCACGAACAAGTTCGATTCGTTTGCACCTCTAGCGTGATTATGAGTCATTCATGAACCAGAATATGCATTAATAATTAATGTCACCACCTGTCCGCATTTCTTATTTACTTTCTACACATTTTGCATTAACTATTAAATATGATGACACGTAAAATTCGTACCAATATTTAAAGTAAAAGCTTGGTCAAGTGGACTCGAATTATGAGTCCGTATGCTCGTACCTTTTTTTTTTTTTTAAATACAATCTCGTGAAGTGATTTATCTAAATCTGATATCATATAACTAATTAATCATTTAACAAATATATGTTATATGCATTTTTTACAGATGTGCTAATTTTTGTATGTGCATTGGATAAACGTTCGGCTAAGACAGTATATTGCAAATCATGCTAGTCAAATAAATTGTAGTGGACAAACTTGTGTGACAAATTCATCCAAAAAAAAATTTTGTTAAAATAATTCGAACACATTACTATTGAGCAAACCATCGCTTACTCCACTGACTCAAATAGTCGTTAGGAGAGTTGCGTTCCTGGAAAATATATTATACTAATTACTGTTGATCGGAGTTAATGATTAGAGCATGAAAGTTCCAAAAAAAAAATCATAGTTAAAATTTATCCTCAGGAAAGTATAAACCGACAAGAAAGAAACTATATTCAATAAAAAATATTATTTTTAACTAATAAATTTTTTTATGATGGATTAAAATAAGATACCCATCTCACGATAGTTTTTTGTGAGTATTTCAAATGATATATATAAACTTACAAACCTTAGAATCGCAAATGTACTGGTGTATATCAAATAATTAAAATTATAAGCCCAATAAATTATATATTGTTTATACACTAACATGAAATAAAATAATAGGCGATTAGATTATTTATTATTTTAATTTTTAATAATAGGCGATGAGATGAAATTGGCCCTCAGTCAAAAACAAAAAAGCAAGAGAGGACAAAGAAGGTGAATGGAATGTACTGAAGCCCATTTATCTTCAAACAAGTCCAAACCATGCAAAGCCCGTGTGTGTGGTTTTTTTTTTTTTTTTTTTTTGCTATAAAATATTTTAAAAATAAATGTGTGTTCGAACTTTGGAGTTTGGATTGTATTTTTTTTTCCTATTTCTTTTCTTGTAAGAGATTTATTTCCCCTTTGACCAGTGTTTTTTTTAATATAAAAATTACCTCTCAATTATTCTTTAAAATTTATATTTGGAGAACAATTTTTAAAAACATTTCATAGATTTTTTTTACAAAAATATTTTCCAAACATATGCTTTAATTTTTTTTAGTTATAGAAATACTTAAAATTTTTATCAAATATCTGTCTAAACAGAATCAACATTTTTATCAAATTTATTTTATTAATTAATATGTTTTCTTCTCTTTAGTTTACCCGAAATAAATTTCATATTTTCACAATAATAACATTTCTAGCATGCATCTTGTTTAGACTACAGCTTCCTGTATTCTACAAAATTAATATAAAATAATATATCTTAGTTATTTATGGGCCATAGTTTTTTTCTGACTTGATAAATAGAAGTTTACCAACATTAAAAATAACTAAAAAAAGAAAACATGTGTGGAACCTCTAAAACCTCATAAATAATTTAATAATAAAAGAACATAGATAATAGATAAGATCCACTTAAGCTATTTTCCGTGAAGAAATTGAATAAAGAGATGGACGACATTAATTGACATAGGACATGTATGTATTTATAGCCATCTCTTGTTTGGACTTTAGTTCCTTATATCTCAAGATGCATATCAAGTTATGGTATTTATATCATCTTGCGTACATTTAATGTAACTTAATTTAGAGCAATCATGTCCAACAAGAAAACGTTTATTTTCAAGTTTACATACGAAATATAGGTGCCAAATCTCCATATTTTAATTATCATTTGGCTAATTATAGATCTTGTAATATAATTGACGCCTAAAAAAAAAAAAGAAATGGGGCACATATTATAGAGTGACCCTTGGTGCACACTTCAAGGAGTATTGGATAAGAATTCAAATAGTGTGACCTTTTTTCATATCGCAAAGGTCCTTTTCTTCCCTACCTCTTCAGACTTTTTGTCCACTTTTTTATTTTCTGTCTCATTTATATTTAATATTTTAAAACAATTTACACACCAACTTGTGCAATCGGGGTCCTATACACTTTGTACACTTCCTATTTCTTATTATTAATATTATTATTCATTATAATTTAAAATATTCCATGTGTATTATGCAATTCCCTCTACTCGAGTCTTGGTATGATTATGATCCTTTGAAAAGTTCAAGAAAGGGAATATCCCATCGTCCTCATATTATTTTTATACGCAATTAATTAATTACCTCTTACCTAATGGTCAATAATTTTGTGCTGATTAATAAAGAGGGCATCACCATCTTAATTAAATAATTGATTGAATAAATAATAACATAATAATAACAACAATAGTAAACAGTACAAATGGTACACTTGTATTAACATGTGATTTTTTAAGATTTTTGTGTGGTTGCTGTTTGATCTCTTTAATGCGCTCTCGAAAAATGGGCACGGGTGGATGAATTGACCCAGATATGTTAAAAGTACCTGAATTAAAACGAGCAATCAGTAAATTTATTAAAATTTCAATTTAATTACACGACAAGATCCACACATGAGATATTTGCCATAGTCAACACATAAGAATAAATGTTATTTATATTATTTTTTGATGAAATGAACATACAATAGCTACAATTCATTGCACAAATATTAAGTTATGCAGATAAATCGAACTTGACAAACTTTGTACGACAAATTTATATATTTGTAAGTCGAATCTAACTCGTGATCATGGTTCAACGTATTTTTTTAATTTATCGCGGCTAAAATTGCATTGGATGATTAAATTTATAATGACTTGATTTGATCTGACTTTTGGTTATACAAATGGGATTAGAACTCTTTCTTATAAAGTTATCATTACCCAATTTTTAGAATTTGGACAATTGCTTTAATTGCTTATACAAATGTGATTACAACGCTTTCTTTGTTGTAAAACATGTGTGTGTACTTTTGTGTATGTGGTTGGCACTCTGTAATACGGCCTCCCAACTGTTACCTACCAGCACACCCATCATTGTCGTTCCACCCCTACGGCTCTCTGTCATATTTCATATCTACTTATAATAATAAAGCGTCAATAAGTTAGAATGGGCCTGTTTCTTGGCCGTAGCTTTTCATTTCTTCCATTTCCTCATACTTTCTCTGTCCTCTGGGTCTGCGTACTTGCTGTGTCTTTTTGATTCAAGTGATCTTCCTTTGTCTCTGTTTTGGTATTTTTCTTATGCTTTCCATGGGTTTATATCTGCTCGTCTTGTTATTCTAAATAGTTTACTTTTTCTTTCTTGTTTGTACATAGATTTACCTTTTTCTTTATATCTGGGTTCTGTTTGTTGGAAAAGAAAAACTTGTAAAGAGAAAATGCTGCACATACATTTTTCGGCATGCTGTAGATGGATCTGTTATGTTTTTTCTTATATGTGTTTTTGTCAAATACTTTTAACGTCTACTGAGTTTTTAGATCTGAGTTCCTGCTGTCTCGACTTGTTTTTTCTTGTTTGTTTTCGTATGATGTACAGATATATTCCTGGAGCTGAGTTCTTGTTTGCTCAAAAAATACCACACGGTCATTTATTTAGATTTATTAGTAGTCGTGGTTGATACTGGATTGAAACTCTAATTGTAATTGTCCGAGGCTCTGTATACTTTAATCATTTCGATCTTTTGCAGACATTTTTTAATCAATGAATTATATGTGGTGTACTTGTGTCCATACTAATTTAATAATATAGTTGGTCTTCGGTTTTTAGAAGAGAAAATGGAATTTTGCTTTGCATTTTTGTTTGTTTATGTGGAAGCAACACATACATCCTTGTGTGGCTCTGATCTTTTGCGAAGCACTAAAGTTTGGATTTTTCTTCAAGCAGGATCCATTGCGCATGTGACCCAGATTATTCTTTTATGTTTGAAAATTTGAATTAAAATTCTATATAATTTCACGTTCTAAAATTGAATATATCTTTTTTTTTTTTTGCAAGCAACAATTGAATATATCTATTAAATTAAATATTAAATAATCCAGAATTGGAAAACTATGTTAAAAACGAGGCTTATTAAATCATTCTTTAATAAATAAAAAAGATATGTTACTTGATCTACTACCACAAGTGAAGCTAACTCTTCCTATCAAAACTTGGATTTTGATATTTTATCCCACATTTTTATAAAAATTTGGCCATCGGAATATTCGAATGTTAGTTTTCATGTAATATTTTTAATTTTTTTTTTTCGATAATATTTCATTGGAAAATTGATTGTTTGACATTAGAAAATAATGATATTACACAAACAATTTGCTAGCTTTTTTGGCTTCTTACATTTGCGCAATATTGGATACCTTTTTCCTTTCCACTTTTTAATGGAATCTACAATCTAGGATTTTTTTTAAACGTTCAGATTCTGTTTTCGGTTTTCAACTTACACTGATAATACTGAATTACTTTCTTTCTCCAGTTCTTTTTTTTTGTCGTTCTCCAAAATTTTTTCACTCTTCTGTTATAGTGGCATGTGTGATTAGTCTTGTAGTTTTCTTTGGAATGACATGTTTTGCATTTTAGGTTTCAATTGTTCACAAATTATGGAGCTTATTTAATTTATTGACTGCCAATTTAGTATTTAATTTTCTAAAATGAAAAAATGTGTACTTTATTCGGCCTATCTTTTCTTCCTACCTTTCTTTCTTTTCTCAATCACATTCATTATCATTCTGCTTGCACAGGTCATACTTCTGTTTCCACACCCATACATATACAACTTTATATATGTATACACACATTAATATAATGTTATAATATTTTCTTTGTTTTGTAATTTTATATTTTAATAATATCTTCACTGTTTTCTCAGGTGTCGTTTCTGAAAGGGATAACAAAGCTTTGAGTAGGTACATTTACTTTCTCTATTCCCATTTTCCTTTATATGTGCTGCCTAAAGTCTTTTAATACAATTAAAAAAACTTAAAAAAGAAGATAGTAACTAGGCATTTCTATGCCTCACCTTTTTTCTCTCTATGCAATGCATTTATGTTATTAAATCTATGTGTTTTGTTTTGTTTTGTTTACACTAAAAAATTTTGTACGTACGTGTTTCATCTTCTGCCTTCTTTTCCTATTCTTCGATTCAACATGTTACAACGTTATCTGTGTCCATTTAAACTATAGGTACACAATGATACATGAGGGGTTTCTT
Organism: Henckelia pumila; assembly: GCF_033568475.1. Taxonomy (NCBI): domain Eukaryota; kingdom Viridiplantae; phylum Streptophyta; class Magnoliopsida; order Lamiales; family Gesneriaceae; genus Henckelia; species Henckelia pumila. The sequence goes on along the minus strand of NC_133123.1, from coordinate 26,862,735 downwards.
GGTCAAAACTGGTGACTTACGTTAAATTGTTTTATTTTACAAACTCGTTAAGTTGGGAAGCGATTGTAATGAAACCTCTCATTGACATGGAGTTTTTTCCCTTGAGAAGACCAACCAATTGATAGAGAAAATCTTTAAATCGTTTTAAGCTAACCATAAGGAAAAAATTAAAAGAGAACAACAATCTTGAAAATTCATGATTTGAATTTTTATTTTCCTTTGCTTTGATAGGTTGCTTCTAACAACAGCTTGTGCTTGCATATAAACTGTATGTTGAATATATTTATGCAATACTCGGTGTTCTAATTTTATTTTTTAACGACCCAGTTAATTTTAAAATATGTTAACTCACAGAGGTCATTTTAATATTTTAGGCCAACTGCTGCTCTTTCCAAAGATTGCTGGAGGATTTCATGCTGTAAGCTAAGTTAATTTTACTTAAATAACTTCTGAATTATTAAATTTAGTTCTTTTTAACATAGTTTTTGATTAAGTAGTTTCAAAAAATATTACACTTACAAATATTTAGGTAAAACAATTTTATCTTGTAAAGAAAATCAGCTATAATGTTACAAACAGAAGAAGAAGTTGTCTCACAAGTTAATAAGATTAAAAAAAGTCATAAAAGAAAATATATTTCTTTAGAAGATCACAGATTAGCGAAAAACTTTCACCGGAGACAACAAAGGGAATTTTCAAGTTCAAATAACACCGACATTAACAATGTGAAGGGTCCTGATCCATTAAGATGTATCGTAGATAGTCCAGATGTACTACCTAACATGGAAAATTGTCAATTTTGTAATGCAAAACGTATTATTTAGAACCACCAACTTTTTGTTGTTCTTTAGGAGAAATAAATCTTGCATCAACAGAAATGCCTTCTGAATTAGTCCACTTATATCTTGGGGACAATGAATATGCTAGAGAATTCAATAATTGTGTTCGTAGTTATAACAACATGTTTGCTTTCACATCGATGGGCATACATTGTGACAAATCTTTGGCTACAAGAAATGCTGAAATTTATACATTTTGTGTGCAAGGTCAAATGTATCACTTATTGGATCACTTAATACCATCAAATAACGAGAAACCAAAAAATCTACAACTATATTTTTTCGATACTGAACATGAGATCTTGAATCGAATGTGCATTATCTCAAAATTTAAAGAAACTATTGTACAAAAATTAATTCAAATCTTGGCAGTAAATCCATACGCAAATTTCTTTCGTAGTCTAAATAGTATTCATAATCTGAACGAATTTAAATTCATTTTACAAGCTGATCTTGCCATTGACCAACATGTTTTTAACAAGCCTAATGTGTCTCAAATTGCTGCCATATGGTTAGATCCAAGGGCGGATCTAGGACTTTAGCTTTTGGGGGGCCATTTACAAAATATTGACAAAATATTAAAAGATAATATTGCACTACTCTTAACAAATATATTTTTAGCTACTCTTAAACAAATAATAATTTATTTTACTTCCAAGCATAGCTAGTTTCAAAATGAATAACCTTTTTGTTTTTATTTTTATTATAACTTTTTATTATATATATATATATAAACTTAAAGGAAAACATATGTAGCTTTACTTTCACGACGAATACCCATTTTATTTTATTTTTTTTTTAGAAATTTCTTATTTTATGTAATGCTAGGAAATTTAGAAGAAGAAAATTAGAAGAACATGGAGTTTCATTTTTTATTTTTATTAGTTTGAATGAATATACCCTTTTTTTTTTATTAGTTTGAAATTTATTATTATTATTATTATTATTATTATTATTATTATTATTAGAGAGAAAATCATAATTTATTTTACTCCAAAGCCTAGCTAGTTTCAAGATGAACAACTTTTTTATTTTTATTAGTTTGAAATTTTTTATTTTATATATATAAACTTAGAGAAAAACATATGTATTTTTACTTTCACGACGAATATCTATTTTATTTTTTATTTTTTGAAATTTCTTATTTTAAATAATTTTAGAGAAAATTTAGAAGAAGAAAATTAGAAAAACATGGAGTTTCATTTTTATTAGTTTGAATGAGTAGACTATTTTCTTTTTATTTTTATTAGTTTGCAAATTTTTATTAGTATTATTATTATTATTATCAGATATTTTAATAGAAAATTTTAAAAAAATTTATTGCAGAGACTCGAACACGCCCTTCATTCAAGGGTGGCAAATCATTTACCAATATGCTACACGGCAGTTGAGCATATGAGTGGGACAAATATTTATATACTATTGTTTCAAGAAATATATACATATATAATACAAAAAATTTCAAAATTTTTTTTGGGGGGCCGTGGCCCACCTTCGCCCTATGGTGGGTCCGCCCCTGGTTAGATTTGTTGAATCTGAACATTGTACAAGTCAACACATTCAAGTATATCCAAAAGGCAGTCAACCTCAAATTATAAAACATTATTTTGCTTGTTATGATTCTATGCAATATCCTCTTATATTTTCAAATGGAGAATTTGGATGGCATCCAAAAATTGAAAGATTAAACCGAAAACAAAAAAAAAATGATTCTCAAACCAACATGTGATGGTAAAATCATCAATAACATCCAGAATACCACGAACGCAAATGATTTTATAAACCCTCGAAACCAAGATAACGAAAAGGAAAAAAACCAAAGGTCAAAGGTATCATGTTGTGAATATTATTATTATAAGTTACAAATAAGAGAAAATGACAAATTATTATTGCTACATATTGGCAGACTTTTGCAACAGTACATAGTAGATATGTATATTAAACCGAGATATCAAGATTAGAATTTCTTAGAACTAAAGACATGCAAAATCGTTTGCAAAATGAAACATATAGTGGTTTACTAGACATTATTACAGAAGGGTGTCAAATGGGCAAAGACATTGGAAAACGTATCATATTACCCGCATCATTTATCGGAGGACCTAAAAATATGTGTAGAAGGTATATGGATGCTATAACTTTAGTGCAACATTATGGAAAACCTGATATCTTCTTAACAATAACTGCAAATCCAAATTGGCCAGAAATAAAAGCCTTGTGCTTACCTTATGATGAGATACAAAATAGACCTGATTTAATTGCAAGAATTTTTCGTTCAAAGCTCCATGTTTTGAAAAACAAATTATTGAAGAATAAAATATTTGGCCATGTCGTTGCTTACACTTACGTAATAGAATTCCAAAAAATAGGTTTACCACATGGTCACTTTTTACTTATTTTGAACAAAGCATCAAAAATGTTTCACCCAGAAGCATTTGACAGAATTGTAACCGCAGAATTACCTGATCCACATACTCAACCATATTTATTCTCATTGGTAATTAAACATATGATGCATGGACCTTGTGGTTTACTCAATCCAACTTGCCCTTGTATGAGAAAAGAAACCTGCAAATTTAATTATCCTAAAGATTTCTCAGAGGAAACTAAATACGGAACCAATTCATACCCAATATATCGACGTAGGAACAACAACAATGCTATTACTATTAGGGGTTCAAAGCTTGACAATCGTTTGTTCCTTATAATCAATACCTTCTTGCTAAATTTAATTGTCACATTAATGTTGAAGTATGTTCCACTATTCAAGCTATAAAATATATATATAAATATATTTACAAAGAACACGACAAAATTCTGTATACATTGATTTCAAATGAAAAAGATTTCACAATTGATGAAATTAAAAATTTCCAGTGTGCAAGATGGATTTCACCTCCTGAGGCAATTTGGCGAATTTACAAATTTGATCTGAACCAAATAAATTCGTCTGTAATATGCTTGCCAATTAATTTAGAGAACGAACAAGTAGTAATTTTCCCTACCAATCAATCAATAACCAGCATTGCCAATAACCCTGCAAATAAGAAAACAATGTTAACACAATTTTTTTACATGAACAAAAACAATGACCATGCTAAAAAAATGAATTGTTTATATGTTGAATTTCCTGAATATTTCGTTTGGCACAATGATTCAAAAGAATGGGAACCACGTAAAAAACATGAGGTCATTGGTCGAATCTATAGTTGTCATCCATCAGATGGCGAGAAATTTTATCTAAAGTTATTACTAATGCATGTTATAAAACCAACTTCCTTTAGGGATCTACGAACTATCAAAGGTAAATATTTCACTACATTTAGAGAAGCTGCACAAATATTAGGATTAATGGAAGACGACAACACTGCTGAAATGTGTATTGAAGAGACTGCTGCTTACTTAATGTCTGCTGCTTTACGACAATTATTTTCCACCATTCTTGTGTATTGTAACCCTAAGAATCCCAAACAACAATGGTTAAAATTTGAGCATTTTTTATCACAAGATTTTGAACAGAACAAAATTTTAACTCCATATGTAATTAAACACAAAGTTTTAGACATTTTTGCTTATTATCTTGACTTCATGGGGAAAAAATTGAAGGACTTCTTATTTGTTAATGATGACATTATGATAAGCTCTAACGACAGTCTAACTAAAGAAATACAAACTGAACGAAACATAATAATACCTACTGAAGATCTATTAGCTGTAAAACAACTTAACGAAGAACAAAAATTTGCTTACGAGAAAATTTTATATCATGTTAACAACAATTTACCAAATGTATTTTTCGTCGACGGTCCTGGTGGTACTGGTAAAACTTTTTTATACAGAGCACTTCTTGCTACAATTCGTTCAGCTGGTCATATAGCGCTTGCTACAGCTACTTCGGGCGTAGCTGTAACGACCCACTGTATCAAGACGGGTCTTTTCAGCGTGCTTATGTCCTCACTCACACGCACCCTGAGAAACTTCCCAGGGGGTCACCCATCCTATAATTGCCCCAAGTCAAGCACGCTTAACTTTGGAGTTCTTATGTGATGAGCTCCCGAAAAGAAGATGCACCTTCTTGATATGAGTTGTACATATCAAATCTTTTGTACCTCTCATTCCGGTGTGGGATCAGTTCATTCATGTCACCCGTCGCCCATTCTTTGGTGGGGTTTCCATCTTTCAGGTATTAACCACCCATATTGCGGACCATGTACCGCCCTAGGACTTTTTGGCTCCGGGTGTCACATGCCCACCAGCTTCCGCTTGGTTCGTCCCCGAACCACACCGTACTGGGAGAGGCCAGGCTTTGATACCATTTGTAACGACCCACTGTATCAAGACGGGTCTTTTCAGCGTGCTTATGTCCTCACTCACACGCACCCTGAGAAACTTCCCAGGGGGTCACCCATCCTATAATTGCCCCAAGTCAAGCACGCTTAACTTTGGAGTTCTTATGTGATGAGCTCCCGAAAAGAAGATGCACCTTCTTGATATGAGTTGTACATATCAAATCTTTTGTACCTCTCATTCCGGTGTGGGATCAGTTCATTCATGTCACCCGTCGCCCATTCTTTGGTGGGGTTTCCATCTTTCAGGTATTAACCACCCATATTGCGGACCATGTACCGCCCTAGGACTTTTTGGCTCCGGGTGTCACAGTAGCAACATCATTACTTCCCAGAGGACGTACATCATATTCAAGATTTAAAATTCATCTTGATGGGAATGACTCCAAACCTTGTAACATTAGTAAACAAGGCACTTTAGCTTACCTAATTAAATCAGCAAAGCTCATTATTTGGGATGAAGCTACCATGGCCAAGCGTTGTATTATTGAAAATTTTGACGAAATGTTAAGAGATATAATGGATTCAAATACAATATTCGGTGGTAAAACCATTGTATTCGGCGAAGATTTTCGACAAACACTACCAGTAGTTCTTAAAGGTAGCAAAGATTATATTATAGATTCTTCAATTGTCATGTCCCCTTTGTGGAACCAATTTCATAAATTGAATCTTAAGCAAAATATGCGAGCATCCCTTGATCTTTACTTTTCTTCTTATTTGCTTAAAATTGGTGATGGAATTGAGGATACTAATGAGAACGATGAAATTCAAATACCTCCTCAAGCAAACGTTCCATTTACAGATGATACAAGTCATTAAATACATTAATAGACATGGTATTTCCAAATATTAACGATGAAAATCTGGATTTCTCTTATTTTTTAATCGGGCCATACTTACCACAAGAAATGACTTTGTCCACGAAATAAATGATGTTCTAATTAATATATTTCCTGGCGAAGAGACTACATATTTTAGTTGTGATGAAAACACGAGTACTTGTGTCATACCAGACCAAGAAGAATTGTTCCACAGTTTAACTCCTCAAGGACTTCCTCCTCATAAACTAAATTTAAAAATAAATGCACCTATTATATTGTTAAGAAATATTAATCCAAACGAAGGACTTTGTAATGGTACAAGGCTTCTTTGCGAAGGTTTCACTACAAATATTATTTACGCTAAAATCTCAGTCCGTGTCCATGCAAAAAAACCTGTATTTATTCCTCGTGTAACGCTAGAAGCTCCACATGATAATTTCTCATCTATTCCATTCAAACGAAAACAATTTCCAATACGTTTATGTTATGCAATGACAATCAATAAAGCACAAGGTCAAACGCTAGATTTTGTTGGTGTTTATCTAAAAGAACCTGTCTTCTCACATGGTCAACTTTATGTTGCAATGTCAAGAGCAAAAACTATCAAGCAATTGAGAGTGCTTATAAGACCAGCAACACCATTAATACAAAGTACTGATTATACAAAAAATGTTGTATACCACGACGTTCTGGACGCTGCTAATACTTATTAACTCAAGTAAGTTCTTATCTTATTATTTGTTGTGAGGACCTCGGGTGCTAATCTCATCTTAAGGGGTAATTAATGAATAAACATCAATTCTTCAACACAATTTCGAAATCCCATAGCTAAAAATTTCAGAATTTCGAATATCATTTCATAATTCAAAAACATGCTCAAACGACGATCTTTTTTCGATCCAACTTAGATATGCTATCGTCGTATAGTTGTGCTTCTCCTTTTAAGGATAGCAATACACATAATATCGCTTTAATTGACTCCTTCAAGTTTTATCTTCCTCTTTTCATGATCAATTCCAATTATCCCCTTTGCCTCATCCGTCTAAAAAACTTCATTGTTGTATGAACATTAATCATTAATATCTTTTAACAGATCAGCTTCCCAGATCTTCACAAATATGACCCAGAACTCGCATGGTCATTGACGTCGGACAATTTTGTTGACTGATTGAGATCCAATCTTAGCTTAGTCGAGGTCGAGTCTGTTTTGTGCGGCCACAGTTGCAAACAAAATACTATCCTCTTACTGTGTCTTTGATACATACATGTTATAGCATTATGGTTGAAGCATTATGGTGTTCAACCACGATTAAAATTACTGGTATTTTTTTATGGAGATGTAGAGGCACCTCCATTTTTTAGTTATTTATTTTCCTATTTCTTCTTTCTCGCTATGTCATTAATTATAAACAGTACTTTCATTACTTTTAAATTAATGTATTCCATTTCCACTTAGCTGTAGAATAACAAATGAATCTCTTATCAATCTTACATATTTGTACATATCTTCATTAATTTCTCTTTAATTCCCTCTGTTATAATATTGAAAATCTGGGTAAAAACTAAAAAATTGAACCCTACCTAGTTTATTTGATAAGGGTTAACAGAACGGCCTCTAAATTTGCTATATACACCCATTTCAGAATTCCCAACTGGAAGCACTTGGCTTTTGATTGGCGCATAAGAAGTTTGGGAATCGATGATGGGTTACTTCAGTGAAGGGATCCGTTCTTTTGTCAATAACAGATGGTTGGTGTTCGTGGCTGCAATGTGGATACAATCATGTGCGGGGATCGGGTATTTGTTTGGCAGCATATCGCCGGTGATCAAGCGTTCTTTGAACTACAATCAAAGGCAGGTGGCGAGATTAGGGGTGGCGAAGGATTTGGGGGACAGCGTCGGATTCTTGACTGGGGCTTTATGTGAGATTTTGCCGTTATGGGCTGCTCTAATTATTGGTGTGATGATGAATTTTGTTGGGTATGGTTGGGTTTGGCTCATTGTGTCTGGGAGAGCTCCTGTTCTGCCATTATGGGCTGTGAGTACAGATTTTCTCTTCTTATGTTGTTTGATCCATGATTTTATTTTAAGTATTTGGATCATGGATCTGTTTTAGATGTTGAGTTGAGTTCAAGGTCTTGTGTTTTTATCTTAACTGTTCAAGTCCTTTGACTTTTTGATTTGTTGTCTTTTCGCGAGATTTATTCGATTCATCTGAGTGTTTTGTGGATCATGCTGTTTTCTGTGGTTCTATTGTGACCGGAGTCGTTCAATACTATTATTGATTCAACCTTTTGAATCCATTTGTTTTCCACATGTTTTTTTTCCTGATGATACTCGGATGAGTCCACCTCTGGATCTCACGTTTCTTCGTTAATTCACAAAGATATCATTTTTATATTTAAAAAAATTAACTTGATAGTGAACTGTGGATTTATCTTTACAGACGGATTACTGATTTCCATTTTCTTTTAATTTGATAATTATCTTCAGGCGGTTTTATATTTTTCATAAGTGCAGAGTCTTGCTTTAGAAAGACTTCATACATATGGAAGAGAACAGAGTTAATTTGTTCATGTGGTATCTTAAAGTAGAGATAAGCTCTGTTGCTTACTGTCGTTTGTAATTGACTGTTGACTCAAGTCCTTTTTCTTTACAAAATGAAGGCAAAGCACAACTTTAGTAGTTAGAAATTTTTTGTTTAGTATTGAACAAGTTTAATCTTTATCATCTGTTCATGTGTAGATGTGCATTCTTATATTTGTGGGAACCAATGGCGAGACCTACTTCAACACAACAGCATTGGTTTCTTGCGTGCAAAACTTCCCTAAAAGCCGTGGTCCTGTTGTGGGAATACTTAAGGGTTTTGCGGGATTAAGTGGTGCAATCTTGACTCAAATATACGCACTGATGCATACTCCAGACCACGCATCGCTCATATTTATGGTTGCGGTTGGGCCAACAATAGTGATCATTGCTCTTATGTTCATTGTCAGGCCTGTTGGAGGTCACAAGCAAATACGGTCATCCGATGGGTTTAATTTCTCAGTTATCTATGGCATATGCGTTGTTTTGGCTGCTTATTTGATGGGGGTAATGCTGGTGCAAGATATAGTTGATTTAAACCAAACCATAATTACAATTTTCACTATCATTCTACTAGTTATTTTGTTTATTCCCATTACTATTCCGGTGACTCTGAGTTTTTATCGGGAGCCAAAATTACCTGTCGAAGAGGCACTTCTACCTGAATCTCAAAAACAAGAGGCTGGCAAATCTGAAGATGATGGTCAAGAAGTCATATTTAGTGAAATTGAAGATGAAAAGCCAAAAGAGGTTGACTTACTTCCTGCTTTAGAGAGGCAAAGGAGGATTGCCCAACTGCAGGCAAAGCTAGCCCAAGCAGCTGCAGAAGGAGCTGTGAGAATCAAGAAACGAAGACCACATAGAGGGGAGGATTTCACATTATTGGAGGCATTGATAAAGGCAGATTTTTGGCTTATATTTTTCTCTCTTCTACTGGGCTCGGGTTCTGGCTTGACTGTTATCGACAATTTGGGTCAGATGAGCCAATCCTTGGGTTATGAAAACACCCATGTATTTGTTTCGATGATCAGCATTTGGAACTTTCTTGGTCGTGTAGGTGGTGGCTACATCTCTGAGAAAATTGTTACGTATGAAGTTCTATATTTTTATCTCAACGTGTATGTTTACAAATTGCTATGTATTTTTTTCTCACTACAATTATTGTATACTGCAAAACAGGGACTATGCATATCCAAGGCATGCTGCCATGGCCGGTGCCCAAGTGGTAATGGCATTCGGACATTTCTTCTTCGCAATGGGCTGGCCCGGGGCAATGTATGTCGGAACTCTCCTTGTCGGTGTCGGATACGGAGCACACTGGGCAATAGTGCCTGCAGCTGCCTCGGAGCTTTTTGGGCTGAAAAAGTTCGGTGCTTTGTACAATTTTCTCACTTTAGCAAACCCGGCAGGTTCATTAATATTCTCAGGTGTTATTGCCAGTAGCATATATGACAGAGAGGCAGAAAAACAAGCTCACAACAGTCCTCATGTATATCACAGTATGATGACTTCATTTTCAAGATTCTTATATCTCGCGGAACAACCAAAGTGCCATGGTTCCATTTGCTTCTTCGTAACTTTCTTGATCATGTCTGGATTTTGCATCATTGCTGCTGTTTTAAGTATGGTGCTCGTGTATCGAACAAAGATAGTGTATGCTAATCTTTATGGAAGATCTCTACGTTAAACTAGCTGCGATTTCTGTTTTAAACTGGGATAAAAGGTCGGTTTCTGGATATGGAGATGCCCAAGGTTGAGTAATAAAAAACTTCTCTATGGTAGAATGCTTGGAACGAGAAAAGAGCATATTAATTTGAAGGGATATAGCTGTTTTTATCGCTATTATCTTTATATATATGCACGTATTTGCTTCATATTCTTTATCGCCACCAACTTATGGTTGGCGTGGGATGCGTAGTATGCTTGGTGTTGCGTCTGCATGTTTTCTATTCTTTTGTTTGTAATATCGAAATTATTTGGCTAAATCTTGAGCTTCTGTGATGTATCCTCACACGCTATGGTTTTGATTTTATATTGCTTGGGCTTGATGCATTATGATTCTCTGTAAAATTGCTACTGTAAAATTTCTTTAGACTGTTGCCTCTTTCCTACGTTTTCTCGAATCAATTGAAATAATTTGCCGATCAGGAGAGCGCTCACAAATTTTGGCTTTATAAGACAACTATGAATCATAAACTTACACTCGATTCGATAAAATGAACTTTATTTTGTTTCTTCCCCCTTCAAGAATCATTAACTACAAACAGTGTTAGAGATTGCCTCAATTTGAAGAACCAAGAAACAAAAATAGGACCCATCTATGTTTGATCTTTTTAATTTTTTTTGGATGGTTTTAATTATTTGATTTCACTAGTACAAACGCCTTTTCACCCATTAATCTTGCCGAAATAATTAGCTCCTCTTTGCAACAATGTGTATTAAATCCGTGGGGATTTATCTTAATTGGAGTGTATGGCTGCAATCTTATTCTTTTCAGCCATTCAACAGTTGACTTTCTCACGATCACTAGATCCTCATAGTGAAGATTCCACTCATTCAGACCAAAATATGCAAATAACCCTTATTTTTTCAAAAGCCCGCGTGATAGTACAAAATTTTGGCTTTAAAAAAAAAAGGAAAAAAGAAAAAGTTCACCGTGACATTGCTTTGTTTCAGTTAGGCCCAAAATTGATATATAAGTATAATAAAATTATCGGGCTTAAGCGCTTGACCTCGTATTGGAAGCCCAAAAAACCTGAACTGAAATCGAAAGTGGGCTATTGCCCAGCCCAAATTCAAACATTAATAAAATAAAATTCGGAATATGATCTGAGAAGAATCCAGTGAAATTCAAAATCCTCGACGAAAGGGGAAATGGAAACGGAGGTTGAAGGGAGTAGAGCTGGATTCCAATTCCCATATTGGAATCCACTGAGACGAAGTTATGGACCCGATTTTCCTCTCTTCGAGGCCGGAAACTTGGAAAGAGAACTTCTCGCCAAACAGGTACGCACACTCTATACACAATTTGAGTTGATATTCAGGTATTGTTGATTTTGCCGGATGTGATTTTGGTTCTTATTTTTCTTCTCAGTTAGATGTATGGACTTTGTTGCTGTTAAAATGTACCTGAGCGTAATAACTCACTGGTTGATTTATCGGTGTAAAGTATCGAGGTTGGAGACAGTTTTTTTTTTTTTTTTGCTTCTGACGTTTTTTGGTAATTGGAAATACAATGAGTATATCTGTAAATTCAGCATGATGGATTTAGTTTCGTATAAATCAAATCTTGAAACAAAATATATGAAAGCAGCATATTTCTGAGCTTCTGAAATGTAAATAAGGGAAATATGTTATTTGAGGTCTGCAATGCTTTTTCAACGGCGGTATCAATCATCTTGTACTGTACCGTCATCTTGATCTTCTTTGTATCATATTACAATGTTCAAATTTAAGCTATATTGCTTAATAAGGTCATAAGTTATTTTTCCTTCTTTTGTGCTACACATGTTGTAACTTACACATAAAAATTTCTTTTGCATTTGTATGAAACTCCACGAAGTTTCCGCATGTAGAATCAGTTGATTTTTTTTACTTGGGTTCCTCCCAGTGTGATCTTCCTGAATTTGGTGGATAGATTGCTAAGCTGGACTAGGTTATACCTGTCATATACCACAGTAGTGAACTTCTTTGAAATTGTTTGATATTGTTTACCTGCACCTGTTTCCCCTACACATGTCATTTGAAATTGTCATTTATTTGTGAACCAAATATTTTAAAAGCATGAAAAATTTCTTGAAATTTTCTTCTCTAGACATCTTATGGAGAGAATGTTCTTTTTGTCTGTTTTCTCATAAAGTGAGCAAAAGTCTATCAAGTTGAAATTATTTCTTCTATAGGTTGCATTGGAGTTGACAGATGCGGAAAAGCAGCAGATTCGAAATTTGGAAGACGGGGGGAGCAGGTATGGTTGCAATAGCTGGTTTAGCATACATGAATTGTTTAAAGCACATACCGGATGGTAAAAACAAACTTGGTTTTTGTCTTAGCGTATATTATGCTACAAGATGTAAATATAAATGTTTTCTCATCCAAAATATAATTATATGCATTGCATTTTCTGCTTTTTGCAAATCATTTCATACCTGTGCGAAGTACTGTCAAACTAATGATGCAAAGAACCAGTGGCTTGCTGTCTATTCTAATATCTGAATTTGGGGGAAAAAAGATTGTGCATGATCTTTGTGATCGAGTTGATGTAGGATTGTAGCATAGTGTCTCAGTAGTTTCTTAATGTCATTATTCTTGCAGCATTAAGTTTTTTATCTACTCGTTCATGGCTGGTAGTAAATGAATTTGTTTACTACCTTGAATTTTTGTGAATTCTTAATATGCTCTTTATCGTTTCTTTAAATATGATCTCCAGTCTAGTCAAAATGGGACTTAGAAAAGTTTTTGGTTCACTTTTTTAATGTTTTCAAAGGTGTCTATCTAGTTCGTCGGACCTCATTGAAACTTTTTTAAGTCAGTGAAGTGTTCTGCCCAATTGTTGGTTGTGGTGCACATCTTAAATCGTTGGAGGAATTTGAAGATCACTATAATGCTCGACACCAGGCATCTTGTTCAGTCTGTTCAAAAGTGTTCCCAACATCACGCCTACTTAGCATACATGTTTCTGAATCTCACGATTCTTTCTTTCAGGCCAAAGTTGCCCGTGGATTTGCGATGGTAATTTGCTCGACTTAAATACAGTTCTTCCCAAACGCCTTTTGGATTCTTCTATTTTTTATTTTTTTTAAAATAAAATTAAAATGTCTCTTGTGAAAAAATCCTTATATAATTTATGTGCATAGTATGAATGCCTTGTTGAAGGCTGTGGTGCCAAGCTGATGAACTATAAGAGCCGGCAGCAGCATCTGATAGACAAGCATCAATTCCCTGCTTCATTTGAGTTTAAGAAAGCCAATCCATCAAAGAAACACAGGCAGAAATTCGTTCACAAGAAAGGATCAGTAGAGGCTTCCTCGGCTGCAAATATGCAAGTAGACGAAGATAGCATGGACACTCTCGTTTCAGCAGTCTCAAGACTAAGCACCTCTGATTCTCCTTCCTCAATAAGTTTTGGCCGCCGCCACACTCGAGGTTTTGCTTTTGTTCCTCGAGCTGTTGCAAAAGAAAGAAGACAACCTAGCCGTTCACCTGCTCAGACAAAGCAAGACTAGGACTTTTTTGCTTCGAAAGGATTATTATCTTGGTTCGTGAAATTCTTGATGCCGCTGTGTTTTGTAATGAAATTCAACAAACGGAAGTTAAAAGATCTTTGTGCAATGTATAAAATGCCATATCAGAAATTCAGAATATCCTTGGTTTTATTCAATCTCGACAGTCAAAAGTCAACCTATTTGGTGCAGGCTGGGATCACACGTTCAGGTTATTTATGTTTCAAAACGTCTTACAAGCCTTTTACTTGTCCCAAAACGCTATACATTTAGCTAAAGATTGAACCTACGACATTTATTTTATGTTTAAAAACTTCTATCTTTGAAAAATCACTAAGTTTAAAGTTTTTGTAGTCTCATCAAAATATATGGACCCGTATAGGCTAACAGCCTTCACATATATTTCTTTATTGTAATTATTTTAAAATCAACTTGTTTTAACGTGTTGAACAATCATTTCTTGACAAAATCAGTAAAATAAATAATCAAACAGCATCAGCAGGAGTTGGAATCCGAGCATTAATTACAAGTTATGCTCATAATCTCAATTGTCAAACACAAAGAAACGGCAATTGCCAGCAGGCTAACAAGCAGGACTATCTTCCAGGGATTCCGGAGCAGAAGCAAGCACCAGCTGTGGCTCAACCACTACACCTTCCTTTCTCGCTTTTCTGCGTTCGCGTTGCAACCTAAAGGACTCCCTCTTCCTTGCTCTGTAGCTCAATGGGTTTTCGGGTTGAACAATGCGTGGATAAACACTGATCTGTGGATTTCACGAAAAAGATGGCCATCGCAATCTATTCAATCAGAAGAAAAATAACATATTCACATGCAAAAGTTGATATAGATGAACCTTCTTCTTATCAGGTCCAAACTTCTCAAATTTGACCAGCCCATCAATCAATGAGAAGATAGTGTGATCCTTGCCAATTCCAACATTTTTTCCTGGATGAAACTGCCAAAGTCAAGAAAATTGAACTCAACAACTACAAGAAAGCTAAAGAATGAGGTACCAAAGAAAGCTAAATTCAGATAATACAGATGAAGTTTAGAATATTGGCAGGGAAATGTTAATGCCACAGTTATGTTATCAGCTAAACCAAATAAAAAACGCAGTCCATTCACAGAATGAGATCTAAATATGGATTTATGAACTTGAATACAAGTATATCTGTTGTTCAAACATGAGACATCGCATGCTTCATTCATTAGATAGAATTCACGTAGCTGGTTGTGGCTTCAAGCAAGCAAAACTAAGGCCCTTTCCATATCCCATTCATGCTACCATACAAGATTTTCCAGGGGTGAGGTTCAAACCTTGGTGCCGCGCTGGCGAACGATGATGGCACCTGGCTTAGCCGCTTGGTCGCCGTAAATTTTGACTCCAAGCCTCTGGCCGGGAGAGTCCCGTCCGTTCTTTGTGCTTCCAGCTCCCTTCTTATGTGCGGACTCAATCGTCAAAGGAGCTCTAATCGGAAAAGAAACAGAGAAATTTCGCCCTACGCTTTGAATCGAACCAAATTCTCCTCTCAAAAAAGCAGAGGAAGAGCTGGAACCAATGGATAGGCCATTGAACGCCCCCACCAGATTGAAACTTAAGCTCGCAACCGCCATTGCTGCGAAAATTTTGAGAATGTTGGGTTTGTGGCTGCTGCTTACCTTTCTTATCCCCACAGAGAGACAGTTAACGGGCAATGGTACACTAGTGTACAAACAAATAGCTTGTACATGAACTCGTCGCAGCAGATTATTGCCCATAAATGTAATAAAATATAAAATCAGATTTCGGTTTTTTAATAATTCAAAACTAACAAATGGGCTGGTCCATTCTGGTGGGTCAAGAAATTATTAATCTAGCCCATTTTTTTGGGAAGGACCTAACCAACATGTTTGAAATAGAATGAGCGTTGATAATAGTACTCGATCGAACCCCGCAAAACTTCCCTCGCAAGTACCTTCCTCTGTACGCTCCAAAATATTGAAAATCCCGCCTCTGAATCTTTCCCCAAATTTCAAAATCTTTATTTAAACCCTACGCTCTTCCCTCTCTGATTCACGATTCAAACTTCATCATCTTCTCTGGTTATTTTAGCTGTATATTATTCATCCGAGATGCCTTCCATGCCTGAAGAACCCCTCCTCGCCCCCAACCCAGATCGATTCTGCATGTTTCCAATTCAGTACCCTCAAATCTGGGAAATGTACAAGAAAGCCGAAGCCTCCTTTTGGACGGCTGAGGAAGTTGATTTGTCCCAGGATCTCCGCCACTGGGACGCTCTTACTGCTGATGAGAAGCATTTCATCAAACACGTGCTCGCTTTCTTCGCCGCCTCCGACGGCATCGTCTTGGAGAACCTCGCGGGCCGATTCATGAAGGAGGTCCAGATCTCGGAGGCTCGAGCCTTTTATGGCTTCCAAATCGCCATCGAGAACATCCACTCCGAGATGTACAGCCTTCTGCTCGAAACTTACATAAAAGATTCCGCCGAGAAAAGCCTGCTCTTCCGCGCAATCGAAACCATCCCCTGCGTCGAAACAAAGGCCAAGTGGGCCCTCCGCTGGATCGACGGGTCAGAATCATTCGCGGAGCGAATAGTGGCCTTCGCTTGTGTTGAAGGTATATTCTTTTCCGGAAGCTTCTGCGCCATCTTCTGGCTGAAAAAGCGCGGGCTAATGCCGGGACTGACATTCTCAAACGAGCTAATCTCGAGAGACGAAGGGTTGCACTGCGACTTCGCCTGTTTGCTATACAGTTTGCTGAAGATGAAGCTGAGCGAGGAGAGAGTGAAAGGGATAATCGCAGACGCGGTGGATATCGAGCGGGAATTCGTGTGCGACGCCCTTCCCTGTGCACTGGTGGGGATGAACGGGAATCTGATGGGGCAGTACATAGAGTTTGTGGCAGACAGATTGCTGAATGCTCTGGGATATGGAAAGCTTTACCATGTTCCGAATCCATTCGACTGGATGGAGCTCATTAGCCTTCAGGGGAAGACCAATTTCTTCGAGAAGAGAGTTGGGGAGTATCAGAAGGCTTCGGTTATGTCTAGTTTGAACGCAAATGGGGTTACCCATGTTTTCAAACTGGACGAGGATTTCTAACTTGTACCAACTCTTTACTTAACTCTTTGATTCAACTTTTATGCTAAATCTTTCAAGTTTGATGTAAATATGCTTTTGCATTCATTTAAAATTTCTATGTTTTTCCCTACATTGTTAATGCTCTTGTTGTATGGCACAAAATTAATGTTAAAATATTGGTGTGAGGCTTAATTTAACAAATGGATTAACAAATGGATGGACACAAGTTTTATCTGTTTTGATTCTTGTTAACAGCTGGCATCTTCAATGACTTGGTTAGCATTTTAAATCAAAATACGAGATGCACGAATTTATTTGGGTATGTGAGTTCTATTTCAAATTAAATTATATATAATTAAAAAGTTTAAATGTAATATAAGAGTAATACATTTTACTTAGCATAACATGTTTACAAGGAAAGATTGAAAAAAAATATAAATTTGCTGGTGGAAGAAGTTCAAATTACCAAAATGCCCTCCGGCTTCATAAGTCAACGGAAAAGGAAATGGCGGCAAACGATCACCACCAAGAGTTGGGCTGTGGACAGAATCCAATCCAACACCACAAAACGACCAGAAGCTTCAGCTCAGACGCGGCCGCTAAATTATATCTTCTTCCGTTCCATCCATGGCCGCGATTCCTCTTCCGACGCTTCATTACACCGAGAATTTATCCCCGATTAGTTTCTTTTCTCGTGCGACGAACAAACGTTCAATCAAGATTTCTGGTGGTTTTCAGTTTAAACGGTTGAGGAAGAGTAAGCGTTTTGTTTGTCGAGCTGCTTCGTCTGTTGTTATTCGCGATCTTGATGCGGATGACTTCAGGCATCCTCTTGATAGACAAGTAATTCAGGAATTTGGTCGTCTCTTTTCTTTTTGAGAATATGTTTCAATTCGTGTTTTGAGATTTTATTGTGCTGTCTGTGTTTTGTGTGTGGATTTTGATTCAGAATACGTTGCTTTTGAGAGCGATTCCAGGGTTAAACGAAATTGGAAAAGCTTTGTTGGGTAAAGTAATTCCTTTCGGCTGTGATTCTTTGTTTTACAGTTTGTTTCTAGTGTAAATTGGAGACTGACCGTTTCTTTCCGATGATTTATTCTTTTTAATTGCAGGTACTGTTGCGGAGCAAGTCATGCTTCTTGAGAATATAGGGACATCTGTTCTTGTATCTGAAAATCAGGTTATCAAATTTAGTAAATAGCAGTTTTAACATATATACACGGCAGTTATGACATGTTTGAATTCTGAAAATTAGGATATTGATTGGCTTGCTATAGTTGTTCATACGCATTCATTTTTCACCTTCATTTACTGACTTTATTGGGTTTTACTTGTTTTAACAGCTCCCTGAACTTCATCAGTTGATGTTGGAAGCCTCCGGTATACTCAACATTGAGCCACCTGATTTATATGTGCGACAAAGTCCTGTACCCAACGCTTACACTCTAGCTATTAGCGGGAAAAAACCATTTGTTGTTATTCACACGAGCTTAGTGGAGCTTCTGAATAGGAAGGAGTTGCAGGTCATTTTTTCTCGTTTAATTTATAGTTGTCTGATTCTATCAATTTTCTTGTAATTATCGAAATGTCAAGATTTTGAGCTTAGTCGTGTAGATTTATGATTGTGGAGAAAGAAAAGTATTCCACTTATTTATATTGTTTTTGTCATATATAGGCTGTTTTGGCTCATGAATTAGGCCATCTGAAGTGCGACCATGGTGTGTGGTTAACATTTGCTAATATTCTTACTCTTGGAGCCTATACCCTGCCTGGTAAGAATTTGCCTTTCAAGCTGTCAACTTGATTCGAATTCAAATTTTCAAGGTCTTATTTAGCGTCTTGAATCTTGATTAAGTGTGGTTTTCCATTGAGTCATCTGATTAAAAGTTAGATTTTCCATATGATGGAGCTCTGTACAGAGTATATTTGATTTTCAGTGAACTATTTTTCGATTGCCAATCTGGAAACCAAAATCATCCTTACCATTTGACGAGTTCCATTGTTTTGGTTACAGGCCTTGGCAATCTGATTGCTCAGAGACTTGAGGAACAACTTTTCCGCTGGCTTCGGGCAGCAGAGCTCACTTGTGATCGTGCAGCCCTTCTTGTTGCTCGAGACCCAAAGGTAGGTAGATATATTAGTCTGACTTATACTTTACATTTGTGACTTGATAAACTTATTTTTCGCTATCTTTTTCTTCCAATGTCCCCTACAAGAGGTGATCATCTCTGTTCTGATGAAATTAGCCGGTGGCTCCCCCTCCCTGGCAGACCAATTAAACGTTGATGCGTTTCTGGAGCAGGCTCGTTCTTACGAAAAGGCTTCTTCCAGCCCGGTTGGGTGGTATATAAGGTCACACTACTTACCTTTGTGGCTTTGTGTGAATTTTATTTGTCTGTGTATGGCTGTAAAATTAAATTATTCAGCGTCAACATTGTACAGGAATGCTCAAACACGGCAACTTTCCCATCCGCTTCCTGTTCTGCGTGCTCGGGAGATTGATGAATGGTCTAGGAGTCAAGAGTATAAATTACTTCTTCAGCGTTTGAAGTGGGTGAACTCTGTCGTTTAGCATCTTACTGTGACATGGAATGGAGAAAAATTCTTGAGTTTTGTACAGGTAAGTATTATAAAGTTTGATCATTTGATGGCTAATGAGATTCATTCTGTTTCGACATTGCGATGCTGTCGGAGCAAATTAATTCCCCTGGTTTCTTCTATTCTTCATGCAGATACTTGAACACAACAAGATAGATAAGAACGAAGGCCCATGATTTGTGGTGCTCGCTTCATTTGTGGCTGGTGTATTTGTATTTCAAGTAAAGACAGTTTCAGTGGGTATCCGTATTTGCCAGTGCAGCTCAAACAGTCGGTACTAGATAAGTTATCACCGGTTCTTGGCAACTTATACACACAGTGCCAGAAAAACCCATTATATTGTCAACTATTTTGAATTTGGAAGTCTTAAAAGAGTACCCATTTGTGGCATATCTAGGATTATCACTATTCTAGCGAACTTATTTCATTATTCCTTATAATTTAACATATTAATTTTAAACCATGTTTTGAAAATCAACCACTTAATCATACAACATGCATCTACCAAGTGTTAATTACCTAATCATAGTGGGTGTATTTATTATACTGAAAATGAAGTAGCATTGACATAGTCTTGTGTACATCGGACGGTAAAGATTTACTTGTCCTGCCAAAAGAAAATGTGGAAAAAGCTATTTGCCCATCCAAACGTCATTGAAAAATCATAGTATTTCTTCCAAAAAAAAATAATAAAAATAATTTTTTTAAAAAAAAAACTCATAGTAGCTCCCTCGTTTTCAGAAGGGCAATAAGTAGCAAGGCAATCAGAGAAGCACCGTTCAGACGTGATATGTGCCCGCGTGAACTGTGTAAAATGACAGCATCGATGACAGGGCCACAAAAGACACCATCTTCTCTTTGTTTAGTCGTATAGCTTTGAAAGCTTATGATTGTTGGATTTGGCTCGGATACCTTGAAGGTCAATGAGAATTTCTTGGCCGATCCAGTTCCATCACTTTGGATTGTGAAATTCTGGCCTGTAGATCCTGCTAAGACCCCAACCGTAAAATCTCCGGTGCACGAGTCATTCGCATCTCCAAGCATGAATTCCAAGTCATAACTGGACTCTTTTGAAAGTTCTTTTGAAGTTTGTACACCAGCAGAGACTCCTGAGACCAACTCAATGGCGGACTTGCCTTCTGGGACGTAGTAGCTTTTAGAGTCTATGTACTTCACGGTTCCCATTATTGTCCATTGCTGTAGAGCAGATTCAATCAGGCTTGGTTCTGAATCTAGGAGAACTCCCTCATTAGTTCCCTCCAGGAAAGATGGCCCAAATTCAAAACCACCGTTGGGCAGAAGATTAACTGTTGTGGATAACAATTAACAAATCATAAGTTAAAGTCGAGGTGAGAAGCTTTTGTGTTCAGTGAGAAATATGAAAAAGTGGAAGCATTAGCACATAACTTGAATGTGCATCTACTTTACTACTGTTCTTCTGTATCAAAAATAACTTTAAGAAAGTTATGATTAGATTCAAAACAACTGAATTTTGTGAAACAGCACCTCTCAAAACTCACACTAGAATGACTTGATCTAGGCGTGAGTATATTTTTTCAATTTCCATAAAATATATTTATATGGCCTTTGAAATTACTTTAACAAGAAGTATGTCAAACACATCCTTCTGGCCGACAAAACCACAACATATTTCGGGCCAGACATGAAGTCTTCCCACGACGCATTTGGACACAGTAAAAAAATAATGGACAGCTAGCTTTCATACAAGTTGACTACGCTGGCCTAGAGTCAGGCTGAACCAATCACGGCCTTTGCGGTCCTCTCAGTAACGGATCCAAGACAAAAGAAAACGAACAAGATCTAAAGATACGAAAAGTAGTACCTTTATCTTGATTTAGTGTTCCAATGGTGTTGAGTAAGAGATTATCAACCACCGGCCAACATGTAGAATTGGTATCCGCATCAATAGCTTGACTTTGGAGAACTAAATTTATGGAATCTCCATCTCCCCAGCTCCCTATCTGTTGACCATAAACTTCCCATGATTCTTTCCCGTATTTCCCAGAAAAAGAGAACTGTGCGGAACTGTCAGGAGCTGAAACCACGAGGCTGGCATTTGACTTGCAGTTCTGGCCAACAATAGTCAACGTGAATGTCAGCAGGTACTGTAGTGTATCACCTTTTGCAGTAAACGTTTGGTTGATTTTGCCATCCTGACCCAACAATATAGCATGGCCCTTCCGGGGAGGAGATAGATCTGCCCCAACGGTAGCGTACTCAACGGCACCTTCGAATGTCCATCCGGGAATGGTGTTGTTTGCGTCTAATGGAAATAATGGGGAAGTGGGGTCTTCCTTCCAGTTGGAAGGTGGGAGCTCGAAATCTGGATTCTGCAAATTATCTGAAATATAATAAGAAAAAGTTAGAATCTTGATGTTTGTTACTAGGTGGGGCAGAATGCATTTCAGACAAGGCGAATAAAAGTTCGTTTGATTTACCTGCAGAAGCAACGGCCACGAAGATGGATGTGAAGAATACTGCTGTTAACTTCATCTGATAAGAGAGGACCCAAGATTTATTCATGTTGCAGATGGATAATGTATCAGTCTCTGAACACCCCAATGGTTAAAATGTAGCCTCCATATATATACCAGATCTTTTGGTACAGAAATCAGAGTCGGGTCAAAGTCCGGAATCAATAATCCAATGATTAAGTTTTATTTTGGCATAAAAAAAATACTTTTTCAATCAAATAGGCGTGTTTCATAAAACTGATATATGAGATGTCATCACGAGAGTTCTTATTGACAATTTAATTGAACTTTAGCCGATGGAAAATATACCAAATGCATCGAGCTATTTTAATGCGAAAATAATGACCAAGCAGCAAACTTAAAACAAATAATTCTTCAACTTTTGAACCTCGAATTTTCTTGCAACCTCGTTGCACAAAAATTGCTATTTTTAACACTAAAATGAAGTTATAAGATAGACTGATAGAGAACAAAGATAATTTCCAAGAATAATTCAAATTTCTATGTATTATGACGAGTCCATGGTCATTTCTAGATAAATAATATGCATAGCTCCGTTAAAACCTGCACAATTCTTCAGCCGTAAAGATCTGGATCAGAACAACGGGCAAGAATGAGCTGAAGCTTAGGAAACCAATTCTACAACTCCAGTCCTAAGCAATCCGACTTGCCGTACTTGAAACCGATCTCTGTTTAGTTCAACATTCAGTTCTAGGGACTGGTATTCCATCAGTCTTTGCCAAGTTCAAATCAAACCTTTTTTGGTTCAACGTTCAGTTCTAGGTTTATGGTGTGGTGTTACAGTTTCTAACCAAGTTTTGAATCCACATTTTCTAAACCCATGCGATCAAGTATCAATCAGCACCCACAAGGCTCCATCCTGCTGTTTTCCTCAAACTTTCTTCCTTCATCATCTTTCTTCGCTTCGTTACATCGTCCCATCGTCCACACTCTGCATACATATTAGACAAAATAACAAAAACCCCATGATTTTGTGGATCCAGTTCAAGAATTTTCTCCACTGCTCGTTCAGCAACCTCAATATTTCCACAATTCTTACAGGCACTCAACAGCGCTCCCCAAATCACAACGTCAGCTTGCCAAACCATTCCCTTTATTAACTCTTCGGCCTCCAAAACCTGCCCTCCTCGCCCAAGAAGGTCCACCATGCATCCATAATGCTCTATTTTGGGTTCAACACCATAAACAATTTTCATGGAATTGAAAATTTCGCGACCTAAGGACAACAACCCAGCATGGCAGCAAGCAGATAAAACACCAACAAATGTGATGTCATTTGGCCTTACTCTTTCTTGCTCCAGCATTTTGAACATCCTGATGGCTTCTTCTGCATGACCGTGGACTGCCAGACCACAAATTATTGCATTCCAAGTAGCAACATTTTTTTCCTTCAAACGATCAAAGCATTGTTTTGCTTTCAACAAAGCTCCATTTTTCACATACATGTTCACTAATGCAGTCCCAAGAATCACTCCCAATTCAATACCTTTCTCCTCGATATAAACGTGAATCTGCTCTCCCAAATCCAGGCACCCCGAATGTGCACATGCTGACAAGACAGAGGAAAGCACGATTTCATTAGGTTCAAACGCATCTGAAAGCATAGCATAGAAGAGCCTGATGGCTTCCTCGGCAGAACTATTCTGAGCATACCCACAAATCATAGTCGTCCAAGTACTCAAGTTCCTGCAAGGAATGTCATCAAACACCTTTCGTGCATCGGCAAGCCCGCCCGAAACCGAATACGCCCGTATCAAACCATTCACAACGTGCAAATCAACGTCCAAACCAAATATCAAAAGATGGGCATGCACCTGTTCACAACATTTGATCGAATTCATGTTCGAACAAGCCTTGAGAACAAAAGGAAAGGTGTGTTTCCCGGGTTTAATGCGATGCTCTCGCATTTTCTTATAAAAAAGCAAACCTTTATCTGGGTTGGAGCTACCAGCTAGAGCTCTGATTATAGTGTTCCACATGAACAAATTCGGTTCGGAAGTGTGGTCCAAAAGTTTGATAGCATAATGAATGTCTCCGGAAGCAGATAGAGCGCAGAAGTTGAGCAAGCGACTTGCAGCGTAGGTATCTTGTATCCGTGCTCTGGTGACCATTTGACATTGGATTTGCTTGAGTTGGTCCATTGATTTGCATTGGTCCGAGAGAATAGAGAGAGACGAAGATTTTACCGGTGGAGGAGGCGGCGGTTGATGCAGAGGCAGGTCACCGATGTTACGGCGGCCGGCGACATCAATGAAAGCCGGTTTGCGCCGGAGCATAACCAGTCCCCTCCCTTTGTCTTAATGGATTGGGCCCAAAAAGATGAAAAGGAATTGTGATGAGTTATAAAGCCCAATCACCAATTTATAATCACGCATGTGCATTTTTTGCATTTCAGAATAATGTCTCCAAAAAAATATTATACTTTTTTTTTCTAGAATTAGATTAGAAAAAATAATTATGAAAGATAATGGTTACTACTGGATAAAAAAAAAATTATTGAAATATGTTGTTATAATAATTTTTAGATTGAAAGAAAGAAGTAGGTGCGTGATGCAATTTTTGTTTATTATGACAAATCCGGTAGTGGTAGTGACCTTTGAATTCCACCACCTGTTTTTAGAAAAAAAAAACCTCGAGAGTGTGCACTAAATATTTATTTATTTATTTACATGTATATGTAATTGTATCCGATCGAGAGAGATAGATATAGCCGAGAATTTTATTTTATTTTATGATTCTGAACAGGCCGGCACTGCAAGCTCATCTGTGAGAGAGAGAGAGAGAGAAAGATGCCGGGACTGAGGGCACCATCTGATTATACAAACGACCCGCCTCGCCACCCTGCTCTTGTTATTAATTCCAAGGTGTTTTCTTTCTTTCTTTTTTTTTTTAAAAAAAAAATTATTTTAAAGAATCAGATTGTTGATTGAATTGAGTGGAGCTTGAAAAAACATCTGAATGTAATTGGCTTAGGAACCCTTCAATGCGGAGCCACGACGTTTTGATTTAGTATCGTCTTATGTGACGCCTGTGGAGTTGTTCTACAAGCGCAACCATGGACCTATTCCAGTTGTGGATGACATTGACAAGTATGTATCAAGGAACTCCTCTATTACTTTCTTTTCTTTTTCAGATTTTACGGATTCTCTTCTTTCTTTGGAGCAGATATAGTGTTAGTGTCACTGGTCTCATACAAAATACAAAACATCTCTACATGAAACATATCTGGTGAGTCACTCCTTCTCATCAACTATGTTGACAGTGCTTGATATATGCACCTTTGAATGCCAGGAACCTTCCGAAATATTCTGTCACAGCCACTTTACAGGTAGGTGCTCTTTTTTTCCTCTTCTCCTTCAACTTTGTTTTAGATTTCTATTATCATTACTTGACAAAACATATTCTTGTAACCATGTATTTGGGGGAAGTGAACGAACAACCGCCATCTCTTATTTTGCTTCACTTTACTTCTACTTTCCCCTAAATGTTATCTTTCTTTGTTGCTTGTCGCTCAGTGTGCTGGAAACAGGAGGACTGCTATGAGCAAAACTCGAAAGGTGAAAGGTGTTGGGTGGGATGTTGCTGCCATAGGAAATGGTTAGTGTACGTTGAGATGATGGAGTTTTGATTCTGTTACAAGTTTGTTTATCTTCTACGCTTGGAATTTGAGAGAGTACTATGTTTATAATATTTTAATTTGTAAATGATTGTGAACTGATCTCATTTCCCTTAATTTAATGTGTTAAATAATGTTAAATGCAGCTGTTTGGGGTGGGGCCAAATTAGCAGATGTGCTTGAACTTATTGGAATTCCTAAGAACTCTCATGTTACACCATTTGGAGGAAAACATGTAGAATTTGTAAGCGTTGACAAGTGTAAGGTAATAAATAGTACACATTCTATAACTTATCATCTTATCAGTTTTCTTGGTGGGAGAATGTCAATTGTAATGAACCAGCACGAAGAGTGTTAATGTGACCTATACTTTCATACAGGAAGAGAATGGAGGTCCTTATAAGGCATCAATTCCATTAGCTCAAGCCACAAACCCTGAAGCTGATGTTTTACTAGCTTATGAGATGAATGGAGAGGTACTCTATACTTTGTTGGCCCTTAAAACAAGCACAGTTTATCATACTATTCACTAAATTTTGTCATTGCTTTGACTTTTGTTATCCAAATATTTTATCATTTAGAAGTTTGATCAGAGTTGCATAGTGTGTAGGTCACTCATCAAATCATTTATTTCTCTATCTAACCTGTATGTGATGGTTTTGTTATGTAAGGCTCTTAACAGGGATCATGGGTATCCATTGCGTGTTATTGTCCCTGGTGTCATTGGTGCTCGCTCTGTCAAATGGCTGGATTGCATCAACATTGATGCAGTGGAATGCCAGGTCAGAAACTTTCTTTTCTTTTCTTTTTTCTGATGAATAATCTCACCTTTATGTTTTGAAGTTTATTGTGGTCCTTTACAGGGATTCTTTGTGCAAAGAGATTACAAAATGTTTCCACCTTCAGTGGATTGGGATAATATCAACTGGTCTACAAGGCGGCCTCAAATGGACTTTCCTGTTCAGGTATCGCTCCACTTGACCTGAAACCCGTAATCATTTTCCATGTTTTAGTGATCACTGGAGTAGAGCTTTTAGCCAAGATGAGGCGTGGAACTCTTGGTTAATGCTACAAATTATCATCACGTACAAACTCGCCATCTATTGTTGCATTGAACTCCATGATTTTCCAGTAAGTTCAATTATGTGCTGCTTGCAGTGTGCAATATGTTCTCTGGAGGACGTGCACATGGTAAAGCCTGGAAAGGTCAGTATGGTATATGGTTATATCAGAGATGTCTATGATATTATGTATGGTTATAATTTGAATCTTGGTTGCTAATTATTAGAAATACTGCGTGCCAATTGTCAGATAAAGATCAAGGGTTATGCAGCTTCTGGAGGTGGTCGTGGCATAGAGAGGATCGATGTATCTGTAGATGGTGGCAAAACCTGGTTTGAAGCTTTGAAATTCCAGAAACCTGGTGTTCCATACATTTCTGATGATGCGAACAGCGACAAATGGGCATGGGTGCTTTTTCAGGCCGAGGCCGAAATCTCTCAGGGAACCGAGATAGTTGCAAAAGCAGTATGTTACAAATAATCTCTAAATACTTGGTATTTATAAAAGGTTTCATTTTATTTGTGAGTTTGCGTATGTCCAACGAATATGAATGCTGCTCTGTGTCCAGGTGGATTCAGCAGCAAATGTGCAACCTGAAAATGTTGCAGTGATTTGGAATTTGAGAGGGATACTCAACACCTCATGGCATCGGATTAATGTTCGAATTGGTCACTCAAATCTGTAGGCTAATTAAATGACAACATATCTCTTATAGTTACAACAGAAATGATGTAGGGTGTTTGTCTGGTATTTTCTGTTGTAAATATATTTTATCACTATTCACTATGCATGAAGTGTATTTTCTCCTTCATATATAATCCTTTTGCTCTGTTCTTTGTTTGCCTTGTTTACACAATTGCGTGATTGCAATTTATTTGCTTAAAATTAAGCAAACACAACGAAAAACAATTTTACATTGCTTCGCTATTTTCTTCTGCTCTCTCAAAAAAAAAAAAAATCAACTGATCAAATGTTATATGATTAATTCAATCTGTTTAACATTCATTTTAGGGCTCACGTGTTTAAGAGTTGAGAAGCAAAGGAAGTTTGATGCTATTTTTGTTGTGATAAATATTGAAATGGAGATTAATATATGCAAGCTATATTTTGATCTTCGATCCTAAATATATTGTTTTAGGGAAGTCAAAGTTTATATTTAGTTTCATGCGCAAGATTCAATAACGTGGGCAACAATGCCAAGTGTGACAGACAACTTGAGCATACAAAAAACACTTTTATTTAGTAACGAATTTACTATTTAGTAATGATAATAAATGACTCTTCTGTCCAAAAAAAAAAAAAGACTCTTTATCAGCCCAAGTATTGATTCGTTAATAGAATAGGGCGGCGGGCCCAATTACAATTACTCTATAACTCCACCCGATTGATACCGCACAACACCATGAAGCTAGGTAGCTAGGCAGGGCGTTCACTCACTGATCGATCGAGGTCAGAAATGAAATTTGTGTTTGTGTTTTATTTGCAAATGGAATCTCTTCTTTTCATAATCGCTTCTTCTCAACGTGTTATTGTTTGCCGGTTACATTTCGTGATTTTGTTTTGGATTTGCTTCCACTTTTCCAATTCTTACTTATTTCAGTATTGTATTGTGTATATGTGTTATTAAATCAAATCATTTAAAAAAAAATAAAAAAATCAAAACATCATCATCTTGTTTTGTAGGTGATTGACTGACTGACTCCATGTTTAACTCTATACCCACCGCTATGAAGGTTGTACTAGTTGCTGCTCTTGTGGGTAAACTTGCGGTTACCACTGCTACTTATTATGACAAGCATCATCATAACAAGGCTGAACCAGTTGATGCCTGAACCCGTTGATCAACTACTCCAGCTTCAAGCAACTCATATCAAGCTTATGGAAGAATACATTCAGCTCACTATGCAAGAGATTGATTGAAGCAAATCAAAAGTTTCTCTGAAAAAGGAACATGTTTGACGATTTTTATCACGAAAGCTAAGAAAATCCTTCAATTTACCATTCAATATTTTGAACATGTTTCTTCACACATAGTTGGTGCTTTAAAATTTGTTTCTGAACATGTTTTCTATTTCCAATCAATACACATCATATTCTACAACATTATTTACTTCAACTTCACCATCGACATTCATTTCACTCGCCTGCTTCGGCTTCCAGTTTATCTGTATCATATAATCGTTCCTCAACTCTGTTTCTTTGTGGTAGATTGCCTCCATTCAACTTAAAGGTTAATATCATGCTCATTCGCCGGTAATGTCTATGAAGATTCACATATGGTGCAAAAGAAGATCAAGTATATATACAAATGCATTCTCAAAAGCCACCTTGAAGTCGTCCCCAAAAACTTGTTACTTCGGACCCTCGAATTCAAAATTTAAATACCCTTCCTAACCTTAATTTCTAATGTCTAAAGTTTAAGATAGACTAAAACTTTCAATAAAAATAAAAGTCCACTGTACAAGAAATGAGAATTCCCTAATGGAGCAGGCAGGACTCGAGCTTTTTTACTAAGACCATGAGTGAGGGATCTCCTTGGCAAATTTCTCTCAGTAGCTGCAGTCTTTTCTCTACCCCAGAGATACAAAGGGGTGAGTCTAACTCTGACATGGTCAAGGCCTGTTTCTTGTACTGTATTAGTTTCACCAGCATACCCTGTCAACAAATTGAAACGGATATGAAATCACATAGCAAGAACACCCAAAAGACACACAGCATATTCCTATTTTTCCCATGTGGAAGGTGGCAGTGCCTTCTTTCCTCGTCTCATTATCAGTTTCAATGAAACAAAAGACAGAAATGACAATACCACTCCACGACATGGTTAGGGGGAGCATTGAAACTGCTCCCTAATAGAAAAGGATTCAAACATGAATCCTGTTTAAAAATATTGCACAGATAAAAATTCTAACAGATTAACATATGCCGTGGACATCCGGCATGCAGAATTGAAAATTTTATCCGAGTGATGTAAACTTCCATTAGGTGCCAAGCAGTTAGCATACCTCATGTTGCTGTTTGCGAGAATAATCTCGCAACAGAAATTTTACAAGCTTATTGCGCAGTGAGAGCATATCACCAGAAAGATTCTGAAAAATGAAACATGAAAGATGGTGCAGAACCAGCGAAAATGCCACTGAATTCCGGGTTGCAGCTTTGTCGAGAGCACCAGAGACCCATGATTTAACATAAGCTTCCAAAATCCTCTCATCATCCTGCGCACAAGTGAACTGCATGAGTTTTACTTGTGTAAGAGACAACCCAATCGCCAAACAACGATTCGAAGCAGGAACAAAATCCAACTGGTTTAAAGAACTGAGACTATGGCAGACAGAAATGCAATTTAACTTTGTAACGTCTCTTACAAGCAACTCATGAAGCTTTATTTGGAAAATCAACAATCAACAGAAATTTTCAGGACTCCTTTCAACACTAGCCCTTTGATTTAATGGCAGGCAAGGTGCCCTTGTCTAGATGTTGGTTGTGCTTTGTAGAAAGAAAATGCTTTTAAGCCGCAATTAATGAGAAGAAATTAACAATTCTTGAAAAACAATGAATTAAAAAGGCTACTGGTTTCCACTAATGGCCATACAAATCCAAAAATATCTCTTGATAACCAGATGATTATCAAAAACCTTAGGAAATGGTAAGTAGAGGAAGCTTTTATGAATTCCATGCTGTCTCCGATTTTTCGCATGCTGCCTCTGATTAATGAGAAAAAATTAACAATTCTTGAAAAACTATGAATTAAAAATGCTACTAGTTTCCACTAATGGCCATACAAATCCAAAAATATCTCTTGATAACCAAATGATTATCAAAAACCTTAGGAAATGGTAAGTAGAGGAAGCTTTTACGAATTCCATGCTGTCTCCGATTTTTTGCATGCTGCCTCTGATTTCCCTAGATAATAGTTCATATAACATGCTTACAATATAATAGATAGGACAAAGGAGTTTGCAGGTAATACCTCAACTGGTTCAAGATAGCTCTCAGACTTTGTTAAGCATAGATCCAAAGGAGGTAAAAGTTCAAGAACATGAGCATTAGACAGCGCATTCCAAGTGGTAAGTCTTACAGAAGTTTCAACAGACCGATTTAAATATATCGCAACTTGTCGAACAAATATGATGTCGCCATAAGATTCGGCAGCAAATTGCTCTACCAAAGTTTCGATAAAAGTAGAGTAATTCTCATGTATGTCTGACTCAAATTTAAGGGGCTCCACAACCAAGTTGTCACCCAAATTAGCAAAAATCTTCTCATCAAGGAGTTCACCATACACTTTCTGTAAACTCTCATAAATATCCCTGCTCTTTTCATCTTGAAGAACATTCATTCCAAAATGTAATAATACTACAGACAATGCGTGCAGTTTCCAAAGAATTGGGACGGATTTAACAGGGGAGAAGGCCTCATAGGTACAGAAATTAGGGATTGCTTCGATACATAAAAGAAAAAAGAGTCCACCTTTGGTAACTTCAATCGAGTTGTGAGATGCATTAGGACTTGCATTTTTCTCAAGGTTACTGGACATTGCACTGAGAAACCAATGTGCTGGAAGATGCAATCTCTGGTAAGCCCACTCCACTATCAAGGAAGTTGACTCTTGAATGACCATGTTTGGTGGATCAACATCTTCATGAATGGTCTCCAAACAATGGCCACCTCTCTTTGTTTTGTGGCTAAAATGATTGGTTTCTTTCTTGGCTTTTAATTTCTTCTTTACACTGAGCCACCTGTTTTTGAAGTGAGCAGCCAAAACATTTGCAAATAATAGGTAATCCTCTTCTTCATAATTCCACCCAAAGGGCCTAAATCCTTTTCTAAGACACAGGAACTGGCGGATACTGAAATCGAGATGCTTCAGTACAGGAATCTGGAACATGAAATTCAGTAGCTTATCAAAAACAGAGCTATTCCCTGGACCCACAATCAAACTAGCCGCAAGGGCACAATTTATCCTTTGCATTAAACAGCAAATCTCATCAGCATCTAATGAGTCTCTTGCGGTAGAAATTTCAGAAACTTCAAGTAAGTAAGTGAGCAATCTTGCATCTTGCTGAGCCAACAGAGTTTTCAAGGACCAATATCCTCCACCAGAAGCACCCCAGCCCACACCCACTCCAGGAGCAGGGCCACCTCTGCCAAATACCTCAATGTGATGCATACTGTGACATTCGTTGATGATTAATGTCATCAAAGTTGTCAGTGTACCACTCACTTCAACCATAGATGACTTGAGTATCCCATCAGCAAGAACTTTATCGTCCCTCGACAGGATCGGATAATTAGATAGTGCCTCATGACTTTTAAGGTTGGCATGCTTGATCAATTTATCAATAGAAGCGACTACTTGGATCAATCCTTGAAGGCAACATGTAGAATATATTGCTATCAATTGTTTGTTTTTGAGTCTCAAATGAAATAAATGCTCCAAAACAGAACCATTTACATTACTTTCTCCAAAAGCACCCATGTATCCATTTCTGATAATTTCAAGCCCAATCTTCGGTACAAACTCTGGAATCCATGGCAAATTTCCATTTGTCAAACCAGTAGTATCCACTGGGATCACAGCTTTAAGCACACTTGAAAGCATACTCAAAACAGATGAAATGACCTGTAGCAAAGAATATACTTCTGGATCCTGCAAACTGCGATAACATTCATCTTTAGCTTGGAGCCCAAAGAATCCGGATACACATGGAATGGTTTTCACATGTATCCACTCAAGGGCATGATCAATGATAGGGCCAACGTGACTCCAAGACAAAGACTCTGTATCTTGAGTAGCATTCTCCACTGTTTCATGCATGACAGAGTAGAAATTTGGAAGTCTACCAGCTAAAACATCGAGAAGAAGGTATACTTCCTTTGTGATGGCAAAATATTCACATATCGCATCATTTTGAATTAGTAGCTCAATATTAGGTACGCTCAACCATATACATAGTGATGCAAATAGGTCGGAAAAGTCAGAAATGCAATATCCATATCTAATGCAAACCTTCCAAAAACGCAACTGCTCAACCAGCAAAGCAGACAAATATTTGCCTGCCTCTTTGCCAGATTTAATCAATTGGTCAAGAGAAAATGGATATCTGTACAAGTGCCAAGTCACCTGGCGAAAAATTCCATTCTTTATGAATGTTAAGCAAGTCTTCTTCTCAAAACAAGCCAATACCTTCAAAGCACCAAGGGAGGAATTAGAAAGGGTTTTTGTGAGATCAAACATTGAAAAAATTAACACAATTCATTGAGAAGAAGAAAACAAGGTTAAAACATTAAACGGCCAGTTCGAACCTTTATAAGCTTAACACTTTTTATCTTGCAAGGGTTAATTTCCATATGTTCTTTCAGGGTAAATCTGTTGGCAACTGTCTGAACAAGCCTTTCACAGTTCATTATTGCAGCAGCACATGTTGGGGAGTGTCTTGCCATTGCAATCAATATAGAAATTAAGCATTCTTCCAACGGGGCGGAAGGATCTGTCTGACATCATAAGAGTTGATGATTCAATTTTAAGACAGTATTTATCATGCATGTCGCCCAACAAAATCACCTGATGGGAAGTCCAAACTTAAAAGTTTACCTCCATGAGATAGCATATCCGTGGAAGAATTCCCATCCTAATTAGACCAGCAGCGATATCTTGCCCTGCAACAACAATATCATCCTGAATAGTGCGCTCATCTCCGGATTCATCACCCGATTCTTCACCGATAAAATCAATATTAGAAGGCTTGGCACTATACTTCCAAAAGCCACCACGAAGAAACCCAGATATAATATCTGGCCTACTTCTAAATACAGGAGCAGTAAAAACATCATTTGAATGAGTTGAAGCGTTCTGAAATAAAATGGATATCATCAGTTTATGGAGAAAAAATTCAATATACAGGGAGGGAAATCCACTTTTCCAGAAATGCACTCCACCTCTGAGATATCAAATATGATTTCGTTCATGTCATAGCTCAGTGCACACTGAATCGCTTTGGCACAAGCAAGGATTACCGAGTTGTGATTATCATCAAGAGACATTCTACAAATTGGCATACATAAGAAAGCATCGTCAAAATAACTCAACCATATTTTTATTAAAAAAAAAAAAAAAGAAAGAAAGAAAGATAAAGGAACTTGACGTTTAGACAAAGACAGAGACGCATGAATGTTTCACCTCTTTCTAAATATCACAATTCCAACACATAATACAACTTAGGAGGCCATTAACAAAATTAAAAGTTATGATTGAAATAAATATTTTCATAATAATCGAATGAACTTGTTCTTTTAGACACTGAAGCAGGACCAACTCTGAATAACATTATAAAGATGACACGCTAGTGAAATAGCTGGCTCATCCCCAGTAAACTAAGAGCAGTGCAGATACCAAACTATAGGATAAGTGTTACAAAGTCATCCACTTGAAGCTTGGGCTGATAAAATCAGTTCAGTGAAAGAAAACTGCAAGCTTTCAAATCATCGAATGAACCAGACACCAAAAAAAAACACACAAAGCCAATAGTTCACTATACGCTGATTAAATGGAAGAAATTAAGTTAATAAAACTAAGCATGTATGAATGATGCACTGAAGGTCCACCTTAGAGATAAAGCTAGCTCTGGTTCGGGACCAAGAGCAAAAGCCCATATAGCCTCCCAGTCATCCAAAAAATAAGCA
The DNA here is from genome assembly GCF_033568475.1 of Henckelia pumila. Classification (NCBI taxonomy): domain Eukaryota; kingdom Viridiplantae; phylum Streptophyta; class Magnoliopsida; order Lamiales; family Gesneriaceae; genus Henckelia; species Henckelia pumila. The sequence goes on along the minus strand of NC_133123.1, from coordinate 26,828,365 downwards.
CCGGCTGAGTTAGAAGTAAATTTAAATTGATTCTGACAGATGCTGCAAATTGCCCGATCAAGCACACCTGCAATCAAATGTAAAGCCAAAGTGCGTTGCCCAGGGACCTGAAACACATGCATGAAAAGCATGACAACATAACAGGGAATGGTTGTTTTTTCAAAAGTAAGTAAGTAAAAGTGAGGTGCCAAGATTAGATTTTGCTAACCACACTTCTAGTTAGAGCAACTGCTTCTGCTATAGTGTAACCAGCAGCACTGGGGTCACCTTCAGTCCGAAGGAAATCGCGCTCAGAGACAGTATCTGCACTGTATCCACTTTGAGACAAGAAGTTACCTACGATAAGATAAAATTATAACCATCACAAAAATAATAATAATACTCTAAATTTAGTGATTGTCATATATAATTGCATAAACTTGGGAGGGTCTGGGAGGAGCTTCATCATACAAAGGGAGTTCCGATAGGAAAATTTGAAGAAGACTTCAATTAAAGCGCACCACACATGTTGTCATCATCATCATCACACTGTCACATCTCGTATCTCACTTGACCTACCAACTTCAACAAGCACCTGTTGTTCTTGTCTAAGAATGCTGATTTTACAGAACTCTGTTACCTACAACCATAGGTACCTTGCGCTTCTAACTTAAGGATGTGATGCTACAAATTAATTCTAATATACAGCACAGAATAAACTAGAAAATTATCTGACTGGTTTAACATAATCCATGTTGTATTTACTTGGCAGTTAGTTGTTCATATGGTCCATCTTTGAATTTTCTTAGCCATGCAATGTGAGGCGTTTCGTTGATACTAAATTACTAATCTCGAGATGGAAGAGAATTCTGCAATGCCAAAAGGATGTTCTTTTGAGTGGCAATAAATAAACTCAATTATTTATAAACAGAGATTAACTTAGAATCAACCATAATATGCATTAACTTATTCATATTATATTATATTATAACCAAAAAGGTGGGTTAAGTTTTGTTCTGCTGGCTTACAGCTTACCAGTGTCATCAGTGATATTACTGTCAATAATATTCCCATCCAAAGAAAATCTCAATTTCTGGACACGCTCCACTCTTTTACTCCAAGCATTCCACAAGCTATGATCTTTTTTATCCATATCCTGGGTAACTTTATTTTCTTTGGAAGTAGGTTTGTCTCCAGGATCTAATTTCTCAGGCTTATGAGAGTTGCTGCAATCAAAGTTTACAGATAAGCTACACGAGTTCTCCCCTTGTTGACCACTAACAGCTTCAACACCCGTGGCTGTGTCTGACAAAGAAAACTTCAGTTTCTTTGCTTTCTCTTGACTCCTTCTTTTAAGGGCTTTGATCAAATCTGGACTCAATTTTGCCATTATTTCACCTTGTGCCTCAGCAATCTCATCAGCAGACATCTTTAGCAACCGAGCACGATTCTCTGCATCAATCTGACTCTCAAGACTGTTCCCATCAATCTGGGTTGCGTCGAGGAATTCATTATCAGTCGCCATCCGCAATGGATCTTTAATATTCCCGGGCATGTCATTCAAGAGAGATGGAGAAATGTCATTCCCAATAAACTGCTCTCCTTCACAACTATTGTAAGAAGTATGGCATAGCTTTTCCTCCATATCATAAATTTGTGCCCCTATGTTGTGACAAGATACTTCATTCACTTTATTGCTAACTCTCAAAGGATTCAAATTACTTTCTAATTTCCCACGCAGAGAGCTGCCATCATTTTTTAGAATACCTTGCCACCGTCCAAAATCTAAACTTCTCTTTTCCTTTCTTTGTATTGGATTGGCCACATCAGCAGCCAGGTCACTCCCATTGAAATCTTCCTCGACGTCCATACACGAATCAAAATCATCATCATTGTTAGCCTTAAAGTTCCCAACTTTTGGAGCCCAATGCTGTTAAAAAAAAAAGAAGCCAAATTATTGATTTTGATTAAAGGTAAAACGTTGAAACAGAAACTGTGTTAACAATGAACACACAAAGATAAATTCTCTCCCGTCATAAGTGGACAAGGCGAATTCCAGCATCCACAGCTCAAGAATAACTTGGTCAGTGATGACACAAACGGAAAAGCCATAGTAGCAGTAAAGGAGTTAGGAACAGAAATAGGCAGGCATACCGGGCCGTGAGAGCGATGACGGGCCACGGGAAAAGATAGAACACTGGGCCTAGGAGTGGAAGATGGCCAAGTTTGCTGGTTGTCTGAGAAGCCCTTTTCAACAATGCCACCGACCAGCGGCGCGGCGTCTTGTTCAGTAACATGGAGTGGGGTTGCTCCTAATATATTGGATTTTCGGTTTTTTGTTCCTTCCATTTCCCCTTTCTTCACTGTGAGTTAAGTTTGTGTATTGCCCGACAGCAAGCAGTGAATGAGCAGCTGAGGTACTCCCAAGTTTTACTATCGATGGTACGCCGGAACCAGTGTGATCACGTCCAATTCAACGTAAATCCCTTCCGCCGATGCAGCCGACGGGTGCAAAAGATTAAGAGGAATTTGGGTTAATTTCCTATTGTTCCCCCTATATCCTTGCTAAAAAGTAAAAACCCTCCCAAAACAAACTATTTCTTTTTTCTTTTTTCCTTTTTTACTTAATCATTATATTTTTTTAAGTAGCTTTTTCTTTTTTTTATTGAATAAAAAAATCGATTCCGATCATCTGAAATTCGTCATCGATTGGTGATTTTACGATAAAGAATATTTTTTTTGTGATATGTCTTCTAAAGCTTTCTCTTAGGTAGCCACAGTGATTTTGCTTTCTCTTAAATGAGATATATGCAGGTCGCATTTTTAACACGAATATTTGATCAAACTCAAGTCGTGAAAAAATATTATTTTTCATTATAGATAAAAATCGGATCGATTCATTTCGTTTTGTGAAACAATTTCATAAAAGACTTGTTCTCTGATTAAAAAAAAAAAAAAATCCACTCCATCTTTTAAACATTTTTCCGGACCATTCTTAGGCTTAGTAGGCTTAGTTTGGAAGTGAGGAAAGAAAAGAAATGGGACAAGTGAAAATAAGAGAGCAGAAAAGAAGAGAAAATATTTGTCTTCCCTTCCATTTTCTCTTCAATTTTAAAAAATTTTCCCTTCCTCCCCCTTAAAATCTCTAAAACTACCCACTTTTTAAAATTTCCTTTATTTTCTTATCTACTCCATCCAAATTTAAACTCTCAAATGAAGCCTAAACTTTTCTACTCTCAGCTCTGTGAAGATGTATAGGTTCTTGAATTGTTTAACGACCGACTATGTTGATATTTATTATGTGTTTGTTAGATAAAATGAAGTCAATAGCCAATGCCTCTCAGGTCCGTGAAGGCCTATAAGTTCTTGATTTGTTTGACGATTAGCTATATTGATGTTTATTATGTGTATGTTGTTAGTGTAACGCTCCACTGTATCAAGACGGATCTTTTCAGCGTGCTTATATCCTTACTCACACGCACCCTGGAAAACTTCCCAGGGGGTCACCCATCCTATAATTGGCCCAAGTCAAGCACGCTTAATTTTGGAGTTCTTATGTGATGAGCTTTCGAAAAAAAAAAATGCACCTTTTTGATATGAATAGTACATATGAAATCTTTTAAGTCCTCCTCAACCATGTAGTCACATACCTACACAGTCTCAGAATCCCTCTCATTCCAGCACGGGATCGGTTCATTCATGTCTCCCTCCGCCTAGAAGCCTACCAGGAGCCGCTCATTGTCCGTGCAACCTCTTGGTACCGGCGATCACTCCCTGCCTCTTCAGCCCCGGGCGTCACATGCCCACCAGCTTCAGCTTGGTTTGTCCCCGAACCATACCGTACTAAGAGAGGTCGGCTCTGATACCATTTGTAACGCCCAACTGTATCAAGACGGGTTTTTTCAGCGTGCTTATGTCCTCACTCACACGTACCCTGGAAAACTTTCCAGGGGGTCACCCATCCTATAATTGGCCCAAGTCAAGCACGCTTAACTTTGGAGTTCTTATGTGATGAGCTTCCGAAAAGAAGATGCATCTTCTTGATATGAATAGTACATATAAAATCTTTTAAGCCCTCCTCAACCATGTAGTCTCATACCTACACAGTCTCAGAATCCCTCTCATTCCAGAACGGAATCGGTTCATTCATGTCTTCCTCCGCCTAGAAGCCTACCAGGAGCCGCTCATTGTCCGTGCAACCTCTTGGCACCGGCGATCACTCCCTGCCTCTTCAGCCCCGGGCGTCACATGATTGTGAAACCCCTATCCCACATGGAAAAAATTATGGATTTAAAAATTGATTTAAAACGAGCTACAATGGACTTCTATAGCAACTTGAGTTAATCATTTTCGTAAAGCGAGGACGAATACGAAGTAGTTGCTATAGGGGCCCATTGTACAGTCGAGAAGGCACGGGCCTGGGCCCGGGGCGTGACAGAATGGTATCAGAGACGGTCACCAGCCGGCAGACCCCGAAAAATAAGTGATATGCGGGACAAAGTGCTACGTGCGTGGGAGCCACCTCTTAAACCTGCAGGGCAAAGTGCTACATGACGAGAGCCACCTCTTGAACCCATAGGAGCCACCTCTAAATTCCCGGTGCTGGTGGATCGAGAGGTCAGGTCGGACGAGGACGTCGCGTTCTGAAGGAGGGGTGATTGTGAAACCCCTATCCCACATGGAAAAAATCAAGGATTTAAAATAGATTTAAAATGAGCTACAATGGACTTCTATAGCAACTTGAGTTAATCATTTTCGTAAAGCGAGGACAAATACGAAGTAGTTGCTATAGGGGCCCATTGTACAATCGAGCAGGCGCGGGCCTGGACCCGGGGCGTGACAGTTAGATAAATGAAGTCATTGACCAATGCTCAAATGGATAAACATTAGTTAACCTTGTATCAAAAGATATAACATATATTCTAAGGATCTCGGTGAATAATATACGATACTTTGTATACTTTCAAATATTTTCAGATGAATTTTGAAATAAGTTATTGCATTGTTTGGTTATTTTTGTTATGGAGGTAGGTGGTCTTTTTTCTAGTATTTTGATAATTTCATGACGACTTTGCTGCTTTAACCTTAGAGATTTGATGTCGATGTAGATGAGTGTATTGTTGTTATCCATAAATTCATTAAAGCAGTTTTTTCTCGTTGAACACGTGTGATTGTCCAAGTGCTTCTTTATATGCTTCCAAGAATGATTTTTTTTTCTTATTATTTGTGCAAGGTTTTCTGAGATCACTGCACGATGATTTTCAAGTAGGTTAGCCTTCAAGTCGCTTTTAACATTATATGAATGAATACAAAATGTTCGATGAGACGATGATAATGCTCAGATGGGCGGTTTTAAATTACATGTCCATCGGTCCTAGTTCATGAGAGTTTAGCACCCATAAGGTTGGCACTTGTGTATATATATATATTTGAAATATTGTATGTTTCACGATTACGTTATTGATGTCAACTCGATATATCTATTGTGGTTGGCATTTGTATGTTTCATGATTATATTCGTGATGTCAACTCGATATATTGGGTTCATTGATCATATCAGATTAAGAAAACTACCTTTATAATACATTCAAGATCAAACTGATCATAACAAATCAAGAGAACTATCTCATCGATTAAAAAAATTGAGTTGTCCAGTTAGATTGTAGAATAAAAATGAGTTATATATTTATCATTAAAATATATATATATAGATTGTAGAATAAAAATGAGTTATATATTTATCATTAATATATATATATATATATATGTATATATATATATGAATACAGGTAAATGTGCATAACAAAAAAAGTCATTGGCCAATTAGATTACAATTTTTTTATGAGATAGACTATCAAGAGTATACACCTGGAAAAGGTTTTCGAAATATAAAATTTCAACTTACTTAGACAAGGCCTGTGCTCGGCCTTCTTCAATTTCCAATGACATCATTAATTTGTGAATGTATCAACAGGAATTTCCTATAATCAGTCTAACATTGTTTCAAAGCCTCTACATTTCACATAGATTGAATTTTGAAACATAATCTTGTATCCTTCAATTATAAAGGTAGTGAATATGTTTTGTAGAGACCACGTCAAAAGTCGTCATCTTATTTTTCTCCATTTTCAGAAATTAGTTCAAACACTTATTCATTTTAGAAAAAATTGGCTGCTTACAATACTTGGATGTGGACGAATGTATGAACGCCAATATATATGCACGTGATAGAGAATTGATCGAAATTCATCTGTCGTCTAAATTCTTCGAAGTGAGTGATAATGAGATGATTCGTTTTTCATTAATGTTTTGTTGAGGATATTAATTTCTGTTACTGTTTTATTGATTTCTGATTGTTTTGAATGATTTGAGTGAGGTGAGTGACTATGAAAGAGATGAATACTAAGGAGATGGAAGCCTTGATAGAGAATTGGCCGAAATTCATCTATCGTTTAAATTCTCCGAAGTGAGATGATTCGAGGATTGGCCGAAATTCATCTATAGTCTAAATTCTCCTAAGTGGTGATAATGAGATGATTCGTTTTTTTTTAATTTATGTTTGTTGAGAATATTGATTTTTGTTACTGTTCTATTGATTCTGACTGTTCTGATTAGGGGTGTTATAGAGCCGAGCCGAGCTCGAGAAGCACACTACTCGAGCTCGAGCTCATACTCGAGCTCGATCGAATAGTAAAATATGAGCTCGAGCTCGAGCTCGGTTGTAGTTCGAGTACTCGAGCTCGAGCTCGAGCTTTTATATTATATATATATATATATATATATATATATATATATATATATATATATATATATATATAAATTAAAAATATATTAATAAATAAATAAATATTATATTATATATTATAAAATATATAAATATAATAAAATTAATTAAATATTATAAATAAATATATAAATATTATAAATAAATTAATATATAAATATAATATTATATTATATATATTATATTTATATATATTTATATTATTTTTTAATATATATATATATATATATATGTGGCTTATCGAGTAGCTCGCAAGCTACTCGATCACATAGTTTCAAAGCTCGACTCAAGCTCGATTGTATGCTCGAGCTACTCGAGCTCGAGCTCGAGTCGAGCTTTGACCGAGCGACTCGCGAGTTGCTCACGAGTAGCTCGGCTCGTTTACACCCCTAGTTCTGATTGATTTGAGTGAGGTGAGGACTACGAAAGAGGAAGCCTGGATAGAGAATTGGTCGAAATTCATCTATCGTCTAAATTCTTCGAAGTGAGTGATAATGAGATGATTCGATTTTTTAATTAATGTTTGTTGAGGATATTGATTTTTGTTACTGTTTTATTGATTTTTGACTATTTTGATTGCTTTGAATGAGGTGAGGACTATGAAAGAGAAGAATACGAAAGAGATGGAAACCTGGATAGAAAACTGAATGAAATTCATCTATCATCTAAATTATCCGAAGTAGTGAGTGATAATGAGATGATTCGCTTTTTTATTAATGTTTGTTGAGGATATTGATTTATGTTACTGTTTTATTGATTTCTGACTGTTTTGATTGACTTGGATGAGGTAAGGACTATGAAAGAGATGAATACGAAGGAGATGAAAGCTTGGATAGAGAATTGGCCAAAATTTATCTATCGTCTAAATTCTTCTCTGAAGTGAGTGATAATGAGATGATTCGTTTTTTTATTAATGTTTGTTGAAGATATTGATTTCTGACTGTTTTGATTGATTTGAGTGAGGTGAGCACTATGAAAGGGATGAATACGAAGGAGATGGAAGTTTGGGTAGAGAATTGGCCAAATTCATCTATCGTCTGAAGTGAGTAATAATGAAATGATTTATTTATTTTTATTAATTTTTGTTGATGCATGATATTGATTTTTGTTACTGTTTTATTGATTTTGACTGTTTTGATTGATTTGAGTGAGGTGAGGACTATGAAAGAGATGAATATGAAGGAGTTGGAATCCTGGAGAAAGAATTGGCCGAAATTCATCTATCGTCTTTGAGTGATAATTAGATGATTCGTTTTTTATTAATGTTTTTTGAGGATATTTATTTCTGTTATTGTTTTATTGATTTCTGAGTGTTTTGATTGATTTGAGAATCATCACCTTGTCATCTCCAGCTATGGCTTTTCCTATCTGTAAATGTATTCATTTATATATTGATTACTTGAGAAGGATTTTTTTTATTTTTTAATTCAAACTCGTGCTGATACAAATGAAATGATTTCACATATTTATACTATTCAACTTTTTAATGAAGTCTTTTTCATTTGAAATCAATGTATACAAAATTTTGTCGTGTCCTTTATAAATATATCTATAGATATATTTTATAGCTTGAATAGTGAAACATATATCAACAATAATATGACAATTAAATTTAGCAAGAAGATATTGCATGCAAAAGGACACTAGCATATATATTATTTAAGAAGTTTTTTTTAAAAAAAAAAATACATAAATTTTGCAATCCTATTTATCTGGAGTTTAAAATTCAGTAATTTATTTATTTATCAATAATTATTCCAACACTCATTGCATGCAAAAGGACACTAGTACATATATTGTTTTTTTCGGTTTTGTGCTATGGGGAGAGAGATTTGGAAGGTTCAGGCTTTCAGCCCCTGTGGGGAGACTGTACGCAGCTTGCTTGGCATTCGTTTATCTATTCGATAAAGATGGCAAACTCACGAGCCTGCTAAGTGCTAAGAGGCCAAACACATTTGAGTTACAAGATATTTAAGATGAACCAACACCAATTTACTTAGCTCCTCAGTGAAATTTTAAACTCAACCCAGCTAAAACTGCTTCAACAAGAAGGAAATTAAGCATGCAATTTTCTGAGCTCAAGAGGTGATAAACTCGCTCATTGAATTTTTTTCCTGCTTGTATCTGAGGCTTTTACAGGGACAAGCTACCAAATTGCATGTTCCACTTCTCGTACGTACCGAGTTCATTCAATGAGACTGAAGGCCTCACTTCTTGTAATGCTTTCTCGAAGTCCTGGACGATTTAGAATTTGGATTAACCAAGAGTTAGATAAAGCAGATTAATCACTTAGAATGACAAGTCTGAATCGAGTATCATAACGAGGATTACCAGAAGATTTACTGGTCTCATATCCTCCTTTTTCAGATTTGTAATTTCAATACCCTCTCTGAGAGCCTCTCTAAGAGGACCCATGGAGGCATCTTTCACCAAGTTCTTCATGTCAGATCCCGAGTACCCTATAAAAAAAATATGATAAGGCTTATGAAGACAGGTTTTGTATGGTATAGGGTTGCTAATTGTTTAGCAATCAATTTTGTAAAGAAGATACCTTCCGTTAATTTACAGATAGTATCAATCTCCTCCTTCAACAGATTAAACAATTTATCTTTTTCCAACAGGTTTTTTATGATCCAGGCCCTTGCTTCTGCGTATCAGACAAATGATATAAGATGGAGCTAGGTGAACTTACTACAGATGGTTCTAATTTGGACCTGTAGTGGGAAGTGGAATATAAAGTCTTTTCGTGAGACGCCTCCTAGCAGCTTCATCAAGTTCTTGAGGTCTATTAGTTGCACCTGTTTTGGTTCAAAAAAAACAAACAAACAAAACAAAATTGTTAAACAACAAGAGGAAGTTTTACAAGATCGGGGAATCACTGATTTCATGAGAGGGGTCTGAAGAATTTGGTGATATCAACCAATAAAAAGATGAATATATTTCAGCAACTAAGATTGTTTCTGCCTTAAACATAGTCCAATATCCTTGCAGATAATTTGTTTCGCATCACCTATTAAAAGAATTTGCTCACTCCCGCTGTCAAAGCCTTCCATTTCAATCAAGAATTGTGTCTTCAGACGCCTACTGGATTCATGTTCTCCATCTGACTTGCGCTACAAAAAATATGGATGCTATAATTGTTTCTTAATTTGCAAGTGACAAATGGCATGATTGCAAAAGAATAAGCAGAAGACAGGCAGTGCGACATAATAATGATAAGGAGTCTCCTTCTATGGTAGATGAAGACGGTTATTCATTAATTTTCAATGATTCATACTCCCTCCGTCCCAATTATATTGTTCATGTTTCCTTTTTTGTTTGTCCCAAATATATAGTCATATATCACATTTAGTAATGTTTTTACACTTTTTTCCTATATTCCCCTATTATCTACACCTTAAAATTGTGCAATCATTTTTTAATACATTAAATAGGAATAAAATAGGAAGTTTATATAAAATTTGCTTTTCCAATAAATTTTTCTTAATCTGTGTGAAAAACAAAATAGGACAATATATTTGGGACGGAGGGAGTATATTAAAAGTCTCCTAGTCCTACTGGTCATAGGAACACCATAGTTAAAAGATATTTGGAGTCAACACATGTGATTGCTTAGTTAGTTGTGTGTACCAAACTAGATAATATCGAATAAGCCTGCACTAGAAGTTAACTGCTACCGTGATTTTTAAATAATCCAAATTTTTGTCCTGTAAAAAAGAACTTGAGAGAGCAAACAATTACCAGAGCAAAGTGATTGAGAATCTTGGGACAAGGTTTGCAAATTGATCAAATGAAGATTATGTTGATAAAATAATCAACATTTCACCTGAGATAGAAGAGAGTCTATTTCATCCACAAATATCACGGCAGGCTGACGACAGCTAGCAACACCAAAAAGTGCCCTTACAAGCTTTTCACCCTCGCCTATCTGCAAATGATGACGGAAAATTGGTCAAATAACTTCGTCAACTTCACACTTGGACATGTGCATGAAAACAATAACTAGATTTTCATATTGGTCTAAGCTATGTGTCTCTGTAGCAAGCAGAATAAATGGAAAAAGGATTCCCATTTTGCGCTTTGTCTTGATTGATCTGGTTGTGTATTGGAAAGTGTGGTAATAGCTGTATATCAGGGTTGATGCTTATGGCTTTGAATATTAGGAGATTCTGTTACAATATAGGAACAGGATTGATGCTTATGGCTTTGATTAAGACCAAACATAAATATCCAGACTTTCATGGACGATAATCTTTCTCACATCAGAACATAATTTAGGTGTTTTGGTAGAGATACATACCCATTTGCTAGTCAACGAACTGGCTGATATGTAAAAAAACGTTGCTCTAGCCTCTCCAGCTATGGCTTTTCCTATCATAGTTTTACCAGTTCCCTTCGGCAAGAACAAACAGAGAGGAGTGAGTCTGTTGATTTACCTCTTAAATTGAGTACTATTACTTACAGGAGGTCCAAATAGAAGAAGACCACGGCCTGGAGATCGGCAGCCCTTAAAAATGTCAGGGCGCAGCAAAGGCCATATAACCATCTCGGTGACACATTTTTTTGCATGCTCCAAGCCAGCTACAGTATGGGAAAATTTGAGGAACAAAGATCCAGATCAACAAAAGAATACAATTGGCATTTGAAGTCGGAAGCCTGTATCTGCATACCAATATCATTCCAGCGAACATTGGGATCCCTGTCCATAATTTCATTGCTCACATGCTCGATAAGCCGTGGTTCTAAATTTCTCAACTTTTCAGGAAGCTCGCCATCGGGGCCACAGAGTAATTCCAAACTGCAGCAATGAAGTATTAAACATTGCTCGTGAGTGCATAACATTATTCTTCCTGTTTTCACCTCATCTTGAGAGGGAAGAGGGCAAGCACGCTAAGTATTCTAAAATAAATAGATAAGGTGAGCTTTGACATCTAGAAAGACAAATGAAGTTATTGAGACAGGTGAGCTATACCATCTCTTTGTCGAATCGTCTATTGCATCTTCACCCCTCCCAGCAATGCGGGAAGACACATTGCCCATACTATTTCCATTGGATTTGACAGGAGGAACAAAATTACTCCTGATTCCACGACGAGAAATACCATAACATCTGGTTCCATTACTCTTGTAACTTCCAGCATCAATTTGCGGTGATACAGGAGCACTTGGTGAATCATTTAAGCCTGCTCGCTTTTGCTTAGCATCCATTTCCTGGGGCATGATGCAGATCCATCACATTGATTTATTATAAATCACAGATCAAGGCTTTCCTACTTTAAATAATTTTAGATTGATTGTGATGCTTCTATTTTGACTTTATACAATGTGCATTACAAGAAATAAATGTCTCCATTTTAAAACAGAATGATGTTGATACAAGATGATGTGAAGTCATTGACGAAATTTCTTTCTACTTCTCCTTGTAAAGATCATTTCATCCTTTTTAAGTCCTATGTTTCTCCACGTCAATGCAAAGGGTTTCAGAAAAATTCTGATGCTATAACACAGTTCTTTTCCCAAAATCATTGGCACTAGTCGTGCAGGTAATTGCACTGCATAATGGCTGTGAAAATTTACAAGAAATTTGATATAACATGTATTGTAATCTCCTTCTCAAAATGTAGAGCCTTTATTAGTAAAACAAAGTCAGCCTATTATTTAAGCTGTCACATTCACTGTAATTACAAGAGCAGACTCCGAAGTAAAGATTGCAAGAATTTTTTCGTAAATTAAATACTTACGAGTTTTGCTCTAGCAGTAACAAACCCATTGCTAGAGCCATCAGGCTCTGCTTCTTCATTGCATGATGGAGTTTTAACATTTTCAGTTCTAGGACTAATGGTTTGCTTGTGTAATCTTTTAGTTCCAAAACTAAATCCACGAGCTCTTTCGTCCTCATCCGCTTTAGAAAAGTTAGGCACCAAATAATTTTTGGGAGAGCTCAAACTTCGAGAACTTTTTCCAATGATAACACAATCTTCAGACCTGTTATCTTTAATTAAATTTCCATGATTTTCTCTGGAGGTATTCCCATACAAGGATGTCAGTTTTGTCTGGACAAAAGCCTTTGAGGTCTTTAGATTTTCCTGGTTGTCAAATGGATTTCGCTGACAGAGATGGTAGACTTCATGAGTTACAGATAAATATCAACACCGCAAAGATTTGCCTAAGCAAAAGTTAATTAAAAGAGAACGGCTCAACACAAGTTGGAGTTTAAGTTGGGAAATAATTGCAAGACTAGATGACCATCAAGGTACTTACAATTGTGTGATTTGTAACGTTATTTTGTGGAACATTATTTATTCAGTAATCATTTTGTTTTGGTAAATCTATTTGTATGCGCTCATTCTATTGCATAGATAAATACCCTCAAGAAGATTTTAGTCCATTTGAAATGTTGTCACAGAATGGTTGGCAATTATAAAACGCTTCCCTAGTATCTCTAAATATTCCAGGTTGGTAAACCGTTTAATAAGAAGTGTATTGACTTGCATGCGAAAGATCAATATTCATGGTGTGTCATTGATGCATTTTATCGGTACAAATATATGAACATCTGCACACCCAGATAGATCCCCATAGCATTAGTTCACGGAATGTCCCTCATTCTAAATTCTTTAAGTGGTTCATACACATACTATACATCAGTTTTGACGTCATTTGAGTTGACGTCAAACATGTCTTATAATTCAAACATTTGTATAATGTCATAAGATTATTTTGGATGATGAACTTGATTTTGGCAGATCGTGTGTAGCATCAAAGTCTATAGTCGTGGCCACATTAAGGGCAAGCCCTACAAACCATCCACGATAGACCTCTCGAGTTATATTTCTACTCGTACATTTTTCTACATATGGATAATTTGTATGAATTGAAACAAATGAATCGAAATTTTTTAATTCTGCGAAGTTTTAGTTTCTGGTTCTTGGGGACGCCAATAATAATAAGATAGGGAGAGGAAATATATATATATATATATATGATTAAGTTAAACATACCAATCCTTCTGCGGGACTTTGACATGACTGTTGGAAAAGAGCACGAAAATACTTGGAGTGCTTGACTTTCTCTATGTCAATATCACAACTCTTACTGAATATATAGTCTGGACTTTTTCCTGCCTGTTCAAATGCTTGACTGATGTATACAATATGCATATCAACATCATTTATCAGTAAGGAACACAGATTTATAAATCAAAGCCAGATAGGTACGATTAAGAAAGAATGTCTGATGCCTGTAGATAATGAATAATCATAGCATGATGAATGTTGCCAAAGAGGACGACGAAGGGCATAACAAAAAGAGAAATCGAGTTTGTCCTAATATTCCGGCATACGATGAACAAGCATATTTGGATATTCATTCTGTTGGATGATATTTATTTCTTCATAAACTAATTGCATCAAATTTTAGCAAGTGGAAAAGTACAAACTACTTCATCTTTCCAAGCATATACTTCGTTTTTTCCTTCAGAATCAAACATTTGTATAGTTTCAAAACGCTGTATAATGCAAAACCAGAAAAATCGAGTAAAGCAACTGCAAAAGAAATTGAACAATCAAAATTCAAAAAATAGATATCCATTTACAGCTCAACAGACATCCAGGATTTCTTCAACGCGCACTCTCGAAATAAGTTTAAATCCACAGTAATTCTTGAAAGCTTATAATTCCTCAAAAATGACGTTAATATGAGAAGCATATTTTGTACCGATCAGAATCAGGGATGAGGGATCGCCTAGCCAATCCAAGTTTAGAAGAGGCTTCACGGAGAATGGGGCGAGCGAAGGCCTCGTCTACGGGGGAATGAGTACGAGAATGGAGGAATCCGATAAGTCCGAGAGCTAGCACTTGCGCGGAGCAGAAATCACCCTTCTCCAAAGCCGCATCGGCGCCGAATAGCAGCGATTGGAGCCTCTTGAGGTTATCATCTACTTCTTTTCTCCAGCAAGGCGTCGAATCTCCATCGGATTTCAGCTTCGGTTTCGCGATTTCAGCAGGAAGCTCCTTTCCCGCCATTTTCAGCCACCGTTTCCAGCAAATAGAGTTGCAAGAGATTTGAGCTTCTTAGGCCTGGGCTCAAATACTATTATTATCATTAAGCTAAGGCCCAATTTTATTTTGATTTTTTTTTCTTTTGGAGTTTGTGGAAATGGTTTTTTATGATTGGATCTAGACCTTCTTTCAATTTTTTGCTAATGAAAATAAAATGATACCATAAATCATGAATGCATCGACTATTATTTTTATTAATAATTTCAAATAAAGAGACCTTTTTTTTATTACTTGAAATTTTGAGCTATATCTATTTCTTCTACTATAAAAGCATGAATGTGGGGGTAAAATTTTTGCAATGTGTATATATATGTTTACTCTTTTATTCTATATAAATGAGATAATAATGAGGGTTGTATCTATTTTCTATTTCTATTATAAAAGCATGAATGTAGGGGTAAAATTTTTGCAATACGTATATACATGTTTAGTCTTTTATTCTATATAAATGAGATAATAATGAGGGTTGTATCTATTTTCTATTTCTACTATAAAAGCATGAATGTAGAGGTAAAATTTTTGCAATGCGTATATACATGTTTACCCTTTTATTCTATATAAATGAGATAATAATGAGGGTTATATATATTTCTACTATAAAAGCATGAATGTAGGGGTAAAATTTTTGCAATGTGTATATACATGTTTACCCTTTTATTCTATATAAATGAGATAATAATGAGAGTTATATTTGTAAAATTACAAAAATGATAGGAACAAAGATGTAAAATGCATACCACAATAATTTCACATATAAATTTTATTTTAATGACTTCTATTTAATTCTATAACTTTCACTTTAGTTTTATCATACTATTAACTGTGTCAAATATGTATGAGTCATATAATTTATATTTCTTTTCTTTTGTCCATTATTTGTCATATTCTAATACAAATTTTTTAATAATATATTATTATTTAATTGAGAAATAGATTATTGTTATCGAAAAATAGCATATTAAATTTTTTTGCAAAAATGCATATAGTAAAATTATATAGCATTTTGACAAATTCTTAAAAAATATTTAAAGTAATTAAATAGAAAGAAATTCAAAATTGCAAAATAATAAATGCTTATAGTAAAAATATATAATATTTTGACAGATTCTCATAAAATATTTAAAATAAATAAACAGAAATTCAAGACTTCAAGATTTGTTTTAATTATTTATTATGATGCTTTATTTCAAAGATCTATTATAAAGATAATTCAAATAGTATATTAATAAAAAGTCTTCAAAAATAAATAAATGATTGCAATAAAAATTATATTATGTTTTAAAAAATTTCAAATATTTAAAGTAGATAGACAAAAATGTATAGGTAAACTTTTTTCATTGTGTATATACATATTTACCCTTTTATTCTATATAAATCAAAAAATAATGAGGGTTATATTTGTAAAATTACAAAAAATAAAGAAACAAAAATGTAAAATACACAACACAATAATTTTACATATAACTTTCATTTTGATGAAATCTATTTAATTTGATCTAGCTATGACTTGTACTTTAGCTCTATCATACTATTAATTATGTCAAATATTCACACATAAAATTTATATGTTCTTTCACTTTATTTCCTTCTTACTAATAATTGTGTCAAAATTTTGTACATAAATTTTATATGTTATTATATGATTTTTTTCTTTTCGTCCTTGTATTTGTAATATTCAGTATAAATTTTGAAATAACATATTAATACTATTCAATCAAATGATATATTATTGTCATCAATAAATAGTATATTAAAAATTTTTGCAAATTTTTTTTAAAAAAATGCATATAGTAAAATTATATGCATTTAGTAAAATTATATAGAATTTTGACAAATTCTCAACAATTATTTAAAATAATTAAATAGACAGAAATTTAAAATTTCAAACTAATAATTGCTTATAGTAAAAATATAAAGCATTTTGACAGATTCTCGTAAAATATTTAAACGTAAATAGACAAAAATTTAAATATCCAAGATTTATTTCAATTATTTATTATGATAATTTATTCAAAGATATATATTTTTAGTAATTTTATACTTATACTATTTGGTTCAAGATTATGGTATTAGTTTGTTTGCTTCTAAAAAATAAACAAATGCATATGGTAAAATTATACAGCATTTTGACAAATATTTCTTAAAAAAATATTTAAAGTAATTAAAAAGAATGAAATTAAAATTTCCAAACTAATAAATGCGCATAATAAAAATATATAGCATTTTGACAAATTCTCATAAAACATTAAAATAAATAAACAAAAATTCAAAAATCCAAGATTTGTTTCAATTATTTATTAGGATGATTTATTTCAAATATCTATTATAATGATAATTCAAAAAGTATATTAATAAAAAATCTTCGAAAATAAATAAATGGTTATAATAAAAAGTATATGATGTTTTAAAAAAATTCAAATATTTAAAGTAAATAGACAAAAATGTATAGGTAAAGTTTTTTCATTGTGTATATATATATATTTACCATTTTATTCTATATTAATAAAAAAATAATAAAAGTTATATTGTAAATGCATATAGTAAAATTATATAGCATTTTGACAAATTATTAAAAAAATATTTAAACTAATTAAAAAGAAAGAAATTCAAAATTCCAAAATAATAAATGCTTATAGTAAAAATATATAGTATTTTGACATATTTTCATAAAATATTTAAAGTAAATAGACAAAAATTCAAAAATTCAAGATTTGTTTCAATTATTTAGTAGGATGATTTATTTCAAAGATCTATTATAATGATAATTCAAACAGTATATTAATAAAAAGTATTCGAGAATAAATAAATGATTATAATAAAATTTATATGATGTTTTAAAAAATTTCAAATATTTAAAGTAAATAGACAAAAATGTATAGGTAAAGTTTTTTCATTGTGTATATATATTTTTACCTTTTTTATTCTATATTAATGAGACAATAATAAGAGTTATATTGTAAATTACAAAAAAAGGGACAAAAAGTAAAATGTACAACACAATAATTTCAAATATAATTTTCATTTTGATGGACTCTATTTAATTTGATCTAACTATGACTTCTACTTAAGTCTTTAGCTCTATCATACTATTAATTATGTCATGATATATTAGTCACAAATAAGTTTATATGTTTTTCCACTTTATTTCCTTCTTACTATTAATTGTGTCAAATTTTTATACATAAGTTTTATATGTAATTATATGATTTTTTTTTCTTTTTGTCCATGTAGTTGTAATATTCCAGTATAAATTTGGAAATAACATATTAATACAATTCAATAAAAGAATATATTATTGTTATCGATAAATAATATATAAAAAATTCTTGCAAATTTTTTTAAAAAAATGCATTTAGTAAAATTATATAGAATTTTGACAAATTCCAAAAAAATATTTAAAGTTATTAAATAGACAGAAATTCAAAATTTCAAAATAATAATTGCTTATAGTACAAATATAAAGCATTTTGACATATTCTCATAAAATAGTTAAAGTAAATAGACAAAAATTCAAATATCCAATATTTATTTCAATTATATATTATGATGATTTATTCAAAGATCTATGTTTTTAGTAATTCTATACTTATACTATTTGGCTCAAGATTATGGTATTAGTTTGTTTGATTCTAAAAAAATGGTTACATAATTTCAAAGAAAAAAATTGGTTATGTAAATTTATTATCATATAACTTATAAATCAATAATTAGTAATAATTCCTTACGAAATATACACTTTAATATAAATAAAATATCATGTATTTGAGTGATCACTTTGACAAAAAAACATTATATATGAATTGATACAAAAATCAAATATTAATAAAAACGTAGTAAATTAGAATACTTTGATATATGTAAATTATTATGTATACTAAACTATTTTTTTACGATGTAATTAAAATCGTTATTATTTATTAAAAAATGTTTGGTAAGGAGATTAATTTATTTTGTTATATTTTTTACTTTTTGAATAAAAAATTATTTTGTTAAATAATTAATAAAAAGTTTATTAATTAAAATTTTTATAAATTATCTATCATTATACTTGATATGTTTAGTTTTTAGTTGATGAAACAAAAGAAAACAAAACCCTAACTAAATATGATAAATTTAGGATGAGAATTAAGTTATTAATTAATATGAAATAATACTTAGTAAAACTATCTTTTTATATATAATAATATTTAAGAAAAAAATTATTTAAGATGATTAGATGATGATATAAACTATTAACTAATATAAAAGACTAATTTAAATTAATAAATAATAATAATAGTAGTAATAAAAAAGTGAGTGGATTTAGTATTTTTTTTATTAATTAATTACTTTATCATAAAAATCATTTATTTATTTTAAAACATAATAATGATAATAATGATGATGATAATAATATAATTATAATAATAATATTGAGTTTATTGAAATGTTTTAATATATCATTAATTTGTCATCAAAAGCTTTTGTAGAAGAATGTTTTTTTTTATCATCATAGATATCAATATCATATTATTAATATATTGAATTGATAATTATTTTTAAAATTATTTTTCAACTAATACAAAAATATAACATTTATTATGAAAATTTAATTTGATTTAATTTTGAAGGTTTTAGTACAAATAAATGGAGTGATAAATTAATAGTCAACATATTAAATATTATTTAAGTGTTTAAAACTTATACTAATTCTTATAGAAAACGATGAGGTGATAATCATATTATTTAAGTGTTTTTAAAAACTTTTTTATAAGTTTTGTATTAATTGTTATATTTCTATGTTAAATAGATCATATTATAATTTAATAAATAAACAAAAAGAGTGTATATATATATATATATATATATATATTAAAAAAAGTTAGAAATTTCAAATAAAAGGTCATAAAGTAATGAATTAATATGACAAAAAAAAACTCAGCAGCTTAACAATTTTAGTTATTATGTTATTTGTTATTTATGAACACTAATTTCATATATTGTTTTATGTAAATACTAATTGTTACAATTATATCATATGCTTTTATTTATTATTGTTTTTGGTCATTTAATATTTTGAGTCTATGTTTTGAGTATTTTTTCATCACTTTATACTTGCATCTATATATAATTTTATCTTATTTTTTAATTATGATATATTCATGTTTCTAAGTTATATATAGATTTATGAGTCAATACTTTTTTAAAATTAGATAGTGAAGTAGATGAATATTAAAAATATGTGATATGCTTATATTCATATGTGATATGCTTTAGAATATATATATATATATATATATATATAAATGCCACTATATATTTCATTATTAATATTATCTTTAATTTAATTATATAACTAATTGATCATAAAATAAGTGATTTTATATGAATACTAATTTCGTATATTGTTTTATATAAATACTAATTGTTACAATTATATCATATGCTTTGATTTATTATTATTTTTTGTCATTTAATATTTTGAGTCTATGTTTTGAGTATTTTTTTCATCACTTTATACTTCCATCTATATATAATTTTGTGCTCAATGTGCTAAATATTTTTCCATGGTATCTTATTTTTTAATTATGATATATTCATGTTTCTAAGTTATATATAGATTTATGAGTCAATACTTTTTTTAAATTAGATAATGAAGTAGATGAATATTAAAAATATGTGATATGCTTTAGAATATATATATATATATATATATATATAACAAATGTCACTATATATTTCATTATTAATATTATCTTTAATTTAATTATATAACTAATTGATCATAAAATAAGTGATTTTATGTGCGTGCATTTTTACTAGTTATTCTAAAATTAATTAGAACGCTATAGGGACTTTGAAAACATGGATTTATTATGCCATTACTCTTTTTTAATTTCAAGAAACAAACAATTAATTTTTTTTTATAATTATCAGTGCGTTTAATGGTGTATTTGATTGGCCACAGCAATTGACACGTGACATAATTAATGTTTTTTTCTATAAAAATAATAGTTTTCATTTATTTAGTTTGAAAGGAACAGTCTATCTATATATATTCTGTGTTTTGTTTGATTTAAATTATGTTCCTTCTCAGGAGACAGAGACTTGCTGTTACATTGTAACATGGAATGAACAAATTCCATGGAACCGTCGACTTCTCACAAGACAATAAAGTACAAAATATACATCACAAGAAAAAACAGTTGGATACATGCATACTACAGTGTTAAGATTCCCAGAACACACACTCTTTAATTTGTATCCCACTCTTCAGGCTACCATAACAGAACAGTTTAAGATGAAGTGGCTAAGCCCATTGCTTCCGCAGTGCAGAGGTTTCCACCGCAACTCATCTGAAT
Organism: Henckelia pumila; assembly: GCF_033568475.1. Lineage (NCBI taxonomy): Eukaryota > Viridiplantae > Streptophyta > Magnoliopsida > Lamiales > Gesneriaceae > Henckelia > Henckelia pumila. The sequence goes on along the minus strand of NC_133123.1, from coordinate 26,807,201 downwards.
CAGAGTCCGGGATACAAGTATAAATAGCCATGTGATTCCCAGCAGGAGAAACAGATGACGATCCTATCACAAGTAGCTCGTTGCCCAAAGACTTGAACGCGATTCCCCACCCTCTGTTGTAATCAGCTCTCACTGGAACCGTCCCCAATTGTTTCCACGTGTTTGTATGCTTCAAGTACAACTTAACCTGGTTGGAAGAAGCCTCCAGTGAGTAGAGCTCATTCTTTACAACAGCAAGAAGTGGTGGTGAATGTGATGATTGCGTAGGAAAATCTTTTAACATGTCTGGTAAAAGTTCCCATCTGTTTCTAGTTTCGTCGAAGAATTCACCACATGTGAGTTCCCCATCGTCGTTTCTCCCTCCAATCACGTAAAACCTATTGTCCATGTAGCAACCAGAGCAAAACTTCCTTTTCTTCTTCATTTTCGGGAGAGGTTCCCACAAACCACTGTCGGGGTTATATTTCTCTGCGGTGTCGTAGACTTCACTTCTCAATGCTGTTCCCATCCCACCAGCAACATAAGCACGGCTACCACATGTAGCAGAAGCGAACAAGCATCTTGGGCATATCATCGATGGACCCTTATACCAGATGTTCTTAGCCAATTCGTACCTCCAAATAACTAGGCCATCTATCTCTCTGCCAGAAACAAGCAGATGAGTTCCAGCACAGAGCGATTCCTTGTCTCCAGAAGCAAAACAAGGGTCGGATGGCAGAACCGGGAGCCGCCTATGGGACCTGAATTCACGATCAAATACCCACCAACTGCTCTCCCCACTAGTAAACATGAAAACAGAAGGCTCTTTGAACCCAATCTCGTTCCTGATCTTGTAAAGCTCACCGCTTCTTACAAGATTCAAGCACCTCTTATTCACAAAGCATAATTTCCAATATTCTGATCTTGGGAACCTGGCGAAAATAAGATTCTCTAACTCGTAGCTAAGAGACATGCGTGAATAATCTGCATCCTGAGGTACGTTGGACAAATCAACCATATTATCATCCCCAGATGGAATAAATCCTCTCTGATCTGACCTGTCATCATCTTCGGACATCCTGTTCCTTTTGGGGTAAGAAGTATCAATCCAATCACTTTTACTAAGATTCAAATCTGGCCCATGAAGTTGGAGCAGAGAATTAGCAGGTTCTTGTAAATCTATCTTCTTCTTTAGCTACAATGTTTCCTTCAGACATTTGTTTATCGTTTGTAAAATATAAGAAATTATCATCAAATACAATACCACCTAACTATGTATCACATTCCACATCGGATTCAATATGTAAAAGATAGAATCAAGAAAAGCTTTCTTTATAGCACCTAAATGTCCAAATTTCAACACACATGATCCTGTAAAGATTTCATTTTGAACCAAACATTACTGTTAGCATCCAAAAACAGGGGGAAAAAAATGCAAGATGGAACCTTTTTTCATTACCTATACATAGGATGGTTCCCTTTTTCAATTAAAATAAGAAAGAAATTTAGCTAAATGGATGGTGCAAAACCTTTGTTCTCAAGATCAAAGATTTCACCAGAAAGGTATATTTCATATCAACATTTATGGAATCGATTAGATGCAATGAGTGGGTCACGTTAAAAAAAAAAAAAGAGCTTTATTCGACCAAACACACTTGAATGATGGAAAAGCATCATTAGATACTCCCAAACCTAAAACCCATGAAAAAAGCCACAAAATGACATTCAAACAATACAAACAAAATACCAAAATCTGAACTTACTTGGAGGCATATCCCTGAAGCAAAAGATATGTACATTTATGCACCACTTATGACATACAAGAGCTGGCAATACAAATAACTTTTCAAATACAGAAACAGTAATAAGAACTTTAAGACAAATACAAGAAATAAACGTACCAGCGAACCACCCACAAGACAAGAACACACACATTCAACCCTCGAGAGTAAAAAGAGAAACCGAAGCACACAATGACTTTGCTAAACCCTACAGATTTAATTATTAAATAGAGGAGGCGAAGGTGTGTGTGTGTGTGTGTGCGTATATATATATATATATTGCAAAAAGAAAAGGGGGCATTGAGGCGAGGAGAGGTTCAAGTACTCCAAGAACCGGGACTGGATTCTTGAGAGAATGGGACCCTTCCATTTGCTGAGAGGATTAAAAAACTTGAGAAAATTATTAAAAAATGGCAAAACCAACAATTGCATCGTCGATTTCGGAAAGCAGGTGGGGTTTTTCTCTATTTTATATTTTCTTATGTTTAAAAAGGCCATTTCTGTGATATGGAAAAAAAAAAAGCGGGCTGTGCAGCAGCTGACTTGCTGGTGTTTGATGCTGTATGATTGAATATATATATATATATATATATATATATATATATATATATATATATTTTCAAGCATTAATCATGGAATTTTCAATTGGACAGTGGCAGTATATACATGTATATCAGTGGGCAGAATACATCAAAAGCTCCTTTTTTTCCCCCCCTTGAAAATACAATAATCTCGCAACTATATAAACTTCCACGCGCCAACGGCCAGCATCGACAGGCCATATGATTTTTTATTTGGGCTAAGACAAAATTTCAAGGCCAAGATGGGCGATTAAAGATGGGTTTTGTTTGGGATTATTGTCTTCTTGGCAGTGAATTTAGGATTTTTAAGCATTGGTTTGGGAGCAAGCTTTGAACACTCTACCAACTTTGAACACTGATTTTTTTCTTTTCGCAAATGATCATCAACCGAATTATTGGTTATTTAATCAATTAACTTTTACTTGAAGTTCAATAAAAAATTTAAAATGTTATATTTTTGTTCTCGAATAGATCAAGACATCGTTTGACTCGTTAATGAGGTGATAAAAAATTAAAATAATAAATTGAAAGACAAAGATATTGAATCGTATTATTAGCATGAAACAACATTTGCATATAATACAATCGAAAACTTTAATTTTCCGAGGGAGCGTTGTATTATGATTATTATAACGAAACCTATTTAGTTTAATGTAATGTGGACCAAGTGAAGATAAAATTGTTTAGCACAAACCCTATATAGTGGAATGAAATTAGACGTGTCATTCGTTGCATCACCGCATTCAACAATTCTTTATTCCAAATGTTATGTGCTGTCTGTCCACTGATTAGTTGGTGGATTTTTTGTCTCTCCTTTTCGAATTTTTTAAAACTAATAACTAATTAATTGGTTTATAAATAAATATTTATATCCATATTTTTTTATAAAAAAAAAACATGTGAGTAAACATTTGATTTCAAATTTGAGAAGGGTGTTTTTTTTGTCGTTTTTCAAAACTCATTTAAGAATGTGGTCAATATATATAAAGATTAATTTGAAATATTAGTTAAGGCTTGAAAGTGAGTAATTATTTGGAAGTTTCATTGTCATGAAGGTGTTGGCATAGCATTTGGTAATCCTAAATCGAGATGTTAAAATACATAAAGAAAAGGAACCTGGGATTGGGCCAAATTTGGCAGCTTTAAACCCACAGATTTGGAAAGATTATAGTAATGAAAAAGGCTCAATAATTAGTATTATTATATACATATTATTGTTATTAATGTTAGACAAGCTGAGGGGCATTCCACTAATTCGAAAGCTGATTGGATTACGTTTTGTAGCACTAATCCTAATTGGAGAGGAAGAGAGTTAATGCTTTACTTATTCTGACGGGGTCGTTCATTTCCTTTGGTGCTTTTTCTTTCGTGGGAAATCATGAAGTGTGATGGTTTATTATAGTTGTTGGAATATTGTTTTGTATTAGCAACTTGTTTTGTCTTATGTTTTAAGATTTTTTATTTACTTTTTTAATTTTTTACCAGAGAATCTCTACCTCGGCTATTTTTCGGGTGCGTAAACTATGCCAATATGGTAATTATCATTAGGCAAGTATCTTGTGACAAACTCGACCGACAAAATCTTGGTAAGAGTCTAGGAGAAATCAAACTCGCGATCGCGATCATTTGACCTCGCTAGTCGCTCTCGTCTACTCCATCAGCCTCGAGAAACCAGTGGCGCCTTTTGAGATTTATTTAATTGTAGTTATACATTTTGAGTTATGACTAATAAATAAGTACTTTCGAATTTAAGCGAGATTTTTTAAAAAAATATCATGCATGTATGTAAATCGAAAAAGAGTGGTAATTTGACTCTATTTAGCAGGATAGGAAATATTTTATGTTAAATTGGAATATCTTGATAATGCAATAAAATTCGTGGGCATCAAACCAGGAAAATTATACTGATATCCCAAAAGTTCGCATGCTTACTAGTTACTCCCAAGTGGATAATTCATTCATAAGGACGCAACTTACCAAGTTACACATGAGCACAAAATTCACAGTATCAACATACCTTCACTTCAACTCAGCCATCTTCAACCAAGAAGCAACAGCAATGTATTTCTCTTCCTTCGATGTTCAGCATCTTGAGTTAATCAGGAGTGGCAAAATCTCTACTATCATTAAGCACTATGACTTGCGACTGCTCTTCTCTTCAATGCCTGATTGTGCAAATCGCAATCTGATTACTTGAAGAGCGTCATATATATAGATATATATGATATGATTTAGATGTTGCATTATGCTAGCTTTCATAGCAAAATACCACACTGGAACAATTGCAGAATTCCTGTCCCACAGGCATATAGATCTTCTTACTGGTGATGGAAGTAATTGCAATATTATTAACCAGAAAAATGATGATCATGTGGAAATTGTTGAGAACGTTATAACTCAGAAAATGTCAAGTGATCACCAGCTTCAAGATAACTAAAACTACTTCTGGTTCGTATCCAAACCACATATAATGTTTGCAAAATGATGATCTGTTTAAAATCAAAGTAAGCAAACTCTGGAGATATGCTCAATCTTTCATCTTTCTTAAGCTAAATGCAAGCACAAAAACTACCTCAAGTCAAGATCAAGCCAACAAATCACAAGCATAAGCTCAATGTACTTTCACAGATAACAATCTAAACCAAATATCAACATCACTTCACCTTTGCTTCTCCGTGAAAGACCGGATCCGAAGTTTTAAGGCAAGCGTATAAGCAGGAGGCCGGCCTTTGTGCTCCAATAGGAGAAACAGAAAGATGGCATTTCGTAGAAATTTTTGGAAGTTGAAAACAGTTAATGTATGGAAGTGCCATCTATTTTGAACCGTCCTGAAATAAAGAACAATAAATTTGCTGCGAATGAGATGCAGAAAAAAGCTCTCTGCAACAAGCAATATCCGGAACACAAACCTTACCTTAAACTGAAAATGACGATAATTTGCCTTCCTCTCTTCTTTCTTTTTATATTTATTTTTCTTCCTCCAACAATTCTACAGAAGATTAGGCACCATACAAGGTTTAGCTATGTCCTAAGTCCTAACCAACGAGTACGAAACTTAACCTAGCAGTGTGGGTGAGCCCGACCATGTTTCTCTTGAATTAATTATATGAACACCGTAATAACGAGCTCATTGCAGTAGTCATGAAATAATTTAAATTCACTTTTCTGGCCTTTGATTGGTATTAAATATGTTTTGGGAGTATATTCAGTTATCTATCCAGGAAAGAATTCTAAATCAAGTTGAAAGCATAAACTACTTATAATCATAAAACCTTAATTAAATCAACTAAAACTCAAAATAAAAATAAATTTTTTTTAAAGTTTTTCTCCCTTATCATGCACACCACTTTTGGAAAGGAGGAATCTTTATTCTTTTCTAGCAAAATTTGGCAATCGAACCACCTAGCTCTTCATGCTTTACACTACTATACATCGGTTTGACTTTGTTTTGTTTGAGTTGATATCATATATTTAGTTTGCATATCTCAAATATTTGTTATAATGCCATCTGTTTGTGGTAGATTATTTCGGTTGATGAACTTGATTTTGGACCTTTTGGTATAGCGGCAAAACTTACAGTTCCGGGGTATGAGGACAAGTCCTTTGTACCATCCCCAATAGAAATTACGAGTATACTACTTGAATTTGATTTTGGACCATTTGGTATATTGTGTGTAGCAGCAAAATGAATTGAATCGACAAATTTTAATTGTGCTAAGTTTGTACATTCATATTCTGTTGGATGATATCCATTGCTTCAGACTAAATTGCATCGAATTTTAGCAAGTGGAAAAGTAAAAACTACAAAATATTTCCAAGCATTTACTTGGTTTTTTTTTTCCTTCAGAACCAAACATTTTCATGGTTGTTTCTTCCCAAATTTCCAAATGCAAAGGAACAAAAATCGATAAAAGCAACTGCAAAGAAATTGAACAATCAAAATATATCTCCATTTACAGCTCAATAGATATCAAGATTGATTCAAATCAAATTTACATCCACAACAACAGAAAGGACTCAAAAATTCTTCAAACAAGCTTATAGTTTCTAACATTATGCTAAATTGGCATGCATATTTTGTACCATTTAGAATCAGGGATCCAAATTTAGAAGGGGCTTCGCGGCGAATGAAGGCGTCGTCTAAGCACTTGCGCCGAGCCGAAATGAACCTTCTCCAAAGCCGAACAACATCGATTGGAGCCGCTTTAGGTAGATACTATTTGGGTTTCTGCTCAAATTGGGTGGGGGCCTCAATATGATTTTAAGCAAAGACCCAGTTTCCATTTTATTTTTTTTATTTTTTTATTTCTCCTTTGCACTAATTTTATAGGGGGTGTGCAACCTTTTTTTTTTTTTTTATAAAACTGACTTTTTAAATTTTATTTCTGAAGTTTTCAAATTTTTTAGAATATAGAATTGTAAATAATTAGGACACTGGGGATTCGAAGAGATGAATTTATTTTGCAATTAAAGTCTTAAAGATAATTTTATTCTCAATTTGTCTTTGAAGGGACACTAGGGGATAGGATTTTTGTGCGATTGCTATCCATCTCTAAGAGCATGTAAAAAGATGTGAGAAAGTTGGTGTGGTCAAGTTGATAACTTGATCGCGTGATAATGTCAACGTTGATAACTTCATTGTGTGTTCCTACAATGGTGTGTTGATGTTGTAGTGGTGATGTTGTAATAATAAATTTTTAATCAATTAAATAATGCTTTTAAAATATAGTAAAAATACACATAAATATAACAAATTAAAAATAAACATAATTAAATTAAAAACTAAATTAAAAAATGCACATAAATATAAGAAATAAAAAATAATATTTTTTTAAAACATAAAAAAAATAATTTTAAAAGCATACATAATATTCCAAAATAAAAACAAACATGAAAAAAAAGACACATAAATTAAATTTGACACAAATAAATAAAAATAAAATTTCATTGATTTTGAAAAATATAGTCATTGACCTTTTTAAATATTTTTATTAATTATTCTTAAATTTTTTGATTTTTTTAACAATTTATTTAATTTATTTAAAATCATTTTTATAAATTAAAATAATAGTTGAGATCCCGTTTTTTTATTTAAAAAAAAAAGAAAAACAAATGATTCGTGGGCCCGCATGGAAAAAAAATTAAAAAAAAAAAAAGAAAAACAAGATTGGTGGGACTAGATCGCGGGGAGGTGTCTGCGGGGCCCCACCATCTTGACTGCACGCGGAATAAGATATTCATTTCACAAAATTGATTTTTTGTGCAATTGAATATAGTCTTATACACAAAGAATATTGCTGCTTAAGAATAAAAACGAGTTTAAATATCATGACATATCATTTTAGAGGAAGAATTAATGTTTCCTCTCAAACCAGCTCAAGTTTTATTCAAAGTCCTCAAAAGCCAACTCTCATAATTTCCAAACTAGGATTGACAATTTGACATGTCGAAAAATCTAAACACAGAAGTAAAATATTAAAACCTTCATTGCTCCTGATTTTACACACGGCTATGACAATGTTTTTAATGCAGGTTACCCCAACAAATGAAGACGTCTCTCTCACAATCTTCGAGCAACATAGCACATGATGGCCAAACAAGTTCACAAGCCATTGGATGGTGGAAAACAGCATTGAAAAACAGAAAAAAAGATGGAATAAGATGGGTTTTTTCCCCCCGAAATAAGAAAGAAATATTACTAAATGGATGGTGGAATTGGAAAATATTGGTTCTAAAGATGAAAGGTCACCTGCAAAGGAATGTTTCATATCAACACTTATGGAATCAATTAGATGTAATGAGTGAGTCAGGTTAAAAAAAAAAAAGGAGCTTTAATTTAGTAAACCAACACACATAAAATGATGGAAAGCATCATTAGACACTCCCGAATCTAAAACCCATGAAAAAAGGCCTGCGATAATACTCAAATCATACAAACAAAATACCAACTTTTAGTTGGAACTGGAAGCATATCCCCGAAACAACGACATGCACATTTATGCGCCACACGAGCTGGCAATACCAATAACTTTTCAAATACAGTTTACAGACCATTTCAGACAACTACAAGAAATTAAACAAGCTTCTCCTGCCCCGCTTTGACGAGATTCAACGACATGGAGATGACCATCAGTATAATGAAATTCAGCAAGTTCTTTAATGTTAATCAATTTAACCGTTATCTTACGTAAATTGCATCTCACATTCACCTCATATTTCATATGTGGATTGAAAAAAACTAAAAATGATATGATTATCTGATTGCAACATATATTTCACCGAGTATACAAATCCATTTCGAAACCAATTTCATACAATTTTTTTCTGTCTGAACCATTTTAACTTCAGTGATACCTGTTTCATTGTTGGAACTCAAAAATATCACAACTTGCATGGCGCTGGCTCTTTATACACATTTATTTTTCATTTGGGCTCCATGACCCAAGTGACCTTTCTGTATTTCTTATTGAAAAATGGGACAAAAACAAACTGTTGGACTTGGTTCATATTGTAACCAAGAATGTGCACACTCAAAATACCCACCAAATTTAACTGGCCCGGATGATAAAGACTTGACAACAAATTAATAATGTGCATACACACTTGATGTCCTTTGGCCAGCCAAACAAAATAGGCAGACAACGAGATATATTCGGGAACTTTGACAAGCTTCTCTTGTGCCTATATTGAATTCCCCAGGTTACACAAGACTTTAGTTTTGCCAGGTTCTAGCATCGTTGAATGTATTCCTCATTTTTATATCCTCATTTCTACATTTACATGCATTCTCAAAAGTGAACGGAATCTGTCTCACCATAATAAACACGGTGCCAAATTATAGATGGAAGCCAATGTCTATGAGCCAAGATTCCGGGCAGGGCTCATCCTCTTTCTCCTTTCATTGAAGCTACGACTTGAAAGCAACCGAGGAAGGCAACATTGTGCAGACTTCACTGAGTTTTCGTCTGCTTCGAACAATCCATTGGGAGTTCTTTCACTACTGCCCCTAGAGTTTGCTCCAGAGAGATAAGGGGTCCCATTCGTAGATTTTGGATATTGGAGGACTACATTTGTCTCCCTGGTTTCGATGTTTGCAGGAACCGCATTTTCGCCCCCTGCCTTATTTTCTTGATCAACGTACTGGTCAGCACGTATGCTCTCTTTAAACAGATCAGAAAGTCTCTTTTTCTTATCCGGACTAGATGTCGAAGGTACGGGGTCAAGAGTTCCTACCACGACGAGGGAATCATTTACTCGTGGGTTACCAGCTGAGAAGCTGGGATGAACTGGAGTATTCCCCCGAGAAGGGGTGAAATCTGCAAAACGAGGTAACATTATGCAGGGTTTGTTTCATGAAGACAGAAAATTTAGGATCTTAATTCTAGTTGGGGCCTTGGGGGAGGATGGTGGAAACCGAAGGTCAAATTTTGTTGACATAATACAATGCTGTTGGTTTTTTTTTTTTTTTTTTCTTACCACCATTAACACTGAGAAAGTCATCTTCACAATCTGAATCTAACCAAGGTTGAGAATCAAAGAAGGCTTCCTCTTTACTACCTGAATAAAAATCAGAACCATTTCACATCGTATCATAAATCAATTCGTGCAAAGTAATACATCAGAATGCAGCGGAAACCAGAAGCCAATGAGTTCTAAATGTAGGCCTTTTTAAAGCCAGAACTCAAACTGTGTAAAATTGGCATCCAGATGGCTTCATTGTCCAGAATATAAGAAAACAAACTCGGCACCTTCTCAAATACCTTTATGAACTTTTCATCAAAATTACAAGAACACACAGAGTGCCCTGGGAATCAAATGGAAGAAATGTTTAACAAGAGTCTTTTTCCATGGATGTACAAACAATATCAATAGGAAATGTTTAAAACATGTCAGAAGAGGAACAACAACTAGCTCACTATTGTCTATTACCATAATATCCTGCCCCTTCTTCTCATAGGGTGGCAATCGGAAATGAAAAGAAACAAGTAACTTGGCCAAAATAGAAGCCATACAAAGAACAGGAGACACAGGCCTTCCAAGCATAGTGACGGTATGCAAAATTTAACACAAGATTGAAAGGTCATCCATCATACAACTCTCGGCCTAAGCCACAAGATCAAATAGAATTTGAATGACCTCGATAGGTTCACCCACCAACTCTTCACACAAAAAAGAAAGAAAAACTAACCAGGACATACAAATCGGAGGTGTGATTTTCAAGGGGGGAAAACTACAACTTTCATTCTACAAGGGTAAAAAAATTCCATCAAGAGTGGTCATTCTTTTTATAAGACATAATAAAATTGTTTCATAAAACATACATAAACGCAACGGCCTAGCCTTCCGTGCTCAAAATCAAATCTTGGTCGAATATATAGAAATGTTAAAAATAAAAGAAGAAACAAATTAACAGTAGACAAGGTAGGCCATCACAAAAAGCTTTATTCAAATAACTACAAAAACGCGTGTGATGGAAATAATTGAGGGAAAAATGATCACAGTACCGGAGCGAGACCACTGAGACTTTCTAGGCACCTCAGCGACGGTGCGATCGGCGGCGTTGACCGTGTCGGGGATGAATACCTTGTCATTCTTGGAGGCGAAGGAGAAGCGGAGCCTGACGGCGGATTCCGGCTCCCTGTGCACCGAAACACACGAACCCATGAGCACAAGTCTACAGAATCAAACATAGGGTTGCCATTTTGTTGAGAAGTAGCTGCTAAAGCTCGAAAGTTTCTGGTGCTGCTCAGTTTGCCATATTTAGACGGAGGGGAGAGAGAGAGAGAGAGAAATGGAGTACTTGAAGTAGAAGTGAGCAGAAGAATAGAATAGTAGGGCCGATCGCTGCTATTTCCTATTCCTATTCCTATTCCTATAGCGTTACGCTTAATGCACTAAAGGATGTGCATTTTGAAAACTCAGCCAGCCGCAGCCAATCAAGAATATCAACAAAGGTCGTTGAAAGGTTCCACAAAATTAATTGATTGATTATTATTAATTATTATTGATTTCAGAATACAGAACGTTCCTGTATTATTTTGAAATTATTATTATTATTATTATTATTATTATTATTATTATTATTATTATTGTTTTTTGAAATAATTGAAAGTAATAAACCCAGTACAGCGCACCCTCTCTGTTTGGCTCATCGTGGTCGATCATGAACCATTAATATATATATGTGACCCGTCAATGACTTTTCACTATTTCTCATCTCATTAAATATACCATCCCATTCTATCTTCACTCAAATCTATTTTTTCTCTATATAAAAATATAAATATGAATTTGGCGAAACACAATAGATAAGTGAAAACATAACATCCACCCATATCTCAATTCGAGTGATAGTTTTGCCAGTAAAAGTAAAATAAAAATTGAGTAGCTCGTAGGCGAGCGGTTTTTTTTTTTTTTTTTTTTTCCAATTAAAATGGGACCGGATTTTTACTTGATGGACTCTTTTTAGGGTAACTCAACTCGGCCAGTGAAAAAAGTGGGCCAAACTTTTTTTAATCCATTTTTATACTGAAAACCCGTATCCTTTTCCTTTTTCCATTTTGTGACTGAAAATATCAAAATGTTACTACTAAGCTCCAACATTATGGGTCCATGATAATATGTTTTGGTCTGTAATTGTGATTTGGTAATTAGACCCACGTGTAAATAAAGTTAAGTTATGCCGACAACCTTATACAGGGGCCTGGCCTGTTGATTACTTAATTTCCAAGTCCAAACAAAAATGGATATAATTATCATTACATTATAAATTATTATAGTACTCAGCTGTTGAAAAAATGAAAATGGTGGGCTGCTGCCTTTTTCCAAATTCTTTGAAAGGGATGTCACCATTTTCCCCACGATAACCTTTTTTAAAAAAACAAAAACAAAAACAAAAAAATCCCATTCTTTTAATTTCCAAATAATATCATGAGCACTGGTGTATAACACGTTTGGGTCCTGTGTCCCCAAAAAAAAAGGAAAAGAAACACGTATGTGTCCCAAGTCTCCCAATCATCTCTTTCACGATTTTTTTTTTTGTCACTGACATGTATGAATTCAAAAAATGGCCTAATATAATTCCCCTGAGAAAATATTGTTAAAAAACCATTTTTTTTTGTCACTGGCAGGTATGAATTCAAAAAATGGACTAATATATGCTAAAAATAGTGAAAATTTTAATTCCTTGAGAAAATATGGTTAAAAAACCATTTTGAAGCAATTCAATTACTTCAATTACATTAATTGAGCTGATATTTTTTAGAAAAAATGAAATGAAATGAAAAAATAATCAGCTTTTAGATTAAAAAAAAATTGTACAAGAAGAAATAAAATGGAAAGTGAAATTTGGAATATAAAATAGTATTCGATTTACTCGAGGATATTTAACTTGAATTATATTATATATATAGAATATTTAGCTTCGCTTGTAATTGAGTCGATAAAATTTTCTTGGGCCTGCAGTTACTCCGTTTGAACAACATTGATGGGCTCAACCTTAGGAAGTCAAGCCCGCTAACTTTGTACCATTTTCCACACAGTCCACAGCGCATCCGCACACCAAAGAAATCAAATCCGCAACTTTGGAATTTGGGGACAGTGGTTTGAAAAATCCAGAGGGAGAGTGGGGTGTTCATCTAAGGACAATTATATATTTCAAGTAATTCATTTTGTTCTTAGATCGAGGATTTGTTTCGATCGATTTAGCTGAGAACTGTACTGTTTTCTGTAGACTTGCCTGAGCTGCGTTTAATTCAGCAATGGTGAAGCCGAAAATTGCGCCGTCTATGTTGTCATCGGACTTTGCAAATTTGGCATCGGAGGCGGAGCGGATGATCCGATGCGGCGCGGATTGGCTTCACATGGATATAATGGTACCTTCTTTCCTTTCATTGCCAATCTATTCAGTTGCACAAAGTTGAATGAATTTGGATTTTATACCCTGTATGCTGATTGATATTTTGCCAATACTTGGGCTAGTTATCCCGACTGTGCCGTGTTAGCCCGATCAAAGTATACAACGGTTACGACTGCTAGCTCTTTTTTGAGCCACTTTCATTGACGTAGCTCGAACCATTTTTCAACGCCTGGCTTTTGGTCAAAATTCAAATGGCCAAACAGCGATCCCCTAGGTTCAAACTTATCACATCACATCGTTCTATATCCTCAGAACACTGCCGTGATTACCTAAATGTTGTGTTATATAAAAAATATTTTCAATGAAATTTGGAAATTTCTGTTTGTTTTGCTCGTTTTTTAAATGTACATTATTGTAGAATATATGTCAAAGGACACTCAACAATTGTATGCGGGCAAATGCCAAATAGTGAAGTTATTTGCTGTAAAAACATGAAAATGAACACTTGATAGCTGTCATGCTTCATTATTTTTCTTTTGTTTCACTTAGATTATGGTTTTCGAGCTTCTTATGACGCTTAATTATATCTGTTTTCAAATTTGGAAATTTTTTGTTGCATAGCTTTTTGGAACAATTTGCTTGATTTACACTAACATGATTTCTGATATAATCATTTTGGACGGTTCTTTTGCAGGATGGGTAGGTTCGCTACTCTGTCAACGATCACATATGTACACTCATAACTGGTGAATTATGTGACTTATGCTTATCCTTTATTTAACAGTCACTTTGTTCCAAACCTAACAATTGGTGCTCCAGTCATTGAAAGCCTGAGGAAGCATACAGAGTAAACTTTCCATTCGTGCTAATACAAAATCACGTACCTTTGCGATGTTCCTTGTATAAACGTCAAACGTGAACATATCTCTTTTGCAGTGCATATTTAGATTGCCACCTAATGGTCACCAATCCTCTAGATTATGTTGAACCATTGGGAAAAGCTGGTGCTTCTGGTTTCACTTTTCACGTGGAGGTCTCTAAAGGTGTAGTAGTATCTTTTGGAGATATCTCTTTTATCGTTGTAATAATTTTAGCTGCATTGGTATCTTTTGGTGATATTAAACGTTTGCTGTATACTATGAGTGGAAAACCAATTGACACAAATTACAGTCATATGTTATATTCAGTGACTTTAAAATGTCCTGTCATTGTAGATTGATTATGTGTGAAGGATGGATGATATTTAGGTATCTTTGGCAGATAATTGGCGGGAACTTGTGCAAAAGATCAAGTCAAAGGGAATGAGACCTGGTGTTTCCTTGAAGCCTGGAACCCCTATTGAAGAATTGTATCCACTCGTAAGACGCCTTCTGCTTCTCTATAGCGACATAAATAGATAGCATGAGACTGAAGAATTATATGTATCGACTGTAGTTAAAGGGAACTTATTCCTTTCTTGTACTTGCTAGCTTGAAGACGAAAATCCTGTGGAGTTGGTTCTAGTTATGACCGTGGAACCTGGATTTGGTGGGCAGAAATTTATGCCGGAAATGATGGATAAGGTGCATGAGTAATTCTCCTCAATATTCATTTATGAATTACTCATGTATAATTTGTGTGATATATATTTTAAAGTGAATATTTAGGTCCGTGCTTTGCGGAAGATGTATCCATCACTTGATATAGAGGTGAGTTTCAGCAGTTTTTGCACCAATTTTAATCCCTGTTCATATCATAAGGTTTTTGGTTGTGATCTCAGCAATTACTGATTAATTGTCTTGTGCAAGCTTACTCCCAAACTATGGTTTCACGGAAATATACTCACCGAATTTGGCTGTTTGGGTCTTAATAACTTTTTGAGTCCTGGAACTTGATGCAATGTATAGTTTTGTTCAAGATACCAATGTTATTATCAAAGGGGGCTTTCTTGTTATAGTTTTGTTTTGCAGCTGAGAAAGATTGGTGAGTTTGCAGGTGGATGGTGGTTTAGGCCCTTCAACCATTGATATGGCTGCTTCAGCAGGAGCTAACTGCATTGTGGCCGGAAGTTCAGTTTTTGGAGCTCCAGACCCTGCTCAGGCTATAGCTCTGTTGCGCAAGAGTGTGGAGCAGGAACTGCAGAGTAATTGATTCCTTATTATTGCATAATGTTGCTTGCTTTTTTCGTCAAACCACGGCAATTCAGCAACATAGAATGAATAAAAAAAATGTTGTACAAACTTAGCTGTGGACCCTTTGTTAACTACTGTTGTATTCATAGATGCATGAGGTTGTTTGTATGGGAATTTTAGTTGTAAAATGAATAATACTGGATAAACTCTAGTGTGGTGATGAAAAAATGTGTAGCTTTCTACATGGTATTTGGGGAAATAATTGTATTCTCTGACAGCAGCTGATTATTAATCATGTACTATATCCTCAACTTTATTTCACCATAAAATGGTTTGAGTGGAAAGGGCTCTGAAGAATTTTTGTTACAAATTTTCAAGATACCATAGTTCCTAGACACAATTTGAATTCTAAATTCATTTTTTGTGTGTGTGTGTGTGTGCTCTTCACGTGCTGTCACGTGTGCAGCCCCTGGCACCCAAGAAAAGTGCTGATTTCAGTACTACTAAAACTTTTCATTGATGAAATCAATGTAAAAAGTGCAGTTTTTGGGGCATCGCAGCCGCACCTTGGAATGGTATGCATTATGGTATTATTTTATGAATCCTACACAAACTTGTTTATAATTTCAGAACGGGAATGGGATGCACCCGGACGAACTTGAGAATTTAATGAATGTGTTGTAATGAATTTTGAGAGAGATTCTTTCGAAAATAATCATGAAAATTAGAAACCCTCGTTTAACTTTTTTGTAGGTGAAGTGCGTACTATATTCAATGTACCAAGCGAATATAGGAATTTGGGAGCAAACAAATCTTGATACCTTTTCAAAAAACATCAAAGCTCTCAATCCATGCTGAATGTTTCAAGAATAACAATCGGCAATCTTGGGATTAATAGCCACCCAGAAACTACAGCAAATTAAGCACAAGAAAGAGGGGATCTCAAATTTAATTAAAAAAAAACATTAGTCAATGCTAGGATCGAGAATCCTGTCCTAGAATTCTTTGTAATTTTTTAGACAGCCTAGTACAAATTTATATTATTCATCCCCCTTTTGGCCTTCACAGCGTTTTCTTAGCTGAACATCCATATGGGACCGAGTGCTATTTCAAACTGCTAATATTGTTGCAAATCTCTTTATTTTCTGTGCGTATGTACGAGTGTCTGCTACTTGGTTGCAAGTGCTGGTGTTCTCTGAAGGAGAAGTGAATAAACTACCACATAAGGAGAGATGCTTTATGGGCTTGCTAATTTAAGTGTCAATTTGGCTGGACAACTTGCAATGCCATTTGTGAGAAAACTTAATCTTACTCTCAGTTCTTGAAAGAATGACTTGATAATTGCCAGGAAAATACTTCTTCAGCTCGTCTCATTTGCTGTCTTATTTATCCTATGAGAGAAGGTGATGCAACTGGCTGAATTGCTGTTATACTCGAGAAGGCAAGCCCGTTCTTCGTTTCTTGGGAAAATCTGAGGAGCCCAAATAGGGATATCCAGCAGCAAGCATTTAAATCAGTGATTGACACCAGGTGAAAATGCCTGCAATATGGATAGTTGTAGTTTGTGTTGCAGCCAGTACAGTTGGGCTTCTGGCTAGCATAGCTATTGGGGCAGCCATTTTCTTTACTTGCCGGAAAAAGAAAATGCAGGATTCAATAAAGAATGGAGATGTGGAGCTGCAACAATTGAATTTGAGCATCAGAACTATGAGCGATAAGAAAGTTTCTTATGACGGATCTCAATATGCTTTTGATGATCCAATTTCTGATATCACAACTCCCCACAAGATGGTGCTGGAAAATTACACATTTGAGGAGCTTCAGAAGGCAACTGATTGCTTCAACCTGAGTAATCTCATCGAGAGTACCGTATTTCATGGCCGTCTCAAGGGGAAAAATTTGGCAATAAAGAGCTGCACATCAGAAAATCTAGCAAGCATCGATTTTAATCTTTTCCACGATAGGACTTATCATCACCCCAACATTATAAGGATGTTGGGTACTTGTGAAACAGAGGGCTCCGATTCATTTATAGTTCTTGAATTTGCAAAGAATGGCTCCTTGAAGGATTGGATACATGGAGGATTAGCAATCAAAAGCCATTTTATAGCTTCTTGTGATTGTTTCTTGACATGGAACCAGAGAGTGAAAATATGTCTAGATGTGGCAGTTGCCTTGCAGTACATCCACCACATCATGAGTCCTGGTTATGTCCATAGAAACCTCAAGAGTCGGAACGTGTTTCTGGACGAAGAATTCAATGCAAAGATTGGAAACTTCGGCATGGCCAAGTGTGTGAATGTCGGAGGAGATCAGGGTCAAGAATTCTATCCTGGCCATCCCGCAGGATGGAATAAAGGGTACCTGGCACCAGAGTATGTAAATGAAGGTATGATCACCCCTGGTATCGACATATTTGCTTATGGAATGATTTTGCTTGAGATTCTATCCGGGAAAGCACCGATAACAGCCTCAGACGACGTAGGGGAAGTGAAATTTGTGAAGTTGTCCGACGAGATCAAGCACGTTTTGGGGTCAGAGGATGCAGGGAGATTGAAGGAATGGATGGACAGTTCACTGGGGGAGAATTATTCGTTTGATGCAGCGATGGTGTTAGCGAATGTTGCAAGATCTTGTGTCGAAGACGAGCCGCTTTCGAGGCCTAATGCTGGAGAAATAGTTGAGAAGTTGCTGAGGTTGGTGGAAGAAGTGCCGCAAATTGGGGATAAATTCACGTGTGAGAGCTCATGCAAACCCCTTGTCAAGTAGCTTGCCTAGCAAGGACAAGCACGAGATAGCAAGTATGATGTTAATTTCGATAAAATGGAGTTTTGTGGCGAGTTTATGTATACATCAATTGCTGCTATATATTTAAGATTTCAGCACACAATTATAGAAAATGATTGCGTGTATATATATATATACACTAAAAAAGAACACCTGAAAAATTATAAATAGATATATCTTTATTAATATCTGATACATAATAGAGAAGATATAGTTGATTGACAATTATAAAGTAGAAAATAAAAGGTGAAAAACTAAATTCATTAAAAATAAAATAATAAATAATTTAGACATACACATACATATATTACGTTTTTAAAAAACAAATATCAAGTATAAAATGTCTTCCAAGACTCCTATTCATTTTGATCACAAAACCCACTAGGCACTAGCCAGGTAAAGGTTTTACTACTAGTTTAATCATCGTTAACTTAATTTTTTTTAAATCAAGAATGGGAATTAATAGAAAAATTAATTTTGAGCATCAGACATCCAGACTGGTCAAAGGCTCTAGATGAATAAATTGGCATAACGTGGACCCAACGTAACATTTCTTAAATTATATTGTAATATCACAAAAAAAATGTATGGTGAGCATTGGAATAAAATAAAATAAACCACATGTTATTTTCCAAAAAACAAATTAAACTACTATGCAAACTGATTGATATAAAAATAATATAAAATACAATATAAAAATATTTTATTTGCCTTTTTCACCCCTTCAAATCGCGAAAAATTTTAGGGTATCATAACAGATATATAAAAAAAAATATGCAGTTAATTTTTTTTTTTAAATTTATTGATATTCGTGAATTATTTTCAAAAACAAATTTCGCTAGCTACACCGCATATAATGATGTAGCTCTAGCTTAGCCCCTACACTAATATTAATTTCATATTATTCATAATTTATTATCAAATGTTTAAATTCAGATTAACACATTTGAAAATTAATAATAATTAATTATAATAATAAAACTATATATATATATATAATATATATATATATATTTAGTTTTATTATTATAATTATTATATATATATATATATATATTTAGTTTTATTATTATAATTAATTATTATTAATTTTCAAATGTGTTAATCTGAATTTATATATATATAAATATATATATATATACCAACTTCTAGAATTATTAGTAGTTGGTTGTATAAGTTAAGATTTGTATGTAAAACGTGTGAAGTAAAGGAAAAGTCAAGTCGTATTTCGATACGTGTTTTGTGTGTGTGTGATCAACATTTATTTATTTATAAATTAAAATCGCCAATGGAATGAATATTCTAGTAGCTAATTTCGAGTGGTCGATCGAGACTCGTGTATAATATTTTCAACATATATCATGCGTATTCGGGTCTGTGTTCAGAATTAATAAGCCATGTCTAATGACTTTGAAAACCACATGCATTAATCTACTTTTTCTCTTTTAAGACAAAGTTACACGTGAGCTAGTACGTCATATATGATCACTAGCTAGCTCCACATATTAATTCCAATATCTAAGATATATATATGTGGTGCTCTGCACAAAGACGCCAAAACTGTCATCGATATTTGAAACATGCAAGCTGATTAATTAATGAATCTGCAATTTCCCTAAAATTATTGTCTGTGCATGCAATCTTTAATTTTTTAGCTTAAATAATTTTGCAGTAAAACCAATTTTAACAACATATATATATAACACAATTCAGGTACCGTATATATATATAATATTAATTTAGAGTTCAAGATTAATCAAGACCCTTGTTTATATATACGTAGCTAATATAGGTGTAAATTGTTAGTATTATATGTACGCTTGGTTCACTTTCTGGAACATGATATATATATGTAGCAATTATATTACTTGAAATGTACAAATATATATAATTAAGTTGGAATTAATTAAGCAAGCGGAATATGTATGTATATATGACTAGCTAGCTACTGCATCATATATAATCTTAAACTCGTCGAAAGAAAGAATGCCATCGTTGTTGAGATCGAAACAAGCTATCATGTTTTTGCATTCGTCCACAGTCGTCGTTTTCTCTCCCAATCGACTCAGCATTCTTTTCAAACTCTTGGGCGTAAATTAATACACGATCCGCCACCTAATTCTACGTACATGTTGAAGACCTCCTTGAGATCTTCTTGATCTCCCGCCCCTTAATTGTTCTACTATCTTCACGAAATCTTCCAAACCCATCTCCGTCCGAATCCATCAGCATCACCGCCACCTCCACGCACTGATGAATCGAAGCGATCGAAAACACGCTGATATTGCACGTATTTGTCCATATATATATAATTGGTCGAAAGTTAGAATGAATTGTACGTAGTATATGGATATATATGATGACTTGAGAATTAATGAGAAGAAGCTATATATATATGCATATTTTGATCAGTATCCGGTGCGCGCGCGTGTGTATATATATATACATAGCTAGGGTGCCTGCATGTGTCGATCGGTTGACGGAACATAAATTTGACTTTGTTTTGTATATCTATATCAAATAAAATATATATATATATATATATATATATATATATATATATATATATATATGAGCCGGAGTAAGAATAAGAAGAAGAATCTACGTGGAAGCCGCTGTTTTGAATTATAATTATTATTTGTGAAATTTCTACGACTTAATTTAACAGCATGCCATATAAGTATAACTACTTTACTAGTCAAATATATATATTATATATATTTTGGTACAACAAACTAACGCGCATGCATGCATCACCCAACATATATTACATATAATTCTAGGAATATTCATAATATATCTTTCGATCTTTTAATTTATTTTTTTTTTAATGAAGATTTTGATTTCTCCTACCAAAATTTAAATACCAGTTAATTTCGATCAACTAATTATTTATTAATTACATGAAGTGATTTTTAGAAATAAATTTTCTATAATTCAATTAAAATTTTAGAAATAATTTGAAATTGTAGTAAAATAATTTATATCTCAATTCTTTAGGGTTTTCTTTAACCTTTATGGCTTTTTTTTATTCATATCTAATGAAATAAATGCTTTGTAATTTTTATTTAATTTAGTTTCTCTATTCAATGGCACTCATATATGCATGTATATATAAAATTTTAAATATATTAATGTGATTGGAACGCCATTCTTAACCCTTGACGGGCTAATTAATAATACACTCATTCTCTCTCATTTATTTAAGTTTGTGTGTGTTTTCACACAAATTAATAAAGTATTTGGAATAATAATTTTTTTAAAAACAATTTCATATTTTTTTATTTAATGAAGATTTTTAATAGAATAAAATAATCGTACAAGTAGTTGGTGATATTAATTTAATTAATAGGGGTAAATTGATTTTAAAAAGTAGAAAGTATAACATTAAATATGAAAACTAGTCGACTATATATAGTAGAGACGGATGAAAAAAGAAATCATGTAGCGAGCTGCGAGTGAGAATTAAGGAAAGAGTATTAATCCGGAAAAGGCTATAACAAGCACTGCACGTCCACAAGAACGTATATATATATGTTCGTTTGACTACGTACTACTGAATTTGTACATTTCAATCATATTTACAATACTTAAAATTCTCAAGACTCCATTTCTATCTTATTATGACTTACCTAAATAAGTAAACATCAGATATAGGAATGCACGCTCAAGACAAACCAAGTTGCAATTAGTAATCAAAGTCAAAAAGTCTTAATTCTATAGTTCTAGATTCAAGAAATGATCATATATATGTTTGTGTATGCCAATTATGTCGTAGTTAAAGTATCACCAAAAAAAATAAAAAAAATTGGTCATCTTTACTTTCGATTATTATTAATCAATTAATATATATCGGGTCTTCAATTCTAGGTTGGACCTAATTGGAGATTAATTAAGTAGACTTTTTTTAATCAGTAAATAAAATATGCTTCGAATGCAAGAAAAATGAATTGGATATGGTAGAAACTTGCAAGTGTCTATCGTTATGATTGGATTAACTAATATAACTTTTAAAAATTGTAGTCTTTTTTTATTTTTTTTTAAAAAAGAAAAAGAAAATAAATTATATTAATGGAACCTGCGGCCCTGTTACGTTGTTGACCACGTACACATATTTTTTAAAAAAAGGTTGTAATATTTCAGCAAGAAATATGCTCCACACGAGGATCGAACCCGCAACGCGACCACGTACATATTCATATAAAGATTGGTGGTACCAGAATACTAAATACCACGTACGTACTACGCCTTGTTGTAATCATCATTAACTAATTTTGAAGGTGGAAAGTTCTAGTAACTTAATTGGAGTAGTACCATATATGCCATTACAATATTCTAGCATTACTCTACGTACGTTTAGTATGATCTTCCAATGCTAAATTTCTGCAGCTAGCCTTTGATTTGAATCCTCGAAATTACAAACTAATTAATTAATTGGTATAAAAAGATATATTAAAACCAAATAATATATATATATATATATATATATATATATATATATATATATATATATATATATATATATATGCATGACATCAAATTAAAGTGTGGATCGATCAATATAATGTTTTTAATTATATATATATAAATACAAAGATGAAGGATGGATATATATATGATATGTAAAATACAGTGTGCGTGGTGGGAATGACGATGATATGAATGAATGAATGAAGCATATATATATATGGGGAGTAGTAGTAGTAGTAGTAGCAGCAATTAATTAATTAATAAATTAACTACATGCATCATGCATCATCATGAGCTTAAACTCTTGAAAATCAAGAAGGCCATCTTTGTTGAGATCGAAACGAGCAATCATGTTGTTGCATTCGTCTACGCTCTTCTTCTCTCCCAATCGACTCAGCATTCTTTTCAAGCTCTTGGGGGTGATAATATTGCTACTTTCCGCGTACATGTTGAACACCTCCTTCAGATCACTCGCCTTCTCCTCTTCTCCCGCGCCTTCTATTATCTTTACCAAGTCCTCCAAGCTCAGTAACCCGTCCAGGTCTGAATCCATCAGCGCCACCGCAGCCTCCGCCTCTTGCGCCGTCATCTTACCGCCCATGGAACCCACGCACTGCTGCAGCTCTACGGGGCTTATTTTGCCGTCTCCGTTTGAATCGAAGCGATCGAATATGCGGCGGTATTGCTCGTATCTCTCCATACGTACAATTAGTATTTATGTACGTGGTGCTTAAATTAAGATTATTAGTTGAAGAGTACTGTAAAATATTGTCTGAATGTGGAATTGAAAGAATGTGTGGTGTTAGTGGTTAATATATAGATGGCTTCAAAGCTTTGACCCGAAACATGAATATTTCTTGTTTCAGATGGAGAGGAAAGCAGTGCGAAAGCCGCTGTACACGGGCCCAATACGGTTAAGAAACTTCGACCGCCAAAACGGTAAGAGCCCAAGGCCCAACGCGCATTTAATAATTAATTATTAATTAAAACAATTAATATGGCATACCTATCCAAACCAAATTGCCAAGTGTGACATACTTGATGATGATGTTGGATATAGATTACATTACAAGGGGCGGTGCAGTGCTTCACATTTATTATTTGTCCACGCACTAGAAAACGTCCTCTCATTTCATAATTTTTTTGAACAAATATTTTGCTCTCTCTTTTCAATTCTCTTTCCTCTTCATTTTCAACTTCCAATCATACTCCAATTATGGTGACTGAGTTTTCAAAATTTCCCATAAAAACAAAAAAACTTTTATGGATTTAATAATTAAAAAAAAAGAGAGATTTCGAAATAAGAAATCAAAATTATATTCTCTTCCTAATCCGCTATCCCCATTTACAAAGTAAAATCAAGTGGCTTTTATGGGGTGTCCAAATTGGTGGAGTAGGTGAACTCTTGGCTAGAGGTCAGAAGTTCGATTATCCCTACCAACACCTTCTTGGACTAGCCTATCACACAGTGCTTGTCTAGTGTGGTTTACCTGGCTAACGTAGTTTGCAGGCTATTGCGTTAGTCCGAGGGTTTACCCAGTGCACACCGAAGTTTACCTAGCAAAAGTAGTTTGTAGACTATTGCGTTAGTCCGATGGTTTATCCAGTGCACACTGAAGATAGCGGCTGCGGATTTCCACGTCACAAAAAAAAAAAGTAAAATCAAGTGATACCAATATGTTATACGTGGAAATATTATGTTCAGGATTTTTTTACTTACCAAAAAGCAATAATACATGGATAAAACATATTTTTAAGCGAACCTTGTTTGACAAAGGCATGCATCATCAAATGGTACCTTGTCATCTTTGTTTAACCATTTTATTTTTTTGATATTTGAATCCGATGAGGATATAACTTATAACGATCTATTTAGATTTTCACTTCATTTAGATTAGAAGTCAGATTTTTTTTTTATTTTATTTTTAAAAGTAGTGGAGTCTAGAGTAGGGGTGCAAACGAACCGAATCGAGTCGAACAATGGTAAAATTTTAAGGTTCGAATTCGGCTCGATAAGAGTATATTCGAGTTCGAACTCGATTCGAAGCTCGATAATTTCAAATATTTTGGCTCGAGCTCGGATCGAAACAAAGTTCGAGTTCGAGTTCGGCTCGAAACATTCGAACCTATTCGTTTACTATTGCTCGGTTACTATGGTTCAAAAAGTTCGAAATGTTCGAAAAAGTTCGAAATGTATATATATTTATTATATAATTATATTATATTAATTAAATATTAAGGCTCGCGAACTATTCGTGAACTATCGAACAAAATAATTTTGGCTCAAGTTCGGCTCGAAAAAAAGTTCGAACATGTTCGAATTCGGCTCGAGTTCGATAAACTCAAATACGAATCAAATATTTATCGAACAGACTCATAAATCTCACGAATCGTTTGCATCCCTAATCTAGAGGACTAGGAATACAACTAACGATCAAACAAGTTGACCCGATGAACCGGCCCATTCGGTTCGGGTTAGACCCGGCCAAGTGCAAAATCAATGGAAGTGGCAGAAACCGTAATAACGCAAAAAAATGAATGCCAAGTGGTCTCTAAAACCACAAATCTGCGTCCCTCCAAACCCTTTGTTTTCCGAATCTGTGAGCCGCCATGTCAGTGTTCAGCCGGCTCAGAGTGGCAGCGCGGCTTTCCTCTCCGATGCGTCTGCCGAAGGGCCGCCGCTACGGATCAGCTGCCGCCGTTCAGCTGGACTACGATTACGACGATCTTGAGGATGCAGTACAGAGGAAAGGAATGGAGGACCTAGAGGAATGGGAAACCGTGGGAAGGGGCGTTCAGTGGGTCATCATGGGAGACCCAATGGTCAACAGACACGTGTACGCGGAGCGGCTCGCGAAGCTCTTGGAGGTTCCTCATATTTCCATGGGCTCGCTTGTGCGTCAAGAGCTCAATCCTAACTCTCCTCTCTACAAACAGGTGTGCCTTCAATTTCCTTGCTTTAAAGCGCCCTACGGTTTTTTTTTTCCAAGAAAGTTGCAGCTGCCAGAAAAATATGAAATCTTGTAAGTCTTGATGTTAAATAATTGTCTTTTGTCATACTAGAATGAATAATCAAGTGTCTTAAGATATTGGAAGTCATCTTTAGGTTTATGGATTTGCAATTTACGATGTTTGGATTTGTTTGATTTAACCACCATACTATTGCTGGGACATTGTTAATCAGTATTCTTTAGGACTTGTTTCCATTTTTGAATTTTGACGTTGTAATTGTTCTTTGATTTGGTGTTGAACCAGATTGCTAGCTCGGTGAACCAAGGGAAGCTAGTTCCGGAAGATGTAATTTTTGGGCTTCTATCGAAGAGACTGGAAGAAGGTTATCGCAGGGGTGAAAGTGGCTTCATTTTAGATGGAATTCCCAGAACGAGGGTGCAAGCTGTAAGTATTACTTGCCCCCTTCTTATTTCATTTAACGGTGATCCCTTCCCTTCTTTTTGGATATCTTGCTGTTTTTAAATGTTGGAAGACCTATGTATTGTGATAATTTCAAATGATCAAGAGTTTCAAAAAATCAAATCTATGGAGCAATTTACGTATGGAAGTCCTCCCGTTGTTATTTTCCGGATATGTTACTGTTTAAGATATTGAAATGACTAATGTACTGTGATAATTTTCAAATGATCAAGACTTGGTTATGTAAAAATTTAAATTGGTTCCACGTTTATGAATATGAAGTAGAGTATTTGCCTATGCATGTGAATCCTGTTCTCCTTAGGATGGAATATATTTGAATTTTTTAGAAGCTGGTGCATTCTTTTCAGAATTTGATATTTCTCTGTTTTTTTTTTTAATTTTAAAAATTGTTTTATGATCGGTGTCTGACCATTTTACAGTAATTCCTTACCATATCTTTGTTTTTGTCGTCAAGGAGATACTCGACCAAATTACTGATATCGACCTGGTGCTGAATCTTAAGTGCTCGGATGAGTTCTTGCTGAAGAAGCCTGTAGGCAATGGAATTTACTCTCCTGCACCAGAATTCCATCGCATGTCTAATTCGGGATTTAATCTAAATTTTCATCCAGAGGCTGGTCGTTTGCAACCCTCCATCTCCAACTCGGATGCCATCTGGAAGGAGAAACTTCGCATGCATACGGAACTGGTAACTCCATTATCTCTTAAATCACACGCACAATTGCCCTTTAATCTTGGTCGCCTTAGATATTAGATATTTGGTGTTTTGGCTAATCCTTAAAACTTCTTTTGGACGCCTGTGCTTTTTACCCATTATACCTCAACTCTTTTCCATTACCTTTATTTTCACGCATGCTGATGTATTCAATTTGCTGTTCTTCAGAGGAAGCCTGTGGAAGAATACTACAAGCAACAGAAGAAACTTCTAGACTTTCAAGTGGCTGGTGCACCTGGAGATGCCTGGCCAGGTCTTCTGGCTGCGTTGCAGCTACAGCACATGAGTTGTGTCTCGTCGAGTGCCAATTCGTCACAGAAATTGACTGCATGACGATGGCAAACTAATTTTGATTGTTTCACTCTGGTGATTGTATGTATCTACAAGAATATGCGTGTGTTAGAAAAGAGTTCATTGGAAGGTTTTTGTAGCAAGTATATCCAGTTTTGATTGAGAGACTTGTGTAGTGTTCTTTTTGTTGGAGTATATGTTTACTGAAATGAGTGTAAACTGATTGAGCCGAGAGCAGAATTTTGCAAAACGATATGTTCCATGATATTAAACGAGTAAATTCATGGTAGCGTCTTTCTTAGAAAATATATTTGCCCAACTAGTAAGCTTTGTGAGGCAGATTTCGCTTCGCATTCTTGTTTTTTTTGTTCCATATGTTATTATAGTTTGGTTTAATGGGGCTGTTCAATGATAGAAACACTTTCGGGTTTCGATTAAAAATAAAATCTGAAAACAGAGAAGAAACAAGCTAAACGGCCGAGGGATAATCGATGGATAACATGTACATAAAAAGGAAATTCGTTTGCAACAAACTCTTCATGCGTGTGCAACAAACGCAGTCTCAAGAAGAGGGAATAAAAAGCACAAAGAAAAAAAACACAAAACTTAATGCCTTTACATATTATTCATGCAGACGTTACAACGTTCTCTCATCTCCGCCACTCTCAGCAGCTGAAATTGCTGGTTCACATGCCATACAGTGTGAAGGGCTCTTTACTCACTGTTCATCCATACGTCCCGAAGAAGTTGATATCTTACAGCATTTAGGCTTCCATTCTTGTTTGACACCCACGCAGGCTTTACAGAAGATGGAGATGACTGGGAGAAGTCAAGGTGGATAGATTTCATTGGCGAATCTAATTCATCAAGCTCGTCATCACTCGTCTGCGATTTCTTGAGTAGCGAGGATCCATTTCGTATCAGCAAAGGAGTGCCACCACTTTCACCTGAGAAGCCAGCAACAGAAGAAGCTGATGGTGGCTCATATATAACTGGTGCTGCAGCACATGGGAAGGTCATAACGGAATCTTCCTCGGTATCGAAAGAATCCTGAGAGTTCAATATAATGGACCATACTTTCATGAATCAATAATTCCACTATAACAAATGCCAGTACGATCGCAATGGTAAAAGAAATGCCGCTAGGAGAAAGAAACGAAAAAAAAAATGATAAAATTAAGGTTCTTTACAGATGATTCTACCGAGGAATTTAAGGCCTCAAGCACGACTCCAGGAATTGGGTCAGGACAAAACTCATCAGGGATGAAGCAGTTGAGAACCCTTCTTATCAGCGGAGGACCAAATGTTGGACAAACCTAAGGCCACAAGCAAAACCCACGTGAATAAAGAAAACACAGCGCCATTGGCTTAAAAATGTTCCAATGTACAGGCTAAACCTCTTTTCTAATTGTTCGACTTAATAGCATATCCTTTGGAAGCATCATAAGATCACTCAGTGCATTGAGAAGATGGAAAGATTTTGACGTCGTATCAGATGATCTTGGCTCATCATCATCAACTGTTTCTGAGCCATTCTCATCCTCAGGCAATTCATCATCATCAATGCCAAATAGATCAGTAAGCCATCTAGACCAATGTCCAACCTGTTATATTCAACACATGAATTGATAAGATGGTTCAAAGTTTATTTCATGCACTATACAATAATTAAAGTGACAAATATTTACACCAGTTATTTGAGTTTGAGCATTATGGGTGAGAAAGTATTTACTAGTAATGCTCACCGCATTTTTCAGTTGTGCACCAGCACCAAAGCTAGCTTTCCCTGCTGGAATAGGAAGCACGTCAGCATCACTAATGGGGTCAGCCACAGGATCTGTTGGGATTTCATCAGCTGATTCTCGAAGGATTGCATTGAACATAGCGACATCTAATCGAGCGATCAATTGCTCCATTATCTGATCACGATAAAGTGTACATAATCGGCAAAAAATTCAGTTTTAGTGGATGTCAAAACTTAATTGAGGTGCAAATTTCTCATTTGTCTAGTAACCAACACAATGCTAGCTACAGAATGCAATCTAATAAACAAAGGAATTGTTGCATATACTCCATCTTTAAAAAATGCTGAAAATTAAAATTATTCCTGACAAAGATGAGGAAATAAATATCCATCATCATTAGAATAAACAACTGTCAACTTCACATCTCTGTTGTCATATTATTTGATATCCATAAAAATACTTATTCAAACTTTATGTCATGCAGTATCTGAGCACATATAAACATTCCAAAGCACATTCCCAATGTATAAGCATGTAAGGATTACCAGCCTAGAAAGAATGGGCAAACATCCACAATCATGTCCTCCAGCTCGTACAGGACATATCCTTTCACATGCATCTCTGAAAGCCTTTTTCCAGAGTTCCAAAGAAAAAGTTCCCTGCTGCTGCTCACTTGAACTAGATGTTCGGCGTAACTTGCTCGAGTCAGAATCCATACTTCTATTAATTGATTTGGCAGCACTAGACTGCATGTGAGGAGTAAAAGTCTGGGGAAAAAAAAAAAAGCGACCGGTTGGTTTGTTCATTTTGAAGACAGCAAATATAGAAGTCCCAATTGATAAACAACCTGAAGAATGTAATAAAGGGAATACCTGCCACCATATGGACTCAATGATTCGAGAAAATATCCACATTTCAACCTTTTCTAATGCAGCTGCAAATGCTAGAGGGTTCTCCCAGTCACCAGAACTTTCCTCTGTAGAACTTCTCATACTCTTGGTGGGAAAGGACTCCCATTTAAGCAACGATGATTTCTTATTTCCATTCCTGTCCCACGCTGTTTCAGCGACAGGTCTCCTAGAAATAGGCAGCTGACTAGCCCCAAGAGACTTGCTCATTATCACTCTTAGTACAATTGAATTTGAAAGCCAAAAGGTTAATCTGTATAAAAATAAAGTGAGTATCAAGAATCTTTGATAAGATGACACTATAAGTAAATAATAATGGAAGAAATAAAAAGCCATGACTCTGCGCTTGCAATTAGTTGAGCATTGACTTGAAAGAACTACATATTTTAGGAGTTTCCATAGAAATGTTCACCAGTCAATCAACTTAACTGCAATCATCAAATAGATTCCTGAATGATCACTTTGGCAGCAAAACCAAATTTGAGAGAGAGAAAATCTAGATTCTTGGGATACACAATAATTGACTTGTTAGCAAGTAGCAACCACTTCAATCTGACTCTCCATTTATATCAAGTTTCTTAAAATGAAGACAGGCTACAAGCATGAAGATTGGACAAAGCCAAGGTTGTTCCACATGTTTGACTGCATTCAGCTATATTTTGTCAACTCATACTCCAAAAAACATAATAAAAAAATAAGGGTGAAATGCATAATCATACCTTGGAACATCATTTCCACACGCTTTTGCAACTAATACTAATCCAGATACGATACTTTTGGCAGCACTCCCTCTCCTCGAACTCGGATTCTGTCTGCGAGCATGAAAATAGAGTCTTGAGAGGCGTCGAGCTGGTGCATGGACTTTAGTCGCCGAGCTTCCATGTTCCGCAACCACAGAGTAAAGGCTAATCTCAATAGCAGCAGCCTCCCTCAGTTCACCTTCAAGATTTTTAATTTTATTTTCCAAATGCTGTACTACACTATCTGAAAGCAGGTTTTTTGTTTCCATTGTGTACAACCTAGTGTCTTTATGCTCACTGCTTCGGACAGATCCATTTCTCCTGTTTGAGTCAGGTGATGATCGAACTGACTTTATTTGCTTTGACTTGTCACTAGATGACAAATCACTAGCAAAAGCAGTATTTTCCTCGGAGCAAGACACTTCACCGTTTTCAAACAATTTTACGTGCTTCTGGACGTCAACTTGAGAGGAGACAGCTGACGGTCTATCCTCAATTTGTTGCTCTTTTTCATCCCCAATTCTTCTGTTGGCATAATCTTGATTATTTTCTCTGGTCTCATTATCGGCGGAACCACTTTGGGAAGAGTTAGTCCTTTCACCCTCAAGCATATCTCCTTTTTGTGAAAATGAAGCATCTGCATCATCATGACTGTGGTTAAGAGCAGAATCCAATGTATTATTGGTCCTGTTATCCAAATCTGAAATGTTTTCTTGGGCAATAGGACTGGTAAAAATGCCTTCATCAGAACTTGGCTGTTGCGACTCGTCCTTCCCACCATCCACAGTATTTTCCAGAATATCGCCAACTCCACTTTCGTGTTCTTCATCTTCTATATTGGAGCTCTGTTCTTTCTCCTTTCCTTCTGCATCTAATGGCTGCAAACTTCGGGAAATAATTTTTTTTGAAATCCAAGCAAGATCAGAAGATAAATCCATCGAAGACGAACGGGATGAATTCCCGGTCAAATTCACATTAGATTCAGTCATTTGCTTCTCATCTAATTTCTCAACAAAATGACCAGGGACATGGCCATTGCTTGCCTCTCCAGCACTACCATTCTCTGCAACTGCCATGTTCTGCAATTGATTGCCATCTCGCCATCAAATCATCATATACAACTTATCAACTAAAGGACAATGAGTGTTATTCAACTGATACATTACTAAGATAGCACCTCTGATATTTGTACTACAGGCTATAGAGACTTCACTCAGAATTATGAAGCAATAAACCAGAAAATAGAAGGAACATATAAAAGGTGCTGCAGCAATGGTAAGGTATCTTACCTCTTTACGTTGAGGTGATAAACTCCCATTAGATTCAGCTGCTGAAGAAGTAATGGGCTGAGATGAGTGCGAAGAAACATCATCATCAGTAGTATATGAGGCTACCTCGGCTTCTTCTGCATATTCTTCCCTCATCAACGTAGAAACACATTCAACTTGATTTCTGTCCATTGAAGCTTCTCTCATCAGGCTGTCTTTCGAAGAGGAGCTCGTGCGGCTCTTCTCAAATGGCTGGATTTTAAGGAAAAGAAGTGGATGTGCTGTGTTCCTATACGTCCGTTTACAGTTAATGGGAACACTAATACTCACACTCTCTTTAACAATACCATAATCTGCCAAGTCCAGAACAGCTGTTCCCAGTAGCTGACCTTTCGCAGTCTTGTCCCTCCGTGGTTCATAAAGATTGAACTCAATGCAATTCTTCTGAAATGCGTCTCCATCCCCTCCTTTGACAGACATCTCGCGCAACAGCGAAACATGAAGCTTGAAAGATTCATTGAATTCAATCCTTCCATCACCAACATCACCCCCAGTATCAAGTAAAGGGACGACTTGATTGGTCAAGCCAGAATTCCTATCACCATGCTCCCATTGAATCAGAACACCACGGAGATTTCTCAGTGACTGAGATGGGGGCCATGGCTTAATCTCCTGGATGTGGATTATATAATCAAGCTGAACCGAAGGGCCTTTCCTGGTATTGGTCCTCAGACCTAGAACCATGGCTCTACACAAACGCACCTACTTGCTCCTCAATCGTAACAATATGCCTGAACATATAAAATAAAAAAAGACAGACCCTCTCAATAAACAAATCATATAAACAATGATTGGTTACGCTTGAACAAGAATGAATCTTTAGTTCAGATGATACACATTCATTGCCAACATAAACACGACTTCAAAAGAAAACCGTTCAGTGGATTGACGACTATCTCCAGAAAGAAAGAAAAAGAAGTTGAAACATTAAATGATTGCACATGCAGATGCAGGTTCATTAAGCTCTGGAAAACCATAAATGCGCTTCCATTTTAACCACAAACTTTATTACCAATACCCGAATATAGTTCAGTATTCACATGACCTGTCCGGAAACAACTCTCGAAAGCCACTTCAAGACTTCTTAAACATTCAAGATTGAGTTAAAAAGGAAATCGAAAAAAGAAAAAAAAAACACACGATATAAATCACCCCATTCACCGCCAAAGCTCTGTAATCAGCTAGAAAAAGAAAAGCTTTTTTTTTTTTTTGGTCTCTCTCAAACAAATCGAGCTTATTCGAGATAATCAGACAAACCCAGATCCAGATACCAGGGAGCAAACACATTGAGCTTAATATGATTAGAATAGATGAAACAAAGATGTGAGAAAATAAGGTGAGTGGCAGTACAATGCAGTATGAATAAAGATATGAAAGCAGCAGCGTCATATTTACGGTAGGATAATGAAGGCAGCTAACAGAGCATAATGGAAGTGGGTGGGGGAAGAGGAGAGCCAAAACGATGCGTTTTGCAGGAGAGAGGAAGGTGCAGCAGCAGGTTGAAGGTGAAGGGGACAAATAATCTGAGATGTCTTTTTCGATAGTTAAGAAAAAAATCATATGGACTGAAACTCACTCGTAGTTGTTATGTAATTAATTTCTATTTCCTTACCAAACTAATTCCTGTAATAAACAAATAGTAGTATTATCTTAATTCATTTGGGTACCAATAATAATAATAATCAACTAAACAAAACGGGTCCTTTTAGTAATGACGTTGAATATGTATATTGATTTGCTGGAAGCGAGTGTCGGTGTGGTGTGCATTGAAAAATGCGGATTTGTGTTGGTGACATAAAATTATATATAAATCCATCATCAAGACGTGGACTGCATTCACAATAGGATCCGAAAAGCAATAGTATATATTTTTTAATTTTAGATAATTGTTGAATAATATGTGATGCACTGCAAAATTAAAAATTGTGTCGGCTAATTAAATTGCATCCCTCCGATAACAACACAAGATTCGCTGAAATATATGTATATGGGTGGGCAAAAATAAATTGTCCATACCCCAAAATAAAAATAAAAAATTAATTCATCGCAAAAAACAAAGAGTGAAATGGTGGTTGACAAGTCTCTATCGAGATTTATCAAAGCAAAAATATATATCGGCCAATTTTGGTGATCAAAATAAATAATAATACCCCACAAGGGATTCTGGAAACAGCATAGTATATTTGTAACAAGAAAATGTTGTGATGTGATGCAACTTATAAAAACAAAGAGTATGCACGTTGTAGCTCAGGCTCATGGCAAGTGAAGCTCCGTTTGTGATGTATCTGATTTCTGATCATCTGCATCAGCCGTAGCCTGGACTTGAGCAGCGTATTGCAAATTCCAGAGCACGTCTTCAAACGATGGAAGGCTAGAGGATGATTCAGCCGAAATACATTTGTTAGTGATAGAGATCACGATCGACAACGACTCCTGCGAGCTTGTGGTTAACACAACCGGATCCACTATTTTTCGCCTGTAATCTTGGCTGCTGAAGGATGCCTGCCAATGCATGCCATTTCCTTTTATTATTGAAATAAAATTAGATTCTTTATTTTATTTGCTACATACCATTTCATTCACCAGAAATTCTTCTCCTTTTTCACTAACAACAGGACCCACAAGGGATTCAAGCATTATAAACCCGAAGCTGTAAACATCGTCCTCTAACTTTGCCTCATGCCTGCAAACAAACCATTTTTCAAAATTAACTCAATTATGGAAAAATGAACTAGCATTTTTTTGTGATTAGTGTTTACAAATGGAAAAGCTATTATTTAAAAGGAACATTTTATACCTCGGTTTGAATCCATGTCCCTTTGCCTACAACCAGAAACGTAAAACGGATTAGATGCAGCTCATACAATATCATCCAAATATGTTCTAGATATTAAAGAGGCCATACTTCAGCATTTTCTGTTTCATCTGCAATCATGGACATTCCGTAGTCACTCAGCTTTGCTATCCCGTGCTCATCAAGCAGTACATTATTTGTCTTCAGCCGATTACTGAAGCAGGGGGGAATAACCCCAGTATGCAAAAAATGTACAGCCTTGGCGACACCAATCAGCACCGCCAGTCTGTCGGACCACTTTTGTACCTTTTCGGGACATGTTTCTGTGAAAGATCATGGCACAATTTAAGCTCTAAAGAGTTCAACACATGGCTTGCATCCTCCCTGTAGACATAGACAAAGGATTCCTTGATAATTTAAGGCCTAGAGTGATTCGGATACCTGAAAGAAGAGAGCGAAAGTTTCCATTGGGGACAAATTCATACACAAGGAACAATCTATCTGTTGCTGAATCACTTTGCACTCTACCATCAATACAATGACCCAGAAGGCCAACTAGGTGCGGGTGTGAAAGTTTCGAGAGCAAATCCAGCTGCAGTTTGAGGTTCCGAACTGAGTATTTTCTCTGTAGAGCCAAGGATCGTACTGCAACGAGGGTGCCATTTTCTAACCTTCCCTTGTAAACCTGAAGAAATGGAGGAGGAACGCTAGGAAACGTATATTCCAACCAAGTTGCAAGGCATTGCTTTGCATAAGCTTGCTCCATTTTTCTATCTATCAACACCAGAAATGATTGGAAATGTAATGTGGTTTTGTTAACAGTTTCAGCTCAGTGAAAATGATTTTGAGCTTTCGATACTTTTACTAGCCATTTAGATTTATTCATAAGTTCACTTCATCAAAACATTTTTCTTAATCCGTTCCTTAAGTCAAAATTGGATAACCTTTAATGCACATCTACGGCTTCAGTATTCATTATAATAGCATATAACAAACAGGTAAATGCATCCATGATCATTAATGTAGCACATGACAAATATTTTAAACATGTGCCCTGCAAAAAACAAAGACAGACAAAGAAGAATATATATATACTGCTTGAACATAAAAGTTTCTCTACTGTTCCATGAAACCACGGATCCAAACGGACAAAAATGAAGTCACACCAAAACTTCCTTGCAGTTTCTCCGAATTCATATTCATTAAATACTTTAAAGCCTACAAGGAAAATGAGAGTCCTTGGCTATGTTTTGGGTACCTTTCCAGTGGAGCCTTCGCCCAAAAAAACTGCTGGATGAAAACCATTTGTGGCTTCTTCCAATTCTACAATAGAAAACACCCTATAAGCTGGAGCATTTTGTGTCCCCAGTTTTGCTGCTTGAGAAATGATCCCTGAAGCACAGAAAAGGACAAAGGTAACTGAACCCAAACAATCCATGATGAGCTCTCTCTTAAAAAATTGATAACATCAAAATCAAAGGAACAGCTTTGCTCAGGGAGACACCTCCAATAACACAAGTAAATGTCCTTATATGCCAAATATCGATGAAAAACACAACGCAATGCAAAACTTATTTTCTCCTTGACTTACTGGCATTTACTAGAAGTTCAGGGGAAATCCCTGATGGTGGATCATCTTGTACGACCTTAGCTGGAGTACGTTGATCTACTGTCCCCTGTGCGTGCTGTCTTTTACAGAAAAAGAGAAACCCAACAGCCAAGAGTGTCAGCACAATAATTACTATACCCCCAATGACACCAAGCAGCAGAGCTATTTCCTTCACTGTGGATTTTGTTTTTCTTTTATCCATTTCTTTACAGTATGCTGGGGGATGCTGGTTCCTGGAGTCAATGGAGAAGCAATTTCCACTAATTTTAACTACTCTATTGTCCGCAGTGCTTAAACAACTAGGGAGCAGACCTGTGAATCTGTTGTCAGAAAGATCAACCAGACTAAGTGCTTCACCACACTTGAGATCCTCTTGAAGAGGACCACCAAGAATGTTTGATGATAAATTCAAGTAACTGATATTTGGCAAAGAGAACAATGCCGCAGGAGGGGTTCCACTCAGAAAATTTTTCGACAGATCAAGATGCTGAAGTTCACTCAGCATGCCAAATTGTTCGTGAATTAGACCCGAAAATGAGTTATTGCTCAGAAACACATTGGCCAGTCCTGCTGGCACAAAGGGCAGTTCTGAATCAAAATTGTTCTCTCTCAAATCCAGCAACTGTAAATTAGGCAAGCCTGTCAAATCAGGCAACTTCCCAGAAAGCAAATTGTGAGATAAAACAAGTTCAGACATTGTTTTAATTTTGGAAACTGAAGAAGGAAGGGGGCCCTTTAGCCTATTGTTCTTTAAGCTTAGTCTAGCGAGATTTGTCAACGAATCCAACCATTCGGGAACTGTATCATTGAAAAAGTTCCCATCCAATGTTAATGTCTGAAGCTTCACCAATCGAGACATCTTGGGAGGAATGGAACCGGATATAAAATTTGAACTCAAGTCTAAAACTTCAAGTGAATTTAACCTGTACAATTTATCCGGTAAGGGTCCCCAAATGCCTAATGACACTAAGCTAACCACCCTTAAGCTAAGCAACCTAGTCAATGTTACCACGAAAGAATCTATAGAGAAACTCTGAGATAAGGTTTGATTCGGTATAGCAAATCCATAAAATTCACCGACCTTTGCAGGCTTATCTCCCATTATTCTGAGTTCAGTAACAGAGTCATTCTCACACTTGATGCTCATCTGTGGAGGTGAAGCAAAGCTACACAAATCACCATTGAAATTTTCCCAGACATTTAAAAACGCCGGGTACTCCAAATGCTTCCGTAACTGGAAAAGAACTTGTGTTTCATAGCTTCCCAACTGAAGAGTGGTTGAAGTGAAAAATATCCACGAAAGAAGTACCGGGACAAAGGTCCTTAAACAACCCATCTCCGAGTTCCAGCTGTAATCCTTCGGATTTCTAGAAAACCCTAACAAGATTGAAACTTGGAGCAGCTAATGAGAAACAGCAGAAACAGAAACAGCTAAAATGACAAATTCTTAATGAATGGTCGGTACTCGAAATGAACTAAAGATATACTGTATTTAAGAAACATTACGAGTGTATGATAAAGAATCGAAGGAAAACTGCTGCTGCACATAGAAAGTTCAATGCATTAATGCACCTATGGAGGAAACCATAATGATAATTGATAAGCTTGTCAATAAACGACATAACAAGTGAAGAAGAAAAGAAACAAACTTAACCTTATACCACCGGCCGTTAGTAATTTATTTATTCTTATCAAAAAAGAAATTGGCCGACAAAATCAAATCCTTAGATTGGTTTGCAACAATTTGGATTCCAGAGTAGAAAATATAGAGTTAGGAATTGAAAGAAGGAAGGGTACAAATACAATAATGGAGGGAGGCAGTTGATGAGATCATCAGCATTTACTGCTTGAAAATGGGAAGATCCTTTCCTTTCCTTTCCTTGGTATGGTCTGAGCTAGCTGCTGCAGGGTATTAATGGGGTCTGCTAATTCTTTCATATAATATAAAGACAAGAAGAAATTAATGGCAACACAATTATTTATTATTATTATTTCACAAATTAAATTAAAAAGTTGGGAATTGAGATATGTAATATATATATGTTTGTGTTTTGTTTTGGGCAATTAATATTTGATGAGGCACGTGAACGAAAAGGGGAAAACCGTGGTTTCCAACTACTCTTGAGTCAGACCACATCCATCCCAATGCAAATATATATTATAAAGTTTAGTTGTAATCTATCTTTAAAACAAAACAACAACAACACTAACTAGCTAGCTCCAACGTATACATGTCGATCTGCAGGGAGTACTACTGAAAGCCTTATATTCAATCAACGCCGGATCATACTCAACTTTATATATATATATATATATAGAGAGAGAGAGAGAGATTGATGCACAATATATATATAGTAATTTATATATTCAAATCATGAAGATTAATTGATACAGCAGAATGAAGCTAGCCTAGCCTAATTACTATATATTATTAAACATGGCAGTTATATATAGATATTATAATGAAGATATATTAATTATATTTTAAATATAATTAATGCTTCATTGATATATATATATATATGTTTAATTAATAATAATTAAAAACCGCATGGTCCGGCCGAAAAGTGAAAGTCAGAGGAGCTGCTGCATCTCTTCCAGTCGAAACCTTTGTTGCACATTAGAAATGTATCTGGCCGCGGCTTCATCTTCCTCCATTAAGCCCTGGAAATTCTCCAGCCTTCCGCCTGCAGCTCTGTCGGGCACCACATGATATGCCAGTGCCACCTTCTGCTGTGGGTAATTAACCTGCTGCAGCTCCAGTTGCTTCACCATAACCAACTCCTTGTTCATCTTTTCTGGCACCTCCACCACCTTGTTCCGCTTGCCGTTGCTGCGATTATAATATAAAGACTTTACTAGCTTTGATTTCGTGAATATTAATCCCCGTCGTACTTTCGACTCCATTATATAATTTATTTATTTATTTATATGCAGGGATGGATCGAAGAGATAATGGTTTCATTGCCAGCTACTGAATGACCAGCTCTATATTTATATCAGTCGCCATGGATCGGAGGATATTTCACACCATGCTGTAACTTAATTGATACCAAACTACGAATATAATTTTTTTTTTCTTTAATTAATTTCATCTTTTGTATTTTTAAATTTTCTATTTTAATCATTTATTTGTAATTTTATAATTTTTTTCAAGACATCTACATGATGTTAACAATGTTTTATATACGTAGTAGCATATCATTATTTTCAATTAAACTGAAATTTTATATCATATACGTCTATTTTTTCAATAATAACATTAATTAAAAGTTATGCTATTGATCAGCTCAGCGATATTATTTTTTATTAAATATATATACACGTGTGTTCTTAAAATCAACTTTAATTTAGAGAAAAACCGATTTTTAAAAATATATATTTTGTAAAATTCAATCTATAACTTCTCCTCAATTGTTTTTTTATATTACAATTTGTGTTTTGAAAACTAGACTTAGATATGTATGTGGATACAATTAATATAATAGCAATAATAACCGTATAAAGTTCCTTTTCACGTACGCTAATCAATCATTTATAAATATGTTTTTTTTAAAAAAGAATTGCAAGTTAGATACGATTCGGGGTGGGTCGGTACGGTATACCGTACCGAAAATCGGATATCGTATACCGTACCGAAAAAATCGGTATGGAATTTTTCCATATCGATACCGTACCGTATACCGTATATATCGAATTTTCGGTATACCGAACTTTCGGTATGACGAAAATCTATACCGTGTACCGATACCGAATTCAAAAAAAATTCGGTATACCGGCAAAAAAGTCGGTATACCGAAAATTTTCATATATATATATTTTTTAAAAAATTATTTTTCGGTATTTCCGTATATACCGGTATACCGAAATTTTTTTTTTTACCATACCGATACCGATACCGAAAATTTCAGTACGATATCATACCGTACCGATTTTTTCGATAATTTCGGTAATTTTTTCGGTATGATTTTCCAGTATTTCGATATTTCGATATTTTTTATCATCCCTAGATACGATTCAATAATTTGTTGGGATCTTTTCTACTTTCATTTGCTTTCTGAGATATGGGGAATAAATCATCTACTCCATCAGTCCATCATGACTCGGTTTAGTATTTCTTTATACATTACATATAGAAATCTCGAGAATCTTTATTCGTATCATAGGTCAATCATATTTATATTTATAATAAAAATATTTTTATAGCTAACCCAAATAAGATATTTATTTCATAAAAATTAATTTTTTAGACCATCTCATATGAGTTTTTAATATATATATATATATGCAGACTCAACTTTGGTTTTTCAAATTTAATAATAAATCATGATCTGCTATACTTGGTGCTACAAACCGTGTTACACTTTGCTAAAAATAACTCCGTTTGCACAAATTATTAAAAATTAAATTCATTAAACAATATGGATGAACAAAATAATAAAATGTAATATTTTTTAATGGATAACCCATATAAAAGACTCGTCTAAAAAAATGATCATTGAGACCGTCTCATAGGAGTTTTTGCCTATATTATAATATTACTGGTTCGTGGCATGCTGTCATATTGTGATCCATTAAAAAATGTATTTTTTTAAAAAAAAATTAGAATGAAATTTATCAGTTTTTTTCATGTTGAAATTAAACGATAGAATCACTTTTTCGAGGTTAAATTAATCATGTAACTGTTAGAGTAGATAACACCGAATGAGAATACGTGAACTCCAATATAATTATTCAAGTGCTTAATTAACGATGCCGCCTTCGTTGTCGTCAATTATGCTGGTGGAAATGGAATAGTTGGTAATTAACTAAATAGGATATAATATCGTACATTCTCATGCATGTTAAAATCTCTAAAAGCAATTTCCACGATATTTTTCTTGCTTCGATTGGTAGTTGTCATAGAAAAGGAAAAGAGAGAAGCTAGAAATAAAATAAAATCAAACAATTCGCGAGATATATATAGATAAATATATGGATAAGAAGCGAGTCATTTTCAATGGATATATCGATTCCAATCCATACATATTATTAACGTACTCATTAGCGCTAGCTCTTTAATTTTATAATTTAATAATGCAACTTAGTTAGTATCATTAATTAATTCATGAAATAAATTAAACTAGGCGCAGTTATACTTGTGGTTGATTGTGGATCATGAAACAGTTGTACTTGACCAGTGATATAGGATTTTTGTGCATGTTGGCTAGCTACTTTGTAGTACTTTTTAAGGATAACATGCAAGAACATATTCTTAATAAATAGTTATTACGTATACCTGATTGCAACATTAAATCTCTAGCTACTTGTTTAAGTAATTGTGGTCCAGAAAACACATTAATTTAATTGCAATCACCATGTACTGTACGCTGCAACCTCAAGAATAATATTTATACTATATATTAATTACGTCCACTTGCATGCATGTTTCTATTATTGCCTGAGTTATTTTTATGTCCTGTTTGAATTGATTTGGATGAATTAATTAATTTTAAGTTAAATATTGAAACATTCGAAATTCGTGGTTTAATTGTATTGGGATAATTAAAATTGACTAATTATATGTTGTATCGATTTAAATGGTTTCATTTATTCCTCTCTTCCAATAAAAATCGTAAAGCAAAAGTGGAAGGAATCGCACGATGTTGGCTCCATTTGTTTGCAAGACCAACAGAATCTCACCCCCTTTTTGTTCTGTTAGCATCTCCGATCCCTCCTGTGACGAAGCAATAGGGACTTTAGCTCAGGGATGAGACAAAATACCGAATTTGTGGTATACAAAAATTTTCTGCACGATATTGTAGGGGTTTTGATGGTATGGACTACAGAAATGCCATAAATAAATTTTAGAGTTAGTGTTGTCTTGCAGTGTTGTCAACATTTTAAGAAAACATACTACGCAACGGAATAATTAAATAAAATTAAATAACACAAAAATTTATGCACAAATAATTAATACTTGTGCGGTGCCTCATGGCAAAATGATCACTAGAAAAACAAACCAGTTTACAAAAACCAACTAGTGAGCATATATGAAAACCTACTTTTCTCAACAAATTGAGAAAATAAAAAACATCATAAAAACTAGTAGAAACTAGAATAGAAAAACCAATATGATGTTTAACACATGTGCCGAAAAACAAAAACCAAAACTATTCTTTCTGTGTTGATCTCGCTTCGTTGCCCAAGTTATGATCTCTTATCATGCGCTTAAATAGATCTTCAATATCTTTTTTGGAAATCTTAAATTAAAAAATATTTTATAAGATACCTCATCAACAAATCAGTTACGATATATATCAATATAATTTACAATATACATTTGATAAAATTACATATTTGATAAGATAATATATA
Organism: Henckelia pumila; assembly: GCF_033568475.1. NCBI lineage: Eukaryota > Viridiplantae > Streptophyta > Magnoliopsida > Lamiales > Gesneriaceae > Henckelia > Henckelia pumila. The sequence goes on along the minus strand of NC_133123.1, from coordinate 26,764,715 downwards.
TCATCAAATCTTAAAACAAGTCTAAGAAAGACAAAACTCTAATATAATTTAAAGTACGTGATATACACGTTCTTTCAGATCATATGATATTTAAAAATTTCGATATATACCGAAATATCAAAACAATATATAAAGATTTAAAAATATATAATAATATTAAAAAAAATAAGGTTTTTTTCCTATATAAAACGCGGCATATACCATACCATGCTGAAATTTCGATATACCATAAAATTTTGATATAATCGATATACTAATGATATACAACGAAATTTTCGATACGATTTTATTTAAGTATATGAATTTGAGTAAGGTATATATACGTATATACCACCACTACTTTAGCCAAGGGACCTCGTGTAAATCAACAAAGCCCTACTACCATATATATATATATGCTGTTGTCGATGAGTCCAGATGTGATAATAACTCAAAACCTATACGCCTTTGAAGTTGATGACTCTCGTTTAATTTTCATCTCATTGCATTATATATTTATATGGGTTAATTGCCAATCACTCCCTAAATCAATTTATAACTTATTTATAAATCCCTACATAAATAAAACTTACTTTCAACTTCCTGGAGAGAGAAACTTTTGTTTATAAATACCAACTATACTCTTATCTCTTAAAATTCTTTAAAAAAAATGAAAGAATGGATAATAAAAACAAAACTAATCCAAATAGTATACATATAAAAATTCAAATTAAAATCAAAGAACATAAACCATATCATACACATGCTTATGTTGATACAAGAGCAAGTATGTGTTTAGGAAGCAAACATATACTTCCAAATCATTATTGGAAGAAATATGATAAAGGATTAAAAGTTCGAATAGGAGATGGATCAATAATCATGCTTGATAAAGTAGCAAAAAAATTAAAAATAGAAATTGAGGAAACAAAATTTGTAATACCCATTATATACCAAATAGAATCAGAAATGGACATTATAATAGGAAATAACTTTTTAAGAGAATATCTTCCTTTTATACAATTTGAAAATCACATAACTTTAAACAAATGATCATCAATTATTTATATTCCTAAAATACGAACAGCATTTCGTGTAGGAAATGAAGGATTTACAAAGAATTTTCATAAACGAAATACAAATCCAATAGAACTAAAAATAGAAAATATTTTAGCAATTAATCATGAAAAAGAAATCATGAAGAAATTTCATGATATTTGTTCTGAAAATCCTCAGGACAAAATTAAGAAAAGAAAACAATTCATTGCTTCAATAAAACTTAAAGACCCTAATATCACAATCCGTGAAGCACCAAAAAAATGCAACATGGATGATGTAAAAATATTCGAAAAAGAGGTTCAAGAATTACTAAAACTTAATATAATCATCTCAAGCAAGAGTCCACACTCTTCACCAGCCTTTTATGTCAGTAAGAAAGACACTGATAAGAAAAGAATGATAATTGATTATCGAAAAATGAATAATGCAACAATTATGGATGGATATTACATCCCAAACAAGAATGATTTACTATCTTATATAGGAGGAAAGAAATATTTCTCCAGTTTAGATTGTAAATCAGGATTCTGGAAAATTCAGCTAGAACCACAAACACAACTACTTACAGCATTCAGCTGTCCAAAAGGACAATATCAATGGACTGTATTACCTTTCGGACTTAAACAAGCTCCAGATATCTTTCAAAGATACATGGATGAATCTTTTAAACCTTATGTAGATTTTTGTTGTGTTTACATAGATGACATATTAATTTACTCAAAAACATTAGATCAACATTATAGAGACCTTATGACAGTATTAGATATTTGTCATAAAGATGGAATTATACTTTCTGAAAAGAAAGCACAATTGTTTAAAACAAAAATAAATTATCTAGGATTACAAATAGAAGACGAAAAACATTGTTTGCAACAATATATACTTAAGAAAATTCATGATTTTTCTAGTGAAATCAAAGATAAAGATCAATTAAGAAGATTGCTAGGATTATTAGCTTATTCTGGAAATTACATTAAGAAACTTGCAGAAATCAGAAAACCTCTTCAGGTAAAACTTAAACAGGACTATAAATGGAAATGGTCAAAAGAAGATACTAATTATATAGACACTATTAAAAATAAAATAATTAGTAATCTTCCAGAATTATATTTTTCTTCAAATAAAGACATAATAATAATTGAAACAGACGCCTCAGATGAATACTGGGGAGCATGCTTAAAAGCTTATACATGAGAAAGAAATTTAGAAGAACTTGCTAAAACAGCTGCTAGGAATAATGAAGAATTATGTAATTATACATCGGGAACTTTTCAAGGTGCACAACTAAATTATCATTCAAATGAAAAAGAATTATTAGCTTTAATATATACAATTAGAAATTATGAGATTTATCTTATTTCTAAACTGTTTTTAGTAAGAACGGATAATATGAATTTAACATATTTCAAGACAAGAAAAATATCAAGAAATGCAGGGAGAAATGCAGCAAGGTTAATTAGATGGCAATTGGAATTGAACCATTATCAGTTCGAGATCCAGCATGTCAAAGGAACGGACAATTCATTACCCGACGCATTAACTAGAGAACTTCATCCAAATTATACTATCTGTAGGACCAGAATAACAAAAGAGATCCTAAGTGATCCAAAAAATGACTGCGAGTCATTCGAACATGCCTTAGAAAGCATGGAGAATATAAATTGATGAAATGATATTTATATTCAAAAACATGAATTATTTTATGACTTCAAGTCCTCCGAACATGCCTTAGAAAGCATGGAGAATATAAATTGATGAAATGAGATTTATATTCAGAAACATGAATTACTATATATATATATATATATATATATATATATATGTTTCTTGTGCAGGATGGAACAATTAGATCAATTAAAAGAACAATTGATTGACATAGATGAAAAAATTCAGATTCTTCAACAAAGAAAAAAGAATATAAATGAAAAAATTAGAGGATAAAAGAAAAGATGACAACCTCGTCATCATCATCCTCACCAAGAACACCAATCAAGTTAGCAACTCCATTTGACAAAATAATGGAGATGAATGAAAAACAGTCAGTTGTCACAGCCAACACTGATAACAAAGAAAAAGAAAAAGGAAAAGGAAAAGAAAAAAAGAAAGAACCGGTGGTCACAGCCAACACCGAGAAAAATAAAAAAGAAGAAAGGACGTTTAAAAGCGCCCTTGAAACAAGAGAAAGAAAGATGGTCAATCTGCGACCACAAAAACCAATTTTTGAAAAAACAAATTTTCCAAAAAAAACTCAAAACTGAATTCTTTGAAACACTAAACTATTTGAGAATAGCCAAACCATCTGCAGGATCTTGTCTACAAACTTGTGACACACAGAGCATATCAAGAGCAATAACACTACAAGGTGCTCCGGCGCATGAAGTCGCAAGATTCTTTTCAAATGGATTATTAAGCGGATTAGAAGTCAGTCCCAACAATCAAGAGATAGAACTATTTTCATATCAACTGAGAAATAGTATTATCCAGTTCAAGAAAGAAGTCTTCAAGGACGAACCAGTGTTAATATTAAGTATTCATTCAACCCTTCCAGATTGGGAAAATGACAAATTCTATCAACCGATGATATACATTCAATGTCGAAAAAATAAAGACAAGTTCTTATTTGAAGGATCAAATGAAGAGAAACCAGTAATGGATATCTCAACACTTTCTGAGATAAGAATAAAGACATTGATTGACATGATCTCAAAGACAGGAAAGATTGATGGAAACTCAAAAGTTAAAATAAAATTTGCAATCAGTAAAATTTTATTAACCACTGGACACAAGGAGACAATCCAAAAGAAAGAACAAGCCATGTTAGCTCAATTCGAAGCTCCAATCTATGAAGCAAGAGTTGACATGACCCGAGAAATCCAACAAATGCTATGTCAAAGACTAAGAACAATGATTTCGACTCACAAATGTGGACATTGCCAACCCATTCAAACAGAAGAAGCATCTGTCAAAGAGGACAAACCAGCTGTCAAAGAAGACAAACCAATAAAAAAATGGTCCGAATGTACCAGTGATTCAGAAAGTGACACAATGTAAAAACAAATGAAATCGTGGACCACACCACATATGAAAGGCATCCACTCAGATGTAAAATGAGCTGTTTTCCATTATGTAGTGTCGGATGGTCCCCCTCTTCCTTTATTTTTACTACTGTATGCGTTTCTCCACGCTTATAAAATTAGATGTTTGTGTTGTAAATGAATAAGTGAAGTTTGAGTATCTCTCTCTTCTTAAGTTTCTTACAATCTGGTTCATACAAGACGTATGAAAACTATCAGAAACTAAGAAACATAAAATCAGAAACAAAATTAAGTCTTATGGCTAATAACTAAACAAGCAGGGCGTAAGGAGGATAAGGTTGGAAGCCAACCATTGAAGATTCATGGTTAGAGTAAACCTGAAAATCCATAAAGCAAGTACCAGTTGATCAAGTGATCATTAAGGAAAAGCAGGGATTTGGCCTCTGCTCAAAACCAAGACTCATTCAATCAAGGTAACCTTCCCAAATATCCTGCAGCCCTTAATTTAAAAAATAGTCAAAATACATTAATCATGTCATCATCTTTTATAAGAAATGGAAGATTAATAATAAAAAACTGGTTTGAAATAGAAGATGATCATGAATATGATACATTTCATGAATATCGTTTGAATACTTCTGATTTAACCATATTTGAATCAATTTATCAACTAAAATTTGTAATAATAACCTATGAATGGAACCAAATTAATCGGAAAACATTTATCTGTTATAAATGAATCAGATCTGTAAAACATGAATGAGAAATTCATAGATCTGTACATCATAGATCTGTAAAACATGAATGAGAAATTCATAAGAATTCCGCAACCTAACATGAATGAAAAATTCATAAGAATTCCGCAACCTAGTATCAGAGCGGTTAAATAAAGCAGATTATTAATGCCTGAATTAACTTTAGATATTGAGATTAAAAGCTTATTTGATAAAATAATCTTACTAAAAGATTTACGTCAAATAGATCAATTATGGAATAAAATAAAAGATCTTCAAACCTTTTATTTCAAAAATCATAAAAATGAACATTTTTCAAGCAACTGGAAAATGATAATTCAAATTTCTGAAAACGATGAAATTGAAGACATAACAATATGTTATGAATAAGAACAAACTTTGTTATCGAAATCCGATCAACAAAAACAAAATAATAAAAGTAACAATTTTTACTAAATGGAAAATGTATGAAAATACAAAAATGAATATCTTTAATTTATATTCTCAAAATATAAATTTTGATATAGAAAATTGTGAAAACAATTTGAAACATCTTAAAAATTGTCAATCTTCAATTGATAGTTTTGAAGATTTTCAGAATTTATTAGAACATATAGATTCAATAAAAAAACTTTTAATAGCCTTAAGAAAATTAAGAAGTTCTATTATCTGTTAAAATGACAGAAGTAACAATTCCAAATCAAAATAGTCAGATTGATGAATCTGAAGAGAACCAAGAGTATAATTTGAATATTATATTTAATCATAATAAGTTTGCTGAGATACAGAAAACAGGGTTTTCTAATTCAAAAACAAATCTAATAGACCAACCAGAAATATTAAGCAAGATTTAAAATTTTATTAATCCCAGAAAAAATTTAATTTATTATTCGATTCGTACAAAAGAACGATCTTGTAAAATAAATAACGAATCAAGGTCTAATACTCTGAAGTTATTAGCAATTCAAGATATTGATACCATCATGACTAAAGCCAGTGAAAAAGAACGATCTGAACTGAAATATGTTCACATTGGAGGAATCGAAATAATAGTATCAGCTCACTACCGAGAAGGAATAGATACACCAATTGAAATCACAGTTCGTGACAAAAGGATACGTAATTTTGAGGATTCTATCCTTGGAAAAATTGAAGAAAACTTATGTTACAAAAAGATGAAATTTTGTATTTATCCACAATACAATATATCTCTTTTTGATAAAAACATAAATGACGTTTTAACATTAGATTATTACTTTTATAGAAATAATCTTATGTTAATAGAAAACCATCCGATCAATATAAACTATGTTGTCGGTTTAGCAATAAGTAATAATTCTCAAACAGGAATAATTTCAACAAAACCAACTATTTTTGTTGAAAGAATGTTTGAAAATATTACAAGAATTGAACACCCTCGAAAAATATTTATTGAAGAAATAAATCCCTATAAAAGATGGAGTTCAGATGACCTCCAAATCACAAAACAGTCTGTATCAAGAAGATCATTATCATTTGCTAGAAATGATGAAGATATTCTTGAAAAGATTGGAACCATGAATCAAAATATTCTTAAAATTAAACAAGCTATTGTTAATGAATCAACCTCATCGCAATGACGTCCTTAATAAAATTAGAAAAAGATCTAGGAGATTTAAAAAATAATATTAATAAGATCAATCTATCAATACAAGAATTAGAGAAGAATTTCAAAGGATATATTGATTTAGCAACGACTAGATTAATAATTGAACAAGAAAAACATAGTAATGAAATATTAAACTATCTTAAAGAAGTTCTTCCAATAGATAAAGGAAAATGGAAAATGGAAGAAGAACCACCATTCAAAATTGAATCATGGTATAGAAATTCCCTTAGTTATGACAAACATAAGTATGGAGATGTTTAGTGAAACAGACTCATCTGATTTTGAACAAATAGGAGTAAATACAGAAGAATTATATCATTCACATCAGGAATCAGAACAATACAGAGATATGGATATTTCAGAATCAGAATCAGAATCAGAAGATGATTCTAGACCACGATTAAATCTACGAACGAATGTAGAAGGTAGTGGTGGAAGAGATGAAGAAGAATTTAAATATAACAGAGACCAATACTCTGGATCTTATAAAGATGTTAGAGATATTCTTAGAGAATCAAAAACATCAGGATTTGTGAAACAGAATATCTTAGATTTAGGTTGTTCAACAGCCAAAAAAAGAAAATCAAAGATAGATCATTGGGCAAATGAACTATCAGTACAAATTTAATTAACACCATTATTAGACAAAAATGAGAATATTCAAGTTTTAACTCATGGGATGATAAAAATGACACTGGTAGGAGCAGTAAGAACTTGGGCTGAAAACCTAGTAATTACTAATCTACCACAAGGAATGACAGGACATCGATATTTCGAACTATTTGTTGATGCCTTGTACCAAGAATTTTTAGGAGTTTCTAATAATGACGCTAATTTAGTAGCCAAAAATATAGAACAAAATACAGCAATTTTTATTCTGGATAATAAAAATTATGTAATCTATGTTATCTAGAAGAATTTATATGTGATTATGAAACAAACTATTATCAGTTAATAGATGCTGATAAAAAAGAGCATTATAAATTAAGTATTTTTAATAAAATACCTAATATACCAATAAATAGTAAAGATGAATTCTTAACTAGTGCTTATGCCAAAACACTAGGAGAAGCTATTAAATTTATTAAAGACGTTATAACAAAGAAATGTCATGAAGTAACATTAAATAAAAGAATATCCAAATCTTACAAACAAAACAATAAACTTTGTTGTGACAAAATGGAATTCACAGTAAAAGAATACGGTTGTAAAACAAATATTTAAAACGACAGAAACATAATAAATTAAATAAACCTTATAAATCTTTTAATAGGAAATTTATTCCCTATAAGAAAAAGAAATTTAGAAGAAATTTCTTCAAAAAACCTTATAAAAGAAAATTTTATAAAAAGTTTGATAATAAAAAACCACCTTGCCCAAAAGATAAAGGAAAGAACTGCACATGTTGGTTGTGCAATAAAGAAGGTCATTATGCAAATGAATGTTCAAAACGAAACGAAAAGAAAAATAAAGTTAAACTTCTTGAAGAAATATATACTATTGGATTCTATCCAGTAGAAACAATTGAATTTTCATCCGACGATGAAAATATTTATTATCTTGATGAATCAAGTGAATCAGATTTTGAATCCGATTCCACATTTGATAATTCAAAAATAATAATTACAATAAAGACAAGGACATTTTCGGAAAGACAAATATAAAAAATAAATTGAAACTTATGTTTGATTTAAAGAGTTATATTTATATTCCTACTAGCTAGCTAGTCGCCGTCATATTTAAATTTATGACTTTCATGTTATTCTAAAAAATACGCGCTATCTATGACATTCACATTATGCCCCATCAGGATCGTACCTTACAATTTATGAATTTTAAAAGCAGAGTCTCATTCAACAATCAAACATTATAATTAATTAAGATTCTATTCAAGAACATCTAAAATACTAAAAAAACCAAATAATATATAATTCAAAAGATAATATGTAACGAAATCAAATATCATAGAAAAAAAAACGTTCTGCAAAGTTTTGTTTAGTTAATTTAATTGGAAGGGACAAAAGTTTTTCATCCCGTCCAATAAGATGTTTACTTATAATTATAATTTATCTCATATATCAATCAAATCATTGCATATAAAATTACACTATTCCTCATTTACCCATCATATATAATATAACTTTTAGTTATTTCATTAAGATTTAATTTACCTTCTTATCTTAAATTTAAACAATTTTAGTAAACATATTATTATTTATTCGTTATTATGTCACGTACAACTCGAAACTTAAATATTTTAACGAAACAATATACAATTTATTAAAGAGAATTTAGAAAATACATAATGAAAAACTTTGTCATTCTAGTATTATACTTTTATAAGAACGATAGATTAAATATATATTTTATTTTATTGTTTTTTGTGAATGTGTATATATATTTTTATCAAACATCTTGCGATAGCCTCAAGCTTCTCATCATGTGCATGTATCCGATATATATTTACTCTGTTGCATCGAATAAAGGTTTATTCTATACTGCACACTGTTCAAACAGCCCGGGCCCCACATAATTATGTGGGATCCGGGCTCCTTTTAATGTGGCCCGGCCCCATGAACTGCCCAGATCCACCGGGTAAAATTCATCCGGTGGATTATAGAACTTCTCTCGGATAAATTAATGTCGTTGAACCGGAATCCATCCCAGTTGAATTCAATGAGCTAGAAGTGAGAAGAGCTGGTCATGTGTGGGGCAAGAGATTTGAAAATATGTGATTGACTTGCAAGTTTCAACTATTTAATATTTCCTAATCGATGGTTGCTTCTTGGAATAATCAATTTAGATCTTCTTCTCTTTTTTTTTTTTAAGAAAATAACAAAAAAGTGTTTCAATAGTAAATGAATATGAGCCTAATGTGAAAGGGTCGCCCCAGGTAATTATATATTTGATGACTAACTGAATTCTGGTAAGTAAACTAGAGTATAAGGTTCGGCAAGCTAGGAAGAGTACCTATATATATATTATGTGCGTGTAGACTAAGGCTACCTAATTTTACGAATCGTGGTTTAATGAGATGTGGGTTTTCGGTATACCGTATAATAAATATTGGTATGAAAAAAATTCATATCGGTACTCATATCGAAATTTCAAAATTTTTGTATAGAAAAAATTCATACTCATATCGTATAGATATCGAAAAAAATTTCGATATACCAAAAAAATGCCTATATATCGAAAAAAGTTCGATACGATATCCCAAAAAGTCGATATTTTGGTTTGGTATCTCAACCTTATAACTTTAATCTATGACTCATACATCTAACTAATTTATTCATCATCATATATAAATATGTAGTGTTATATAAATGTATTTTCTCTTCAATCAAAATTAAAGCAATTAATGTACGTGGTTTGGTTTAGTTTAAGATCAATTCTACTTTTTCATTATGTTGATCATAATACCACAAAATCTTATCGATTATAACTCACTTACGGATTTACATATCATAAGGCGATCACTTGAAATAGCCATAATGAATGATCGATGATGTGTGCACAAATGAGGTCATTCATGAAACTTGTACGAGCTAGAATTTATTGAAATTTCCTGGCTAAATTTCTATAATATGTTAACATGGACATATATTTGGTTAGTATAGGGATATTATTATTCCAAAATTTAATACATAGTATCATGCATCATAATTCCTAAAAAAGAAGTTGATTAATCAATCAAAATGTCAAGCCGATTTGAACTTGATATTATATTGGGCAATAATTGTGCATGCAACCATCCGTCAAACCAAATAGGACCTACCTAACGCTTTGTCCGATTCCCATTTCACATCAAACAAACAATCATGCAACCTAACAAATTAACAGGTCAATGAAATTCTACAATTTAGGATATTGTTTAAATTATGGATCTAATGATTCATATTTTAACATATAATCATAATTATTAATATTAAAGAGCTACGTACGGCAAATCATTGAACCATAATTAAGGTAATACACGTAAGATAGATTGAACTCTACCAAAATAACTCATTTCCCCCAGTTGTAGCGTATTTTAAAGAACTGATTATTTGTTATGTATGACGAGGCTACTTAAAAGAAAATCAGTTTGTTAGTTATTTTGCATCTGCTTGTTACCACTCTAATTCTCACAATTTAGCTCCACCAAAACACATGACATTCACTGTATCTTGATTACATAAGCTACTGATGCGTTCAAAAATTTACCTCAGGTTCGGTCTGGTAGAGTGAATATTCAAATCTCTCGCAAATCGGGTCGGGTCGGGCATGAAGATATTCTGCACAAAGAGAAACTTCGTTAGGGGGCGCCAAAATTATTTTCTTCGTGACCCCTCTGATGCCTAAGTCAGTGCTCAAAAAATAAAGAGCAAATAACGAAAATAAAGTGAGTGAATATGCGAATAAAAGAAGTGAATGTGTAAAATCATAAGAAATACCTGGTATTTATAGAGGTTGGAGGGGTAAGTTACCTTGTTGAGGTAAAATTTGTGTTAGAGTATGACTCAATTAGGATGACGGCCAAGGCTCTTGAACTGCCTTATGAACGTTATCTAATCCAAGATTTATGTGGATTTTATCTCAAGTGTTTTAAGTCTTCCAAACTCTTATCCTTTGTATTGGACCCGGGTCGGGAGCCTATCTCACCCTAACAGGGCTCGACCCAATGCGAACAAGGGCTAAGACTTGGATCATGAACATAATATTTTTGTATTGGTTGGGTTGTTCATCAACTTTGGGCCTTGTCACGAGATATATAATGAACTTTGGATTATCTTTCTTGGACATGGATTATCGGGTTCGGGTCGGACCTAACCCATATATTTTTTGTGGGCATCAATAGTAAATCCCTCTTCTGGTCTAAAAGAAGTATGAAGTTTAGACCATGTGGTCTGGTCGGATCCCGAGCCCATGTAAAAACTCTTATATAAACCAAATACCCATAATATTCCCGAACATGATGTGACCACTCTGGTCTTATGTGAAAACTATGAAGACCGAGCATAAGTAACAATCCTGAACTGTTTGATGACAGGACCATACACTTTCCAACAATATTAGTAAAACAAGATTATTTCGAATAATTTTGAGACAATTACATGTGCCGAGCTGGTCGGGCTTTTGAGTTTGACCACGAATTGTGTGATATATGTCGAGCTGGTCGAGCTTATGAGTTTTGACCACGAATTGTGTGATATATGCCGAGCTTGGTCGGGCTTCTGAGTTTGACCACGGATTGCGTGGTAGGAGCCGAGCTGGTCGGGCTTTTGTTTTGACCAAGAAGTGCGTGGTAGGAGCCGAGCTGGTCGGGCTTTTGTTTTGACCACGAAGTGCGTGGCAGGTGCCGAGCTGGTCGGGCTTTGTCTTTGACCACGAAATGCATGGTAGATGCCGAGCTTGGTCGATATTTGAATTTGACCACGAAGTACGTGGTGAGTGTCGAGATGGTCGGGCTTTGTATTTGACCACAAAGTGCATGGTAGGTGCCGAGCTGGTCAGGCTTTGTATTTGACCATGAAGTTATGTGGTGAGCCGAGCTGGTCGGGCTTTTGTATTTGACCACGAAGTGCGTGGTAGGTGTCGAGCTGGTCGGGCTTTGAATTTGACCACGAAGTGCGTGGTAGGTGCCGAGCTTGGTCGGGCTTTGAATTTGACCACGAAGTGCGTGGTAGGTGCCGAGCTGGTCGGGCTTTGTATTTCACCACGAAGTTGCGTGGTGAGTGCGAGCTGGTCGGGCTTTGTATTTGACCACGAAGTGCGTGGTACGTGCCGAGCTGGTTGGGCTTTGTATTTGACCACGAAGTGTGTCATAGGTGCCGAGATGGTCGGGCTTTGTATTTGACCACGAAGTACGTGGTAGGTGCCAAGCTGGCCGGGCTTTGTATTTAACCACGAAGTTGCGTGGTGAGTGCCGAGCTGGTTGGGCTTTTGTTTTGACCACAAAGTGTGTGGTATTACATGATAACCACGAATTGCGTGGAATTACAAGGTGCCGAACAGATCGGGCTTATAAAATATTGAGCCATAGATTGGACCTTATTGATAGATTGCTTGTCTGATATCTGTAAAAATACCCAAACAAAAAATACAAGGCAATAGAAGTCCAAAAAATCTGATCACAAGAAGATAAACATATAATTTTGATAGTAGGAAATGCCTCAGAATATTATTTAAAAAATGATAATAAATTTCAAAAATAAAAATTTAATAATTTAATTTCAACATAAAGATAATTGAAATACTTATCTCGTTAATGTGTTTTCGATGACATGTCTTTGGATGTATTGTAAGATAACATTTTCTATTCTTTGACCAAAGAACCGACTTGATGTAGCAAGCAAAAATTGATCTCCAATGTTCTGAATGTGTATCAAGATGTTCTGAACTCATGATAAAAATTTCAAATAATTTCAACGGTTATATTTTCGAAATTATTTTTTCAAGAACACGACTCAAAAATTATGCGAGCAGATTGTGTTGCATCTCGGCGGTCCGAGGCACCTTTCCCCAAGCCCCAAAATTTAGATCAAGATCTTCACCATTCAGATACTTGATAAAATTATCATAAATATGCATACCAAATTTGAAATCGATCCGACGGTTTAATTAATTACTATGATTTTTGCAAAATTATTATATTCAAGTCATGCAAATAATACATAGAAGCTGTGCGAGCAAGCAACGTCTGTTTGACGGTCCAGATCTGATTGTACGGGCAACCAATCATAATCTCCACCGTTCATATTCTTGATAACATGATTAAAAATATGCATACAAAGTTTGAACTCGATCCGACGGTTCAATTGATTCATATGATATTTGAAATATTTTGATATACAAGCCCTGCGAAGAACAAATAAAATCTGTTCGATAGAGAAACGTTTGTTTGGCGGTCCAGATCTGATTCTACTATCCACCAATCACGATCTCCATCGTTAAAATCCTAGAAAATATTAATGAGTATGCATACAAAATTTGAACCCGATCCGACGGTTCAATTAATTGCAACGTTTTTTAAAGTTTCTGATGCGCAAGCCATGCGAAAAACACATAGAAGTCCTGCGAGCGAGCAACGCCAGTTCGGCGGTGCAAATCTGATTTTACATGCCACCAATCACGATCTTTACCATTCATATCCTTGATAACATGTTAATGAATATGCATACAAAATTTGAACCCGATCCGACAGTCCAATTAATTTCAATGATTTTTGCAAGTTTCTGATGCGCAAGCCATGCGAGAATCCGAAATTTGTTTCTTCTCTTGTACTCCCCATCTTAACCCTTTGTTTTCAAATTCCCACAGACAGCGCCAATTGATGCGTTTAAAATTTACCTCGGGTTTGGTCTGGTATAGTGAATATTCAAATCTCTCACAAATCGGGTCGGGTCGGGCATGACGATATTCTGCACAGACAAAAACTCAGTTAGGGGGCTCCGGAAGTGTTTTCGGCGTGACCCCTCCGATGCCTAAGTCAGTGATCAGAAAATAAAGAACAAAGAACGAGAATAAAGTGAGTGAATATGTGAATAGAAGAAGTGAATGTGTAAAATCATAAGAAATACCTGGTATTTATTGAGGTTGGAGGGGTAAGTTATCTTGTTGAGGTATAATTTGTGTTAGAGTAGGACTCAATTAGGATGACGACTAGGGCTCTTGAACCGCCTTATGAACGTTATCTAATCCCAGATTTATGGGGATTTTATCTCAAGTGTTTTAAGTCTTCCAAACTCTTATTCTTTGTATTGGGCCCGGGTCGGACGCCTATCTCACCCTAACAGTGCTCGACCCAATGCGAACAGGGGCTAAGACTTGGATCATGAACATAATATTTTTGTATTGGTTGGACTGTTCATCAACTTTGGGCCTTGCCACGAGATATATAATGAACTTTGTATTATCTTTCTTGGACATGGATTATCGGGTTCGGGTCGGACCAAACCCATATATTTTTTGGGGGCATCAGCTACCATTTACATGAAATCGAGCTCAAATGATGAATTAATACATCAAACTTATTTAATGGAGGATCGTATCCGAGGCCTAACCAAAAACTGGCCACCATCCACATATATAGTTGTGCCAGTCATGTACCTTGACCCATCAGTACTTATCAAATTAAATAAATAACAGTTGAAGCCAAGTCTTTCTCGACGTCAAGCCACCTATGTCAGTGCATGGCTTCCTTCACCAATTTTTGCACCCTTTCCTTCTCAACTAAAGTTGGGAACTCATCGTCAAGATTTAAGCTCCGCGAGAAATCGCATTTACTCTTGTCTTATATGCTTCCCAATCTCCATTGCTGATGCCTGCCTATCATATGTAAAAATAAATTTAGTCAAGGTATAGAATCACCCCGGCACCACACGATCCATGCACAGACAAATAAAACTGCATGCGTAAAAGCAACGAAGTGAACAAAACTGCATTCGTTTGTCTGTGTATGGATCGTGTGGGACCGGATCATGTGTTGTGATGTTATCCCAAATGGCACTGTTTATTTTATTTTTTTTAAAAAACATTTTATTTCCTATTTTTTCATGGGCATTTTGATGGGTTTTGTTTTTGGGCTTTTCCAACAGATTGACTTGGAAAAAAAACGTTTCTTTTTGTAAGGACACGCTGTTAATTACCATATTATTTGGCTAGATTTGTTAATAATTATTTTAAAGTGGTGAATTAAAATAATTAAGCCAAATAATTAAATTGTGTGTTAAAAATATGTATTAGAAAATATCGGTGTATAGACGATATTAAAATACATGTTTATTTTTATGAAACACAGGAGTTGAAATTAAATTGACCGGGTCAAGTTTTGAACCCAATTAAATATAAAACACACACACAAAAGCATACAGTATATTATTATCGGCATTTCTCTCTCCTTAGAATTCTTTTTCTTTCGGCCGATCGCTTTCTTCTTCTTTTCCCTTTCATTTTCGTTTCTTCTTTTGCCGATTTCTCATCGCTCGTTGCTCCAAAAATTATTCCAAGAGAAGTTTCGGAATCCTCCCGATGAGATCTTTCTTTTAGTACCAATTTTGTAAACTTCTCTCGCACTTTCCGAAAACCCATCGCACCAGCCGCCGCCTTCGCTGCCCCTAGCCGCCGTCCGACCGCCGCCTGAGCTAGGAGGAAGATTGTGTGAGTTGTTTGGATCTTTAATTCGAATATTTGAGGTAATTTCGAGATTAGGGTTTTGAATTTGGGAATTTTTGGTTGAATTCGAATCCAAATAATTGATATGATTATTTGTTGGTTGTAGGTGCTATATTTGAGCCGATTGGAGGTATAGATCGAATTCCCTATTTTTTTGGAATTTATTTCGAAAATTCAGTATGTATATATTAGGAATTTTTGAATTATGGTGTTGAATTATTGAATGTTTGGGTCTTGAAATGCCTTGGAATTAGCATATAATAGTTCTGGTATTTTTGGAAATTTATCGGAATTTCAGAATATTAACTTGGGTATTTTCGACCCTAGAATTGAATATTTGAATTATTTGAAAGTGGAAATAAATGTTAGGATTGATGGAAATGGAAATTGCCTCAGGTTTGGAGTAATTAGGATTGCATCAAGTTTTTAAGAATTACTCTGTAATTATTTGGCAATTAAGGTACGGATTGATCGCTATCTTACAGCCTTTATGAGAATATGTAAAATGTCTAATTGCTATTTGAGGTATTGGCTTGTTTATATGTTGTATATGATGATTGTGATGAATGATACATTGCATTCATATTGAGCCATTATTCTCTTATTTATGAGATTGTTATCCACTCTTTAATGAGTTGTTTAGAAATCAAAGCTAGCGTAAGGGCCGCGCAGTTCTGCAGACTGTCCCCCTTGATGCTTACTGATGCAGGGCCGCGCAGTGTTTGAAACTGTCCCCCTAGCACAGGTGGCCACATATTAGCTATTACTCTTTGGATCCAGATTTGATACCTGATGTTCTTTGGTTCCATTCACGTGCATTGCATTAGTTATTTTACATATCATTTATTTTGCTGTAATTTATTTGATCTTCGTACTGGGGTTTGACCCCTGTCCCTCGGGACTGCTGTGGTTTTGTTGTTATTGCCATGGCAGGTAATACAGGTAGTTCTGTTGCCTTTGGTGGTGCATCTGCCAGTGGATCCCAGGGAGGGTATTGAGTTGTCGTGAGTTCCCAGTTATTATGTATTATTATTGAAGTCTTTTATTTGCCGGGGAGATGCCCCGTGTATCTGTATTGATATTTTTACGACGTTTGGGATTTGCTTGTTGATGTGTTTGGCCTTGCCGGCTTGCATGTGTTTAGTCCTGGCCAGTGCGGCTGTAGGTTTGTGTGTTGTCGAATTGGACACTATTTTCGAGTATTGTATTGCTGTCTGAGTTTTTGATTTCCCTGGTATGTCCGATTTACGGGGAGGTCATGTTGAATTTTCGATAGGTCCGAAAGCAAAAATCTTAACTCGTTTTCGCTGTTTACATTAATTAATCCTGATTGCATGGTCATTAAATACTAATCAGGAATGGGCCCTCACATTTTGTATCAGAGCATAAACTGGGATATGCTCGAAATAGAGTCTAGTACACTTGAGTCTAGGTACTAATGAAGATGATTGCGTATTTGTTTGACTACTTTCTTTTATCTGTTATTTGTTACTTGAATGATTTGCTTTAGAGTTAGTAGTTAACTAGGCTTTGACTTTTAGTTAAGCTTGTTTGCCTAGAATTACGTTATCATCTTGTGCTATCTTTTGCCTAAAGATTTGACCTTGGATTTCTTTAGATGACCCCTAGACTTCGAGGTGGAAAAGGAAAGAATGTTGTCCAAGAATCTGGTGCTCAGAATGAGGTTGGTCTTGATGGAGTCTTGCGTGGGAAACACGGTCGTCCTACAAGAAATGCACACGATTTTGATGCTGAAGTGGAACAGTTGGGCAATCAAGTGGATGAAATGGAGTTGGTGGTTGCTAGGTTTCAAAGATTGAATCCACCTATCTTCAGTGGGGATGAAGGCAGTGAAAAAGTTGAATCTTGGTTGAGAGCCATGAACAACCTGTTCAGGTTGGTGCACTATAATTCTGAATGTATGGTAACAATGATATTGCTACAATTGAAAGATATTGCTGAACATTGGTGGGAGGATATGCGAACAGCTCTGGTTGAGGCTGGTAAACCTGTTACTTGAGATGTTTTCTGCTCCAAGTTCCGACAAGAATATGCTCCACCTTCTTTTGTGGCTGAGAAAACATTTGAGTTTTTCAATCTGGTTCAAGGTGATTTGAGTGCTGCAGAGTATGCCAGGAAGCTGTCTTCATTGTTTACTTATGTGCCACACATTGCTTCTAAAGATGGAGCTAAACTCGAAAAGTTTATAGAATGATTGAATCAGAATCTGTACTCCTTGGTCTTGGCCAGCAACCCAGTTGATTATGCTGATGCGGTTGACAAAGTCATTAGACAGGAAGCAGGGTTAAGAAGAGGTCGACCGCAACATACGATGCAAGCACCCTCCGGAAGTGCACAATTTTAAGCAAACACCTCTTTTGCACCCCAACAATCATTTCAGCAACCTAGGCTGCAAATATTTAAGCCTAAGGGAAAGCAATTCAAGAAGAAATCATTTAGCACTTCCTCTAGTTCTAGTAGTTCTCGTGGTGGGGGATCTTCATGGGTTCCTAGGGAGTCTTGCAATAGGTGTGGAGGAAGGCATTCATCCGATCAGTGCGTAGGAGTTCAGGGAGTCTGTCGTACTTGTGGCCAACCAGGACATTACGCAAAGGTTTGTCCTAGTGGGGGAGGACAACAACACTAGTATTCTCAGTTTAGCCAGTTTCCTCGAGCTCCAGCTCCTAGAACCTTTCACTCCTCAGTTTGCGTCGCAGCCCAGTTTCTCCCAACCCAGAGGTCCTCCTCAGCAGCAGTTCCCAGGGCCTCAGCAGGCTAGAGTTCATGCTTTGACTCACGACCAGGCTCAGGATGCACCTGGAGGGGTTATTGCAGGTATATGTTTTATCTTTGATAATCCTGCTCGTATATTGATAGACACAGGAGCATCTCATTCATTTCAATCTGCTGCATTTATTGTTGAGCATGAGATTGCTACTACCTTGTTGATTGATCCAGTGTCTGTGTCTACCCCTGCCGGTGTGTATTTGAGATCGCGTGAGATAGTGGTAAACTGTGTGATCCGTTTCGATGAAAGTATTATGATAACCAACTTGATTAAGTTGTCTATGTCTGATTTTGACTATATTATCGGAATGGATACTTTGACCAACTACCGAGCTACTGTTGACTGTTTTCATGGAGTAGTAAGATTCCGACCGTATGTTGGTGGTAAATGGAATTTTTATGGTGATGATTCGCGATCCCATATTCCTTTAGTGTCAGCCATGCGGATGTTTGGATTATTGTCTGCTGGGAATGAAGGGTATTTGATCTATGCAGTAGATGCTACTCAAGATAAGGGATTAAAGGTTTCAAATATTCCAGTGGTTGAGGAATTTCCTGACGTATTTTCCTAAGAGATTCCAGGCTTTCCGCCTCAAAGGGAAATAGATTTTAGTATTGATTTGATGCCAGGAGCAAATCCAGTTTCCAGAGCACCTTATCGATTAGCTCCAGCAGAATTGAAAGAATTAAAAGAATAGTTGCAGGATCTCCTGGAGAAAGGTGATAGAACCCAAAAATGCATGCTAAGTTAGATTATTTTGGGTTCCATTGACCATGTGATTTGTGGTTTGTTTCGTGTTTCTGTTTAAAATTCGAGTTTTCAAGCTTTATAGTATACACTCATGCGTTTAAGTTGTTTTGTAGGAAAAAGACGGAAGACGGAGCTCGAAAAGTGCTGTGTTAAAGCTGGAGGCAGAGATTTTCACGCTATAGCCTGCCATATCCTGCGCCATGGCGTAAACCGTGGATTATGAAAAAAAGAGAACAGAACTTTTCACGCTATGGCGTGATGTTTCCTGCGCCATAGCGTGAACTGGGAAAAAGTGAAGAATGGAGACAGAACTTTTCGCGCCATAGCGTGACATTCTTAGGCCATGGCGCAGGTCGTTGAGTAAAAAAAGGAAAATTGCAAAGCAAGGACTCTTGGAGATAAATAGGGATTGATTTTTAGAATTTAAAAAATCTTTTTTGCATATCTCTTGGCGGCTGAAATATCAGAAACTAGAGAAACGGAGCGGAAGGAGTGAAGAACAATCGTGAAGCAATTTCTCCTCTTCTTCTTAAATTCTTTTCTGTTATTTTTGTTTTGAAAAAAACATTTTGATGTTAGTTATGAGTTTTATTTGTAGCTAAACCTCTTGTGTTGAGATTTAGGGGATCCGACCCCAGTTGTCGACTCACGAATATTGGTTTTTGACTTCTAATGAATGTTTAATTATGCTATTGATTTGTTTTGCATTGTTGGAGCGTAGCTAACTCTCTCAATATTTCTATATCATGTTTTATTTCGAAAGAAATTTCATGATAGGAACAAATAGCATGATTCATGGATCTACAATTTACATAGACATATGAAATTGGGTACATGTTGATAGTGATAGTCCAGTAGGTCAAAAGCTAAGGGATTCTACAAGTTGTGAATGCAATCATCTATGATAAATAATTGAAGATATTTGATTATTTCATAGCATCGAATTAGTTTAGCATAACTTGAAAGAGTATGTTAATGAATTAGGGAATCTTGTCAAAAACGTGAATTGGTTGTTGGAAGCAATTTTCAGAGTCGACTAAGGGAAGGTGACCCGACAATCTCAACATTATCTCCATCATTTGAATTTAATTCACTAAGATTGATTCAATTCTAGATTTTTATTTATTTCTGAGTTTATTAATTCTCTTGTCATTAAGTAGTTAATAAAAACAATACTCATTTTTCGTAAAAGTGAAATAAGGATTAGTATTTAGGTAGAAATTGTGCACTAGTCCCTGTGGACGATACTCATATTCACATATTATATTATAATTTGCATCGTGCACTTGCGATTATCTCGAGCTTGCGAGATACAATTATTTTCTGAGATTCATAGTGCAAGTAAAGCTCGATCAAAAGGTTACATCAGGCCAAGTATGTCGCCTTGGGGAGCTCCTATACTGTTTGTGAAAAAGAAAGATGGATCGATGAGGATGTGTATTGGCAGAAAATGAACTACCACGCATCAATAACGGTGATGGCGAAGCTAATAATCCACCTGTGTATAGATCCATGATGGACTGTGGTATACCCACTATTGAGGATGTTCGACCGAGTATCGTTAGACCAACAGTGACAGCAAATCAGTATGAGATAAAGTCGGCAATCATCTAGATGATCCAGAACACAGTCCAATTCGGTGGATCTACCATTGATGATCCTAATGCTCATATTGAAAACTTCTTGGAAATCTGTGATACTTTCAAACAACAGAGAGTTTCTGATGACGCTATTCGTCTACGTTTATTTCCTTTTTCATTAAGAGACAAAGCTAAATCGTGGTTGAATAGTTTACCTGCAAGTTCTATCATAACATGGGGAGATTTGGCTAAAGCGTTCCTTACTAAGTACTTTCCTCCCTCGAAGTCCATGAAGCTGAGAACTGACATCACTATGTTTGCTCAAGGGGAACAAGAGTCGTTGTATGAAGCATGGGAGCGCTACAAAGATATGCTAAGGCGATGCCCACATCATCAGTTGCCTGATTGGCTTGTGGTACAAACTTTCTATTATGGTTTACTATCTGCAAATTGTACTATGTTGGATGCAGCTGCAGGTGGGAATCTTTTGCGAAAATCGCCGGAAGATGGTTATGAACTGTTTGAGAAAATGGCCTCTAGTAGCTATCAACCTCAATCTGAGAGGAGCATGATGCGAAAATCAGCAGGAATTCATCAAGTGGACGCATTCACTTCGATGACAGCACAACTGGAGGCTATGAATAAGAAGATTGATGGATTGAGCTTAGGAAATTCTGCGATGCGTATTCAGGAGGTGTTCTGCGATAGGTGCCAAGGTGAGCATTTCACTAAAGATTGTCAAATTGGTAATCCTTTTTATGTGCAGGATGAGGCACCAGTGAATCACGTGGGAAGCCAAAATCGCCCCAGGTTTGACCCGTATTCAAATACATATAATTCGGGGTGGAAGAAACATCCGAATTTTTCTTGGGGTGGTCAAAACAATCAGTCTAGGCCATATCAGAATCAAAATCCTGTGAAGCAACCTCAAGAGGAGAAGTCCAGTTTAGAGCAAATGATACAAAATTTTATATCATCCACTGAGACTCGAATGCAGAACCAAGATGCAACTATAAGAAGTTTGGAAAATCAAATAGGGCAGCTGGCAAAGAGGATGTCAAATCGAGAGTCAGGAACTTTGCCAAGTGACACTGAGACTAATCCAAAGGAGCAAGTAAAGGCCGTAGAGTTGCGAAGTGGGAAGAAACTAGAAACCAAGGAGTTGGAGCACGAAGAGAAAAAGAATGAGGGTGAGAAAGATCCATCTACAGGTAAGTCATCTGACTCTACACAATCACCCACATCAAAATCTAATATTGTTATTCCACCTCCGTTTCCTGCAGCACTGAAGAAAGCGAAACTTGATTCGCAATTTTCAAAATTTCTTGAGGTGTTTAAGAAGTTACATATTAATATACCTTTTGCTGATGCATTGTTGCAAATGCCTAGTTATGCAAATTTTTTGAAGGAAATCTTAGCAAGCAAGAGAAAAATAGAGGAGCATGCCATGGTCAACTTAACTGAGAATTGTTCTGCATTAGTGCAAAACAAAATTCCACCGAATTTGAAAGATCTAGGGAGTTTTTCTATCCCTTGCATGATTGGTAATGTGATTTTTCATAAGGCTCTTTGTGATTTGGGTGCCAGCATTAACTTGATGCCATTTTCTGTGTTTAGGAAGCTTGGAATGGGAGAACCAAAGTGTAAGGCCCGAAAATATTAAGTTCTTAATGACGGGATTTAAGATTTAAATTCCGAAAATGAGAAAAGAGTTATTTGAAGAAGTTAAGAAATTAGAGATTTCAATTTCGGGTCAGAAATATTTAATTTGAGGATTTTCGGATTTTAAGATTTTAATATCCGAAATTCTTAAATTAAAAGATTAAAAATATTTGAATTGATATTTATGGAATTTAAGATGTGAATTCCAAGATGATAAATATCAAGGATTGAATTTAAGGATGAAATCTGAGCAAGGGCCAATTTGCAAAGATTGAATAGTTCAAGGACTAAAATGCGATAAGGTCCGAAATGATTTAATTTTAATCCGAGAATATTTCATTTGAGAATATTTAGAGTTTAGAATTAAATTCTATTATTCTTAAATTATTTAGGATTGAAATTGAATTAAATCGCTTGTCCGGGGACTGAATTGCAAATATGCCAAAGTTCAGGGACTAAAGTGCAATTTGGCTTATATATATCTTCTCTCCACCTTGTTTTCATCAGATTACACGTGATTAGAGGGGAAGAAGATCAGAAAAACGTTTGAAGCCATTTTTGTCCCTTCAAGTCCCGATTAAATTCGATCCGCCCGGTAGAATTTCCGATTGATCGTATATTTGCGATCACAGCTCTGAGTACTTCGTTTTGACGTAAGTTTTATGAAGTTCTACCATGTTTAAATTTTATGGTGTTTTTAGAATTAAGATTTGATTATATAAACATGTTCTAGCATATACGACGATAGCATATCTAAGACGGATCGTGAAAAGATCGTCGTTTGAACATGTTTTCGATTTTTGAAAGAATTGTTGAAATTCTGAAATTATGGGGCTGCATATTTCGAAATTTAGCTGTAGAATTGGTGATGATATGAGATTGATATGATTGTCATATTGATGTTTAAGCTTTTGGAAAGATCGAAATCGTATCGTTACGCCGCCGGTTCAAGATTTTGAATTGATATGCATTCTTAAGGTCTAGAGCTCATCTTCAAGTTATTGTGGATGAATTGACTATGTGATTATGTTGAGAATGAAGATATAATGATATTTGAATCGAAAGATTTATCGGACTCGAATAGTTGCGATGTCGGTTTGAATTTCGATTGTATTAGCACGATTTGAACTATATAAGCTTTAAATAAACATCGATTCAGATTGGAAATTGATGTTTAGATATGTTATAATCTATTTCAGATTTGACTTGAAGATTATCGAAGTCGAATCGACGAGTTCGAGTTCGAATGACTTGAAGTGTTGAAGTTGAAGCAAGACTACCTTCAAGTAGCACTGATTGAAATGAGCAGAATTGTATGACCGATTTGGCTAGTTTTGAGATGATCAGCATTGGCAATAGATTCAAGATATTTGAATCGCGATGAAAGGTATGAGTTGACATTATTCTTGCCAGGTAGAACAACTCGAGAACGTGGTGGTTTTCGAGTTATCCTGAAATCACATACTTAGTTGTTTAAGTGCTCTTATGTGATTTACTTGCTTTTGTTGTCATGAATATTAACTTATGTGTTCAAGATGTTTATCAGTATTTATTTGATTAATGCATACAGATTATGTTGCATTCATCTTGAACCCTACCTTGAATAGCACAGAGGGCAGAATGGCCTAGAGTGCATATGACGTTTGGAGAACTGTAGTTGAGTGGCATGGAATGTAGATTTACTTCCAGAGTCAGATGACTCATGGCACGGAATATAGATTTATATTCAGAGCTAGATGACTCACTATAGTTGCACCAAAGTCAGGGGAATTGAGATATTTAACACCACCTCGATTGGGAGAGTCGGTGGATAGTTAAAGATTTTATTCCCCGGGATCCCAAGAACTAAGCTTATTGGTATCAGATTTGATAGCCTATTCCTTGGCACATGCATTGCATTTATGCATTAACCTAGAGTTTTCTATGGTTTAGTTTATGCAGTTATAAATGCTAGCATGTTGTGATACACTATTCTGAAAGAGTAGGTGCCCGGTTATCCAATTTGTGGCTAAGGGCTTTTATGACTCTATGTAAAACAATCTTTTGTTTAATATAATTTATACTTTTATAATGGCATTGACTTTATCTTTCTTCATATTGTTATATTATGATATACTATTGTTGTTTTGATAAAGACCTTGAATATACTATAGTGTATGTAAGATGTGGTAGCACATGGGGATGGCTATCATGAAACACATATTATAGTCACTGTATATTCTAAACTGTTCCTAGTAAATTGAGCCGTCCGCAAATAAGGATAAGGATCGCTCGAGATTGAGACTAGCATTTGCGATGCCGAGTACCACGTTTCATTGGTATGGAACATAGAGATGTTCAAAGCATGCACATGGATATTCATATGATGAATGATCGAACTACCCTATTCGGACTTTCCAAGTGGTTATCACTTATCGAGTGGATAAAGTCCGCGGTTTTGGTTGTACACCATTAGTCCTTATTACTTGAAACATCATTGAGACTCTATATGCTAGTACTGTACTTTGACTCGTTTACCGACTCTATTGGGGTCATCAGGTGTCGGGATTGGGTACAGTTACGACACATATAGGAGTCGATGCTTTGTTGTCAAGGATTCACCACATACTTGCGAGTGTGGATATCCTATGCGATCTGAGGAGATATTAGTGTGACGAATCTCTGGCCAGAGTACATGATGTGTTTTAGGTTAATGGGTTATCCTAGTAACACATGCGATGTCACTATTTGATCTCCGAGATGTTATGCATAGTTATCGAATCTCGAACGACTCTCGATGCACCAATGGTTGTTGATTCGATCGGGATATATGGTTGAAGGGATCGTACTGTACGCTAACCAAAATCTACTAGTTCTTGCAGGCACTATCAGTAATACCTAGAGAATCATGGGGCGATGTTGCTAGGCGCTCTTACCATGATTCGATGGGTAAGTCGGAAATTGTTGTTCCGAGTCACAAGGAGTTGTGAGCCCACGGCTAGCTGTATTCCTGAACCATTGAGGGTTACACAAGTAATGGATTACTAAAACCCCGTAGAGATAGTTAAATTTAAAGAGTTAAATTTAATGAAAGAGAAGTTGGACTTCTTAACTAAAGGGAGTGAGATTTCCTAAAATGACATAGGGATGAGCATTTTTGGAAATCACTGAATTCGGATTCAGAAAAATTATCTTGACTCGAAAAGATGCAGAAATGGTTTCTGTGCACATTGGTAAAATTAGTTTATCAATCAGAGTCACGATGAATTTTATATTAATTTTTAGAACAACGGGCTTGGCTTGTTGGGCTTAAATTATGGATTGTGGGCTTTAAGGAGTTAGAGTCCTAATACAATTATATCTTAATCTAGTTTAGAAATTATCTATAAAAGGGACTGCAGTGTTCGAAAATTACAAGCTTTTCAGTCTAGCAATTTTCGAAATTTCAGTCTATATTATTAAAGAGGATTTTCGAATTCTCTGTCCCTTTCGGAGAAAATTCGGTCTTGTGATTTTTGTGAAAAATTACAATCCGAATTAACAGATCATATATGTTTATTCTCTACGCAAACTTCTGATTGATTTCTAGTGCATTCAATCAGAGGGTTTTGTTTTCTATTCGTGGACCTGATTGAATAAACGTTCGTTCATCAGTTCCTGGGATATACAACAAGAGCAGATTAAATTCTGTTGGTGTCCATAATCTCGCTTCGAGATTTTAAGGTAAAATATTTATTAGTGATTATTTGTTTTACTTACACAAATTTAATCGTAAAGTTTTGATACCCAAATATGGAATCGTTCCATATTAATAAAAATAAATTTTTAAACTTCCGCTGCACCGGGTATCAATTCTAATTGATCTGAACACAGTTTTTCAACAGTGGTATCAAAGCCAGGTTGCTCAGATCAAACGATTAAATTAATCGATTGTACAAAAATTTTAAGCCTCGGTTTTTGAAACAAAACAAAAATTTAAAATTGAATTTTAATGGGCAAATCGGGCAGCGATCGTCGCTGCCCAAGGGGCAGCGACGGGCTGCCCAGCCCGAGCCCTTTTTTGGGGCGCGGGCTGCCTGGGATTGTCCCGGGCAGCCCGGAAAAATTATTTTTAGTTTTTAATTAAAAATTTAATTTTTTGGAATTCTAGTTTTTGATCCGATCAAAAATTGTTTTTGATTGGTTCACGAGGCATCGGATCGAATTGTTCGAGTTCAAAAATTTTAAAATTGATTTTTGGATAAATTTGAATTTTTGGAAAATTTATAAATTTTATCCGTTAAATTAAATTTTATAAAATTAATTATTTTGGTACAATTGATGATAAGATATGATCTTATGGATGGATAAGATAAAATATGATTTTATCTTTTAAATTATGATGCCTTTGCATGTTTATCCAATTATTTAATTTGAATTAATTAATGGATAAAGGATGATCGATTGCCATGACCAATGTTTTAGGTGTATGTTAGGTGATTTACATTTGTCTTATTGTTGTTGGTGTTTATTAATGGGCTTGGTTTATAGCCCAATATGATTGTCATATGTAATAAAAGTGGGCCTGGTTTATGACCCGTTCCCACCCCTAAAATGTATCCCATATTTGTCATCGAAATTTATTGTAAATTTATTAGACTTAGTGGGAGACAAAGATTTGAAGAAATGGTGGGCCCAACAGACAATGAAGACCGAAGAAATGTAAATTGGAAGCACAATGTAATAGGATTGCATTGCATACTTACATATCACCTAGGATTGGACTTAGACTCGTGATTGGCAACCACGGGTCGATTAGTTAATGAGATCGATCATCCTTAAATAATATATGATATTATTGATGTATCATGTTTAGACAAAATTGTATGAATCCCGCAAGCATACATAAATTGCATGATGAGACAAATTTTCAAAATAAAATCCCTCATTTTAAATATGATTTAAAATTGATATCAAGATAAAAAAAAAAGAATTTTAAATGTTGTTTAAATATTCCTACCTTCCATCAACGATCAATGTATGTGATGCTACCCGCGGATATGGTCCGGCTCATATTATTGGGGGGGCCCGTTCGTCGGAAAGCTGTACATTGGATCGACACATGTTGTAAATTGGGTGGAACTCCCATGGGGTTGGCTCATATTATTGGGGATCCACATGGCGACCGTCCATCACAACTTAATATTGATGGGTCATCTTGACATGTCACAATAAACGGCGTCATATTATTGGGCCCTTATTGGACATGAGGAAAAAACATGGAGGTTGCTTTGGAAGCAATTGGGCTCTACCTTTTGAAAATTATAGTTGGCTGATATTATTCGGGACTATAGTTTGTCAATTGGACTCCATGTTCCCACTAAAGAAAATGTTTCTCGTTTTCACTAGAGGGTAGTGAAATCGTCAAAATAGTGGGAGTGTAATTCATAAAATTAAAATTTGCCATATTTTATGTCTTAGTAAATTAATTAAACAATCATTGATTATTGTCTGTTCCTTTTCAGTATATTATTACAATGACTTCTCGTAATCCACTGTTTTCAATTCTCGAACAAAACAAATTGACTGGCGCAAACTATACGGAATGGTTCCGTAAGTTGAAAATTATTCTTGCTTCGGAAAAAGCTTTCTACGTGTTAGAGAAGCCGCCTCCGAAGGAAGCCCCGGCTAATACAAGTCCGGAAGAGTTGGCCAAACTTGATTTATGGTGGGACCATGATATCAAGGCCAAATGCTACATGCAGGCTTCGATGTCTGATGAGCTTCAAAGGAGATTCGAGGATACCGTGAATGCTGCTGACATTCACAAGAACCTCAAGGAACTCTTTGGAGCTCAGTCAAGGTCAGAGAGGTATGCCACCGTCAGAGAGCTCATGACGAGCCGCATGCGAGATGGGACTTCGGTCCGTGAGCATGGGGTGCATATGATTGGGCTCATTGAAGAGTTGGTAACACTCGACTTGACTTTGGAGCATGAACTTAGCGCGGACTTGTTGCTTCTATCACTTCCTTCATTGTTTGACGGTTTTGTGATGAACTTAAATATGAACAAGATAGAGGCCACCCTTGAAGAGATGGTCAATATGCTTGTCACATATGAAGCCACACTAAAGAAGGATAAACCGGTACTCTTGGTTGGCTCCTCTTCTAACTCTAAGAAAGGACCAAGTGGAAAGGGTAAGAAACGTTCTGCCCCGCCCAAGAAGATTGTACCAAATAAGAAGGAAAAGGCCAAAGCTTCAATTGGGATAAAAGATGAAAACGTTTGCCATTACTGCAAGAAACCCGGTCATTGGAAACGTAACTGCAAGGAATACCTCGAACAGTTGCGAACTGCAAAAGGTATGTTTTACATTGAAATAAATGTTTCGCTTAATACTTCTTCTTGGGTATTGGATACCGGATGTGGATCTCACATTTGCAATGATTTGCAGGTGATGACAAGAAGTCGTAAGCTAAGGATGGGTGAGACCCAGCTAAGGCTCGGGAAGTGTTCTAGAGTCAAAGCCAAAGCTATATGAGACATTTATTTCGTTTTGCAGAACAATTTTAAGTTATTTTTTAGAGATGTTTTATATGTTTCGGATTTGGTCAAAAACATTATATCTATTTCTATGCTTGATAGAGATGGTTTTTCTTGCAATTTTGTGAATGAGATTTGCAATATTTACAAGAATGAATGTTTGATTGGAAATGGACAACTTGAAAACGATCTATATAGCTTAAAATTAAAAGATGTTCCAATTAATTATGTTGATAAACCGGTAACAACAATTAAAAGGAAGGACGATAGTCAAAACCCGGCAAACCTTTGGCATGCTAGGCTAGGTCATATTTCCTCAAGGAGGATGAACAAGCTAGTGGAAGAGGGCATGTTTGATATGTCTGATATTAACTTTCTACCTACTTGTGAATCCTGCCTAAAGGGAAAAATGACTAAATCTCCTTTCAAAGGGAAACCTGAGCGTAGTCAAAATCTGTTGGATTTGATCCATACAGATGTTTGCGGTCCATTTAGGATTGGTACTAAATGTGGCAACACCTACTTCATTACCTTTACTGATGATCATTCTAGGTATGGGTATTTATATTTAATGAAATATAAGTCTGAAGCATTTGAAAAGTTCAAAGAATTCAAGGCTGAAGTAGAAAACAAACTAGGTAAAAGTATTAAGGCACTTCGATCGGATCGAGGTGGAGAATACTTAAGTACCGAGTTTTTGGACTATCTAAAAGAGAATGGGATTCTCTTTTAGATAACTCCTCCTATGACACCTCAGCTTAATGGTGTTTCGGAGCATCGCAATCGAACTTTGTTGGACATGGTTCGATCCATGATGAGCTTCACTGAGCTCCCACCTTCGTTTTGGGGCTACGCGCTTGAAACGGCGGTATTGTTGTTAAACAACGTCCACACTAAAACAGTAAATAAAACACCATATGAGTTATGGAATGGCAAAGCTCCTAAGTATTCGTACTTGAGGATTTGCGGATGTCCTGCTTACGTGAAGCAGACAGTGGGAGATAAATTGGATAGTCGATCCACTTTATGTTATTTTGTAGGGTATCCGAAGAATTCAATCGGATATTATTTCTATCATCCTGCTGAAACAAAAGTGTTTGTTTCAAGGAATGCCACCTTCTTGGAGAAGGAGTTCTTATTGGATAAGAAAGGCAAGATGATGGAACTCGAAGAAATTCGAGAAGAACCCGAGATACAAAATAGTGATCCTACACCTCAAGAATCATCACAAGACACGCCTATTACTAGGAGATCCGAGAGGACTTCTAGGCCTCCTATTAGATATGGTCTTCTTCTTGAAGGGGATCAAAGTGAACCCGACATTGGATGTGATCCAAGAAACTTCAAGGAAGAAATTTCTGATGCGGATTCGAATTTATGGCTTGAAGCTATGCAATCGGAAATAGATTCGATGCATTCTAACCAAGTTTGGTCTTTAGTAGATCCTCCCGATGGAATTGTTCCAATTGGGTGCAAATGGATCTACAAGAGAAAGCTTGGGCCTGATGGAAAGGTATTGACCTACAAGGCACGATTGGTGGCAAAAGGTTATACTCAAAGACAATGAGTTGACTATGATGAAACTTTTTCACCAGTCGCAATGTTCAAGTCCATAAAAATCCTTATTGCCATAGCAGCATGATATGACTATGAGATATGGAAAATGGATGAAAAGACTGCATTTCTTAATGGAAATATTAAGGAAGAGATCTATATGATGCAGCCTGAGGGATACACATCCATGGGAAGCGAGCATAAGGTATGCAAGCTTCAGAGATCAATCTATGGTCTCAAACAAGCATCAAGAAGTTGGAACCAGAAATTTGATGAAACGATAAAGAATTTTGGTTTTATCAAGAACCCGGAGGAACCATGCGTGTACAAGAAAGTAGTTAAGAATGCGGTAACATTCTTAGTACTTTATGTTGATGACATCCTACTCATAGGGAATGATGTAGGGATGTTGCAGTTAACAAAGATATGGTTATCAGGTAGATTCTCGATGAAGGATTTAGGTGAGGCATCCTATATTCTAGGAATTCAGATCTATAGAGATAGATCTAAAAGAATGATAGGACTCACTCAATCAACCTACATCGACACCATATTGAAAAGGTTTTCTATGGATGAGTCCAAGAGAGGACATCTACCTATGTGTCATGGAGTTTTTCTATCCAAGTCTATGTGTCCCAAGACTGACGAAGAGATAGAGAAGATGACACACGTGCCATATGCGTCAGCCATAGGTAGTATCATGTATGGGATGATATCTACCAGACCGGATGTGGCCTATGCTCTAAGCGTCACGAGCAGATACCAAGCCAATCCCGGTCAAATGCATTGGAAAGCCGTGAAGGATATTCTTAAGTACTTGCGAAGGACTAAGAATTTATTCATGGTTTATGGAGGGAGAGAATTGAAGTTGGAAGGCTATACCGACTCTAGCTTCCAATGTGACGTGGATGACTCGAAATCAACCTCTGGATTTGTATTCGTGCTCAATGGCGGTGCTGTCTCTTGGAAGAGTTCCAAGCAGGACACCACAGCGGATTCCACCACTGAGGCAGAATACATTGCAGCATCAGCTGCTGCTAAAGAGGCGGTTTGGATAAGGAAATTCATCCAAGAGTTGGGTATAATTCCTGAAGCTGTTGGTTCAGTCCCGGTGTACTGTGACAACACGGGTGCCGTTGCTCAGGCAAAGGAACCAAGGTCTCATCAGAAGTCCAAACACGTACTGAGAAAATACCACATCATCCGGGAGATCGTGGAAAGAGGAAACATCAGTGTCGAGAGAGTGGCCTCTACAGACAATATCGCTGATCCGCTTACTAAGCCCTTGCCAGGACCATTGTTTGACAAACATCGCGAAGCAATGGGATTACGTAGTATGACTAGTTGGCTTTAGGGCAAGTAGGAGATTGAAAAGTGGGTGCCCGGTTAGCCAACTTGTGGCTAAGGGCTTTTATGACACTATGTAAAACAATCTTTTGTTTAATATAATTTACACTTTTATAATGGCATTGACTTTATCTTTCTTCATATTGTTATATTATGATATACTATTGTTGTTTTGATAAAGACCTTGAATATACTATAGTGTATGTAAGATGTGGTAGCACATGGGGATGGCTATCATGAAACACATCTTATAGTCACTGTATATTCTAAACTGTTCCTAGTCAATTGAGCCGTCCGCAAATAAGGATAAGGATCGCTCGAGATTGAGACTAGCATTTGCGATGCCGAGTACCACGTTTCATTGGTATGGAACATAGAGATGTTCAAAGCATGCAAATGGATATTCATATGATGAATGATCGAACTACCCTGTTCGGACTTTCCAAGTGGTTATCACTTATCGAGTGGATAAAGTCCGCGGTTTTGGTTGTACACCATTAGTCCTTATTACTTGAAACATCATTGAGACTCTATATGCTAGTACTGTACTTTGACTCGTTTACCGACTCTATTGGGGTCATCAGGTGTCGGGATTGGGTACAGTTACGACACATATAGGAGTCGATGCTTTGTTGTCAAGGATTCACCACATACTTGCGAGTGTGGATATCCTATGCGATCTGAGGAG
Source organism: Henckelia pumila (assembly GCF_033568475.1). Taxonomy (NCBI): domain Eukaryota; kingdom Viridiplantae; phylum Streptophyta; class Magnoliopsida; order Lamiales; family Gesneriaceae; genus Henckelia; species Henckelia pumila. The sequence goes on along the minus strand of NC_133123.1, from coordinate 26,732,233 downwards.
ATATTAGTGTGACGAATCTCTGGCCAGAGTACATGATGTGTTTTAGGTTAATGGGTTATCCTAGTAACACATGCGATGTCACTATTTGATCTTCGAGATGTTATGCATAGTTATCGAATCTCGAACGACTCTCGATGCACCAATGATTGTTGATTCGATCTGGATATATGGTTGAAGGGATCGTACTGTACGCTAACCAAAATCTACTGGTTCTTGCAGGCACTATCAGTAATACCTAGAGAATCATGGGGCGATGTTGCTAGGCGCTCTTACCATGATTCGATGGGTAAGTCGGAAATTGTTGTTCCGAGTCACAAGGAGTTGTGAGCCCACGGCTAGCTGTATTCCTGAACCATTGAGGGTTACACAAGTAATGGATTAAAACCCCGTAGAGATAGTTAAATTTAAAGAGTTAAATTTAATGAAAGAGAAGTTGGACTTCTTAACTAAAGGGAGTGGAATTTCCTAAAATGACATAGGGATGGGCATTTTTGGAAATCACTGAATTCGGATTCAGAAAAATTATCTTGACTCTAAAAGATGCAGAAATGGTTTATGTGCACATTGGTGAAATTAGTTTATCAATCAGAGTCACGATGAATTTTATATTAATTTTTAGAACAACGGGCTTGGCTTGTTGGGCTTAAGTTATGGATTGTGGGCTTTAAGGCGTTAGAGTCCTAATACAATTATAACTTAATCTAGTCTAGAAATTATCTATAAAAGGGACTGCAGTGTTCAAAAATTACAAGCTTTTCAGTCTAGCAATTTTCGAAATTTCAGTCTATATTATTAAAGAGGATTTTCGAATTCTCTGTCCCTTTCGGAGAAAATTCGGTCTTGTGATTTTTGTAAAAAATTACAATCCGGATTAACAGATCATATCTGTTTATTCTCTACGCAAACTTCTGATTGATTTCTAGTGCTGTCAATCAGAGGGTTTTGTTTTCTATTCGTGGACCTGATTGAAGAAACGTTCGTTCATCAGTTCCTGGGATACAACAAGAGCAGATTAAATTCTGTTGGTGTCCATAATCTCGCTTCGAGATTTTAAGGTAAAATATTTAGTAGTGATTATTTTTTTTTACTTACACAAATTTAATCGTAAAGTTTTGATACCCAAATATGGAATCGTTCCATATTAATAAAAATAAATTTTTAAACTTCCGCTGCACCGGGTATCAATTCTAATTGATCTGAACACAGTTTTCCAACATATTCTAGATATGAATGTGTGTTATTGCTTTAGATGAATCATTATGTGTTAAGAGTTTAAGCGTCGATGATGATTCTATGATTTAAATGTTATTACATGTTTTATGATTTTAGAGTTTTATAGCATATAGATTCCATATGCTTTCATGATGTATATGCATGTCTTTCATACTGAGATATATTCTCACCGGAGTTATCCAGCTGTTGCTTTATTTGTATGTGTGCATTGCATCAGGTTGGGGCAAGATCAAGCTAGAGTTGGCTTGGATAGATTAAGAAGAGACATAGCATATGGTGACTCGGGTTTTAAGCAGATGACATGTATTTATGATTTGGTAAACATGTTAGAAAGCAAGAACCTTTGTATATGTTGTTTTTGCCAAGTATTGATTTATACTTGAGAATTCATGTATTCTAGATCACTTGATATTAGTTTGAATGCATGTAAATTATCTAGAATCATGTTGAGAAGTTTATATGAAGTTGGTATGAGATTTGGAATCAAATTGTACAGCAAAGTTACATTGTTATTTTTTGAATAGGGTGCCCGCTCGATTGGGTGAACTTCACCGATCGAGCGAGGCCTGTATTTTGCAAGCAGAGAAATCCATTTTTCTTGGCCGCTCGATCGGCAGAAGTTCACCGATCGAGCGAGGCCAATATGGATTCAGACCCGAGAGTTACAATTTTATGCCCGCTCGATCGGTAACATTTAACCGATCGAGTGAGGTGCTCAGTTTTAAAAAAAAAAATTTAGCTCTTGATTTATTATTCATGTATTATTTGATTAATTGTTAATTAATCGTTTATTGCCCTAAGATGAGATTAGCAACCCGGGGTCCCCACAATAGGTGGTATCAGAGCGTAAAGTCTTGGAGCGTAAAGTCTTGGACTAAGATAGAAGTTGAGCGGGGTACATTGAGTCGCATGCATTTATAGTACTGCATGAGTATGCTTTACTTGCTTTACAGAATTGTATGCGACGATGAGTATTGATTACCACTGCTTGCTTTATTGATAAGAATTACATGCTTATATGTTGATATGTATGCCTGATTTTTTGAATTCATCAGAATAAGTGAATTCGTTTTAAGCATGTAATATGTGAAAAAAGCATGAGACTTTGCAAGCATGTGTTCTATTCAGAAGCATGAGATTATATATATGTTATACTGACATTGTATGTTATAATCTCTGCTATATATATTGCTTCTGTTATTGAATAAGACAGATTATGCAGATAGCATGAGAACCTCAGACAGAATAGAACTGCAGATAGAACAGAACAGTGTTAAGGTATGTTTTGAGCCGATTGCACTGAGGAGTATGTTAGTTGAACAACTCCAAAGCTATTAATCATCAACTCAGAAAGATACAGAATATGCTATGTCTAGAAAGGAGTTGATTTGAAGAGCTGGATCAGTTGTTCAAGATAAGAATATTCAGATGAACATAGAATCAGCTTGAGTTTATATCAACTTCAGGACTTAGCAGGAAGTTGGTGAAGTTGCCAGAAGAAGTATTGAAATTGTTTGGCAGGTAAGTAAACAGAATTATTTTTTTTCGTATATGCTAAAGAAGATAGAACAGTAAACTTTGCAGAATAGAAGCATAAGTTGATTTCAAGCCAGTAATAGAAGAACGAAATCATGAACTGGTGAGGCAGAGTTGAATTTTTTTTATTCACGCTTCTGTAATTGTGAAAACACTATAATCATCACCTTCACTAAACTTTCATAGCAGTATAGCTATGAAGCAAGCGATAGTGACAATAACAGCAAAAATCGAGTCAGTCTAAACGCCAGCAGATGAAGATATATAAGCATAGTTTCCCTAGCTGAAAGGCTCAAGTTGTATCAAAAAATAATATTACAGGTAAGTTTTTTTTTAGTTAATTCTAGTTAACCGCTTATATATTGAGTGCATAGCATCCATTCATAGATCAGTGATTTGTTATGCTATAATCTGTATCTGATAAGCCTGTATTCATCGTATTTGCTGAAATTTTGCCTTTGAGTAGATGGAATATATTTGTAAGATTCTATGAAATACAGAATTGAGGAAATAAGATTGAATGTGCTGATATCAGGTGTGAGATATTAGGCTAGAATGCATTATAGATATTAATGCAATAACTGAGTACCAGTTACCAGTTGATTGAATCTGTGCATTGATAAAGCAAAAGACATGACTAGAAATTTATGATATGAGTTTTAGAAAGTAGATTTTGTTATTTCGGTATTGGTTATATCACGATGACCATGGAAAAATGTCAGTAGAAGTCTAATCGATATATTGAACTAGTACAGAATTAACCTAGAATTGACAGCTATGTCAGTGGTTAGAAGGTACAGAAATAGTTCAATGACATATTTTGACCTTTCTATGACATGAATGCAGGTCTATATAGAGTGGTGTCTAGTACAATGGTATTATGACAACTTGTATAAAAGAGCATTACGTGAACTAAAGAACTCCAGAAACAGCTAGAAGATTGAGTAGAACAGAGTTATGTAGTACCGAAATGATGATTAATTTTATGACAATAAGTTACGTCGAAAAGATTATATTCGACTATTGTCAGTTAAGAATTAATAAATGAACTCATATCAATAGAGAATAAGAAAAATCAGTTACAGTTGAGCTTTTTCTTCAATTTTGCTGAAGCTATTCCATCATAGAAATCATGATTCTTGAATTTTTTGCTATCGATTTTGAGGTTTTTGTATTCGACCTCGATCGATTTTGATTGACTCTTATTCCTTTGCTAGAGTCTGATTTGATTTACTCACTTTAAGTTTTGATATGCAAGTGAGTTGTTTTCACTATGCAGATTTTGTTATTCAGAATATTTGATTTTGGATGACCTTGACTTGAGCGAGTTCCTTTGATTTGAAATTTGAGAATTATTGATTATTTGATGTGTCTATTCAGTGTATCTTGAAGAATTTGGCTCGTAATTGATAGAAATTCAGATTCAGACCATCAACAAGATTTATGGGTTTTAGATAAGTGATAGATTTATTGGGTACAGATCTGTACTTGTTGAATGTTTATGCTTGACAGATACTTAAATGATCAGAATTGTTGCGATCCAAGCTAAACTCGATTGGTTTGGAAAGATAAACGCAACATGGATCTTAAGATCAAGCACTAAAATATTGATTGAGAACGCAAGATGAAGATAAGATATAAGACAGCAGAGCAGAACAAATGAATTTTTGCGGTGAATATCGTTTGATTATGCCAGATATTCTAGATATGGAATATCAGATTCTGAAAGAGGCATATGACAATAGATTGAATATTCATCCAATTGTTTAAACATGTATGACTTACATGTAGTCATTATGTGGAATCAGGATTGGTGAAAGAAATGAAAGCAGATACGACATAATTAACATTACCAATACTAAAATTCCAGTAAAAGAAGCAGAAAAGAAGACTGCAAGTGGTTTATGTAACAGATTGGTTACATAAGAGTTGAAAACAGATCAACTTTGTGAACGAATTTAGTTCGAATCTACTCGAATTGTTATGATTGTGCAATTTAGTTTGTAATAGATTTCGACAGATTCACGAATATGTTGTATTAGATATGATACAAACATAAAGCGATACTGATTATGCATTTAGCAAGATGATCAAATTACAGGAATTATTGAAATCTATTGTCGAGATAGAGACTTTAGATTTGTTTTCTAGATTGTGGCATTGATTGTCAGATGTTCTGAGTGTTTGGTTGTATGAGATTTCATTATACCATCCTCTGATTAGTGGACTATCAGATGTGATTATCCAGATTTTTGAGAATATGCTCAGAACTATAGTACTAGATTCGGTACTAGTTGATTGATTATTTGCCACGTGATTATTATGATTCCTGTGACAGCTATTTATAGATATAAAGACAGTATTTTGATGATTGATTGCTCAGAAACACAGAATTGTCTTTATATTGAAACAATCTTACAGAAATATCAGCTATCAGACCAGATATGAGTCAAGAAACGATAGAGAATGTGAAGATTGCTTCGAGCAGAATAAGAATAGAGCAGCATTAACAGAGCTAGTAGATGAGTAACAGATAGAGATTTGAAGCCTGAACATAATGATCAGCAAAGAAGTCTATTTTCCGAGCATCATTAGGTTCAAAAAGAGGTTTCAGAATTGATTCCTATGAGTATTTGATCTAGCTTATGGATTAATACTCGAATTGTCAGATAGATAAATTGTTATCCATATGCATTGGCTGAAGAATATCAGCTAGAATATGTATGTGCATTCAATTCAGATACAACAGAAGTCGATAAGATTGTAAGCAAGACAGACTAACTAATGCAGAGTTAGATCACAAGAAAGAGCAACTTAGATATCAGTTGACTCAGTGATTATATGATTGCAGAAGCAATCAGAAATAAGATTAAGATACGATAGAAGAGAAGATATCAGAATAGATATTGAATGCTCGGAAAATTGGAGTTAGTATTACTTCAGTCAGCTATACTGTTTACGAGAATCAGCAGTAAGATCGAATGCGATTTCGAGGAAGAAATCATTTCTTAGAGGGGAGGAATTGTAAGGCCCGAAAATATTAAGTTCTTAATGACGGGATTTAAGATTTAAATTCTGAAAATGAGAAAAGAGTTATTTGAAGAAGTTAAGAAATTAGAAATTTCAATTTCGGGTCAGAAATATTTAATTTGAGGATTTTCGGATTTTAAGATTTTAATATCCTGAATTCTTAAATTAAAAGATTAAAAATATTTGAATTGATATTTATGGAATTTAAGATGTGAATTCCAAGATGATAAATATCAAGGATTGAATTTGAGGATGAAATCCGAGCAAGGGCCAATTTGCAAAGATTGAATAGTTCAAGGACTACAATGCGATAAGGTCCGAAATGATTTAATTTTAATTCGAGAATATTTCATTTGAGAATATTTAGAGTTTATAATTAAATTCTATGATTCTTAAATTATTTAGGATTGAAATTGAATTAAATCGCTTGTCCGGGGACTGAATTACAAATATGCCAGAGTTCAGGGACTAAAGTGCAATTTGGCTTATATATATCTTCTCTCCACCTTGTTTTCATCAGATTTCACGTGATTAGAGGGGAAGAAGATCAGAAAAACGTTTGAAGCCATTTTTGTCCCTTCAAGTCCCAATTAAATTCGATCCGCCCGGTAGAATTTCCGATTGATCGTATATTTGCGATCACAGCTCTGAGTACTTCGTTTTGACGTAATTTTTATGAAGTTCTACCATGTTTGAATTTTATGGTGTTGTTAGAATTAAGATTTGATTGTATAAACATGTTCTAGCATATACGACGATAGCATATCTAAGACGGATCGTGAAAAGATCGTCGTTTGAACATATTTTCGATTTTTGAAAGAATTGTTGAAATTCTGAAATTATGGGGCTGCATATTTCGAAATTTAGCTGTAGAATTGGTGATGATATGAGATTGATATGATTGTCATATTGATGTTTAAACTTTTGGAAAGATCGAAATCGTATCGTTACGCCGCCGGTTCAAGATTTTGAATTGATATGCATTCTAAAGGTCTAGAGCTCATCTTCAAGTTATTGTGGATGAATTGACTATGTGATTATGTTGAGAATGAAGATATAATGATATTTGAATCGAAAGATTTATCGGACTCGAATAGTTGCGAAGTCGGTTTGAATTTCGATTATATTAGCACGATTTGAACTATATAAGCTTTAAATAAACATCGATTCAGATTGGAAATTGATGTTTAGATATGTTATAATCTATTTCAGATTTGACTTGAATATTATCGAAGTCGAATCGACGAGTTCGAGTTCGAATGACTTGAAATGTTGAAGTTGAAGCAAGACTACCTTCAAGTAGCACTGATTGAAATGAGCAGAATTGTATGACCGATTTGTCTAGTTTTGAGATGATCAGCATTGGCAACAGATTCAAGATATTTGAATCACGATGAAAGGTATGAGTTGACATTATTCTTGCCAGGTAGAACAACTCGAGAACGTGGTGGTTTTCGAGTTATCCTGAAATCACATACTTAGTTGTTTAAGTGCTCTTATGTGATTTACTTGCTTTTGTTGTCATGAATATTGACTTATGTGTTCAAGATGTTTATCAGTATTTATTTGATTAATGCATACAGATTATGTTGCATTCATCTTGAACCCTACCTTGAATAGCACAGATGACAGAATGGCCTAGAGTGCATATGACGTTTGGAGAACTGTAGTTGAGTGGCATGAAATGTAGATTTACTTCCAGAGTCAGATGACTCATGACACGGAATATAGATTTATATCCAGAGCTAGATGACTCACTATAGTTGCACCAAAGTCAGGGGAATTGAGATATTTTACACCACCTTGATTGGGAGAGTCGGTGGTTAGTTAAAGATTTTATTCCCCGGGATCCCAAGAACTAAGCTTATTGGTATCAGATTTGATAACCTATTCCTTGGCACATGCATTGCATTTATGCATTAACCTAGAGTTTTCTATGGTTTAGTTTATGCAGTTATAAATGCTAGCATGTTGTGATACACTATTCTAGATATGAATGTGTGCTATTGCTTTAGACGAATCATTATGTGTTAAGAGTTTAAGCGTCGATGATGATTCTATGATTTAAATGTTATTACATGTTTTATGATTTTAGAGTTTTATAGCATATAGATTCCATATGCTTTCATGATGTATATGCATGTCTTGAGATATATTCTCTTCGGAGTTATCCGGCTGTTGCTTTGTTTGTATGTGTGCATTGCATCAGGTTGGGGCAAGATCAAGCTAGAGTTGGCTTGGATAGCTTAAGAAGAGACATAACATATGGTGACTCGGGTTTTAAGCAGATGACATGTATTTATGATTTGGTAAACATGTTAGAAAGCAAGAACCTTTGTATATGTTGTTTTTGCCAAGTATTGATTTATACTTGAGAATTCATGTATTCTAGATCACTTGATATTAGTTTGAATGCATGTAAATTATCTAAAATCATGTTGAGAAGTTTATATGAAGTTGGTATGAGATTTGGAATCAAATTGTACAGCAAAGTTACATTGTTATTTTCTGAATAGGGTGCCCGCTCGATCGGGTGAACTTCACCGATCGAGCGAGGCCTGTATTTTGCAAGCAGAGAAATCCATTTTTCTTGGCCGCTCGATCGGCAGAAGTTCACCGATCGAGCGAGACCAATATGGATTCAGACCCGAGAGTTACAATTTTATGCCCGCTCGATCGGTAACATTTAACCGATCGAGCGAGGTGCTCAGTTTTAAAAAAAAAATTAGCTCTTGATTTATTATTCATGTATTGTTTGATTAATTGTTAATTAATCGTTTATTACCCTAAGATGAGATTAGCAATCCGGAGTCCCCACACAAAGCCTACAAGAGTTTCTCTGCAACTGGCAGATAGATCCATAAAGTATCCACGAGGAATAATTGAAGATGTGCTGGTTAAAGTGGACAAATTTATTTTCCCAGTAGATTTTGTGGTGCTTGACATGGAGGACCTGAATATGCCATTTATCTTGGGCAGACCTTTTCTGGCGACTGGAAAAGCCCTAATTGACGTGCAAAAAGGGAAGTTGTTATTGAGAGTAGGAGAGGAGGAAATCACTTTTGATGTTTTTAATGCACTAAAGCACACACTGCACAATAATGATTGTTTTAGAATTGATGCATTGGATTCACTTGTTCATAATTTTGTGCAGGATGAGTTAAAAGACCCTTTAGAAGTTGCACTTATAAATGATGGATGTGAGGATGACTTTGATGAAGAGAGGAAAAATATCATTGAATATTTTACTGCTAATCCTCCATTGAAGAAGCAAGTGCGATTCAGACTCGAAGAATTGGGAGATAGGCAGGATTTAGTCCTTCAACAACCAAGCATAGATGCACCACCTACTCTAGAACTCAAACCTTTACCTTCACATCTAAAATATGTTTATTTGGGTGATGATAATAATTTACCTGTTATTATTTCTTCTTGTCTTACAGGTGTGATGGAGGAAAAGTTGGTACACATCTTAAAGGAGCATAAGAGAGCCTTCGCATGGAAAGTGGCTGACATTAAGGGAATCAATCCATCGATTTGCATGCACAAAATTTTGATGGAGTATAAGTACTCTTCTTTGGTTCAACCTCAGCGGAGGCTGAACCCGAAGATGCAAGAGGTAGTAAAAGCTGAAACCATTAAACTCTTGGACGCAGGTATCATCTATCCTATTTATGACAGCGCATGAGTGAGTCCTATACAGTGTGTTCCTAAGAAAGGTGGTATAACTATGATAAAAAATGACAAAAATGAGTTGATACCCACTAGAATGGTTACGGGTTGGCGTGTGTGCATTGATTATAGGAAGTTGAATGACGCCACCCGTAAGGACCATTTTCCCCTCCCCTTCATTGATCAAATGCTTGAGCGATTGTCGGGTCATGAATTTTATTGCTTTCTAGATGGGTATTCGGGATATAATCAAATCATGATTGCACCAGAGGACCAAGAGAAAACAACTTTCACTTGCCCTTATGGTACCTTTGCATATAGGCGGATGCCGTTTGGATTGTGTAATGCACCCGCCACTTTTCAAAGATGTATGACTGCTATTTTTCATGACATGACAGAGAATTTCCTAGAGATATTTATGGATGACTTTTCTATTTTTGGATCTTCTTTTGATGATTGTCTGAAAAATTTGCATTTGGTGCTATTACGATGTGAGGAAACTAACTTGGTTTTGAATTGGGAAAAATGTCATTTTATGGTACAGGAAGGCATTGTGCTTGGGCACAAAATTTCTGAACAGGGAATGGAGGTGGATAAAGCAAAAGTGGAAGTCATAAAAAATCTACCTCCACCAACATCTATTAAGGGAGTGAGAAGTTTCTTAGGGCACGCTGGTTTCTACCGGCGTTTTATCAAAGATTTTTCTAAAATTGCTAAGCCCCTATCCTCTTTACTAATGAAAGATGTACCGTTTGACTTTAATTATAATTGTGTGCAGGCATTTGAGATCTTGAAGGAGCGACTGGTGACAGCTCTTATGTTGGTAGCTCCAGATTGGGATCTTTCATTCGAGGTAATGTGCGATGCTAGTGATACGGCGGTAGGTGCTGTTTTGGGTCAGAGGAAAAACAAGGTATTCCATACTATATACTATGCGAGTAAGACTTTAGATGAAGCTCAATTGAATTATGCAACAACTAAAAAAGAATTACTCGCTATAGTATTCGTGTTTGATAAGATTCACTCCTACCTTGTTTTATCTAAAGTTGTTGTGTACACCGATCACTCGGCACTGAAATATTTACTTGCCAAAAAGGATGCTAAGCCTAGATTGATTAGGTGGATATTACTGTTGCAAGAATTTGATCTGGAAATAAAAGATAAGAAGGGGTAGAGAACGTAGTGGCGGATCACCTTTCTAGGCTTGAGTGTGTCAGTGAGGACACGGGGGAAAAAATGGTGATATTGATGATTGGTTTCCGGATGAACAATTGTTTTCATTAAAAGATTACCCATGGTATGGAATTTTGCTAATTATCTGGTGACAGGCACACTTCCACCAAATTTGACATTTCACCAACGAAAGAAATTTTTATCTGATGTGAAATATTATTTTTGGGAGGAACCATTTTTGTTTAAGATCTGTGCAGATTCCATGATACGGTGATGTGTGCCAGAAGAAGAGATGCAACCAATCTTGAGCCACTGCCATGATCGAGAGGTTGGCGGTCACTTTGGACCGACAAAAACAGCGGCAAAGGTATTAGAATCTGGCTTTTATTGGCCTGCTGTTTTTAGGGATGCTCGTGCATATGTTATTGCATGTGATCGGTGTCAGTGCACAGGTAACATCTCTAATCGCAATGAAATGCCTTTAAACAATATTATGGAATGCGAGGTATTTGATGTATGGGGCATAGATTTTATGGGGCCGTTTCCCATATCTTTCTTGAAAAAATATATTTTGGTGGCGGTTGACTATGTGTCAAAATGGGTCGAAGCAGAGGCTTGTGCAACTAATGATGCTCATGTGGTGTTGAAATTTTTAAAGAAAAAAATTTTTAATCGCTTTGGCACACCACGGGCGATCATTAGTGATGGTGGGACACATTTTTGCAACAAATTATTTGAAAAACTTTTGGCAAAATATGGTGTCACGCACAAGATCTCTACTCCGTACCATCCCCAGACCAGTGGGCAAGTGGAAGTGTCAAACCGTGAAATAAAAAGAATTTTGAAAAAAACGGTAAACACAAGTAGAAAAGATTGGTCTGTCAGGTTAGATGACGCCCTATGGGCATATCGCACTGCTTTCAAGACACCTATAGGCATTACACCTTATAGGTTACTTTTTGGTAAATCCTGTCATCTGCCTGTTGAATTGGAGCATAGAGCATATTGGGCGATTAAATCACTAAATTTTGATTTTGTGGCTGCAGGTGAAAAGAGACTATTAGAGTTGGCCCAGCTGGAAGAATTTCGTGATAAAGCATATGATCTGGCGCTATCCTATAAAGAACGCACGAAAAGAAGTCATGACAAGCGGATCATGCAAAGAGGTTTCTTGCAAAAAGAAACAAAGGATGGAGAAAGTAAGGTGAGGGGCGGCCTAATGAAATTAATGAATTCGGAATTGAATTCGAGGCAAAAAAGTGGGAATGTAAGGTGTAGAGGATATCGGATAAAAAATCTGATTGTGTTAAATAATGGATGCTATTGAAAGAGTGGGTGCCCGGTGAGCCAACTTGTGGCTAAGGGCTTTGATGACTCTATGTATAAACAATCTTTTGTTTAATATAATTTACACTTTTATAATGGCGTTTACTTTATCTTTTATCATATTATTATGTTGTGACATACTATAAGATATTTAGATGAAGACCTTGAATATACTATAGTGTATGTAAGATGTGGTGGCACATGGGGATGGCTATCATGAAACGCATCTTATAGTCACTGTATATTCTAAACAGTTCCTAGTCGATTGAGCCGTCCGTTAATAAGGATAAGGATCGCTCGAGATTGAGACTAGCATTTGCGATGCCGAGTACCACGTTTCATTGGTATGGAACATAGAGATGTTCAAAGCATGCAAATGGATATTCATACGATGAATTATCGAACTACCCTATCCGGACTTTCCAAGTGGTTATCACTTATCGAGTGGATAAAGTCCGCGGTTTTGGTTGTACACCATTAGTCCTTACTACTTGAAACATCATTGAGACTCTATATGCTAGTACTGTACTTTGACTCGTTTACCGACTCTATTGGGGTCATCAGGTGTCGGGATTGGGTACAGTTATGACACATATAGGAGTCGATGCTTTGTTGTCAAGGATTCACCACATACTTGCTAGTATGGATATCCTATGCAATCTGAGGAGATATTAGTGTGACGAATCTCTGGCCAGAGTACATGATGTGTTTTAAGAAATGGTTTCTTAGTAGCACATGCGATGTCACTATTTGATCTTCAAGATGCATTGCATAGTTATCGAATCTCGAACGACTCTCGATTTACCAATAGTTGTTGATTCGATCGGGATATATGGATGAAGGGACCGTACTGTACGCTAACCAAAATCTATTGGTTCTTGCAGGCACTATCAGTGATACCTAGGGAATCATGGGGCGATGTTGCTAGGCGCTCTTACCATGATTCGATGGGCAAGTCGAAAATTGTTGTTCCGAGTCACAAGGAGTTGTGAGCCCACGGCTAGCTGTATCCCTGAACCATTGAGATTTACACAAGTAATGGATTTTTAATCCCCGTTGAGATAATTAAATTTAAAGAGTTAAATTTAGTGAATAAAGAAGTGGGACTTCTTATATTAGAGTATAAGAGTAAGATTTCCTAAAATGACATAGGGATGGGCATTTTTGGAAATCACTGAATTCGGATTCAGAAAATTTATCTTGACTTTAAAAGGTGCATAAATGGTTTCTGTGCACATTGGTGAAATCGGTTTATCAATCGGAGTCATGATGAATTTTATATTAATTTCTGAACATGCGGGCTTTGCTTGTCAGGCTTGAACTTATGACTAATGGGCCCTAAGCTGTTAGCAGCCCACATTATAAATAAGTTATTGCAGTGCAGAAATTATATAACAGAGGCTCATAATTTCGAACACTAGGGTTTTTGAGACCTATAGTGGCCGCCCCCTCTCTGTGTTTTCTCTCTGAAATCCAGTCTGTGAATTATGAATTTGCAGTCTGGTTTAACGGATCAAATTCGTTAATTCTCTTCGTAGAAACTTCTGATAGATTTTATAGTGCAATCTATCAGAGGGATTAAACTTCTGTTCGTGGACCTGATTGAAGAATTGTTCGTCAATCAGTTCCTGGGATATACAACAAGAGCAGAGTAATCTGTTGGTGTCCATAATCTCGTTTCGAGATTTCAAGGTAAAAATTTAATTGTTATTTAATTTTTACACGCACAATTTAATCGTAAAGTTTTGATACCCATGATATGGAATCGTTCCATATAAAATTTTTAAACTTCCGCTGCACCGGGTATCAATTCTGATTGATCTGATCACCGTTTTCCAACAGTGGTATCAGAGCCAGGTTGCTCAGATCAAGCGATTAAATTAATCGATTGTACAAAAATTTTTAAGCCTCGATTTTTGAAACAAAACAAATTTTTAAAATTAAATTTTTGACGGGCAAAAACACGGGCAGCGATTGGATCGCTGCCCAGGGCAGTGCACGGCGCTGCCCGGCCCGAGCCCCTTTTGGGGCGCGGGCTGCCCATGATCGTCCCGGGCAGTCCGGGAAAATTTATTTTTATTTTTAATTAAAATTTTAATATGTTAAAATTCTATTTTTTGGTCCGATCGAAAATTGTTTTTGATTGGTCCACGAGGCGTCGGATCAAATTGTTCGAGTCCGAAAATTTTAAAATTGATTTTTGGATAAATTTGAATTTTTGGAAAATTTATAGATTTTATCCGTTAAATTAGATTTTATGAAATTAATTATTTTTGGTACAATTGATGATAAGATATGATCTTATGGAAATATTGAGTAAAATATGATTTTATGTATAAAATTGGATTTTATATGTAAAATATGATTTTATTTGATAAAAAGATAAAATATGATTTTGTATGTAAAATAAGATTTTATATATGGAATATGATTTTATCCTTTTTAAATTTAATTGCCATTGCATGTTATCCAATAAATTAATTTTGAATTAAATATTATTGGATAAGGATGATCGATTGCCATGACCAATTTTGTAGGTGTATGTTAGGGAATTTACATTTGTTTTTATTGTTGTTGGATTTATTAATGGGCCTGGTTTATGGCCCAATATGAATTGTCATATGTAATAAAAGTGGGCCTGGTTTATGTCCCGTTCCTACCCCTTAAAATGTATCCCCTACTTGTCATAGTTATTTATTATAAATACATTATACTTAGTGGGAGATGAAGATTTGAAGACAAAGGTGGGCCCAGCAGACAATAAAGACTGAAGAAATGTAAATTGGAAGTTCAATGTAATAGGATTGCATTGCATACTTGCATATTACCTAGGATTGGACTTAGACTCGTGATTGGCAACCACGGGTCGATTAGAAATGGAATCGATCATCCTATATAATATATGATATTATCGTTGTATGCATGTTTAGACTAAATTGTATGAATCCCGCAAGCATACAAATTTTAAATGATGAGACAAATTTTCAAAATTAAAATCCCTCATTTTAAATATGATTTAAAATTGATATCAAGATAAATAAAGGAAATTTAAATATTGTTTAAATGTTCCTACCTTCCATCAACGATCAATGTATGAGATGCTACCCGCGGATACGGTCCGGCTCATATTATTGGGGGGGCCCGTTCGTCGGAAAGCTGTACATTGGATCGACACATATTGTAAGTTGGGTGGAACTCCCATGGGATCGGCTCATATTATTGGGGATCCACATGGCGACCGTCCATCACAACTTAATATTGATGGGTCATCTTGACGTGTCACAATAAACGGCGTCATATTATTGGGCCCTTATTGGACATGAGGTAAAAACGTGGAGGTTGCTTTGGAAGCAATTGGGCTCTACCTTTTGAAAATTATGGTTGGCTGATATTATTCGGGACCATATTTTGTCAATTGGACTCCATGTTCCCACTAAGGAAAACAGTTTCCCGTTTTCACTAAAGGGTAGTGAAATCGTTAAAATAGTGGGAGTGAGATTCATAAAATAAATTTCGCCTATTTTATGTCTTAGTAAATTAATTAAACAATCACTGATTATTGTCTGTTTCTTTTCAGTATTTCATTAATATGAATTCGCGCAATCCACTATTCTCTATTCTCGAACAAAATAAACTGACTGGCGCAAACTATACGGAATGGTTCCGTAAGTTGAAGATTGTCTTGACCTCGGAGAAGATGCTCTACGTGTTAGAAAAATCTCCTCCAAAGGAAGCACCAGCTGATATAAGTCCGGAAGAGTTGGCCAAACTTGATATATGGTGGGACCATGATATCAAGGCCAAATGCTATATGCAAGCTTTGATGTCTGATGAACTCCAGAGGCTATTTGAGGATACCGTGAATGCTGCTGACATTCACGTACAACTCAAGGAACTTTTTGGGGCTCAATCGAGAGCTGAAAGGTTCGCTACTGTAAAAGAGTTAATGACGTGTCACATGCGTGAAGGGACTTCGGTCCGTGATCATGGGGTACGCGTGATTTGGCTCATTCAGAAGTTGGTAACGCTTGATTTGGTATTGGAGCATGAACTCAATGTGGACTTATTACTTCTCTCTCTTCCTTCATCGTTTGACGGTTTTGTGGTGAATTTCAATATGAACAAGATAGAGGCCTCCCTTGAAGAGATGGTCAATATGCTTGTAACTTATGAAGCCACTTTAAAGAAGGATAAATCGGTTCTCTTGGTGGGCTCCTCTTCTTCTGCTAAGAAGGGGCCAAGTACAAAGGGTAAGAAACGTTCTGCCCCATCCAAGAAAACCGGACCCGAGAAGAAGAACAAGATAAAGGCTTCAAACATGGAAAAGTCCAAGGATGTTTGCCATCACTGCAAGAAACCCGGTCATTGGAAACGTAACTGCAAGGAATATCTAGAGCAGTTGCGAACTGCGAAGGGTATGTTTTATATTGAAATAAATGTTTCACTTAATACTACTTATTGGGTATTGGATACCGGATGTGGATCTCACATTTGCAATGATTTGCAGGTGATGACAAGAAGTCACAAGCTTAGAATGGGTGAGACCCAGCTGAGGCTCGAAAATGGTTCTAGAGTTGAAGCCAAAGCTGTGGGAGACGTTTATTTAATTTTGCAGAACGATTTTAAGTTACTTTTGAGAGATGTTTTATTTGTTCCAGATTTGATTAAAAACATTATTTCTGTTTCTATGCTTGATAGAGATGGTTATTCTTGCAATTTTGTGAATGAGATTTGCAATATTTACAAGAATGAATGTTTGATTGGAAATGGACAACTTGAAAACGATCTATATAACTTAAAATTAAAAGACGTTCCAATAAATTATGTTGATAAACCGGTAACAACGAACAAAAGGAAAATCGATAGTCAAAACCCGGCAAACCTTTGGCATGCTAGGCTAGGTCATATTTCCTCAAGGAGGATGAACAAGCTAGTGGGAGAGGGCATGTTTGATATGTCTGATATTAACTCTCTACCTACTTGTGAATCCTGCATGAAAGGAAAAATGACTAAATCTCCATTCAAGGGGAAACCTGAGCGTAGTCAAAATCTATTGGATTTGATCCATACAGATGTTTGTGGTCCATTTAGAATTGGTACTCAATTTGGCCACACCTACTTCATTACCTTTACTGATGATTATTCAAGGTATGGGTATTTATATTTAATGAAATATAAGTCTGAAGCATTTGAAAAGTTCAAAGAATTCAAGGCTGAAGTAGAAAACAAGCTAGGTAAAAGTATTAAAGCACTTCGATTGGATCGAGGTGGAGAATACTTAAGTACCGAGTTTTTGGACTATCTGAAAGAGAATGGGATTCTCTCTCAGTGGACTCCTCCTATGACACCTCAGCTGAATGGTGTATCGGAGCGTCGTAATCGAACTTTGTTGGACATGGTTCGATCCATGATGAGCTTCACTGAGCTTCCACCTTCGTTTTGGGGCTACGCGCTTGAAACGGCGGTATTGTTGTTGAACAACGTCCACACCAAAGCAGTGGATAAAACACCATACGAGTTATGGAATGGCAAAGCTCCTAAGTATTCGTACTTGAGGATTTGGGGATGTCCTGCTTATATGAAGCAGACAGTGGGAGATAAGTTGGATAGTCGATCCACCTTATGTTATTTTGTAGGGTATCCGAAGAATTCAATCGGATATTATTTCTATCATCCTACTGAAACAAAAGTGTTTGTTTCAAGGAATGCCACCTTCTTGGAGAAGGAGTTCTTATTGGATAAGAAAGGCGAGATGATGGAACTCGAAGAAATTCGAGAAGAACCCAAGATACAAAATAATGATCCTACACCTCAGGAACCATTGATGGACACGCCTATACCTAGAAGATCCGAGAGGACTTCTAGACCTCCTATTCGATATGGTCTTCTTCTTGAAGGGGATCAAGATGAACCCGACGTTGGATGTGATCCAAGAAACTTCAAGGAAGCAATTTCTGATGCGGATTCAAATTTATGGCTTGAAGTTATGCAGTCGGAAATAGATTCGATGCATACAAACCAAGTTTGGTCTTTAGTAGATCCTCCCGATGGAATTGTTCCAATAGGGTGTAAATGGATCTACAAGAGAAAGCTTGGGCCTGATGGTAAGGTATTGACCTACAAGGCACGATTGGTGGCGAAAGGTTATACTCAAAGACAAGGAGTTGACTATGATGAAACCTTTTCACCAGTTGCAATGTTCAAGTCCATAAGAATCCTTATTGCCATAGCTGCTTGGTATGACTATGAGATATGGCAAATGGATGTGAAGACTGCATTTCTTAATGGAAACATTAAGGAAGAGATCTATATGACGCAGCCTGAGGGATAAACATCCATGGGAAGCGAGCATAAGGTATGCAAGATTCAGAGATCGATCTATGGTCTCAAACAAGCATCAAGAAGTTGGAACCAGAAATTTGATGAAACAATAAAGGATTTTGGTTTCATCAAGAACCCGGAGGAACCGTGCGTGTACAAGAAAGTAGTTAAGGATGCTGTGACATTCTTAGTACTTTATGTTGATGACATCTTACTCATTGGGAATGATGTAGGGATTTTGCAGTCAACAAAGATATGGTTATCAGGTAGATTCTCGATGAAGGATTTGGGTGAGGCATCCTATATTCTAGGGATACAGATCTATAGAGATAGATCTAAGAGAATGATAGGACTCACTCAAGCAACCTACATCGACACAATATTGAAAAGGATTTCAATGGATGGGTCCAAGAGAGGACATCTACCTATGTGTCATGGAGTTTCTCTATCCAAGTCCATGTGTCCCAAGACTGATGAAGAGATAGAGAAAATGACACATGTACCATATGCGTCAGCCATAGGTAGTATCATGTATGGGATGATATCTACCAGACCGGATATAGCATTTGCTCTGAGTGTCACGAGCAGATATCAAGCCAATCCTGGTCAAATGCATTGGAAAGCCGTGAAGGACATTCTTAAGTACTTACGAAGGACTAAGAATATGTTCATGGTATATGGAGGAAGAGAACTGAAATTGGAAGGCTATACCGACTCTAGCTTCCAAAGTGACGTGGATGACTCGAAGTCAACCTCTGGATTTGTGTTCATGCTCAATGGCGGTGCTGTCTCTTGGAAGAGTTTCAAGCAGGACACCACAGCGGATTCCACCACTGAGGCAGAATACATTGCGGCATCAGCTGCTGCTAAAGAGGCCGTTTGGATGAAGAATTTCGTCCAAGAGTTGGGCGTTATTCCTGAAGTTGTTGGTCCAGTCCCGGTGTACTGTGACAACACGGGTGCCGTTGCTCAGGCAAAGGAACCAAGGTCTCATCAAAGATCCAAACACGTACTGAGAAAATACCACATCATCCGGGAGATCGTGGAAAGAGGAGACATCACTGTCGAGAGAGTGGCCTCTGCAGACAATATCGCTGATCCACTTACTAAGCCCTTGCCAGGACCATTATTTGACAAACATCGCGAAGCAATGGGACTGCGTAGTATGACTAGTTGGCTTTAGGGCAAGTGGGAGATTGAAAGAGTGGGTGCCCGGTGAGCCAACTTGTGGCTAAGGGCTTTGATGACTCTATGTATAAAAAAATCTTTTGTTTAATATAATTTACACTTTTATAATGGCGTTTACTTTATCTTTTATCATATTATTATGTTGTGACATACTATAAGTGTAACACCCGGTATTTTAAATACGTAAATCCGCATGCATAATTAGGATATTTAATTATTTAAATTTTAGATTTATGGGTTAAATAATTATGTGAATTATTTGTGCATGATTTAATTTATTTTTTTTTAAGCATTTAACCTATAATTAGTGATTTTTATGATTTTTAGTATTTTAATTATTTTATCGCGTAGACGGGACCGTGGACGGACGAGATGACAACTTTCTATCCAATTAATTTCATGAGCCTTTTTAGAGCCCTAAAATATTATTTTGAGTTTTATTATCTCAAAATTTTTAGTATTTAATTTTATATAATTTTAGGAGTCCATTTTTTTTCAAAATAAGCCAAAATAATGACTTTTTAGTATTTTTAAAATTCCCTTAATTATGTATTTCGGGATTGTTAAATTTATTATCAGATTTTAATTGTTAGTTAGAGTTTTAAGTTATATATTTTGAATTTAAAAACCCTTATTTATATATTTTAATTATCCTAAAACCTATTTTTAATTAAAAACTTAACCTAATCTACCCAAAACCCTCCCTTCACCCGATCACTCACCTCCATCAGCCGCCACCCCCACTGTTCATCATCTTCCTTCGACCGAGACACCTCCAAGAACACCATAGCCTCAGTTTTTGAAGGTCCAAGTCGGTTGTCATCGCCCCCGTCGTCCCGGAATCGTCTCACGCTCGTTTTCTCTTCGTTTTTACGGTGAAAGGCATGATCCCTTCTTTATTTCTTTGTATTATATCAGTGTATAATGGTGTGTGTGTGTATGCATTGGATTTTTTCAAGAATTTTCAGAAAAACAAGTGTGTTATGGTTTGAGGAGTTCATATTTTCCCATTCTTGATGCATGTTCACGTTCTTTTGACATGGATCGGTCAAGGGCTGTTGGCTGATGGTTCTTAGGTCTGGTAGGGTCATTAGAGTCGAGCCATGGCTGGGCTAGGGTCTGGATTGGGCTCGGCCAAACAGGTGAGGGCTGGAAGGGCAGATGGAGGCGCAGCTAGGGTTTCGAGGAAGGGGGTTCGGCTGTTGGCATGTGTGGTGCATGGGCCGGGGTCATGGGCTAGGTTCGAACCGCCCAGACGTGGGCTACGTCTGGGCGGAAGGGCTCCGGCCAGGGGTGGCCGGAGCAGGGCGGCAGCAGCCCTAGAAGGGCTGCTGCACGCGGCGGCCGAGAAGGGGAGGGAAGGGGGAGTTTCGGGTTTAGGGTTAGGGGGTGGTCCGGGTCGGGTCGGTAGGTTAGTGGGTCGGGTTAAGTTGGTCCGGGTCCGGGTTCGGTGGGCCGGGCTCGAGTCTTTTTATTTTTAAAGTATTTTATGAATTAATTGGTTTTTGGGCCAATTAATTAGAAATAAAATTATTTGGACTCCCAAATAATTTTATTTGGGCTTTTAAAATTTTAATTAAGTTAGTCCATTAATTTTATGGGCTTTTGAGCCCATAAAAGTTATTGGGCCAGTCTTTGGGCTTTTGGGCCCATTGGGCCAGTTTAAGTTGTTATTGGGCCTAGAATGTTTTATGGGCTTTAAATTATTTTATTGGGCTTAGAACAATTTTATTGGGCTTAGAACAATTTTATTGGGCTTAAGTATGTTATTGGGCCAGATGTAAGTAATTGGGCTTGAGTATTAGGGCCAGCAGTCCAGGACAATCCATGAGAAATTTGCATGTGTCCTGATTATATATTTAATTATTTTTATGCATTGAAGTTATTTTAATATTTATATGTTAGTAAGAAATTAAATTAAATATATATGAAGGACACACATTTTAATTAAGTACATGCATTCATGAAATAATTTTATGCATAATTAAATGTTTAAGGTTGAGCAATAATAAAATATTTTATGTTGGAAGTTGAAGTAGTGTGACAATTTAAGGGGGATTCGTCCCCATATGTGAACTATTGAAGGGCAGTTTACTGCCAATTTAAGAGGTGATTCGTCACCGCCACGTACGTTGATTTCCATGCTGATCAGTATTTAATGTATGATTTGAGGTTACACTACGGATACAACCATGCGATGTTAGAAATTTATTTGCTCAACAATATGTATGTATTATGTTATTTAAGTTAATTTAAGTTATGTTTATGTCATAATATTTTTAAGCATGCTCATTCATGTATATGTTATGTATTAATATTTAATTGTTTTAAATTATTTTAAACCCTTGTTATGTTAGCATGTTGGGCCTCTAGGCTCACTACACTGGTATGGTGCAGGTGAGTTCGTAGAGGAGGATGTAGCTCCTACCGGCGGCGAGGACATATGAGCGGACATGCAGTGACCCCGTGACCATGATAGATGTCTGAGTCACATTGCATGTTTTAATTATGTCAGCATGTTACACTTTTTAAATATTTTTTTCAGTGGTTGGGGCTTTGAATATTTTATTTGAATATTTTCAGTGCATGCAAATTTTACATCATTTTTCTTATGCAGTATTTTTTTATTAAATGTTTGACTCAGATATTTATTTTATTTAAAGAATGCAATTATTATTTAAGTTATTTATTTATTTATTTATGTATTTATTTAAATCTTTTTATTCTGTGCATGTATGTATGGGCATATATGTGCATATTTTATTTAGTAAGTATATAAAAAAAAAAATTCCGCATATTTATTTATTTAATAATTATAGAGTTAGGGTCGTTTCAGTTGGTATCAGAGCACGGTTCTTGGAGGGGTTATTACTGCTATGCGAGCTCAGAAATCCACGCTACCGGTCTGTAAGTTTTAAGTGTTTATAGCATGATTTAATTTTTAGAATTTAAGTTAGCATTAATTTTAAACAACTTAGTTATGCATGGCGATTTACGTAAAGAAATATGTGGTGGTGCAGAATGCCTCCCAGACCGATGAACAGACGTGGGGGATCTCCACCTACACCTCCACCTCCACCTCCACCTCCGCAGAACCCTCTAGCAGCATTGGAGCAGGCCAATGCGAATATGATGGCAGGGATTACTGCTCTGTTAGAGAAGCAGGCTACTCGTCCCAGGTTGTCCCATGAGGAGGACGTTGCTGAGAGGTTCCAGAATAAGGGACCCAAGGAGTTTGTTGGTACCACCGATCCTTTGGTGGCGGAGGGATGGATTCGCTCTCTGGAGTCCATCTTTGCTTATATGGGGATCACAGACACCGACAGGGTGAACTGTGTGACGTACATGCTGAGGGGTGACGCAGCGCTTTGGTGGGAGGGTGCTGTCAGGGGAGTTCACCTTCCTACACTGACGTGGACAGAATTTAGGCGTATCTTCTACGCCAAGTACTTCACAGAGGATGTGCGCAGTCGCATGATCCGGGAGTTTATGAGTCTCCGTCAGGGGGACAAGACAGTGGTCGAGTACGTGAGTCAGTTTGAGAGGGGCTGTCGCTTTGTGCCTCTGATTTCAGATAGTCCACCAGAGAAGTTGAGGCAGTTTGTGGAGGGTTTGAGGGCGGATATCAAGCATGATGTTCGCATGGCAGACGTCCTTACTTATGAGTCTGCAGTCAGTAGAGCCTTGCGTTCCGAGGAGGGTCGGAGAGAGATTCAGAGAGAGCAGCAGGGGAAGAGGCAGTTTCAGGCTGGGTATCAGCGACCATCTTCACAGCCTCCTGCGAAGAAGAAGTTTACAGGGCCGGCTAAGGGCCCGAATCCACAGCAGAGACCACAGCAGCAGAGGCCGCAGCAGCAGAGGGGCGGGGCCCCTAATGCCATAGCTTATCCTACTTGCCCGAAGTGTCAGAAGATGCATTCGGGACCTTGTCTATTGGGAGCAGGAGTTTGCTACCACTGTAGGGAGCCAGGGCATCAGATAGCTAACTGCCCGAGAAAAAAGAACACCGCTGGTAGGGTGTTTGTGATGCAGGCCGAGGAGGTAGATCCAGACACCTCCTTGATCACCGGTATATCTTACCCCTAACATTTTAATAATTTACCTTTGGTTAAAATTTCGTCTTTAATTTGGAATTTGTTGTTATTTGGGTTATTTAACTGCATGTTAGAATAGGAAGCATGTTCTACTTGTGATTAGAATTAAGAAGTAGTAGTGACTCGTTGGGGAAAATTTAGTAGTGGTATGAATCTGTTGGGAATTTTCTGCGTGCAGGGAGAATTCTAGTTGGAGGCAACTCCACGTTTGCGTTGCTAGATTCAGGGGCTACGCATTCATTTATCTCCCTGGAGTTTATCAGGCGGGTAGGCATCACACTTGAGAGTATTGACAGTGGGTATGATGTTACTATGCCGTCAGGGCAGATTATTTCTACCTCGAAGGTTATTCGAGGACTGGAGTTGGAGCTGCAGGGACACTCCATTCGAGCAGATGTGGTGGTTTTGCCATTGAGTGGATTCGATTTGATTTTGGGCATGGACTGGTTGACAGTCAATGGAGCTTCGATTGATTTTCGTCGGAGATCAGTGTCAGTGAGACCTACAGTAGGCGACCCGTTCACTTTTCATGCATCTCAGAGTAGTGATATCCCTCAGGTGATATCTCTTATTCAGGCAAGGAAGTTGTTGAGACGGGGTTGTCAGGGGTTTCTAGCGAGTATTGTCACGACTTCAGAGCCATCTAGCAGATCATTATCAGAGATAGAGTTGGTTCGTGACTTTCTGGATGTCTTTCTGGAGGATGTTGCAGGAATTCCACCAGTGAGAGATGTGGAGTTCAGCATCGACTTAGTACCAGACACCGTGCCTATCTCTAAGGCACCGTACAGACTTGCTCCTACCGAGATGAAAGAGTTGAAGGAGCAGATTCAGTAGTTGTTAGAGAAAGGCTTTGTTCGTCCTAGCTTTTCTCCGTGGGGAGCTCCGGTGTTATTTGTGAAGAAGAAGGATGGCAGTATGAGACTGTGCATCGATTACCGGGAGATCAACAGGGTCACAGTGAAGAACAAGTATCCACTGCCGAGGATAGAGGATTTATTTGACCAGTTGCAGGGAGCTTCAGTGTTCTCCAAGATCGATCTGCGATCTGGTTATCATCAGTTGCGTGTTAGAGATACAGATGTGTCCAAGACTGCTTTCAGGACACGATATGGGCATTACGAGTTCTTAGTGATGCCATTTCGGATGACCAATGCTCCAGCGGTTTTCATGGATCTCATGAACCGAGTCTTTCAGCCGTATTTAGATCAGTTCATCATAGTCTTTATTGATGATATCTTGATCTATTCTAGGAGCATCGAGGAGCATAGACAGCATCTTCAGACAGCCTTGCAGACTTTGAGGGAGCATCGGTTGTATGCCAAGTTCAGCAAGTGCGAGTTTTGGCTTGAGCAGGTGGCATTTCTTGGCCACATTATTTCGAGAGATGGGATTGCAGTTGATCAGTCTAAGGTTGAGGCAGTGCAGAATTGGGGTATTCCGAAGAATGCTTCAGAGATTCGCAGTTTCTTGGGTTTGGCAGGGTATTATAGGAAGTTCATCAAGGGTTTTTCCTCTATTGCAGTACCCTTGACTTCCTTGACCAAGAAGAATGCAAAGTTTATCTGGAGTTCAGACTGTCAGAGGAGCTTCGATCAGCTGAAGGAAGCACTCACTACTGCACCAGTGTTAGCGATGACAGTACCACACGAGGAGTTAGTGGTGTACACCGATGCGTCTAAACTGGGTTTAGGCGCAGTATTTATGCAGTGTGGTAAGGTTATTACGTATGCGTCGAGGCAGCTGAAGATTCATGAGCAGAATTATCCGACGCATGACTTGGAGTTAGCAGCAGTGGTTTTCGCTTTGAAAATCTGGAGGCACTATCTGTATGGAGAGAAGTGCAAGATTTTCACAGACCACAAGAGTCTCAAGTACTTCTTCACACAGAAGGAGTTGAACATGAGACAGCGCAGATGGTTGGAGTTGGTGAAGGACTATGATTGTGACATTAGCTACCATCCGGGTAAAGCTAATGTAGTGGCCGATGCTTTGAGTCGGAAGTCGTCAGTGGTATCATGTTTGACCGTACAGTTACCACTACAGAGCGAGATTCAGAGATTTGGCTTGGAGTGTTATCCGAGTGGCCATGCACCGAGCTTGTCAGTGTTGACGGTGCAGCCAGTTCTGCGAGATCGGATTAGGGAGGTACAGTCTACTGATGAGGAGTTGCAGCGATGGAGACAGAGAGATGAGTTTAGAGGTAACCTCTTGTATACAGTGGAGGATGGTATCGTTCAGTACCGTGGTAGGATGTGGGTACCGAACGTCGATCAGTTGAGAGCTGAGATTTTAGCAGAGGCTCACACATCTCCGTACTCCATTCACCCCGGAAGTACAAAGATGTACAAAGATTTGCAGCTATTGTATTGGTGGCCCGGGATGAAGAGTGACATCGGGAGAGTGGTGTCAGAGTGCTTGACTTGTCAGCAAGTCAAGGCAGAGCATCAGCGTCCAGCATGACTTCTTAGACCTCTTCCTATTCCGGAATGGAAATGGGAGAATATTACGATGGACTTTGTGGTTGGCTTACCGAGGAGTGCCAGAGGTTGCACAGCGATTTGGGTGATTGTGGATAGACTCACCAAGTCAGCTCATTTCTTGCCGGTGAGGAATACTTATTCTTTGACACAGTATGCAGAGCTTTACATCAGAGAGATTGTTAGACTGCATGGCATACCAGTGTCTATTGTGTCAGACAGAGATCCGAGATTCACATCTGCGTTTTGGAAGAGTCTGCACACGGCTTTGGGGACTAGGCTTTTGTTCAGTACAGCATTTCATCCCCAGACAGATGGCCAGTCTGAGAGGGTGATCCAGGTTCTCGAGGATCTTTTGAGAGCTTGTGTCATTGATTTTCGGGGCACTTGGGAGACTAGACTGCCATTAGTGGAGTTTACCTATAACAACAGTTTTCAGTCGTCTATAGGTATGGCTCCTTATGCAGCATTGTATGGGAGGAGATACAGATCTCCTGTGCATTGGGATGAGGTTGGTGAGCGGATTTTACTGGGTCCTGAGATTGTGCAGCAGACAGCTGACATTGTGACTCAGATTCGAGATCGGATGAGGACTGCTCAGAGTCGGCAGAAGAGTTATGCAGATGCCAGACGACGAGATTTGGAGTTCGCTGTAGGTGATCACGTATTCCTGAAGGTGTCACCGATGAAGGGAGTAGTGCGTTTTGGCCGGAGAGGCAAGCTTAATCCGAGGTATATAGGGCCATTCGAGATCTTGGAGAGAGTTGGCACGTTGGCCTACCGTTTAGCTCTACCACCAGGGCTAGCGGCAGTGCACAACGTTTTCCATGTATCCATGCTTCGGAGATATGTCTCCAACCCGTCGCATGTGTTGGATTTCGAGCCCTTACAGTTGCCACCAGATCTAGTGTATGAGGAGAGGCCAGTGCGGATCTTGGCAAGGGAGGAGCGGAGGCTTAGGACGCGGGTCATACCGATGGTCAGAGTCCAGTGGCTGAATCACTCGGAGGAGGAAGCTACTTGGGAGACCGAGGCAGACATGAGGACTCGCTACCCGGAGTTGTTCGGGTAAGTACTTTAATTTCGAGGACGAAATTCAATTTAAGGGGGGGAGAATTGTAACACCCGGTATTTTAAATACGTAAATCCGCATGCATAATTAGGATATTTAATTATTTAAATTTTAGATTTATGGGTTAAATAATTATGTGAATTATTTGTGCATGATTTAATTTATTTTTTTTAAGAATTTAACCCATAATTAGTGATTTTTATGATTTTTAGTATTTTAATTATTTTATCGCGTAGACGGGACCGTGGACGGACGAGATGACAACTTTCTAGCCAATTAATTTCATGAGCCTTTTTAGAGCCCTAAAATATTATTTTGAGTTTTATTATCTCAAAATTTTTAGTATTTAATTTTATATAATTTTAGGAGTCCATTTTTATTCAAAATAAGCCAAAATAATGACTTTTTAGTATTTTTAAAATTCCCTTAATTATGTATTTCGGGATTGTTAAATTTATTATCAGATTTTAATTGTTAGTTAGAGTTTTAATTTATATATTTTGAATTTAAAAACCCTTATTTATATATTTTAATTATCCTAAAACCTATTTTTAATTAAAAACTTAACCTAATCTACCCAAAACCCTCCCTTCACCCGATCACTCACCTCCATCAGCCGCCACCCCCACTGTTCATCATCTTCCTTCGACCGAGACACCTCCAAGAACATCATAGCCTCGGTTTTTGAAGGTCCAAGTCGGTTGTCATCGCCCCCGTCGTCCCGGAATCGTCTCACGCTCGTTTTCTCTTCGTTTTTACGGTGAAAGGCATGATCCCTTCTTTATTTCTTTGTATTATATCAGTGTATAACGGTGTGTGTGTGTATGCATTGGATTCTTTCAATAATTTTCAGAAAAACAAGTGTGTTATGGTTTGAGGAGTTCATATTTTCCCATTCTTGATGCATGTTCACGTTCTTTTGACATGGATCGGTCAAGGGCTGTTGGCTGATGTTTCTTAGGTCTGGTAGGGTCATTAGAGTCGAGCCATGGCTGGGCTAGGGTCTGGATTGGGCTCGGCCGAACAGGTGAGGGCTGGAAGGGCAGATGGAGGCGCAGCTAGGGTTTCGAGGAAGGGGGTTCGGCTGTTGGCCTGTGGGGTGCATGGGCCGGGGTCATGGGCTAGGTTTGAACCGCCCAGACGTGGGCTATGTCTGGGCGGCATAGCTCCGGCCAGGGGTGGCCGGAGCAGGGCGGCAGCAGCCCTAGAAGGGCTGCTGCACGCGGCAGCCGAGAAGGGGAAGGAAGGGGGAGTTTCGGGTTTAGGGTTAGGGGTGGTCCGGGTCGGGTCGGTGGTCCGGGTCGGGTCAGTAGGTTAGTGGGTCGGGTTAAGTTGGTCCGGGTCCGGGTTCGGTGGGCCGGGCTCGAGTCTTTTTATTTTTAAAGTATTTTATGAATTAATTGGTTTTTGGGCCAATTAATTAGAAATAAAATTATTTGGACTCCCAAATAATTTTATTTGGGCTTTTAAAATTTTAATTAAGTTAGTCCATTAATTTTATGGGCTTTTGAGCCCATAAAAGTTATTGGGCCAGTCTTTGGGCTTTTGGGCCCATTGGGCCAGTTTAAGTTGTTATTGGGCTTAGAATGTTTTATGGGCTTTAAATTATTTTATTGGGCTTAGAACAATTTTATTGGGCTTAAGTATGTTATTGGGCCAGATTTAAGTAATTGGGCTTGAGTGTTAGGGCCAGCAGTCCAGGACAATCCATGAGAAATTTGCATGTGTCCTGATTATATATTTAATTATTTTTATGCATTGAAATTATTTTAATATTTATATGTTAGTAAGAAATTAAATTAAATATATATGAAGGACACACATTTTAATTAAGTACATGCATTCATGAAATAATTTTATGCATAATTAAATGTTTAAGGTTGAGCAATAATAAAATATTTTATGTTGGAAGTTGAAGTAGTGTGACAATTTAAGGGGGATTCGTCCTCATATGTGAACTATTGAAGGGCAGTTTACTGCCAATTTAAGAGGTGATTCGTCACCGCCACGTACGTTGATTTCCACGCTGATCAGTATTTAATGTATGATTTGAGGTTACACTACGGATACAACCATGCGATGTTAGATATTTATTTGCTCAACAATATGTATGTATTATGTTATTTAAGTTAATTTAAGTTATGTTTATGCCATAATATTTTTAAGCATGCTCATTCATGTATATGTTATGTATTAATATTTAATTGTTTTAAATTATTTTAAACCCTTTTTATGTTAGCATGTTGGGCCTCTAGGCTCACTACACTGGTATGGTGCAGGTGAGTTCGTAGAGGAGGATGTAGCTCCTACCGGCGGCGAGGACATATGAGCGGACATGCAGTGACCCCGTGACCGTGATAGATGTCTGAGTCACATTGTATGTTTTAATTATGTCAGCATGTTACACTTTTTAAATATTTTTTTCAGTGGTTGGGGCTTTGAATATTTTATTTGAATATTTTCAGTGCATGCAAATTTTACATCATTTTTCTTATGCAGTATTTTTTTATTAAATGTTTGACTCAGATATTTATTTTATTTAAAGAATGAAATTATTATTTAAGTTATTTATTTATTTATTTATATATTTATTTAAATCTTTTTATTCTGTGCATGTATGTATGGGCATATATGTGCTTATTTTATTTAGTAAGTATATAAAAAAAAAAAAATTCGCATATTTATTTATTTAATAATTATAGAGTTAGGGTCGTTTCAATAAGATATTTAGATGAAGACCTTGAATATACTATAGTGTATGTAAGATGTGGTGGCACATGGGGATGGCTATCATGAAACACATCTTATAGTCACTGTATATTCTAAACAGTTTCTAGTCGATTGAGCCGTCCGTTAATAAGGATAAGGATCGCTCGAGATTGAGACTAGCATTTGCGATGCCGAGTACCACGTTTCATTGGTATGGAACATAGAGATGTTCAAAGCATGCAAATGGATATTCATACGATGAATTATCGAACTACCCTATCCGGACTTTCCAAGTGGTTATCACTTATCGAGTGGATAAAGTCCGCGGTTTTGGTTGTACACCATTAGTCCTTACTACTTGAAACATCATTGAGACTCTATATGCTAGTACTGTACTTTGACTCGTTTACCGACTCTATTGGGGTCATCAGGTGTCGGGATTGGGTACAGTTACGACACATATAGGAGTCGATGCTTTGTTGTCAAGGATTCACCACATACTTGCTAGTGTGGATATCCTATGCAATCTGAGGAGATATTAGTGTGACAAATCTCTGGCCAGAGTACATGATGTGTTTTAAGAAATGGTTTCTTAGTAGCACATGCGATGTCACTATTTGATCTTCAAGATGCATTGCATAGTTATCGAATCTCAAACGACTCTCGATTTACCAATAGTTGTTGATTCGATCGGGATATATGGATGAAGGGACCGTACTGTACGCTAACCAAAATCTATTGGTTCTTGCAGGCACTATCAGTGATACCTAGGGAATCATGGGGCGATGTTTCTAGGCGCTCTTACCATGATTCGATGGGCAAGTCGAAAATTGTTGTTCCGAGTCACAAGGAGTTGTGAGCCCACGGCTAGCTGTATCCCTGAACCATTGAGGGTTACACAAGTAATGGATTTTTAATCCCCGTTGAGATAATTAAATTTAAAGAGTTAAATTTAGTGAATAAAGAAGTGGGACTTCTGACCGGCAAAATCGGTGTGATATAAATCTACTGGCAAGCGTACCAGGTCAAGTAATAGTAAAGTGGACAGAGAGTCCAAGTATCGATCCCACAGGAACTGCAGTCAATTCTCAAGAATTAATTATTTTACTTAATCTAGACAAAATAATAGAAGGATTTTGAATTAAATAAAATAAGAATATAAAATAAAAACTGATTAAGAAATAAGAATAAAAATAACTGAAGATAAAAATAATTAAGACAAAGACAACCAAGACACACGTAGGTACCGAACAAATTTTGTAACATGTAGTCGATTCAGGACTCAGATTTAATCTTAATTCACGGAAATTCTCCTAATTTGTTCAAAGGTCTATTTCTAGAACAATCAAACCTATTCAAATATTGATGAACTAATCTTTCGTAATTTTAATCAAATTTGAATGCATTAAATATTTGTGAAAATTCAGTTTACACCTAAACCGCACACTGAAACCGAATTCTATTTCTAGTCGGTTTTACAATATCTTAATTATCAGAGTGATCAAAATCAAAACCTCCTCTGTCGATTTGGAATTGATTAACATGCAAGCAAACAGTTGATCAGACTATTCACAAGATAAATATAAATCTGACAATCAATAAAATAAAATCAACTCTAAAAAATCCCAAACAAACATCCAAGTTTTGTACATGAATTTGTTTGGCCCAATCACGCCGCCTTGGTTGAAAATAAACTACTCAATAATTAAAAACAATAATTCAAAAATAAAAATAAAAAGAAGAAAAGAAAGAAGAAATCTCCTCTCCCAAGCCTTGTAGCCACCTCCTCTTGCGTTGTCTGCGCTCTGGAGCTTCCGAAACCCTCAAAAATATGTTATATCTTGTATATATATGGTCCGGAACGCCTATCAGTTAATTTCCTCTCAAAACAAGGATTTTTCGGAACACATATGACCTCCGAACATGCGCGCGCGCGCGGCATAGGCCTCGCGTGCGCGCAGTGAAAGAGTGGCTGCCCGGTGAGCCAACTTGTGGCTAAGGGCTTTGATGACTCTTTGTATAAACAATCTTTTGTTTTATATAATTTACACTTTTATTAATGGCAATGACTTTATCTTTCTTCATATTGTTATATTGTGATATACTATTGTTGTTTTGATAAAGACCTTGAATATACTATAGTGTATGTAAGATATGGTAGAACATGGGGATGTCTATCATGAAACATATCTTATAGTCACTGTATATTCTAAACTGTTCCTAGCCGATTGAGTCGTCCGATAATAAGGATAAGGATTGCTCGAGTTTGAGACTAGCATTTGCGATGCAGAGTACCACGTTTCATTGGTAGGGAACATAGAGATGTTCGAAGCATGCAAATGGATATTCATATGATGAATGATCGAACTACCCTATTCGGACTTTCCAAGTGGTTATCACTTATCGAGTGGATAAAGTCCGCGGTTTTGGTTGTACACCATTAGTCCTTACTACTTGAAACATCATTGAGACTCTATATGCTAGTACTGTGCTTTAACTCGTTTACCGACTTTATTGGGGTCATCAGGAGTCGGGATTGGGTACGGTTACAACACATATAGGAGTCGATGCTTTGTTGTCAAGGATTCACCACATACTTGCGAGTATGGATATCCTATGCGATCTGAGGAGATATTAGTGTGACGAATCTCTGGCCAGAGTACATGATGTGTTTTAAGAAATGGTTTCTTAGTAACACATGCGATGTCACTATTTGATCTTCAAGATGTATTGCATAGTTATCGAATCTCGAACGACTCTCGATTTACCAATGATTGTTGATTCGATCGGGATATATGGATGAAGGGACCGTACTGTACGCTAACCAAAATCTATTGGTTCTTGCAGGCACTATCAGTGATACCTAGGGAATCATGGGGCGATGTTTCTAGGCGCTCTTACCATGATTCGATGGGCAAGTCGGAAATTGTTGTTCCGAGTCACAAGGAGTTGTGAGCCCACGGCTAGCTGTATCCCTGAACCATTGAGGGTCACACAGAGTAATGGATTTTTAATCCCCGTTGAGATAGTTAAATTTAAAGAGTTAAATTTAATGAACAAAGAAGTTGGACTTCTTATTTAAAAGTAGAGGAGTAAGATTTCCTAAAATGACATGGGGATGGGCATTTTTGGAAATCACTGAATTCGGATTCAAAAAAATTTATCTTGACTTTAAAAGGTGCAGAAATGGTTTCTGTGCACATTGGTGAAATCGGTTTATCAATCGGAGTCATGATGAATTTTATATTAATTTCTGAACATGCGGGCTTTGCTTGTCGGGCTTGAACTTATGACTAATGGGCCCTAAGCTGTTAGCGGCCTACATTATAAATAAGTTATTGTAGTACAGAAATTACACACAACAGGTCACAAAATAATTTTCGAAAAACCCTAATTTTATTATGTGTGGCCGCCCCCCCCCCCCCCCCTCCCCTTTGCTTGGAAAAATCCAGTCTGTGAATTTTTAATTACAGTCTGGTTTAACGGATCAAATTCGTTAATTCTCTTCGTAGAAACTTCTGATAGATTTTCTAGTGCAATCTATCAGAGGGATTAAATATCCGTTCGTGGACCTGATTGAAGAACAATTCGTCCATCAGTTCCAGGGATATACAACAAGAGCAGAGCAATCTGTTGGTGTCCATAATCTCGATTCGAGATTGGAGGTAAAAATTTATAATTGTTATTTAATTTTTACACACACAATTTAATCGTAAAGTTTTGATACCCATTATGGAATCGTTCCATATAAAATTTTTAAACTTCCGCTGCACCGGGTATCAATCTTGATTGATCTGATCGCCGCGTTCTCCAATACGCAGCACATAAAAACAGAGGCCTGTACGTCGGACTCGCGCGCGCGCGAGCTTGATTCTCGCGCGCGCGCAGTACAAAAAATCTGCGCCGAGCGATAATTTTCAAAAATTCATATCTCAGATCTAGCCGTCGGATTGAGCTGAAATTTGGACAGTATCTTCAAAACATCTTTAAATTTAATCTGAACGGTAGAGATTGGATTTCAATGTCTCTAAAATTAAATATGATTTTTCGATCAAGGCTGCTCCGTAATTCATTCTTCAAAAATCCATTTTCCTACAAAATTAACCCAAGGAGTGAAATACACACACATGCACTAAAACACATAAAAACACATAAAAATAATATGAATGCACACAAAATAGACATAAAAATAACATGAAATAATGCATACAAAATGCACTTATCAACACCCACATACTTAAACCTTGCTCGCCCTCGAGCAAGACATGAAAAAACAAAATGCAAACAAAAACATAAGTAAGGATGATTAATGAGAGTGCACAGCCTCCGAGAAGTTTAATCACAAAACATAAAACACAGACATGCTCTCAACTTTTCATAATACACCTTCGGTTGAACGTGAACGTGTGTGTGTGAAATGTCATTCCAGTTTCATACAACTTAGACCGAATTCGTCTCAAATCTTCTTAGCGACCTATGACAAATCAGTGCAAGTTTCACTCTTCAAGTGCCCATTCCTTCCAACGACCTCTAGACTAAACCCACCTCCCTTGAGATAATGAATTACACACCTCCGGATTTTGCACCCGATATTGCATTAGCCCCAATAATTACCCGCTGACTTAGCTATAACTGGCTAGGATACGAAAAATCATTCTATTTTTTCTTTCTAATCCCCTCGTCTATAGCCCGGATGGAGCATCAATCCCATTGAATCCGCATACTTAGCCTTAAATTTAATTTTTTTTTTTTTTTTTTTTTTTAGGATTTTAATCCTTTCAAGGCCCGGATGGAATTGTATATAAATTTTTATTGGTGCGCCCAAGATCATAAGTGTAAACTAGAGCCTCATCAAAATTCATAGAACACAATCAAGATCCACAAACCACCTATTTCCGTGCAATGGTCAAACAGACAGAAACTTCATCAAATCTTTTGCTACAATTCACTGGTCTAACATTAGTGCTTAAAAATATTCACGGTTCAACCTAAAGTTTCTCATGTCCAGTCAAGAGCAAAAAATTTTCAAAAATCCATTTTTTTTCAAATAAACTTCATCATCATTGGCTATCATGACTCATCCTACCCATGCAGGACAACACAAACAACAACAAAAACACACTATATGCAAACAGACATGAAACGAACTTTATGCAATACAAACACAAAACATAATGAAATAAACTAGTCTACCCCCCCATACTTATCCAAAGCATTGCCCTCAATGCTTCAGACAATGAACAGAATTCAAAACGAACAAAAACACAATGAAAACAAAAATAACACTCCCCTGGTTTTTGTTTCATTCTCTTCCTTCTTGACGGCATCAGCTGGGACAGTAGCATCAGTCTAGATATATCGGCAGGCATGACCAACTGGCATGGGAAAGAAAACAAAATCAAATAAAAACAAAATATAAAAAAAAACAAAATAAAAACAAAAGCAAAAACACTGGGTTGCCTCCCAGTCAGCGCTAAAATTATAGTCTATAGCCCGACTATGCAGAAGCCACCATCAAAGAGCGGCTGCCGCCCATAGTAAGAATCATACGATTCTACGTATGGGTTTTGAATTTCTTCGCCCTCAAGCTTGGCGTGATATTTGCAATTTAAGCTTGTCGGTCCAACAGTACTTGGCATGAAATTTTTCCTTTGGAAAGAGACTCTGATTCTAGGCTGAAGCTCAAAGAGGATGTAATACTGTGGAGGTGGCGTCAATGGCAAAAAAGTATCTTCTAACGGTGTACATAAAACGACCACTGACGAGGTAAAATCTTTCTCCTTGTATGGTTCTTCCTCCTCCACTATCATGTTTGGCTCATCCTCACAAGAAGATTCCTCAAAAATGATTTCTTCATGCTCTGGCTCAGTTACTTCACTCAGATATCCAAAATTGGTTCTCTAATAAGCGCAATCTGTTCATCCAAAAGACTTATGCGGCTTTCTAAAAATTGATTTGACTCTGTCTGCGGTCGCACAAGATTTTCCAACTGAGCCACATAATCTTCGGAACGCCCTATGCAGTCTTCTTGATGCTCCGGTGGCTGGTTCGCAAAATTTTTAGAGTTGATATCTGGAGGATATTGGTGACTCCAACCCTGCAGTGAAGGATCACAATGCCAATGGTAGTCAAAATCTGCCATATCATTTAACAAGTGCATCGCACTGTCTTCATCTCTTCTAAACAATTGACTGCCAGTGGCCAACGCTCCATAATCCACCCAACTTCTTGTAATCTCATCCAAACCACCATAAAAAAATTGAGTGAGGGTGTAGCTTGAAAATTTATGGCATCGAAATCTGTTCGCCAAATCATTGAATCTCCCCCAAACAGCATAGAATGGCTCCAAGTATTGCTGGCCAAATCTTGTGAACACCTGATGATGATCCATCTCCAAGTACCTCACAAGCAAAAGAAAAGAAAAAAAATCAAAATTAAAATAATAAAAAAAAAACAAAAAGATAGAAATAAAAAAAAATGTCTAACTCAAGCAAATAATCTATCCTAATATCAACTAAACAGTCCCCGGCAACGGCGCCAAAAACTTGACCGGCAAAATCGGTGTGATATAAATCTACTGGCAAGCGTACCAGGTCAAGTAATAGTAAAGTGGACAGAGAGTCCAAGTATCGATCCCACAGGGACTGCAGTCAATTCTCAAGAATTAATTATTTTACTTAATCTAGACAAAATAATAGAAGGATTTTGAATTAAATAAAATAAGAATATAAAATAAAAACTGATTAAGAAATAAGAATAAAAATAACTGAAGATAAAAATAATTAAGACAAAGACAACCAAGACACACGTAGGTACCGAACAAATTTTGTAACATGTAGTCGATTCAGGACTCAGATTTAATCTTAATTCACGGAAATTCTCCTAATTTGTTCAAAGGTCTATTTCTAGAACAATCAAACCTATTCAAATATTGATGAACTAATCTTTCGTAATTCTAATCAAATTTGAATGCATTAAATATTTGTGAAAATTCAGTTTACACCTAAACCGCACACTGAAACCGAATTCTATTTCTAGTCGGTTTTACAATATGTTAATTATCAGAGTGATCAAAATCAAAACCTCCTCTGTCGATTTGGACTTGATTAACATGCAAGCAAACAGTTGATCAGACTATTCACAAGATAAATATAAATCTGACAATCAATAAAATAAAATCAACTCTAAAAAATCCCAAACAAACATCCAAGTTTTGTACATGAATTTGTTCGGCCCAATCACGCCGTCTTGGTTGAAAATAAACTACTCAATAATTAAAAACAATAATTCAAAAATAAAAATAAAAAGAAGAAAAGAAAGAAGAAATCTTCTCTCCCAAGCCTTGTAGCCACCTCCTCTTGCGTTGTCTGCGCTCTGGAGCTTCCGAAACCCTCAAAAATATGTTATATCTTGTATATATATGGTCCGAAACGCCTATCAGTTAATTTCCTCTCAAAACAAGGATTTTTCGGAACACATATGACCCCCAAACATGCGAGCGCGCGCGGCATAGGCCTCGCGCGCGCGCAGCACATAAAAACAGAGGTCTGTACGTCGGACTCGCGCGCGCGCGAGCTTGATTCTCGCGCGCGCGCAGTACAAAAAATCTGCGCCGAGCGACAATTTTCAAAAATTCATATCTCGAGATCTAGCCGTCGGATTGAGCTGAAATTTGGACAGCAGCTTCAAAACATCTTTAACTGAACGGTGGAGATTGGATTTCAATGTCTCTAAAATTAAATATGATTTTTCGATCAAGGCTGCTCCGTAATTCACTCTTCAAAAATTCATTTTCCTACAAAATTAACCCAAGGAGTGAAATACACACACATACACTAAAACACATAAAAATACATAAAAATAATATGAATGCACACAAAATAGACATAAAAATAACATGAAATGATGCATACAAAATGCACTTATCAACTTCTTATATCAGAATAGAAGAGTAAGATTTCCTAAAATAACATAGGGATGGGCATTTTTGGAAATCACTGAATTCGGATTCAGAAAATTTATCTTGACTTTAAAAGGTGTAGAAATGGTTTCTGTGCACATTGGTGAAATCGGTTTATCAATCGGAGTCATGATGAATTTTATATTAATTTCTGAACATGCGAGCTTTGCTTGTCAGGCTTGAACTTATGACTAATGGGCCCTAAATTGTTAGCAGCCCACATTATAAATAAGTTATTGCAGTGCAGAAATTATATAACAGAGGCTCATAATTTCGAACACTAGGGTTTTTGAGACCTATAGTGGCCGCCCCCTCTCTGTGTTTTCTCTCTGAAATCCAGTCTGTGAATTATGAATTTACAGTCTGGTTTAATGGATCAAATTCGTTAATTCTCTTCGTAGAAACTTCTGATAGATTTTCTAGTGCAATCTATCAGAGGGATTAAACTTCTGTTCGTGGACCTAATTGAATAATTATCCGTCCATCAGTTCCTGGGATATACAACAAGAGCAGAGTAATCTGTTGGTGTCCATAATCTCGTTTCGAGATTTCAAGGTAAAAATTTAATTGTTATTTAATTTTTACACGCACAATTTAATCGTAAAGTTTTGATACCCATGATATAGAATCGTTCCATATAAAATTTTTAAACTTCCGCTGCACCGGGTATCAATTCTGATTGATCTGATCACCGTTTTCCAACAGCTGTACCCTCTTCATTGTGCATATTCTTTCAATCTTTTATATCCCATACCCCAAGCCAAATAATCACTTGTGTTCAGTCAGTGACGGTTGAAGAGATGCGTGTGGTGTAACACCCGGAATTTTTAATACGTAAATTCGCATGCATAATTAGGGATTTTATTTATTTAGAATTTTAGATTATGGGTTAAATAATTATGTGAAATTATTTTTGCATGTTTTAAGTTATTTTAAGCATTTAACCCATAATTAGTGATTTTCATGATTTATGGAAATTTAATTGTTTTGATCGCGGAGACGGGACCGTGGACGGACGAGATACCAAAATATTTAGCCAAAAATATTTTATGAGTTCTATGAGCCTTAAAATAATATTTTAAGATATTTTGTCAAGAAAATTTTAGTATTTATTTATATTTTTAATTAAGGGTTGATTTTTAGTCAAAATTAGTCCCTTTATTGACTTTTATTAAATTTTAAAATTATCCTATATTAATATTTCGAGATTTGAGATATTTTATCAGATTTTTAATTTTATTTAAGAGTTTAAAATATTTTGTTAAGGTATAATATCTTTATATTGAGTAATATCTATTATTATTCAATTATCTACCAATATTTTAAACCTAAATCACTCCCTAATCTATTCCCAAAACCCCATCAGCCGACAACCCTTCTTCTCCCACCCCAATCTTCAATCTTTTCATCGGCTTCCCACAGAAAACTCCATAGCCTCGTTTGTTCAAGCTTCAAGTTAGGTTGTTCGTCGTCCCGTCGTCTCGGAATCGTCACCTTCGCCTTTTTTCTCTTCAAACATCGGTGAAAGGCATGTTTTTCTTCCAAATTTTTGTACCTATCAGATATTATAGAGTATGTATTGTGTAGCATCGATTTTTCTTCAAATTTTCAGATTTAAGGATCGGTTTTGATGTTCATGACATGTTTATGCATTTGTTTGATCATGACTCACGTTTTCTTCCAACATGGTACGACCAACTGCTGGTGCATGTCTAGGTGGGTGTGTTAGGGTCCCTAGGGTCGAGATTGGTCAGGTTTTATGGGTGTAACAGGCTGGAACCGAAGCCATCTATTTCTGATGCGCAACAGGTTGCAGTTTGAGTGGTTTTAGGAGAATGGTTCGTGTGCACTGTTGAAGACGAGTTTGAGGGTGATTCCAATTGGGTTAGAACCCCAAGACCTTGGGGAAGGTTGTACAGTTAATTTTTCTGGCTGGTGGTTGCCGGAGATGAGCGGCCGAATGGCCTGAAGCCTCTGGTCGCGTTCTGCGCGTGAGCAGAAACTAGGGGTAGATTGTTTTGGTTTGTTCTCCCTCTACAGAGATCCGTTTGAAGTAAAATTTTTGGGGTTAGAACCGTCTTGATGTTGGTTAAGTATGGGTGGTAGTTTCACGGCCAAAGGTGGCCGGAGCAGGCAGCACGGTTAGTTTTTTTAAAGCTGCTCAGGGCTGCTCACGGCCGCAGCACAAGGGGAGATAGAGTTTCGGGTTTTAGGGTTCTAGGTGATTTCCGGGTCGGGTCATGGGTCCGGGTCGGTTTCAGTAAGTCATGGGTCAAGTCTAGTGGGTCCGGGTCCGAGTTAAGTTAGTCGGGCTCGGGTATTTTATTTTTAAGTTAATTATTAAGTTAAAATGTTTTAATTGGGCTAATTAAATTAATTAAATTAATGGGCTACATTTAAGTTTCTTAATGGGCTTAAATAATTATTTTAAGTTAGTCCAATAATTTTTATGGGCTTTGGAGCCCACGAAAATTATTGGGCCAGTCTTTTGGCTTTTAGGCCCATTGGGCCAGATTAAGTTGTTATTGGGCCAAGTATGTGCTAATGGGCTTTAATTGATTTATTGGGCTTAGAAAGGTGTTAATGGGTTTAAGTATGTTAATGGGCCAGTCTCAATGTTAATGGGCCAGAATTTAAGAAAATGGGCTTGAGTGTTAGGGCAGCAGTTCAGGACAATCCATGAGAAATTGCATGTGTCCTGAATATATATTTAATTATTTTTATGCATGGAAGTTATTTTTAATATTTATATGTTAGTATGAAATTAAATTAAATATATATGAAGGACACACATTTTTATTTAAGTACATGCATTCATGAAACAATTTTTATGCATGATTTAATGTTTAAGGTTGAGCAAAAAAAAAGAAGTAGTGTGACAATTTAAGGGGGATTCGTCCCCATATGTGAACTATTGAAGGGCAGTTTACTGCCAATTTAAGAGGTGATTCGTCACCGCCACGTACGTTAGTTTCCACGCTGATCAGTATTTAATGTATGATTTAAGGTTACACTATGGATACAACCATGCGATGTTAGAAAATACTTTGCTCAACAATGTTATTGTATTATTATGATATTCAAGTTTAATTTAAGTTTATGTTATGTTCATGATATTTTAAGCATGCTCATTCATGTATATGTTATGTATTAGTATTAAAGTGATTTAAATTATTTTAAACTCTTGTTATGTTAGCATGTTGGGCCTCTAGGCTCACTACACTGGTATGGTGCAGGTGAGTACGTAGAGGACATAGTACCCACCGGAGGCGAGGACATATGAGTGGACATGCAGTGATCCCCCGCGGCCGTCGTCTGAGTCTTTATGATTATGTTTTTATGGAATATTAAACATGTCGTTCTTTTTATTCATTTTCAGTGGTTGGTACTAGTACATATTTTTATTGAAATATTTTCAGTGCATGCAAACTTTTATTTAATTGTTTAGAACAACATTTTTATTTAATGCATGACTCAGACATTTAATTTATTAAATGTTGCATTTTATTTGAGCTATTTTTAAATCTGTTTATTTTTGTGCATATATGTATGGGCATGTATGTACATCTATTTTAATTAGTATTTTAATAAAAAAAAATTCCGCATTTATTAGTATTAGATGTTTCAATTGGTATCAGAGACGCATTCTTGGTGGGGTCATCACTGCTATGCGAGCTCAGAAATCCACGCTACCGGTCTGTAAGTTTTAATTGCTTTTAGTATGATCTAGTAGTATCATGTTTAAGACTTAAGCATTTATGTTAGCAGAAAATTTTTAAGTACTTAGTTATGCATGTCGATTTACGTAAAGAAACATGTGGTGGATTACATTACCCAGTTCGAGAGAGGGTGTCGCTTCGTGCCTCTTATTGCTGAGTGTACCAGACAAGTTGAGACAGTGTGGATGGATTGCGGGCTGACATCAAGCATGACGTTCGCATGTTGGATGTCACTACTTACGAGGCGGCAGTTATCAGAGCATTGCGTTCTGAGGAAGGGAGACGAGAGATGCAGAGGTAACAGCAAGGCAAGAGGCAGTTCCAACCAGGAGCTTATTGAACATCTTCGCAGCCTTCTGCGAAGAAGCAGTTTACTGGACCGTATAAGGGCCCGAATCAGCAGGGACAACAGCAGAGGGGCGGGGCCCCTAAGACAGGAGTAGTTCCCTTGTGCCCATAGTGTCAGAGGCCTCACACAGGTCAGTGTTTGATCGGTTCCAACGTTTGCTATCACTGCAAGGAGCTAGGG
The DNA here is from genome assembly GCF_033568475.1 of Henckelia pumila. Classification (NCBI taxonomy): domain Eukaryota; kingdom Viridiplantae; phylum Streptophyta; class Magnoliopsida; order Lamiales; family Gesneriaceae; genus Henckelia; species Henckelia pumila. The sequence goes on along the minus strand of NC_133123.1, from coordinate 26,690,191 downwards.
AATGGGGCATACAACTGCCCAAGGAAGAAGAACACCATTGGGCGGGTGTTTGTCATGCAGGCTGAGGAGGCAGACCTAGATACCTCCTTAATCATCGGAAGAATTCTAGTAGGAGGAAACTCCACGTTTGTGTTGCTAGATTCAGGGGCTACGCATTAGTTTATCTCCCTAGCATTTATCAGACGGATAGGCATCACACCTGAGATTGCCAACAGTGGTTATGATGTCACTATGCCGTCAGGACAGATTATTACTACCTCTAGTGTCATCCGAGAGCTGGAGTTAGAGCTACAGGGGCATTCCATTCGCGCAGATGTAGTGGTTTTACCGTTGAGCGGGTTTGATTTGATTTTGGGTATGGACTGGTTGACAGTCAGTGGAGCTTCGATTGATTTTCGTCGGAGGTCAGTGTCAGTGAAACCGTCAGAAGGCGACCCGTTTATTTTCTATGCATCTCAGAGCAGTAGTACTCCTCAGGTGATATCTCTTATTCAGGCGAGGAAGTTGTTGAGACGGGGTTGCCGAGGTTTTCTAGCGAGTATTGTCACGGCCTCAGAACCATCTAGCAGATCATTATCAGAGATAGAGGTGGTTCGTGACTTTTCGGACGTCTTTCTGGAGGATGTTGCAGGAATTCCACCAGTGAGAGATGTGGAGTTCAGCATCGACTTAGTGCCCGACACCGTGCCTATCTCTAAGGCACCGTACAGACTTGCTCCTACCGAGATGAAAGAGTTGAAGGAGCAGATTCAGGAGTTATTAGAGAAAGGCTTTGTTCATCCTAGCTTTTCTCCATGGGGAGCTCCGGTGTTATTGGTGAAGAAGAAGGATGGCAGTATGAGATTGTGCATCGATTATCGAGAGCTCAACAGGGTCACAGTGAAGAATAAGTACCCACTGCCGAGGATAGAGGATTTATTTGATCAGTTCCAGGGAGCTTCAGTGTTCTCCAAGATCGACCTGCGATCTGGTTATCATCAGTTGCGAGTTAGAGATGCAGATGTGTTCAAGACTGCTTTCAGGACACGTTATGGGCATTACGAGTTCTTAGTAATGCCATTTGGGATGAACAATGCTCCAGCGGTTTTCATGGATCTCATGAACCGATTTTTTCAGCCGTATCTAGATCAATTCATCATAGTCTTCATTGATGATATCTTGATCTACTCTAGGAGCATTGAGGAGCATAGACAGCACCTACAGACAGCCTTGCAGACTTTTAGGGAGCATCGTTGGTATGCCAAGTTCAGCAAGTGCGAGTTTTGGCTCGAGCAGGTGGCGTTTCTTGGCCACGTTATTTCGAGAGATGGGATTGCAGTGGATCAGTCGAAGGTTGAGGCAGTGCAGAATTGGGGTATTCCGAAGAATGCTTCGGAGATTCGCAGTTTCCTGGGTTTGGCAGGATATTATAGGAAGTTCATCAAGGGTTTTTCCTCTATTGCAGTACCCTTGACTTCCTTAACCAAGAAGAACGCGAAGTTTATCTGGAGTTCAGACTGCCAGAGGAGCTTCGATCAGCTGAAGGAAGCACTCACCACTGCACCGGTGTTAGCGGTGACAGTACCACATGAGGAGTTAGTGGTGTACACCGACGCGTCTAAGTTGGGTTTAGGCGCAGTACTTATGCAGTGTGGTAAGGTTATTGCTTATGCGTCCAGGCAGTTGAAGATTCATGAGCAGAACTATCCGACGCATGACTTGGAGTTAGCAGCAGTGGTTTTCGCTTTGAAAATCTGGAGACACTATCTGTATGGCGAGAAGTGCAAGATTTTCACTGATCATAAGAGCCTCAAGTACTTCTTCACTCAGAAGGAGTTGAACATGAGGCAACGGAGATGGTTGGAGTTGGTGAAGGATTACGACTGTGACATTAGCTACCATCCGGGTAAAGCTAATGTAGTGGCCGATGCTTTGAGTCGGAAGTCATCAATGGTATCGTGGTTGTCAGTGCAGCTACCACTGCAGAGTGAGATTCAGAGGTTTGATTTGGAGTTTTACTCGAGTGGTCATGCACCGAGCTTGTCAGTGTTGACGGTGCAGCCAGTTCTGCGAGATCGGATCAGGGATGGACAGTCTACTGATGAGGAGTTGCAGCGATGGAGACAGAGAGATGAGGCCAAGGGTAATCTTCTGTATATAGTTGTGGATGGCATTGTTCAGTACCGTGGTAGGATGTGGGTACCGAACGTTGATCAGTTGAGAGCTGAGATCTTAGCAGAGGCTCACACATCTCCGTACTCCATTCACCCCGGAAGTACGAAGATGTATCGAGATTTGCAGTTATTGTATTGGTGGCCCGGGATGAAGAGAGACATCGGGAAAGTTGTGTCAGAGTGCTTGACTTGTCAGCAGGTCAAGGCAGAGCATCAGCGTCCAGCAGGACTTCTTAGACCTCTTCCTATTTCGGAATGGAAATGGGAGAACATTACGATGGATTTTGTAGTTGGCCTTTCGAGGAGTAACAGAGGTTGCACAGCTATTTGGGTGATCGTGGATAGACTCACCAAGTCAGCTCATTTCTTGCCGGTGAGGACTACCTACTCCTTGACACAGTATGCAGAGCTTTACATCAAGGAGATTGTTAGATTGCAGGGCATACCTGTGTCCATAGTATCAGACAGAGATCCGAGATTTACGTCTGCGTTTTTGGAAGAGTTTGCACACAGCATTGGGGACTAGACTACTGTTCAGCACAGCTTTTCATCCCCAGACAGATGGTCAGTCAGAGAGAGTGATACAGATACTTGAGGACTTACTGAGAGCCTGTGTCATCGATTTTCAGGGCTCGTGGGAGACTAGACTGCCATTAGTGGATTTGACCTATAACAACAGTTTTCAGTCGTCTATAAGTATGGCTCCTTATGCAGCATTGTATGGGAGGAGATGCAGATCTCCTATGCATTGGGATGAGGTTGGTGAGAGGATTTTACTGGGTCCTGAGATCGTGCAGCAGATAGCTGACATTGTGACTCAGATTCGGGATCGCATGAGGACTGCTCAGAGTCTTCAGAAGAGTTATGCAGATACTCGACGACGAGATTTGGAGTTCGCAGTAGGTGATCACGTGTTTCTGAAAGTGTCACCTATGAAGGTAGTGGTACGATTTGGCCGGAGAGGGAAGCTTAATCCGAGATATATAGGGCCATTCGAGATCTTGGAGAGAGTTGGCACGTTGGCCTACCGTTTAGCTCTACCGCCAAGGCTTGTAACAGTGCACAACGTTTTCCATGTATCCATGCTTCGGAGATATGTCTCTAACCCGTCGCATGTGTTGGATTTTGAACCTCTTCAGTTGACACCGGAGTTAGCATTTGAGGAGAGGCCTATACGGATCTTGGCTAGGGAGGAGCGCAGATTGAGGACGCGGGTCATACCGATGGTCAGAGTCCAGTGGCTGAATCACTCGGAGGAGGAAGCTACTTGGGAGACCGAGGCAGACATGAGGACTCGCTACCCGGAGTTGTTCGGGTAAGTACTTTAATTTCGAGGACGAAATCCAATTTAAGGGGGGAGAATTGTAACACCCGGAATTTTTAATACGTAAATTCGCATGCATAATTAGGGATTTTATTTATTTAGAATTTTAGATTATGGGTTAAATAATTATGTGAAATTATTTGTGCATGTTTTAAGTTATTTTAAGCATTTAACCCATAATTAGTGATTTTCATGATTTATGGAAATTTAATTGTTTTGATCGCGGAGACGGGACCGTGGACGGACGAGATACCAAAATATTTAGCCAAAAATATTTTATGAGTTCTATGAGCCTTAAAATAATATTTTAAGATATTTTGTTAAGAAAATTTTAGTATTTATTTATATATTTAATTAAGGGTTGATTTTTAGTCAAAATTAGTCCCTTTATTGACTTTTATTAAATTTTAAAATTATCCTATATTAATATTTCGAGATTTGAGATATTTTATCAGATTGTTATTTTATTTAAGAGTTTAAAATATTTTGTTAAGATATAATATCTTTATATTGAGTAATATCTATTATTATTCAATTATCTACCAATATTTTAAACCTAAATCACTCCCTAATCTATTCCCAAAATCCCATCAGCCGACAACCCTTCTTCTCCCACCCCAATCTTCAATCTTTTCATCGGCTTCCCACAAAAAACTCCATAGCCTCGTTTGTTCAAGTTTCAAGTTAGGTTGTTCGTCGTCCCGTCGTCCCGGAATCGTCACCTTCGCCTTTTTTCTCTTCAAACATCGGTGAAAGGCATGTTTTTCTTCCAAATTTTTGTACCTATCAGATATTATAGAGTGTGTATTGTGTAGCATCGATTTTTCTTCAAATTTTCAGATTTAAGGATCGGTTTTGATGTTCATGACATGTTTATGCATTTGTTTGATCATGACTCATGTTTTCTTCCAACATGGTACGACCAACTGCTGGTGCATGTCTAGGTGGGTGTGTTAGGGTCCCTAGGGCCGAGATTGGTCAGGTTTTATGGGTGTAACAGGCTGGAACCGAAGCCATCTATTTCTGATGCGCAACAGGTTGCAGTTTGAGCGGTTTTAGGAGAATGGTTTGTGTGCACTGTTGAAGATGAGTTTGAGGGTGATTCCAATTGGGTTAGAACCCCAAGACCTTGGGGAAGGTTTTACAGGTAATTTTTCCGGCCGATGGTTGCCGGAGATGAGCGGCCGAACGGCCTGAAGCCTCTGGTCGCGTTCTGCACGTGAGCAGAAACTAGGGGTAGATTGTTTTGGTTCGTTCTCCCTCTACAGAGATCCGTTTGAGGTAAACTTTGTGGGGTTAGAACCGTCTTGATGTTCGTTAAGTATGGGCGGTAGTTTCACGGCCAAAGGTGGCTGGAGCAGGCGGCACGGTTAGTTTTTCTAAAGCCGCTCAGGGCTGCTCACGGCCGCAGCACAAGGGGAGATAGAGTTTCGGGTTTTAGGGTTCTAGGTGATTTCCGGGTCGGGTCATGGGTCCGGGTCGGTTTCAGTAAGTCATGGGTCAAGTCTAGTGGGTCCGGGTCTGGGTTAAGTTAGCCGGGCTCGGGTATTTTATTTTTAAGTTAATTATTAAGTTAAAGTGTTTTAATTGGGCTAATTAGATTAATTAAATTAATGGGCTACATTTAAGTTTCTTAATGGGCTTGAATATTTATTTTAAGTTAGTCCAATAATTTTTATGGGCTTTGGAGCCCACGAAAATTATTGGGCCAGTCTTTGGGCTTTTAGGCCCATTGGGCCAGATTAAGTTGTTATTGGGCCAAGTATGTGCTAATGGGCTTTAATTGATTTATTGGGCTTAGAAAGGTGTTAATGGGTTTAAGTATGTTAATGGGTCAGTCTCAATGTTAATGGGCCAGAATTTAAGAAAATGGGCTTGAGTGTTAGGGCCAGCAGTTCAGGACAATCCATGAGAAATTGCATGTGTCCTGAATATATATTTAATTATTTTTATGCATGGAAGTTATTTTTAATATTTATATGTTAGTATGAAATTAAATTAAATATATATGAAGGACACACATTTTTATTTAAGTACATGCATTCATGAAACAATTTTTATGCATGATTTAATGTTTAAGGTTGAGCAAAAAAAAATATTTTATGTTGAAAGTTGAAGTAGTGTGACAATTTAAGGGGGATTCGTCCCCATATGTGAACTATTGAAGGGCAGTTTACTGCCAATTTAAGAGGTGATTCGTCACCGCCACTTACGTTGGTTTCCACGCTGATCAGTATTTAATGTATGATTTAAGGTTACACTATGGATACAACCATGCGATGTTAGAAAATACTTTGCTCAACAATATTATTGTATTATTATGATATTCAAGTTTAATTTAAGTTTATGTTATGTTCATGATATTTTAAGCATGCTCATTCATGTATATGTTATGTATTAGTATTAAAGTGATTTAAATTATTTTAAACCCTTGTTATGTTAGCATGTTGGGCCTCTAGGCTCGCTACACTGGTATGGTGCAGGTGAGTACGTAGAGGACATAGTACCCACCGGAGGCGAGGACATATGAGTGGACATGCAGTGATCCCCCGCGGCCGTCGTCTGAGTCTTTATGATTATGTTTTTATGGAATATTAAACATGTCGTTCTTTTTATTCATTTTCAGTGGTTGGTACTAGTACATATTTTTATTGAAATATTTTCAGTGCATGCAAACTTTTATTTAATTGTTTAGAACAACATTTTTATTTAATGCATGACTCAGACATTTAATTTATTAATTGTTGCATTTTATTTGAGCTATTTTTAAATCTGTTTATTTTTGTGCATATATGTATGGGCATGTATGTACATCTATTTTAATTAGTATTTTAATATTAAAAAAAAATCCGCATTTATTAGTATTAGATGTTTCATGTGGAAACTATACTTGTGTTGACATGTCACTTTAGCCATCTGGGACAACTGGATTAGCACGAAATACATGACATTAGGATCAATATCACACACACACGTCCACTTCTCTCTCAAGGGTGTAATGTGAGAACTTTGTAGGGATGCATTGCTTGAGTTTAAATTGAAAAGAAAAGGAAAATGTTCGCTGTCACTCTCTGAGGCTTTTCGGATAAAAATTATGTATTTTTGAACTGCAAGTTTGTGTTTTGGCTTTAACCTATTTTGCTCGGGGCGATCAAAAGGCTAGTATGAGGGGGTTGATAGAACCCAAAAATGCATGCTAAGTTAGATTATTTTGGGTTCCATTGACCATGTGATTTGTGGTTTGTTTTGTGTTTCCGTTTAAAATTTGAGTTTTCAAGCTTTATAGTATGCACTCATGTGTTTAAGTTGTTTTGTAGGAAAAAGACGGAAGACGGAGCTCGAAAAGTGCTGTGTTAAAGCTGGAGGCAGAGATTTTCACGCTATAGCCTGCCATATCCTGCGCCATGGCGTAAACCGTGGATTATGAAAAAAAGAGAACAAAACTTTTCATGCTATGACGTGATGTTTCCTTCGCCATAGCGTGAACTGGGAAAAAGTGAAGAATGGAGACAGAACTTTTCGCGCCATAGCGTGACATTCTTAGGCCATGGCGCAGGTCGTTGAGTAAAAAAAGGAAAATTGAAAAGCAAGGACTCTTGGAGATACATAGGGATTGATTTTTAGAATTTAAAAAATCTTTTTTGCACATCTCTTGGCGGCTGAAATATCAGAAACTAGAGAAACGGAGCGGGAGGAGTGAAGAACAATCGTGAAGCAATTTCTCCTCTTCTTCTTAAATTCTTTTCTGTTATTTTTGTTTTGAAAAAAATATTTTGATATTAGTTATGAGTTTTATTTGTAGCTAAACCTCTTGTGTTGAGATTTAGGGGATCCGACCCCAGTTGTCGACTCACGAATATTGGTTTTTGACTTCTAATGAATGTTTAATTATGCTATTGATTTGTTTTGCATTGTTAGAGCGTAGCTAACTCTATCAATATTTCTATATCATATTTTATTTCAAAAGAAAATTTCATGATAGGAACAAATAGCATGATTCATGGATCTATAATTTACATAGACATATGAAATTGGGTACATGTTGATAGTGATAGTCCAGTAGGTCGAAAGCTAAGGGATTCCACAAGTTGTGAATGCAATCATCTATGATAAATAATTGAAGATATTTGATTATTTCATAGCATCGAAATTAGTTTAGCATAACTTGAAAGAGTATGTTAATGAATTAGGGAATCTTGTCAAAAACGTGAATTGGTTGTTGGAAGCAATTTTTAGAGTCGACTAGGGGAAGGTGACCCGACAATCTCAACATTATCTCCATAATTTGAATTTAATTCACTAAGATTGATTCAATTCTAGATTTTTATTTATTTCTGAGTTTATTAATTCTCTTGTCATTAAGTAGTTAATAAAAACAATACTCATTTTTCGTAAAAGTGAAATAAGGATTAGTATTTAGGTAGAAATTGTGCACTAGTCCCTGTGGACAATACTCATATTCACATATTATATTATAATTTGCATCGTGCACTTGCGATTATCTCGAGCTTGCGAGATACAATTATTTTTTGAGATTCATAGTGCAAGTAAAGCTCGATCAAACGGTTACATCAGGCCAAGTATGTTGCCTTGGGGAGCTCCTATACTATTTGTGAAAAAGAAATATGGATCGATGAGGATGTGTATTGATTACCGTCAGTTAAATCAGATCACAGTGAAGATTAAATACCCATTGCCACGCATTGACGATCTGTTTGATCAGTTGCAAGGTATGTCTGTGTACTAAAAAATTGATCTTCGTTCTGGTTACCATCAGCTTCGAGTCCGTGAAGAAGATATTCCAAAGACAGCATTTCGGACACGATATGGTCACTATGAATTCCTCGTCATGCCATTTGGGTTAACGAATGCTCCAGCGGTTTTTATGGATTTGATGAACCGTATATTTTGAGAGTTTATAGACAGATTTGTTATCGTTTTCATTGATGAAATTCTGATCTATTCAAAATCATTGAAAGAGCATCGAGATCATTTGAGACTAGTCCTTCAGACTCTCAGAACTGCACAACTGTACGCTAAGTTTTCAAAGTGTGAGTTCTGGTTAGACAGAGTTGTATTTTTGGGACATGTAATATCAGCTCAATGAGTGTCTGTTGATCCCAGTAAGATTCATGCTGTCCTTAATTAGACAACACCCAGGAATGTTTCTAAGATTCGTAGTTTCTTGGTATTGGCTGGATATTATAGGCGATTTATCGAAGGATTTTCGAAGATAGCGAAACCTATGACACAACTGACACAGAAAGATCGACGTTTTGTTTGGACTAGAGAGTGTGAAACTAGTTTTCAGACTTTGAAAGAGTTAACCACAGCCCCTATTTTAGCTTTTACCTTCGGGCTCTGGTGGGTTTGTCGTTTGTACAGATGCCTCTTTAAATGGACTTGGATGTGTTTTGATGCAGCATGGGCGAGTTATTGCTTATGCATCACGTCAGTTAAAACCTCATGAAACTCGATATCTAGTTCATGATTTAGAGTTGGGTGCCATTGTATTTGCATTGAAAATATGACGTCATTATTTGTACGGAGAACAGTTTGTGATATATTCTGATCACAAAAGTCTTAAATATATTTTCACACAATCTGATCTGAACATGAGACAACGTCGCTGGATGGAATTGCTTAAGGACTTTGATTGTGATATTCAGTATCAACCCGGTAAGATGAATCTAGTTGCTGATGCTCTTAGCCGAAAAGTTCAGAATGCGATGTTAACATCTCTTACAATCTCTAAAGTCCATGAGTACTTGGGGACTTCAGGTTGGACTTACCAACCTAGTGGTGACTACTTTATAGTTTCATCTATTCAAGTTGAACCACTTATAGTTTCTGACATCAAAACAGCACAAGGGACTGATCCTTATATTCAGAAGTTGAAAGAATTATCTCAAACAGGACAGTCAGATAAGTTTGATGTCACTTCAGATGGAAGTTTGCGTTTTAAAAGAAGACTTGTGGTTCCAAATTTGATAGACTTGAAAGAAGTTATCTTACGAGAAGCACATTGTAGTCGACACAGTGTTCACCTAGGAAATAGGAAGATGTATCATGCCTTGCGATCCCAGTTCTGGTGGGAAGGCATGAAAAAGGAAATTTCAGACTTTGTAGCAAGATGTTTGACTTGCCAACAGGTTAAAGCCGAGAGGATGAGACCTGGTGGTATGTTACATAGTCTGGAAGTGCCGCAATGGAAATGGGAGCACATTGCTATGGATTTCGTGACACACCTACCTCGATATGTTCATGGTTGTGATGCTATTTGGGTGGTTGTTGATAGACTGTCGAAATCAGCCCATTTTATTCCATATGATCGTACTTGCTCTTATAAGAAAATGGCTAAGCTGTACATTGATAATGTGGTGAGATTGCATGGTGTGCCAGTAACCATAGTATCTAATCGTGATCCAAGATTTACTTTTAAGTTTTGGGCTAGTCTACAATCAGCCTTGGGTTCAAAGTTAGCGATGAGCACTGCCTATCACCCACAGACAGATGGTCAGTCAGAGAGAACAATCAAAACATTGGAAGACATGTTGAGAGCTGTGGTGATGGATTTCAGTGGCAGTTGGCAAGAATCGTTATCTTTGGTTGAATTCTCCTACAATAATAATTTCCATACTTCGATTGGAATGGATTCTTTTGAAGCCTTGTATGGCAGAAAGTGCAGATCTCCAACTTGCTGGGAGGAAGTAGGAGAACGGCAATTAGCCATGCCTGAATTCGTTCAGGAGATGAAGGACAAAGTTGTCTTGATCAGTAAAAGAATGAAAGCAGCCCAAGATCGCCAAGCTAGTTATGCAAGCAAGAGACGTAGACCTTTAGAATTTCAGGTTGGTGATTATGTTTTCCTGAAAGTTTCACCGTTTCGTGGTACTATGAGATTTGGCCGTAAAGGGAAGCTAGCTCCTCGTTATATTGGTCCGTATGTGATTGTTGAGAAGATTGGTATTTTGGCTTATCGTTTGGACTTGCCGCAGATCTTGTCTGCGATACATGATGTGTTTCATGTGTCGATGTTTCGGAAATATGAGCCAGATCCATCTCATGTCTTGAGGGCCGAGGAGATAGAGTTGGATAGTTCCCTTAGCTATGCCGAGTACCCAGTGAAGATTCTTGATCGTAGAGAGAAGAAACTCCGGAATAAGGCCATTCCTTTGGTTATGGTTCAGTGGAGTAGACATGGGACAGAAGAGGCTACATGGGAAATCGAGGCAAAGATACGTCAAGAATGGCCTCACTTGTTTGAGAATGCAGTGAATTATTCCATGTACTCTGATTATCCTGTGTATTATCAGTGGTAGATGTTTAAACCACTTTGTATGTTGTATTATGTGTGTGTTTGATTTCGAGGACAAAATCTTTTTTTAGTGGGGGAGAATTGTAAGAACCCGCTGTTAATTACCATATTATTTGGCTAGATTTGTTAATAATTATTTTTAAGTGGTGAATTAAAATAATTAAGCCAAATAATTAAATTGTCTATTAAAAATATGTATTAGAAAATATCGGTGTATAGACGGTATTAAAATATATGTTTATTTTTATGGCACACAGGAGTTGAAATTAAATTGACCGGGTCAAGTATTGAACTCAATGAAATATAAAACACACACACAAAAGCATATAATATATTATTATCGGCATTTCTCTCTCCTCAGAATTCTTTCTCTCTCGGCCGATCGCTTTCTTCTTCTTTTCCCTTTCATTTTCGTTTCTTCTTTTGCCGATTTCTCGTCGCTCGTTGCTCCAAAAATTATTCCGAGAGCAGTTCCAGAATCATCGCGACGAGAGCTTTCTTTAAGTACCAATTTTGTAAGCTTTTCTCGCACTTTCTGAAAACCCATTGCACCAGCCGCCGCCTAAGCCGCCCCTAGACGTCGTCCGACCGCCGCCTGAGCTAGGAGGAAGGTTGTGTGAGTTGTTTGGACCTTTAATTCGAATATTTGAGGTAATTTCGAGATTAGGGTTTCGAATTTGGGAATTTTTGGTTGAATTCGAATCCAAATAATTGATATATGATTATTTGTTGGTTGTAGGTGTTATATTTGAGCCGATTGGAGGTATAGATCGAATTCCCTATTTTTTGGAATTTATTTCAAAAATTCAGTATGTATCTATTAGGGATTTTCGAATTATGGTGTTGAATTATTGAATGTTTGGGTCTTGAAATGCCTTGGAATTAGTATATAATAGTTCTAGTATTTTTGGAAATTTATCGGAATTTCAGAATATTAATTTGGGTATTTTCGACTCTAGAATTGAATATTTGAATTATTTGGAAGTAAAAATAAATGTTAGGATTGATGGAAATGGTAATTGCCCCAGGTCTGGAGTAATTAGGATTGCATCAAGTTTTTAAGAATTACTCTGGTAATTATTTGGCAATTAAGGTACGGATTGATCGCTATCTTACAGCCTTTATGAGGATATGTAAAATGTCTAATTGCTATTTGAGGTATTGGCTTGTTTATATGCTGTATATGATGATTGTGATGAATGATGCATTGCATTCATATTGAGCCATTATTCTCTTATTTATGAGATTGTTATCCACTCTTTAATGAGTTGTTTAGAAATCAGAGCTAGCGTAAGGGCCGCGCAGTTCTGCAGACTGTCCCCCTTGACGCGTACTGATGCAGGGCCGCGCTGTGTTTGAAACTGTCCTCCTACCACAGGTGGCCACATATCAGCTATTACTCTTTGGATCCAGATTTGATACCCGATGTTCTTTGGTACCATTCACGTGCATTGCATTAATTGTTTTACATATCATTTATTTTGCTGTAATTTATTTGATCTTCGTACTGGGGTTTGACCCCTGTCCCTCAGGACTAATGTGGTTTTGTTGTTATTGTCATGACATGTAATACAGGTAGTTCTGTTGCCTTTGGTGGTGCATTTGTCAGTGGAGCCCAGAGAGGGTATTGAGTTATCGTGAGTTTCCAATTATTATGTATTATTATTGAAGTCTTTTATTTGCCGGGGAGATGCCCCGTATATCTGTATTGATATTTTTACGACGTTTGGGATTTGCTTGTTGATGTGTTTGGCCTTGCCGTCTTGCATGTGTTTAGTTCTGGCCAGTGCGGCTGTAGGTTTGTGTGTTGTCGAATTGGACACTATTTTTGAGTATTGTATTGCTGTCTGAGTTTTTGATTTCCCTGATATGTCCGATTTACGGGGAGGTCATGCCGAATTTTCGGTAGGTCCGAAAGCAAAAATCTTAACTCGTTTTTGTTGTTTACATTAATTAATCCTGATTGCATGGTCATTAAATACTAATCAGGAATGGGCCCTCACACTTTTTTTTTTCTTTTGCGTTTTCTTTGTTTTGGATTTAGGATTCATTCTTCTTCCACTTTTTTTTCCTCTTATTTTATTTATTAAGTTTTTTTTGGTTTTTTGTAAACATTTTTTTTCCTTTTTGTCATGGACATTTATTGTTTTGGTGTTCTCCTTTTCAGTGTATCGAAAGTGTTGATTTGGAAAAACGTCTTTTTTTCTTTTCCGTTTTTTTATTTTCAAAGAAGGACAAAGTTTTTCTTTTATAAAGCATGTAGAGCACTTCAAAACTCAAGGTTAACACTAAAAAGAAACTCAATGTTAACAAATATAAATTTTTTTTTACCTCATTTTAGTTACTCTAGAATGCGTCAAAAATCAAGGTTTACAAATATAATTTTTTAAAGCTATTTTTTACTGTTCAAAAATTCGTGAACGTATATACTTTCGTTATATTACTATATTATAATTTATTTATTTAGTTTTTTGGCAATTAAGTTTTTTTAAAAACTTATTTTAGTGATAAAATTTCAAGTTTTTCTTCATAATAACTTCTTTAATTATATGTCTATTTGATGTTGATTGCAATCAACTAAAGTTCATAAAATCAAACATTTATATCAGAGTATTTCAATTAAAGTCACAAAACACCATAATATAGCAGAAAATGATGTGCAAATCCTTTTTTTTAGAGTAACTGAAATAAGGTTTAAAAAATTATATTTGTTAACCTTGAGTTTTTTTTAAGGCAAAAACTCCTAAGAGACGGTCTCAAGGGTCATTTTTATGAGATGGATCTCTTGTATGAGTTATCCATTAAAAAGTATTACAATGTATGCCAAAAATATTACTTATTATTATAAATATGGGTAGGGTTGACCCGTCTCACGGATGAGACCGTCTCACAGGAATGTTACTCTTTTTTTAAAGTGTTAACCTTGAGTTTTGACGTGCTCTACATGCTTTAAAAAATAAAAAAATCTGTCGTTATTTGAAAAAAATAAAACCCAAAAAAAAAAACGCATTTTCAAATCAACACTTTTGATATACTGAAAAAGAGGGGAAAGTTGGCTAAAAAAAAAGAGAGGGGAAAACCAAAATGTTTTAGAAATAATTTAAAACAAACAGATTTAATAAAATAAATTAAAAACGAACTTAATAAATGAATCCGTAAACATTGAAAACAAGAAAACCCAAAAGAAAAGACGCATTTTTCCGAATCAACGTGCTAAGAAAAGCCCATAAAGAAAAGCCCACCAAAATGTCCATGAAAAAAGAGGAAACAATAAGAGGATTTTATTAATAATAAGAGGAAATAATAAGAGGATTTTATTTCACAACAGCAGAGGATCCGCTTCCGGATCTTGTGGTGCGGAGTGATTCTACACTATGAGAAAACCAATGAGAGATAATAAGGTGATTTTATTAGTAATGCAGTGAGAAATTTATAAAATTATGTGCATCAGTATTTTAATAATCAGATGGATAATCAAACTGGTAAATTTTTTAAAAAGATTCAATTGGTCCAAAAAATACAATCGGATGATCGGAACTAAATACTGTTATATTGTTTAAAATGATAGTATAATATATTGATTTTTTTGTAAGTTTATAATATATTAATTTTTATATTTTAAATTTTAAAAAATTTTAATATATATTTTTATCGAATTTAAAATCTAAATAATATATATATAATCAAAACATAAAATATAATATATATATATATATATATATATATTTAAAAAAATAAATTAAAATAAGTTTAAGTACTATTTTTAACAAAGTTCAAAACCAAATATTATATCCCCAATGTAAAAAAAAAAAATGAAAAACCAAATATTATATATATATATATAATAAATAAAACTAAATTATGAAATTTTAAATTTAGGAAATAATATATTTTGAGAAGGGATATTTTAAGAAGGATTTTTTTTGTGTCATTTATGTCCCTCAAACGTATGACCCGTTAGACTTAACAGATTATTTGGCGGTATGGATATTTTTTAGAAAAAAATGTACGTACAAGAGAGACATAAATGGAAAATCACGAAAACAAAAGGGACATTTTAATGCATTATCCTGTTTTGTGTCTTTTTAAAATTTTAGTATATTAAAAAATTTAATTTTTAGATAACTTATTTTTAAAATTGAACTACCAATGAATTTACCAAAAATAAAATAATCAATTAAAGGGTATCATTGATAATAATTGTATAAAGCTTAAAAATGGAATGTGTTTAACAAAAAAAATGAAGTGTGAATAACACTCTCTTATTTTTAAAAAATAAATTTTTAAAATTTTTAAAAATACAAGGTTTTTTCGGTATAAAAATTTATATGTTGATACCGAAATCTCGGTATACCGTAAAATTTCGGTATAATCGGTATGCTATTTATATGAGCGAAAATTTTCGTACAACGATTCATGCAAAAAATTCCGTATAATATCCGTAAAAAAATTTCTTATATCCTAATTTGTAGAGTATGGTGTATAATATATGTTTTTCTGTACGGTATGTTAGGATCCTAAGTAACTACATTTAATGTAGGTAAAAAGAAAAAAAAAACTACATTTAATTAAATAATAATTTTTTAAAGAAGAATAGTAATATAACTCAAAGGGCCAGGGAGCTCGGGTTTTTTCACAGTTTACAGTAGAAATAAAAATAAATTTTGAATTAAAGGTAAAAATGAGGAGTTTATTTTTTTCCAACGTAACACGCCGTCTAGAAAGACGTGATTAAGATTCTAATCACGCCCAAATGAATGGCGTGTTTTTATTTTTATTATATTAGTCATGCCTCAAATTGCTAATCACGGCTGAAATAATAATAATAATAATAATAATAATAATAATAATAGCTAACAATAATAATAACAATCATTTGATATGTATCATATTTTATTAAATAATTAAAAATTATTATAATAATTAGTTAACCCCTAACCCACTCGATTGAGTTGAGTTGAGAATTCTCAGCCCGTCGAGATGGTGGCCGACCTACCCTCGACCCGTCAAGTGGGGCGAGATGGGCCGATCCACAAAAAATCTATCGTTGTTTGGTGGCTATAAATTATAATTTTTTTTATTTAAGTCATATTTTTTGTATATGTTAAAAATTATTTAACAACTTATCAAATGATTGTATCATGATTATTATTGATGATAAAATAAATATTTACTTATTTTTTAATTGATATAAAACAAAACTTAACAATTGGTTTGGTGTAGTATTGGATCATGAGACAATTGACAAATTGAACGTGTAAAAAATAAAAGAAAAACTTCTCGGACGGTTGTGCTCTCTTTAAACAAAATTTTTGGGTTCGTGCTTTCCAAAAAAAAAAATTATTTCTTATGTGTAAATTTTTTTTTATATGTATATATATATATATGATTATTTAGGAATTCAAACTTTGTTAAAAATGGTATTTTAATCGTATTTGAGCTTATTTTAATTTATTTTTGTTGTTAAAAAATAGATAATTTTGTATTTTTAATATTTTATTATATGTTGTTTGTTGTTTATAATTGAACATTGATAAATATAGATACATATAAATATATATATATATAATAAAAAATAAAATAGGGATATTTGAGGAAACAGACTAGGTCAAACATTTTTTTAAAAAAAATTAACCTCTCCAAGTTTATTTGAAATACACTAGAGGAGGTCATTTTCTTTAAAAAAGATTGACCGATGTTAGATAATAATTAAAACTTTGCATATCATACGTTTGAGGGTATTCTGTTATCTAACATCGGTCAAACATTTTTTTTTAAAAAAATGATCTTTTGTAGTGTAATTTAAATCACTGGGGAATGTCATTTTTTAAAAAAAAATATTTAACTGAGTCCATTTCCCCAAATATTTCGTACGTTTGCCAACAAAAATATTGCAACAATCGTAAAAGTCAATTTTAAGTCATATTTGTGATATATATTGAAAAATGATTTAACAACTTAACAAATGATTGTATCATGAATATTATTGATGATAAAATAATTTTTCCACCAATTTTTAGTTGATATACAACGGATCTTAACAATTGGGTTGCTGTAATAATTTGACTCAATTTGGTCTATTTTGACCACTTTTAATTGATATATCTCTGTCACCGTGAGAGATGGAGAAAAATGTTATTATTGTTATTATCTATACTTATTTATTAAGTGAAAAGACCTTAGAAAAACCAACTTGGTCTTTTGGTATGATCTTAATTTGAATTTCAAATTATTTGAAAAAAAAATAGTGGGAAATAAACTAAAAAAAATATTAATTCATGATCTTTTAACTATTCCTCGTAGCTAGACTTATGACTAATATTTAATTCAAAAAACATTCATTTTTTGTTCACATAAATTTATTAATTTTTTTTAAAAATATTATTTTTAATAAAAAAATTCAAAATTTTCGTCACACAAAACGGGTGTACACATATGCTTAGTTATGATTATGTCGGCGTGATTAACAATTTGAGTGACTAATATTATTTTTAAAGTAAACTGTGAAAAAACCCCAGGGAGCTCAGTTGTGTTCTCTAATGGCGATTGTCCGAATCCCATTGTCGTCTGCATTTGGTTCACCTATTGGATCCCCATCGTCTTCTTCTCGCTTTAGGTTTACTCTTCATTTTGTTGTCTCCTGCGATCAAATAATCTATTGCTCGTTATTCCTATTCGATTCTCTGATTTTAATTTTTGACCACTTGTAATTACAGTTCGAATTCAGTGGCATTTAGAGTACCAAGAATTTCCTGCAATTATTCATGCTTCGAGGTGAGTACTGGAGTTCCCTTAACTTCCTTTATCCTACCATCTCCTAGTTCGTTAAGGGCTTATCCAGTTTGTAATGGTGCCGGTTTCAACTTTGACAGCCATTAACTATGTTATAATAATCTTATAAAAGATAGCCATGAGATACTCGTAAATTTGTACTCTTTGCCAAGTTAGAAATCTGTATCAAATCTTAACCTCAAATTGTACATTTGTGCTTAACTGCACATGTGATGCCTACAAGCACTGTCATCCACAGGCCATAGCAGTAGCTCCTTCTCTTGAGCCGAACTATGAATTCGACATAAGGACTATGGGCATATTTTACTTGTCACCTTGGAGATGCTTAGGTCTCTATCATTAAAATACAATAAGGTTTTGCTAATTCAGAGATTGTCCTCACTGAATTTAAAAAACTGCAATGATTTGTTTAACTCTAATAACGGCTTCATCAATCCTTTTCCCCCCCTTTTATTTAGGTCTTTTTTTTTCTTTCTTATTTTAGTTGTTATGATCGAAGATGATTTTAGTTATACATTTTGATTTTGCTATCGCTCCTTCCCAGATAAAGGATGTCAGTTATCGACCTCCAGGCACCAAGATTGATCTCTTGAACAGAATTAGTTTCTCCCTTCCAGAAAAAAGGTATTTCTATTGTAGAAACGTTAATGGATCAATGTAGTTTCCTTTGCTTTTTAATACTTTTGCTCTAAATGGGCAAGCGTGGAATATCGAAGCAAGTTGAAAATTTTTGGGAACCAACACTAATGCTAGCATGAAGAGCCTTATGGACTGGTATTGTCCATGACTCATGAGTGAGTCCATGATTTCTAACTTGTTACCCGCTCTATGAAGTGAATAGATCGCCATTGCTTCTCATGTAAAAATCTTTGAGATAGGTTCTCCCTTCTAAACAGAGCTTTATCCTGTGTTAATCTTTAGTTTTTTATGTGATATATATTTAAGATATCTTTATTGGTTGGATCTGCAGTTATTTTTCTTGTTTAATTTTACACACCATTTCTATATTCAGTGGCTAGATTTTTATATATGTAAGTTGTGAGAGATATTTTTATTAACTTGTGACTTGTCATGCATTCATGTAGTTTTGGGTTGATCTTTGGACAAAGTGGAAGTGGAAAAACTACTCTTTTGCAGGTTCATATATTCATTTAAAACCCATTTTCATTTGAGCTGGTCTTTTTTATTTATTGATTCTCTGTGCTTCACTGTTTTCCCAAACAGCTAATTGCTGGGTTGAGCAAACCAACATCAGGCTCCATCTATGTTCAAAGATATGGCGACGATGGCCATCCTAATTATTCTCCTGAAATGTTACACCCAGGAAAAGTTGGTATCGTATTCCAATTTCCAGAAAGGTGTTAGCATCAAATTTACTAACTTTTCTGCTTTAGTGTTCAAGTTTCTTTTCTTTTGTTTATGCTTCTCAAAAAAGAGCCTCCACGACCTTATTAATTATCTTTGTTATTAACTTAGACACCGTTTGGTTTGAGGTATGGTATAAGTAATATATAGATAAGTAGTATAATGTAATAAAAAATAAATAAGAAATGATAGTTAAAATAGTATTGGATTTGATTGATAGATTATGGTTTATTTGATTTGATTGATTAAATTTTATATAAAAATGTTAAATGACTATTTTGTTCTTTTAATAATAAATAAAATAAAAATTATATTATTTATAAGGGGTAATATAATAATTGGAATTCAATGATTTGATTGATGTGAGATAAGTAATTAATGATTTGATTGATGTAAAATAAATAGTTAATATATGGATAAATAATATGATGAGAAGAACGTGGGATGTGATGGGATGAGTTATACATATATTAGTAATATGGTGAACAGAACGGTGCCTTAGTGTTTCTACTTTGAAATAGAAACAATAATATTCGATATACCTCTCAAAATCCTTCTACTGCCTTTTTCCGTTATTTATCTTTAAATATGTACTTTTTTTGTGTAGAAGATTTATTTGCCAATTTATTTGGTCTATTTTTTAAACATGTGCGCTTATTAACATGTTCTGTAGCTAGAAGTCACTCGTTTCACATGTTTGAAACCTGAATTCCAAATGTCCATGTAGAGCCATTTATGATATTTAATGTTCTATCTTTTTTATTTATCCTCTTTTTCCTGGTCTCAAATTTTCATCTCGTGTCCTTGTTTTCTTCATATTTCATACCTATGTGTTTCTGATGTGATCCCTAAGATGATTATTTGGGCTAGATATTTTGTTGCAGACAGCATTCTTGATGAAATAATATTCGCGTGGCCAAGACAACGAGGTGGCCTTCAGTTGAGGGAGCTTCTTGCTTCGAGACTCCAAAAAGTCATGACTTCGGTATGTTCATTTTAAGAAAGAAAACACATTCATTTGAACATGTGCCATGGACTTCTTCACACCCATCTTCTTAATGCACTCATAATTCTGAGTTCTGACAAGCTATGTCACGCGTTTTAGGTTGGTCTAACTGGAATCTCATTGGACAAAGATCCTCAATCTCTAAGTGGTGGATACAAACGCAGGCTTGCTCTAGCAATTCAGCTAGTGAGATTCTGTATTTTCTAGATTGTACTCAACATAGTTCTGTACTTTAGAATAGCTGGATTTCTGTGTGCAGCCGTTTTGTAGCTTTAGCTAATTGGATTAAAGAGAACCAATGTGTGATGTTCTCACCATTATAGAAACTAGGAAGGCTTTGATGCATGCGACCTTACTCCTGCAAGTGTGGAGGCTGTTTTAGCATCTCCTAACTGTGGCAGTTGGTCTCCATGCAACAATGGAGCAGCACTATTGCTTTGCCAAGACTTCTCCCCATCAGTTTGTAATTTGTACGCGCTATCCTTTTTTTCCCCAGGTGCAAACTCCTGACCTATTAGTGTTGGACGAGCCTCTTGCTGGACTAGGTATGAAGATGAGCCTCTTTTTCTGATCCTTGAGCAATACATTCTTTGTTGTGTGAGATCATATGTTGAATGCACAATTTTTCTTGTCTCCTAATTGTATTACAAGTGTATATCTATTCCAGAATTTAGAAACTGGCGTAGTCAGATAACCGTTAAGATGATTACCTGTTGAAAGTGAACTGCTTATCGTTTTCTTTCACAATTTCTTTATTAAAAACCTCATCTCCATGGCATCCTTTTCCTGTGAATTCAACTTACAAATGTGGATTCTTTTTCATGTTTTGAGGGCCTAATCTTTTAGATGGTTCAGGGAGCAGTAGAATGATCATCATTTCATCATCAAAAAGAGCATCAGTTTCTGTTCCATTTACTAGAATTTATAATTCTTTGTTTGTAGTTGGACAGTCTTTTATGTTTTATGATTTTTATTGAGAGAATGCTAGCATTGATCAAAAGGCTTTATCATATTTATTTTCTTCACGTTAGTAAAATTCCTAAACCCAATATTTGGCTAAACTTGCTTGTAAGTTTTTATTCTTCCTACTTATCAGTTTATGGTGGGTGCTTTGAGAAGCATATTTTTTATTAATCTATCAAATCCCTTTTTAATTCATAAAAGTATATGCCTATCAGATTGGAAGGCCCGTGCAGATGTTGTCAAATTGTTGAAAGACCTAAAGAAAGAGCTGACGTTTCTTGTTGTTAGTCATGACCTTAAGTAAGTTTACAGTTGGCAGGTATACTGTGGAATCTCTGACTATTTAGAGAGAAAGCATTTATCTTCTGCATCTAGTGCGAGTTGGATTCCATGGCCTGTTACAGTAGGTATCTTGTGCAGAAACTAAAACCAAACCAACGAGACTAGCAAACCAAGCCTAACCGATGGTTTGGATCAAGTTTTTTAGTCAATAACGGTTTGGACCAGTTTTAAAATTAATGAAATCGAAAAAATTGGTTTGGTTCAAAATTTAGATAAAAAAGAAAAACAAACCGACTCGTAAAATATTAAATTATCCAATAAACTTTGTTAGAAACTTAGTTTACTCTGGGTTTAGATAAAAAAGAAAAACAAACCGACTCGTAAATTTTTAAATTATCCAATAGACTTTGTTAGAAACTTAGTTTACTATGGGGTTCCACCCCGGAAATTGTGGACATTTTTTGATTGAACTTAATTTATGTTTTATCATCGGTATTATAATAATATATCTTATTTAGTTATTTTTATAATTTTTGGCATTGCAATGTTTTAAATTGGCCTAATATCGCAGACACCAAAAATTTATTCGTAATTGTAATTAAGGAAAAAACATATAACATAAAAAGAATATGGAAAATATGTTCATAATGATAGTTAACTAATGATAAAGTCGTTGTCGTCTATTACTTTTGTAATTGCTTTAATATATGTGTATTAGCATTTATTTATATATAATAATTAAATACTGGTTTAGAAATTTTCAATTATGTTAAAATAATTGAAATATTTCATTCAATAAAAAATAGAAGTTTAAAATCGATTATCAAAACCGATTTTTTTGGTTTTGTATGCCGTTTGCAATTAAAACCAATGGTGTGGTTCAATTTTTTTTATTAAAACTCCAACCAATCTGCATTTGCTAGTTGTACATTTATGAAATATTATTTTATTAGAGTTCCCATTATTTGCATTAAAAATCATTTAGAATAAGAAATATCTTTGGTTGAATGACAGCCGGACTGCCTCTTACAAACTTTTGAGTGAAGGTAAATATTTTAGAGATGTATAGATTTATATTGTCGCTTCTTGACCTAGTAATGGAGAAGTATGCATCTGAGTTTAAAAGCGGGGGGTTGCCACATACTTTAGTGATATATAATTTAATAATTTTATATCCTAAATAAATTGACTGATGAATTGGTCCACAACTCCATGTCTTGGTGAAGAAACATTTATGTTATACTAATGCTTTCTTATCATGTGATTTGTGATGTATCAATGGAAAAATTTTATCTGCGCATCTGCAGAGAATTGGCATCTCTTGTAGATTGGTCCTGGAGGATGGAAACTGGGGGAATCTTGAGGAGTGAATGCCGACCTGATTGAACCTCATTACGTACTTTTCTACCAAATCCTACCAAATCAAATTACAAGGCTGCAATTCAGGTAATGCTGTTAACCTGTAATTCATTACCTGATCTTGTTCCAGGCAGTTTATATTCGGCAAAACCAGAAATATATAAACTGATAAAATTCTTCTAGTTTCCGTAAAATAGTGCCGTAGAAATATCATAAAGGTTTAGAATTATATTTCATGTTAATGGTCTCTTTTTGTATAGAAACTTATTAGGAGGCTTGAAATGAACATCAAATGGGCTTTTCTATTGGGCAAAACTGAAATCAGAAACTATTTACAGTATTTTGTACTTTTCTACTTACATGCACCTGGTGTGACTTAACCCCAATACTTGAATAGCATGAAAACATCTTTTCTAACAATTGGCTAATTAGTTGAGGAATACTTACTTATCTGACGTGGCTCAAAGATGAGTTTTATATGTGATGTTAAACACGAACACTTTACACATCCAACATAAGTAGCTTTGATTCTTTACATTGTATCTGACTTTTCATTTTTGGCAACTCAACCTCACTTGCATGTAATAAAAACCCTTACATCATACCGTTCAATACACCATTACATAGGAAAGCTAACAGAATAGGAGAGACTCCTGTTTTATTTATTTCTATTTCACGCGTCACTCTTAATAAGGTAAAATACCACACATGACCAAACATATTGCCACTTGAAAAGGATGGGGACTGCTTTTCTTTGCTTCCAATATTTTTGCCTCTACAGCTCCAAGACCAAGTCTATTTTGAAAATTCAGAAAAAAAGGATTTTGTATGAGTTAGATAAATGTAGTTATATGATCCAACAAGCCTAGAACAGATGGCAATTTTTATATTTCAAATTTCATCTTACAATTCGAATCTGTTTTAATCCAATGCCCGTGCTCTCCATGCTCGGTTGGAGCACCTTTGTGGATGCCATCAGAAGATAATTTCTTCATGCTCATTTTGGTAGCTGATTTGGGAAACTTTCTATTTTCCTTTTCCTTTCCAATCCAATCATCATCCTCATGGGAACTGTTTTTCTTTCCTTTTTTCAGCTTAATGATTTTTTTGTCATTCATCTCTTCGGGGTAAACTTTCTTGTGAAACATTTTTATGACCTGCATCCACCACCACCAGAAAGTGGGAAATAGATTACTGTAGCTATTTAACTTTCTTTTCGTAATCTCGAGACACTGCAGTTTTATTAAGTTCTGATTTCATAAAATATTTCTTAAATAATTTAAACTAAAGTTATGAATCATAAATATTTTTTTTTCTTTCAAGTTTTAATGTGTTTTTCTCTTTCTAATTTTCGCCTTTTAGATATATATTTTTATTATGAAAGACTAAGCTGATAATGCCATCTGCATGATAATCAATTTAGTTCTAACAGAGTGTTGGTGTGTTAGTTTGTCCCACATCAGTTAAGTAAATAGCCTGAGAGTTTAATATATAGTATTGGGCAAACCTACCCCCTGAGCTAGCTTTTGGAGTTGAGTTAGGTTCAAGTCTCATTTTTTAACATGGTATCAGAGCCCAGACCCGCCGTATGTCTTGGACTGCCCATAGTTGGGTCACCCGTCCTAGAGTTGGGCGATCCGTTAATATCTCCACACTCCAGTCGCTTTATTCCTGGGCGTGAGAGGGGTGTGTTGGTGTGTTAGTTTGTCCACATCGGTTGGGTAAATAGCCTGGAAGTTTAATATATAGAATTGAGCAAACCTCTCCTCTTGAGCTAGCTTTTGGGGTTGAGTTAGGTCCAAGTCTCATTTCTTAACACAGAGAAATTTGTCAGCGGTGTCTTATATATTAAAAAAAAAGAAATTTGTCAGCGGTTTTAAAATGGTTTAATTGGAATAAAGCATCAGAGAAATTTGTCAGCGGCGGTTTTAAAATGGTTTAATTGCAATAAAGCATCCTGAAAGTGTATGAGTTATGCGTGCAGGGATATATTGAGTGCATTAAGAAGTAAAATAAGAAGCTGAAACTGGTTTAGCTAAAAAAGGTATTAAACAGTATATTAATAGCTTTGTTGTTGTTTAAAATCATCACGTTGTCTTGATAGTAGAGAATATGGATTATATAAGTTGACAGGTAATCTTTTTCATTTTCTGTTTCCATATGAAATACAAAGTTGAAAGGCTGTGTTATATAGATAGTTATCAAATCTGGTAAGAGTGGACGGACCTTAGAGAGTTTTTTCTTAATTGCAAGGGATACTTCATTATCGTTCTTAGAAGCAGCTGGACAGCTACTTGAGGAATGAAACTTCTTCATCACTTTCTTCATAATACGAGCTACCTTTCCTTTCTTCATTAGCAGCTCTGCTTCTTCACTATTCATTATAGGATCATTGGCTGCATCATTCCTCTTAAAGAGTTCTCCAAGGGAAGTTTTTTCTTTCCGTATCTCGGTTTCTGTCTCAGCCAGCTCAATTGAAGTGGCAAAGAGGTACTTCTGGAGAGGACATGCCACCGCTTGCGAGCCTCCTTCAGTGGGCTTGTTGCTGTGGATTATTATGCTTTCTTGACCATTCCTCTCAGATGTGTCGTTCATCGTTCCTTTCTCTTCAGCTTCTAGAAACTTTTCTATCTCATAATTTATTAGTTTGAGGTCATTTGCTGTTACCTCTGTCTGTATCTGTTGGTTGGTAACCTTTTCAAATGGTGCTGGGAGAGTTGGTGTTGGGGGTCCGGCATTGAGTGGTTCTATACCAAAAGTTCCGATTGCTAGAAATTCAAAAGGTTCATCAAGCAGTTCTTCATTGGAGAGCATTTCCTCCATATTGGCTTCAAATCTTTTGGAAGATTTTTGAGATTTGATGCATGCTTGTGAGAAAGTTTTGATGGACTCTTTGTAGTAGTTCTGCTCATCTAATGATATCTGCACTGGAAAACAACTGGACAGGTTTCCTGAAATTAGAAAATAAGTGAAATACTTGTTAGCCTGGTGACATGTACTTTCGTCCCCATTTTCTCACACTGGTATTTGTATTGAAGGAAACCTACCATCTTGGTATTTATCCTAAAACCTTGAACTGTTTTGCAAGGATAACCTTTCTACAATATTGTGGATAAGTGACCAGGGTTTATTGTTGACCAACCTTTTCCTGTATTATGTATAGCAATTTTTTGCCAATATAAGGAAGGTAGATTACCTCATATATGACACAAGATGTCAGGATTTATCCTTAAACAATGATGACACAAGTTTTCTTTCAACTTATTTTAAAGAAATGAATTGAGAAGAGGACATGTAGGAAAAAGTAAAGTTCCAATCTGTTATGAATTTGACAAAGTTGGAATAAATTTTCATTAAGGAAGTTACCAATGATGGAATACTTCATTGGCTCTGTGTTGTTTTGCATCATCTTACGATGCATCCAACCTAGAAACTGCACCCAAAAATATAAGTTAGAAATATAACTTCATATAGCTCGTCATTCCCAAATACTGAAGTGGTTGAACTGACCTTCATACCGAACCTCTTGTAGTGGGCAGATCTGAAATGCTTATCCTGGAAATATGGTTGATTCTAAAAAATGATGTAGGTAGATATGGAAAGCAGGATTGATTTTAAATAGGGGGAACTTCTAGACTTGTTAATGGGGCAGATAAGAGTACCTTTTCATCATTTTGTACACAAATGGAAAACCTAGTGTAGAAAAGTCTAAGATGAAGTTGAGCAGAGAAGAACATTGAGAAATGTACAATATTATGGTTGGAAAACCTCTGTCAAGTGTCAACTTTGTATTAGCTGAGGAGAGTGGGTTTGAGACCCACATGTGGGTGATACTACATTTGCCATGAACTTGTGTGTTTTCCTTGAGTTGGTGGCATTTTTTGTAGTTCTGGGCACTTCGCTAATAATCATCACATTTGATGTAATTTTTCGGTGACGTCAATCTAGCAACCGAGAACTTGATAACTATCAAGGTTGTATGTTATGGAATTTAAGATATACACAACATGTGGGACGGGTCTATATAGTCATGCTGGTATTTGGTGATAGGTCTGCTGTGGGATATTGGCGCTGGCGGAAGAAATATTTTCCATTATAAGATTGCTTGAAGTTCAGTGGTACCACGTAATTGTTGGGGCTGTAGTTGTAAATTTAGTGCTACTTCACATGAAAAATGATTGATTATTCACAGATTTTGTGTGTTAGGACCACTTATAGTGCTCGCTTCTTCTTAATGAAAATTTTATGTATATTTGTGTCTACGAGTTTATAGAGCTATAATTCTAATTTTTTCTTTTCTCGTTTTCCTTTATTACTTTAAATTGGACAAATGTTCTGGCATAAAATGGTTTTTGCAGTCCGCTCTGAGCTCTTACCTTTCCTTTGTCTAGAAAACTCCAAACCTGAGTTAATTTGTATGTTGCTTATTATATCCTATGCCGTGGTGTGTTGCGCCTTATGGAACAACTTCTATTTTAGGAGTTTGGCCGTATGGACATTTAAGAAAGAAAAAAATTCTTTCCTTTACAATCAACTTTGGATATTGCATACAGAATAGTGCATTACAAGTATTTTATGCTATGCTGCACAGGAATGACATGAATTGGATTGCAGCCAAATTTATGATTGTGGTTGAGGATGGAAAGTGAGCAGCATGAGCATCCGTCCTTTGGTCAATGTAGGTGTATGTACAGAGGTAGTGTTCTAGGGTCATGTTTAATTTTGTTATTAATGATTATTTATTGTAATACTCGTGTGATATTGCTGTTTTACTAGAGAAATTTCCATTCTGTATATCGCGTGATTAATAATCTTATACGTAATTTTGGCTAATTATATATGTACTTTGATGATATTTGCATTGCTTTTGGATTTTTGTCCTAAGCTGCATTTTTTGTTAATCATATATTGATATTAAATATTAATTGTCATTAAGGGTGTTGATTAGTCATATCTTGTTGTCACTTTATTGCAAAAGATTTGACATAATAGTTGAGAGTGAGATGCATGTGAAGGCCCGCCTCAGTTTACCAAGTTATGGAATGTAATGGTTCATTCAACCATAGGAGTAGTTTTTCCAGTGAACACTATCCCCTCCTCCCCCACCTAATCCCTGATTTCCTGGTAGCTCTACCATGTCCTGCATGGAAGGAATTACTAGAGCAATGAAGAAACTGAAGAGGCTATGGAATGCGGATACGGATGTTTACTTCATTGAACAATGGTTCATGGGAGTTCCCATTTTAATCCCTTGGGAATTGTTGGTGAGAGTGTATCAGAAGTTTAGATGATTTTTTTGGAGGAACAAAATAAAGTTTATTTGTGGACAGATTTTAGCGGGAGCAAGGGTTGTACTGTCTGTAAAATGTTTTTGGCCCGTACTGGTGGTCACGAATTTCAGCGGTACGTTTAGATGTGACGACGACGACGGCGACTTTGAAGTAGTAGCTCTGCGGACTTTGAAGCCAATGAACCACAAAATGCTGGAACTAGAACTAACTTAAAGAGAAAGAAGAAGAGAGTACTTGGTGTGTTGGAAATGAAATATGAAGGATTTTATTTATACATATTAGAAATCCGCAGACTGGTTTAAATGAAGGGCACAACGAGCCGGGGGGGGGGGGGGTGGGGTTGGTGGGTGCGTGCCGACACAGTTCTGTGTAAGGCGCAGTTCATGTGATCAACACGTTTGTCATTTTCTGATTGAATTTATGAAAGAGAATTGGATAACTTTAGCGTAGGTCCCCTCGTTTCCTCAAGGGGCCAAACCCTGATGTCTTATTAGTTGATAAAGAATGTTGCATGTGAGAAAACTCATCTAGTTCAGTTTTACTTTCACTGATTTGAAATGAGTAGTTTTGCATCCAGCTATTGATTTTGAGAAAATAATCACACCACCATAAAATTTCTCATGGTATAAATTACGTTTGTCATTCCTTTTGTAAAATCTTTGATACACTAGGTTTATTCCAAGTGCCAATAGGAAGTAGTAGTGTTGGAAGAAATGAAGGTTGGAATAGATAGATAGATAGATAGATAAGCTTATAGATATTGAAGCGGTGAGACAAATTTTGGTGAGATGAATCAAAATGGTGGGACCTGTGTATTAGGCTATGGTACAAGAAGCTACAAAACAGGAAGATGAACTTTTTGGTTGGACTAAAAGAGCACCCAATTGTGGGAATGGGTACAAACACAACCCCATATATTCTCATGTCATTCAGAAAATCTTCATTTACAAGGTGGGTTACCACGTGGGATATTGCCCCCCCTCTTTTTTCAGTTTCCATTCTTTGGGTCATTCATTCATTCATTATTAAGTTATGAGTCAGATATTTATTGATCTGGATTCTTCCCCTTTAAGCATTGCGTACCATAATTACCTTACCTGATAGATTTCAACCTAGCATATGAGTAATACCCCAATGATAGATCTAATGTTTCATGATTTGTCACGTCAACAATATATAATTAATTACGTCTATGTGTAAAAATAGAAACCGTTGGATGCATGGTTTGGATATTATCCCTATATCTTTGCTTTCTGCAATTGCTCGCCTTTTTCTCCTCTTGTACGGATGGTTGATAAAAAATTAAATAAAATTTTAATTGTCTCTCCAGTACACTCGTTTTCTTCCAATAATATCCTCCCTCCCCATTTATACAACTTTTTATGAGAAAACAGAACATAATATAATAAAGTCTCAAGTACAAAATTCATCGAATAGCATGATTGTCGATAACAAAACTTAATTCTGGCAGACTATCTATGTGTCCCCTCTTATTCATAAAAAATTGGGCCTATACTTTAATGTGGTATGGGATTCGGCCGAACAAGCCCACTTTAACCGCCCTTGAAGACCATCTCTGTGTCCCCTCTCATTCATAAAAAATTGGGCCTGTACTTTTATCTTGTTTTTATTTTTATATGGATCGATAATCGATTATACTATAAGCTCTATGGTAACACCGACACATATATTTAGATTTTAGAATAGAAATATATAATCTCGTCAAATTTTAAATGTATTATTTTTAAGTTTTATAATTCATTTCCACATTGTTTACTCACGGAAGTATTTGTTAACTTCCGTTGTCAATTATGTGTCTAATTTATTCTCTAAATAAAAACGGCACATGAAAAAAAAATTGGGAAATTTGGGGAAATGACCTTGGTCAACATTTTTTTAAAAAAATTGACCTCCCCAAGTGATATGAATTGCACTAGGGAAGGTCATTTTTTTTATAAAAAAAAAAAAAGGTTGACCAAAGGTTAAAAAAGAATATCCCAATGAAAATTGTAACTTTAATTTTTTTAATGCTACGTGGAAAATCTTAAAAGATGAAAGTAGATACGTGAAATTAGGTTAGGATCTCACCTTCCTACTATTTGTTAAAACTTAAAATATGAAAACAGATACGTGGAAAAATAATCCTGATTCAGTTTAGGACTTAACAACTGTCTAAATAAAAACTTCTAGTCTAACAATTCAGTTTTAGTTCTAGACTGATAATGGAACAAAGATGAATACAGCTCGAAATCTTTAGCACAAGATTGATCCTTAAAAATAACACTTAGACGTTTGTGCTTCGAGTTTCTTGATCAATCTTCAAGCGTGTAAGACTTTAAATATTCTCGTAATGAGCAATGTATGCAGAAATTCAGTGCGCGAGGAGAGCTCCTTTGATCGATCAAGATTTCTATTTATACTCTTGGATTGTTAACGGCCATAAATTCAAATTGAATTTTCAAATAAGGTTTTGAATTATTCTCGTTGGATTTCTCACTATCACCAACAAATTCTGGAGCCGACAATTGTCATTTGCATCGCTGCACTATCTTGTGTCAGAGTACGAAAGAACTTATCCAAAAGTGGCAAAGTAATAAACTGATGAAGGTAAACTGATGAAGTCAGTTTAGCGTCTTCGACCAATTGAGCGAGGCAGTTTAGCGTGAAGCGATTTAGCTTCATAATTCAGTTTAGTGTTTTTTAGTTGCTCGAACCAAAACTTAATTTCCCAACAAAAAATTTGTTTCTAATTCTAAGCCAATAGATAAATTGCTAACGCTGAAAAGTTTACAATATTAATCTGGAATCCATACAAAATATAACGAGGGAAGAAATAAGTTTAACGGTTTTTAAATTTTCTAGTTGAAGTTATAACCGGTAAAATATTGTGAATAAAGCTTAAGAAAAAGAAATGACCCCACGAATTTTCCTCGAAGAATTCCTACTACCCCATGGCTTCGAGTCATTCAGAGATATTAATTCGAGAAAACTTGGATAATGATAGTTTCCTTTGATCGGTTGAGTTCAACTTATCTTACGAATATTATTATTTATGTGTTAAAATATAAATCATTAAATATATGATTTGAACAATATTCTAAAAATAGAATCTCATTAATCCTTTTAACCAAAAAACAAGTAATGAAATCCAATAACCAATCAAAAACTAAGGTTCCGTTTATCTTTTATAATTTTATTCTAAAAACATTTAAAAATGTTCTTTAAAAATTATTTTTTAAAAACACTTTAAAAAAATATTTTAACGTTTAAATCTGGACTGGGCTCCTATCCAAATTTGGAATAAAGCTTAAGAAAAAGTTTAACGGTTTTTAAATTTTCTAGTTGAAGTTATATTGTGAATAAAGCTTAAGAAAAATAAATGACCCCACGAATTTTCCTCGAAGAATTCCTACTACCCCATGGCTTCGAGTCATTCAGAGATATTAATTCGAGAAAACTTGGATAATGATAGTTTCCTTTGATCGGTTGAGTTCAACTTATCTTACGGATATTATTATTTATGTGTTAAAATATAAATCATTAAATATATGATTTGAACAATATTCTAAAAATAGAATCTCATTAATCCTTTTAACCAATGTTATAAAAAAAGCAAGTAAAGAAATCCAATAACCAATCAAAAACTAAGGTTCCGTTTATCTTTTATAATTTTATTCTAAAAACATTTAAAAATGTTCTTTAAAAATTATTTTTTAAAAACACTTTAAAAAAATATTTTTCAAAAACATTGTAAAAAAAACTTCAAACTCATGCTTTAAGTATTTTTTTTTTGAAAAAAAATCAAAACAATCAAAACGCTTTTAAAATGCGGAATCCAAAGCATTGCTAATCAAAATCTGGGAAAACAACACAAAAAATTAATAAAGTTCTCAATTTGGTTCGATCATTTAATTATAAGTAGAGTTTGAAAAAAAATAACCTTGGTCAATAAATTTTTTTATTTATTTATGACATTTCTTCAAACAAAATTTGCATAATGATTTTCAAATACAAAGAAAATAAACGGAAAAAAATTCAAAATGTTATATTTCAAAATCATGATCAAACAAATGTTATTTAGTAAAATAAATTTCATAATAATTATATATTATATTTAATGTTAATAAAACAAAATCATTTTGCCATACAACATATCCTTGTCTATATTTTAGTTATCGTCAAAAATTGGAAATTCAAGAAATCGTATTGAAATAAAAGCGCAACTGTGATCCAAATCTTGGTGTTGTTGAGCTTCCGATCTGATCCATGGGTTCAGAGCTCGAAATCACGGAACCTCTACTGTTGCCTGAATATACTGCAGCTGACGTTCATTCCCAATTCGAACGAATCCCAGAATGGAAAGAGCAGATTACAATCAGGGGTCTGGTGGCTAGCGCTGTATTGGGTGTCCTTTTTTGTGTGATTACGCATAAGCTCAATCTCACCGTAGGTATCATCCCTTCGCTTAATGTTGCGGCCGGTTTGCTCGGGTTTTTCCTCGTCAAGTCGTGGACTGGGCTCCTATCCAGATTTGGATTTCAGGTTCAGCCTTTTACTCGACAGGAGAATACTGTCATTCAAACTTGTGTAGTTGCTTGCTACGGTCTAGCCTTTAGCGGTAACTATAACTATTAACCATCTATTATTTTCGCTTTCTATATTCTTGTCATGTTTGTTTCTTGCTAGTTTTTATTTTGGCTAATTTTTGGAAATGCTGATTGGCAGGGGGATTTGGGTCATATTTGCTTTCTATGGATGAAAAAACATACAAACTCATAGGTGAAGGTTACCCCGGAAATCGGCCTGAGGATATCAAGAATCCCGGTCTATTGTGGATGATGGGGTTTATATTTGTTGTTAGTTTCCTTGGACTTTTTAGTTTGGCCCCTCTTCGGAAGGTAATTCTGGTTTTCCTCCGCTGTTCAATTTTTGCATTCGTGTTCGATGGACCAATCACATACGTTCACGAAAACATCAGGTCACATTAATATTCTTGTGACTGCTATTATGTATCGTGAATCAGTCATGGTTTCGTTGAGCAAAAGTTTTAACCAGAGCCCGGTAACACAAGTTTCGTAATTGGAATAGATTTCTGATCTCATTTTTACTCAAGGTTATGGTCTTGGGTTATAAGTTGACCTACCCAAGTGGAACTGCCACAGCAATGTTGATCAATAGCTTCCATACAAGTACTGGAGCTGAACTTGCCAGGTAAACAATCAACATATACTAGTTTTGGTATTCTATTTTCTGTCAATAATCTCAATATTGGGAAAGCTAACTGACACTTCATATAGCTCTGTGCTTCCAACATGGTTTAGTAAACACTGAAAAAGGTTCATTGCTATTAATAAGAGTGTTCGAATATTTTCGCTGCTCCTCGTGATAATCATGGTTCATGAGGATTATCTATCCTGCTTCACAATAGCTTGAAGCTTCTTTCCCGAATGTCTGATCTACATTCCCTTTGAGATATTAATTGGATGCCTTACTTGTTTGCTTATTCTTTCTCGGTTCTTTACCATGGTAATTTTGTTTCTACTGCGAGTTCTATTTTTTGACTGGAGAACCGAGAACATTATATTGCAAACTTTCGATCCTAACTAATGTGTACAAAAGATGAGAATTTGTTGTAGGTTGTTTGTGTTGAACTTCTATACTCGATGTTTGCTCTTGCCAATGTATGTGTCATTATCCTGTCTATACTTTTGTTGTTCCAGTCACTATCAAGATGGACTAACTCTCTGATAAATATTGAACCCTTTCACCCCTCCCCCTCCTCAGGAAGCAGGTTACTTGTCTTGGGAAATATCTGAGCATAAGCTTCTGCTGGAGCTTCTTTAAATGGTTCTTTAGCGGCATTGGTGACTCATGTGGATTTGACAATTTCCCCAGCCTGGGATTGATGCTGTACAAGAATACGTAACCTCCTTCCTTTAAAATTAGTAGCGGTTTTTGATATTATATTAAATGTTATACTTTTGAGAATGTGCTATTTCCAACGCAAATGCTCGGGTAATAGAAATGACCTGAGCTCTAGGGACATGGATTTAAAATTCATTTCTTGCAGGTTTTATTTTGACTTCAGTCCTACTTATGTTGGATGTGGTCTGATATGCCCTCATTTAGTCAATTGTTCCGTTCTCCTTGGAGCTATAATATCATGGGGTATTCTATGGCCATTCATTTCACAGCACGCAGGCGATTGGTATCCAGCTGGCCTTGAGAGCAATGATTTCAAAGGTCTCTATGGTTACAAGGTACTAGAATATCATAACATTCGGCTGATGAACCCGTAAAAATATTTGGGGAAGTGCACAGGGTTTTCCATAGAGACCCTAGAAGACTAAACTGAGAGGAGAACAAGAATGAAGGAGACATGTAGTTAATTATAAATAAACCTAGTTGATTTTTGGTGATGTTTATTCACCTTGCTCGGCGAAGTGGTCCATGCTTGCATCTAGGCTCATGTATCAACCATTTATTCCATTGATGAACCGATTTCCCAGTATGGATTAACTGATTCAGCTCTAGAAGTTTTATTCAAATTATTCATGAAGTGCATGTTCAAGATCTTTACTAGTGGCTAGTTGTTGTGCTTGCTCCCCAAACCAGGAATTCATTCACCCATGTCCTGTGCGCGATATAATTTTTGCTTCCTGGAACAATTTACATTTGTTGTTTGACTGGTTTTACCCGATTAATTGGGGTTAGTCCTGCCATGTCCTTTTATTTTCCACAGGTCTTCATAGCAATTGCTGTTATTCTTGGGGATGGGCTTTACAATTTGATCAAAATAGTATCAGTAACTATCAAGGAGATATGCACCAAACAAGAAAATCTTCTAATTGTCAGGGAAGCTGTTGGTGAGAGTTATATCTTCAAGTCTTACAAATATCTAAGTTAATTTAATGTGAGCTGATGAAATTTTGGAGATCTCAGTTTTGGCATACTAAGATCTACTATTTGGCAAAACATATTAATTAGAAATTTTCCGTCTTGAAATTTTCATTTGATAGATGGCAGCAATTCAAATTTATTAGCAGAGCAGAAGAAGCAAGATGAAGTTTTCCTCAAAGATAAGATTCCTTTCTGGTTTGCCGCTTCTGGATATGTTGGCTTGGCAGCTATATCAACTGCCACTATGCCAGTGATCTTCCCTCCCCTAAAGTGGTACCTGGTTCTTTGTGCATATATTATTGCTCCAGCTCTCGCTTTTTGCAACTCATATGGTTGTGGGCTAACAGACTGGAGTTTGGCTTCTACTTATGGAAAGATCGGTCTCTTTATCATTGCATCACTTGTAGGAAGCGACGGTGGGGTTATAGCTGGTTTGGCAGCTTGTGGAGTTATGATGTCTATTGTATCCACAGCTGCTGATTTAATGCAGGATTTTAAAACTGGTTACCTTACTCTGTCTTCAGCTAAGTCTATGTTCGTGAGCCAATTACTTGGAACAGGCATGGGGTGTGTAATTGCACCCCTCACATTTTGGATGTATTGGAGTGCCTTCGATATTGGGTCCCCCGATAGCCCATACAAAGCACCATACGCTGTTATTTATAGGGAAATGGCCATACTGGGAGTCCAGGGATTCTCTGAACTTCCCAGTCACTGCCTTGCCATTTGCTGTGGCTTCTTCGCTGCTGCGTTGGCTATAAATCTTTTGAGAGACGTGACCCCAAAAAAGATTTCGCAGTATATTCCTATTCCTATGGCGATGGCAATCCCATTTTACATTGGAGCTTACTTTGCTATTGACATGTTCATTGGAACTGTGATTTTATTTGTGTGGGAGCGAATAAATAAGAAAGATGCAGAAGATTACGCTGGTGCTGTTGCTTCAGGTTTGATATGCGGCGACGGGATATGGACTATACCTTCTGCAATTCTTTCTATTTTAAGGATAAATCCACCCATCTGCATGTACTTCAGGCCCTCTGGAAGTAGCTAGAAATGTTTGTGCTTGGGTTGTAGTTCTTGGTTGTTTTACGTTGTGACCTTGTACCTTTCAATTTCAGCATCCAAGTTGGTAGTTACATGGCATGATCAGCAATGGTGTGTGAAATTTTCTTGAAAGGCTTCGCTCATTTAAAACTGGTGTTGCTTATTGGACGGAGATAAGAGTACTTGAGCAATATAAACTTACGTGCATACATACCCAAACAAAGGTGCTTCTCGTCTTGCCAATTCGCATCTCAGTCCATGTTAATAAGCGTAAAAGGCTACTCCTAATGAAACCGCAATCAAAAAAAAAAAAAAAAAAACACTCATTCACCACTTTTCATAGCCTGGGATGCAGGTGAACTTGGGTGTGGAAAATCAAAACTGAATCTTAAATGCCTTTTGAATCCAATGATTTGCAGACACTTGATTACGATCCTTGTCTTCTTTGCAAGGGGTGGTCTGATTAGTGCATTGAATTAACAGGAACAGATAGGCCTGGTTTGTTGTCTGTGCTAACTGTTCTGTGTGATAAATGCTGTAGTTCATGTCGATGATGGCAAAACAGGTCTCGCGCGCCATTGAACGCCTTGCAATGTTGTTAAAGGAGACAATGATGACACTTTCACCTCGATCTGGGAGTGTGTAGTTCATGTTATTATTTATTATATCAGATTGTACTGAAAAAGATTGTAAGGTCCAAAGATCGATACGACTTAAAACACGAGTAATTGTTTTTTAAATTCATCATCCTCTCACCATTTTAATTAAGATTTTGCCTTTATATTAACTAATTTTCAATTAATTTGGTGAATCTAAATAAAAATCAATTCAATTATATCATCTATTCAAAATTAATAAAATTAATTGAATATTGTTTTTTATACACTATATATAGAATTTTAAAAAAAATTGGGTTAATTTATAACATGAACCTCATTTATTGGTTAATTAATTTTCAGTTAGACCAAGTGATGAATATATATATGTATGTATGGGTTGAAACTTGAAAGAATAATAAATTTAATGTAAAAAAATAGAATATTAAATTTATTTTAAAGTTGCCCGTCCATATTCCCGTTATATTTTTTGTAATCCCATCACAACTCTTCACAATTTAAAAAAACAAAAACAAAAACAAAAAAAAAACATCATCATGAGACGCATAAATATGCCCAGGGTGCGTGCAACATCACCTATTCATTAGATTAAGCAATTAGTAAACGTATCTTAACTTAACTACACTATGCAAAACATCTAAAACCACGCAAACCCAAATCTTCATCTACAATGATCCAACATTGCAACAAATACCACCCTTCCAATAACGCCACAGACACCAATGATCCTACTGTCGATTCATGGGGGCCATTGGCAATGATGATGCCTGAGTGCAAAAACTACCTTCTGATGTTTGGAAGTTCTGATAAGAATCAGTCGCTGTAGCAAAAGCAGAAGCCCCATTGATAGGAGTGCCAACTGGAGAATAGCTAGGCAAGGGTGCCGCCAGCTGTTGGCTCATGTTATAGCCATATGGTCCATTCATCATGGGCATGGCACTATGCAGATACTGGGGCAGTGGATAAAGCTGTATGGGTGGTGGCAGTGGCGGCAATGGGGGAGGGGATGATGGTGGTGGTGGAGGAGGAGGAGCTTCATCGGAATTCAACTCCTGTGAGTTGATTGGTAAATTGTGTTGCAGTTGTTCGGGATGTGAAAAGGGTAGAACCACTGCCTGCGGATACTGAGGGACATAAGAAGGGTGATCATTCTCGATCTTTGCCCTCTTTTCTGAAGGATAATCGCTGGGAAAGTCTTTAGGTGGATTGCCTATAACTCCTGGTTCAAGAGAAGCGATGGCGTAACTCAATACTTGAGCTGAGGATGTTAATGCTGTGAGTTGTGCCGCAACTGCAGCTGCTGCAGATTTAGGATCTTCTACATAGCCAGATTCATCGGCCAAAGATGCCTGACGAGCATGGATTGTTGAAACTGATTGCTCTCTGGCTCCAGGTGTAAGATTCTGTGGCACCTGAGAGGCGGAACTTTTCATTCCACTTTGTTCAGGTAAAACTTGACCATTACCACTGCTGCCAAGCAACTGCCTGCAAATACTGCTTGCCTGTTCTGAGCAAGTCTGGGCTGCCTGGGAATTATTAATTTGGAAATTCTTTTTATTAACACAGTCGCCAAATTGGCCATCGGCAAAAATTCACACAACAGAAATGAGTAAGAACGAAATGAATTACCTGGAGTTGATCACGGACTTGGTCCAGCTTATATTCCTAAAAGCAATGCAAGAAGCTCATGGTCAGAAAAAGGGTATTAGGTAATCAAAATGAAACGTAAGATCATAAATTCCAAAACCACTGTACACGTACACTCCAAAAAATCTACCTGCTCCTGTAGTGCCTCTCGCAAAAAAGTTACAAGGTCGGATCTCAAAGCTTCAAAAACTTGTAGCTGCTCTATGCAGTCCTTTAATGTTGCATTCTGCCCCTTCAGTTCATCGGTGATGCTACCATTGACATTGCCTACTCAATTCCAACAGGAAAGAGGATCCAACAAAGGCAGAAAGGGTAAAAGAGAGCTGGATGTATATTAGTTGCCAGCTTTAAAAACAAAACTAAACATTAAAGAAAAACTACACATACATGAATATAGGCAGATATATTACACGTCATATAGCTCAATTTTTAATCTAAAGGACCCACCAGAATTCAAAAAATGATATATGATCACCGCGAACACCATAATTTCACGGTCATCATCCACTAAGGTAGAGCTAGTTTTTTTATCTGCACTTATTGCAGAACAAAATAAATCGTGCAAAGGCGATTCTTAATCTCAAAGAAATTCTCTCTCCTTTCTATCTATCAAGTAGCTTTGCCTACCCTTCAAAAAAAAAGTAGCTTTGTCTACTCCAGCAAGAATGTTCACACCTAAGCTTTCTCAAGCCCAAGTATAGCAAGCATTTACACACAAGTTAGGGTGTGGCTAATCCGCTCATACATGCTCTGGCACATAGGGCCGTGGGAGGGAAAATGGAATGGAACAGTCGCTCAATCAGAGAAATTTCCTGACCTTTGAATGTGGATGAACATGGAGCTCTCCACATTTATCGCATAAAAGTTAATCCTTTCCATAGCATTAGGAAGTTAAATGGTACTCATAGTTAATCTCAATTACATTCTTCTAACATAGACTTCGCAGCTTCACATTCCAGATTTAACATTGACAGTGCAAAAACTTGCTATTTTGGTACGAGTTGATTTAAGTAGTCTGAGAAATCCAATTGCAACGAAGCTTAAAGTATGCCACTCACAGCATGTGGATAGTTTTTTTTTTCTTTTTTTTTTTTAAAAAAGCATATGGATAGTTTTAATTACAAAGCAATGCAAATTTTTAAACATCCACAATTATTGTCATAAGCTACAAACTGGACTCTACCTGCAATAAATCAGTGCGAGGGTGGATTGAACAAGTATAATTAATATGCATAAAATAAAATAAGTACCTAATCTGTAATCTCCTTCAATATCTTTATCCACTTTCTCCAAAAAGGAGATGGCATTTCTGCACTTGTACAAAATGCCATCTTCCTCCTGTTGACCGTTGTAAACAGCTTGATAACCTGAAACTAACTTATCCAGAGTATTGGCACCAGCCGGCTTCTGCTTGTAAGTGAAGGATAGAATGAACATACAAAGATTACATTAAAATTGATGCACCAAGGAAAAAACATCAAATGAAATAAAAGTACCAGTTTATATCCTGCATGCTTCCAATTCCTATTGTCATATTCTGATTGCCTTTTCACAAACTCTTCCTTGAGAATATGGCCCCTTGACCCAAATACTTTTCGCTCCTCCCAGATACTTATCTGTTAGTGATTCAAATATAATGAATTACCTACTGTTCACATCACAGAGCCGTTCCAATAACAATATTGGGAACAGAAATGCAAGATAACTCAATCGATGACATGCTATTGTTCTTAATCTTGTCAAAATCCCGAGAAGCATTTAGAAGGTAGGTTCCATTAAGCAAAATATGTTCCCACAAGAGAAACATGTTTGTACCTACATTTCCAGGTGTATGTGTTAAAGACCACCTTAGGATGCCAAAATAACTATCAACAATCACATTACAGTACAAAACAAAACCCCAATACAGCTACCAATAAGAGCCTCATCCCAAAAGATGGCAGCCACATTGTGACATTCATGTATGTTTAGAGTGGTACTAAAGGGTCAAACCTCAAAGGCATCATGCCAACTTGGTTTTTAGGAAATGGGATTAAATTACAAAAGTTTGATTATGGGTCATGTTTGTGAAGACGGTGCAGTGTGAAGCCTAATCGAGAAAGAGTAAAACAAAAGAGAGACGAAAAAATCACTTAAATAATTTGATAAATATCTTAAAAATAAGATTTTACTTTCATGTGATCACTGTAACTTTGCACACATGATCTGAATAAAACGTTCATCTGAATAACTATAAGATGAGGCTAGGCGGATGTTTTAAGTCGGACCTTTGTAAATAAAAATTGAACGATGACCGAAACTATTTTTTTTTAAAACAAAAAAATCAAAACCTTGAATCAATCTTCATAGATTTAGTTCGTGCATTTTTTTCTTCTATAAGGAACATACCTTGTTGATGCCACTGAGTAACTGACAATCCTTTATATAATATGAAAAGGGTAAGTTACAATTCTGCATGTAAAATAATAGTAGAAATGGAGAAACATACCAAGCGAAAAGAAGCATTCCTGCCAAACTCATCCCCATTTTCGATTACATCACGAAGAGAACCCGGAAGAACCTTCCAAAACTCCACAACAAACTCTACACCTTTTCGTCTGCTGTTTTGGAGAATGTCGTTTGCAAGATACAGGAAAGCCAATCGCTGCTCACGAGGAGCGCAATGAAATTGTCTATCCCATGTTTCAACAACTTGTTTAGCTTTGTTCATATGAAAAATGCACCAATGTGATAGAGCTTAATCATGTCAAGGAAATGTAACAGAAAAATTAGAAGATGATGTTCATCTGGAGGGTAAATAACTTAACATCACAGAAAAAACACATGGTATCGTTTCAAGTTTAAAGAGAAGCAAAATGTGAATTTTGTCACCTTTCGAATATAATTATGCAACATAATGTAGAAGAAATTCTTCATCCTCAAATGATCTTAATGAATATTTGTCTTGGACAGTCCACTCTGATGTCATAAAAAAATAGATGCTAGCAGTACCAATCAACAATGAGACAGTGCTGTAGAGTTTCAACGAGTAAATTGTTTCAACATGGAAATCCAACTGTAAGATCAGGCCTAACATGCATAACACATTTAGCAGTCGTAAATGCTAATAAAAGGTTATCAACAGGTATAAATATGTCAGGAAGTAATAATTAGAAGGATACTCTCAATGCTCTGCTGTGAGCTGTTGAGCTTCGCCAGCTTCTCAACCAGAATAAGGGGATTAAAATTGCTTCCCATTGTTTCTCAAACAAAGCAAAACTGGTCAGTGGGCCCCAAGACAGACCCAATGAACACAAAAAGGAAAAGAGAGAAGGCAATCCTGCAAGACAAATATAAATGAAAAGATAATAAGCAGGCTTGGAAATTGAAAATAACCACCCACCAGCCAACAGACTAGCAGCAGCGCTGCTCCAAGGATAACTGCAGCAGGTATCATCAACCAATACCACTAAACTCTGCTGCTGTGCAATACGTATAGAAAAGCACAATGCTGAAAACAGCCATGAGACTGAGGAGAGTGTTTGCAGCTGAATACATATTTGGTATTATTTTGGGTATATTAGCAGGAAGCAGAAGCTCCTACCACCCACAACATGTGGCTATTAAATATCAGGTAAAATTGAGTCCCAGATGGGATACTGCAACCTCAATTTTCATAACTAAAAGCACAAATGGTTTCTGAAATTTCAGGGCATTTACCAAAGTTACGACATAAATGCTAGTGAACTATGGGTGTTTCATCTTTAAGACAACCGATAATTGAATGGGATCTATGATCCCAAACAGATTTGCATGACCACTTAATTAATGAAACATACAATTGATACCACAAAAGAGATATCATGGTCACTCGTTGTAATTAATTCAACGAATGGTTATTAATTTAACAACCGAATAGTTATTGAATAATCAATTCCACAAAAGAGATATCATAGTCACTCACTCATTGTAATTAATTCAACAAATGGTTATTAAGTTAACACACAACGAATAGTTACTGCATGTAATTTAAGGTTAATTATTCTAAAGTTCATTTCATGTACTTTAAGGTTAATATTTTTGAGAACTAATAAGTTCAAATACGAAATGTCCATTAACTTAGCTTCTTTTCAAGTAAATAGTTGGAAAAAAGGAATTTGAAGTTTAACAAATTATAGGGTGACGTATGCTCGAATCTATAATGACAAACCAAACAATTAATCTCAACCAGTTAAAGTTAAAGCCTAATTATCGCAAGAAACCTTAAACAGCATTAATGATGATTACAATACTCAAAAAAATTAGCTAGAAAAGAATCTGAATGGTTGGTCAATTTTTTTATTAATATTCTAATTTATTAGTAATAAACCACGTACCCAATATCAAGTATAATTACAATTAATTTTTTTTTATATTTAATAAGGGGGGAATGTCAATTGTTTCTACCCATAATAACATTACAAACCAATAGAAATTCTTCATTCCTTCCAATAATGTACCAAGAAGATTAACAAGAAGGTAGATAGTTTGATTTTCATGACTTTAAACACTGAGAAAAAACTTGGTCAATGGTCACGGTTAGTCCAACATCTTCTTTTTTGAGCTCCATGTCTATAGCTCTTTATTATCATATTCTTTTATGAACGTCTAGGTCCATAGCCCTTTATTAGTTAGTTATGAACATTTTAGTTTGATAATTAGTGCCATAACATCTCCATATAAATTGCGGTTTAAGCATTGGTAAACTATTTACTCTAAATTTTTGGGTTACTATGCTTATGCTTGGTGTGTGGATGGATAAACATAGTTCAACTTTGTTTCAATTCAAGTTGTTCTATAGGTGTTACGCTAATTATCATTTGGTAATAACAGAAGTTTCAGATATTGTATTTTTAAACCTATTTAAAAAACAAAATTATATTACATCTAATTGGTTGTCTGTGTGTTGCACGTACTTCATGCAAAGCATGTAACAAATGAATGCAAAGTATAAAGGATGCATGTACTTCATGCAATGCACATAACGAATGAATTCAAAATTAAAACCTTTCATCTCTGCTATATTAAGCAAATTGATATATGAAAAATACATGTCAATACAAATGATTTGAAGAGAATTTAGGAAAATCTACCCACAGGCCACAAATTTTTTGATTGACAGTGAAGTGGAACTATTTATTGAAAAAAGACAACTATTTTGTGCGAGACACTCAGAAGTAGCGGCTATAAATCGTTAGTGATATCAATGATCAATTATTTCCCCCCCAAAAAAAAAAATTAATAACTCAATTGCTTTATTTCAACCAACACACAAGTTCCTGATGCATAAAATAACAATTACACCTGAAGCATAAATGCATAAGTTATACTGATACAGGGGAAAAACAAAGCAGGTAAAGAGAAACGAAAGAAATTAAGCCCGCATTTGAAAGTAAAAAAAAATACAGCAGAGTATAACACGATAGCTTTAAACAAACCTTTTGAGGAAGAGACTGAGGGAGCGGCTTTAGGCAATAAAAGGTCGAATTTTTACACAAGAGCACAAATCTGAGCTACTGGAAAAATTAGGGGTTTCTACTGGAACCTAAAACTTTTCACCGAAAAAAACGATATTTTTTGTTGTTTGATACGTCTGAGTTGTCTACATGTATC
This sequence comes from Henckelia pumila, assembly GCF_033568475.1. Classification (NCBI taxonomy): domain Eukaryota; kingdom Viridiplantae; phylum Streptophyta; class Magnoliopsida; order Lamiales; family Gesneriaceae; genus Henckelia; species Henckelia pumila. The sequence continues at coordinate 26,646,496 of NC_133123.1, read as the reverse complement.
CTACAGCAGCAGCAGTGAGAATTGGAGCATGCAACGGCCGAATTTAGGGTTTGGTTGGGCTCTGAGGGCAAACGGAGATTTTAGATGCACAAGGGGGGAGAAGATTGTTTTGCAAAATATGTTGATGGTATTTTAAGATTATATAAATAATTCTCAAATTAGTCCCTCAATTTATGCTGCGTTCCTGATTTGTTCCCTCGTTTTTCTATTGATTCAATTTAATCCTTCGTCTTTAGTATTTATGCAATTGATCCTTCCGTCCATTTCAATGTTAAAACAAAAGGTTTTTATCTGCTTAGCCAGCCAAGTGCTTTAATTCTCACCTCTTCAACCGGTCAAACACACCTTAATCGTCAATTTCCTTTTCTCTAACTCTGTAATCCCTAATTTTTCCATATAAACAGATCGTTCTGCCATGCAAAATTCATATAAGTACAATTAACTCTAGGAAAAAATAGAAACACGATTAACTCAAGAAAAAAATAGCAAACTTATTGATAAAGAATATTAAAATTGAATTATAACAATAAAACACGTGATCTTACAATCTCAAGACTAAATTATGAACGTGACCTAAAATGAATTACTAAATTGGGAATTATCCCATTGTAATAACTAACAAAGCATATATTTAAAATTTAATAATATACGTGGGATTTAATTTACAATTGATGAATATTCATTTTTATATAAATTTGTAGGTTTAGCATCTTAAGAATATTAATTTCATATATATAAAATATATGATGTATTGATGAATACATTGAAAATAATAAGGAAAATGGACATATATATATATATATATATATGGCAATGGATTCATGTGACTAAAATAGGAAAAATTCGACCCTACCCCATGAGTATTATCTCATGGGATATGTGGTATGATTTAATTAGTGCATATCATATGGGTCCTACATGATTGAGTGAGTCTCACATGATATGCACCAATTACATATTGCCACCTACCCCATGGGGTAGGGTCGAATCAACCCTAAAATAGAAGGTGTGATTAAAAATCCTTGTAGAATGTCCAAACATTATATATATATACATATATAATTTTTTGTCCTATAAAATAAATAAGGGAAATGCTATGTGTACATGGAGGGTTACACACTACACATGAAATTACAAAAGTATCCCTCCACTTTATTTGAAAAAACTCTTTCCAAAATATATTTATGTAATTTCAAGTGCTACATGTAATCCAACGTGTAACCCTTCGTGTACATGTAGCATCACCCAATAAATAATGTGATTGGGATATAATGCATGTAAAGAAAGTTAGAAAAGATTTGGATGTGTGAAGAATGATAGATGGATAATAATATATAAATTAATAAGAAAATGGATTGAATTGGTGAAAAGTGGTGGAGAGCAAGTGATGTTGTAAACCACCCCTCATTTTCCAAAGTATCCGCTCAACCCCAGCTAGCATGCAGCATACGATACGATGCATGTATAATTCCCCTTCACTTTAGGGTCTTTTTCTTTCTTTCTTTCTTTCTGTCTGCTTAACTCCTTAATTTGTATTCCTCTCTCTCTCTCTCTCTCTGTGTCTCAAAAATCTGTCATGGATTTACAGAAAGAATCACCCACCAATGATGAGAACCAGAAGCATGAGCCCGATCAAGAAGATTCATCGCCCAAACCACTCCCGGATATTATTATTATTAATGCCACCGACCCCCAGCAGCCTGACAATATTATTATTGATCATCAGGAAGACAATAATAATAATAATAATAGCCAGCTCCAAGAAGAATCGTCCCCCAGCTTGCCACCTGATCTTAACAAGGTTTCCGAAGAAATCGATCAATACATTTCCGATTTGTCTCCTGCAGATGATGATCCCCTGGACGTCCCTATCTTCGTCGAGCAATTTGCCCTTCTTGTGGAAGCTAAGATGGAAGAATTGGATAGCCCCTCCGTGAAATGGAGTAAACTCACTGAAGAAGATTCCAATTCATTTCTCAAAGTTGTTGATCGGGTTTGTTCCCTGCTCAACGCCATCTTACAATTCTCCTCAGAATACAAGTACGCTCATTCAATCAACCTCGTCGGCCGGGTTCTCCACCATGCAATGTCTTACCTCGAGGAAGAATTCAAATCACTTCTCGAAGATTATAAGATAATAATATTCCCTGATTCTGCAGAATATGTCGACAAAATTATTATAAAGCCCAAGCAATCAACTTCTAATCAAGAAGATCATCAAAATCAGCCCACAGAATCTGAGGAGGAAAAGTACCATTTTCCAGGAATATATTCAGATGACGTTATTTCAAACCTCGCTAGGCTGTCCAAGGCAATGATTGATGGAGGCTATGAAAAGGAGTGTTGCGAGGTCTATTTTGTGGCCAGAAGAAATGCATTGGAAGAGACCATACACAAACTTGGATTTGAGAAATACAGCATCGATGATGTTCAAAAAATGAACTGGGAATCCCTGGAGAGAGAGATTGTTGCCTGGATCAGAACCATCAACCAATGCACAACCGTTCATTTTCCCAGGGAGCGCAACCTCGCGGTCTCGGTGTTCCCAGATCATCATCCTTCAATGTTTGAAAGCCTCGCATATTGTGTAATGACTCAGCTCCTCAATTTTGCCGAGGCTGTTTCTCTCACGAAACGAGCGGCTGAAAAGTTGTTCAAGTTTCTTGATTTATACGAGGCTTTAAGAGATATTCCCCCGACTACTGACACCTTCTTCCCGCAAGATCTAGACTTGGCACGTGAGCTTAAAACAGAGGCCTCCATGATAAGAAGTCATCTTGGGGAAGCCATGGTTCTGATTTTCGTGGAGCTTGAAAACTCAATCAATTCTGATTCTGGGAAAACTCCAGTTCCAGGTGGCGCGGTTCATCCCTTGACTCGGTACATCATGAATTATCTGAAATACGCGATCGAGTACAAAGAAACATTAGAGCAAGTTTTCAGGGAGCATCAGAAGATTGAGAGAGCAGATTCGGCCACGGGATCAGATTTCGATTACAACTCACAAGCCGCCGCCCAGAACGAAATTATAAGAGCAAAGGAATCACCCTTCCAGGCTCAGATGATAAAGGTGATGGATTTACTAGATTCGAATCTAGAAGGAAAATCTAAGGTTTACAGGGACCCTTCATTGAGCATGATTTTCATGATGAACAATGGTAGGTACATAATGCAAAAGATTAAAGGGTCGAATGAAATCAACAGCCTGATGGGGAACACGTGGTGCAGGAAAAGATCGTCAGATCTGAGGCAATATCACAGGGGATATCAGCGTGAAACATGGGGCAAATTGTTGGGTTGTTTGCATCCGGAGGGGTTGACGGTGAACGGAAAAGTGGCGAAGCCAGCCTTGAAGGAGAGATTCAAGAGTTTCAATGCAATGTTCGATGAAATACACAAGACACAGAGCAGTTGGGTGGTGAGCGATGAGCAGCTTCAATCAGAACTAAGGGTTTCCATATCGAACATGGTGATTCCAGCTTACAGGTCATTTTTAGGAAGGTTCAGTCAAGTGTTCACTCCAGGAAGACAAACAGAGAAGTATGTTAAGTACCAGGCTGAAGATATCGAAACATACATCGATGAGTTGTTCGATGGGAATGCATCCCCAATGGGAAGGAAACTATAATTAATTATATATATATATATATGATCAGCACGTACATGCATCGTAGTGTACAGTACATATCAGTAAAATACGTCCTGCCCAACTCAAGACTGAATTTCCAGAGGGTTGGCTTCACCTGATTATAATTTCAGGGGACATTACTGCTAGCTGCTTTTTTCCCCCCATTTTTGTTTAGTTTATAGTTTCAGTTTTCGTCTTCCACTTGTTTCTAAGATACCACATCAGAATATATATATCAAGAATGCAATTTTTACGGATTTTAATAATACACATATATAATTGCCCACCTAAAGAGTACTACCAACATGTCTTGTATATATCATCACCACCAAAAAGAATAAATAAATCCATTGCATTTCTATATGTCATCTATGAATACACGATAGAATGCAAAAGGATTTCCTCTTGAAAGACAATATGTTTTTCTTTTTTCTGTGCTGATAAATTCTTAAATAACGAATTCTCAATTAAATAAGAGTAAATTTGGTAAATCGGTAGGATGATGACACAAAAATATGCAAGTTTAATAATACATTATATAAGACTAGTAACCGATGTACACGCTCCGCTTGTATGTAAATAATAATTTAATATCTAGTTAAAATTATAATAAATATGAAATTTTAAAATTTTCAATTAATATGTTGATTCTAAAGAAAAATACAATGAAATTAATTAAAATGAATCCTTAATTTTAGCACGATATAGATAGTGGGTGGTTTTTTATAGGAGTGAGAAATGCTATATTTTTACCATTTTATCTAATAATATATATGAAATGCAATGTATGTTTGAGGGTTAAAATTGTAAATTTATATTGGTGTCATCAAACACACCAAAGTAGTTTCTAAATGGGTCTCAACATTTATATAATAGTAAATATGAATAATCCAACTAAGTGAAGAATTATTTTGTAATCAATACAATAGCGCTTATTTATATATTGAGAAAAAAGATTATGGATGTGTTTGGTGAGAGAGAGAGAAAAAAATGAAACGCTGATCCGTACAAGAATATACAACCTTGTTACATTCCGATATATTTTTCAGGAAATAAGGTTGGTGTTGAAGACAATTAGGATGATTCAACACTAGCTAGGCAAGAAATATATATTGGTGGGGAACAAATTAGAACAAGGAAATTGTGGTTGAATTGAATGACCAGAAAAGAAAGAAAGAAAGAAAGATCAAACATATCTATTTCTATTTTTCTACTATAAAAGCATGAATGTAGGGGTAAAGTTTTTGCAATGTGTATATACATGTTTACCCTTTTATTTTATATAAATGAGATAATAATGAGGGTTATATTTGTAAAATTGCAAAAATTATAGGGACAAAGATGTAAAATGCACACCACAATAATTTCACATATAACTTTTATTTTAATGACCTCTATTTAATTCTATAACTTTCACTTTAGTTCTATCATACTATTAATTGTGTCAAATATTTATAAGACATATAATTTATATGTTTTTTTTCTTTTGTCCATTATTTGTAATATTCTAATATAAATTTTGTAATAATATATTATTATTATTATTTAATCGAGGAATAGATTATTTTTATCGAAAAATAGTATATTAAAATTTTTTGCAAAATAAACAAATGCATATAGTAAAATTATATAGCATTTTGACAAATTCTTAAAAAATATTTAAAGTAATTAAATAGAAAGAAATTCAAAATTACAAAATAATAAATGCTTATAGTAAAAATATATAACATTTTGACAGATTCTTATAAAATATTTCAAGTAAATAAACAGAAATTCAAGAATTCAAGATTTGTTTTAATTATGTATTATGATGATTTATTTCAAAGATCTATTATAAATATAATTCAAATAGTATATTAATAAAAAGTCTTCAAAAATAAATAAATGATTATAATAAAAATTTTATGATGTTTTAAAAAATTTCAAATATTTAAAGTAAATAGACAAAAATGTATAGGTAAACTTTTTTCATTGTGTATATACATATTTACCCTTTTATTCTATATATATAAATCAAAAAATAATGAGGGTTATATTTGTAAAATTAAAAAAATAAAGGGACAAAAATGTAAAATACACAACAAAATAATTTTACATATAACTTTCATTTTGATGGAATCTATTTAATTTGATCTAGCTATGACTTGTACTTTAGCTTTATCATACTATTAATTATGTCAAATATTTCGCACATAAAATTTATATGTTCTTCCACTTTACTTTCTTCTTACTATTAATTGTGTCAAAATTTTATACATAAATTTTATATGTTATTATTTTTTTTTTCTTTTCGTCCATGTATTTGTAATATTTTAGTATAAATTTTGAAATAACATATTAATACTATTCAATCAAATGATATATTATTGTCATCAATAAATAGTATATCAAAAATTCTTGAAATTTTTTTTAAAAAAAATGCATATAGTTAAATTATATAGAATTTTGACAAATTCTCAAAAATTATTTAAAATAATTAAATAGACAGAAATTCAAAATTTCAAACTAATAATTGCTTATATTAAAAATATAAAGAATTTTGACAGATTCTCATAAAATATTTAAAAGTAAATAGACAAAAGTTCAAATATCCAAGATTTATTTCAATTATTTATTATGATGATTTATTCAAAGATCTATGTTTTTAGTAATTCTATACTTATACTATTTGGTTCAAGATTATGGTATTAGTTTGTTTGCTTCTAAAAAATAAACAAATGCATATAGTAAAATTATATAGCATTTTGACAAATTCTTAAAAAAATATTTAAAGTAATTAAAAAGAATGAAATTCAAAAATTACAAACTAATAAATGTGTATAATAAAAATATATAGCATTTTGACATATTCTCATAAAATATGAAAACAAATAAAAAAAATTAAAAAATCCAATATTTGTTTCAATTATTTATTAGGATGATTTATTTCAAAGATCTATTATAATGATAATTCAAACAGTATATTAATAAAAAGTTTTCGAAAATAAATAAATGGTTATAATAAAAATTTTATGATGTTTTAAAAAATTTCAAATATTTAAAGTAAATAGACAAAAATGTATAGATAAAGTTTTTTCATTGTGTATATATATATTTACCCTTTTATTCTATATTAATGAGAAAATAATAAAAGTTATATTGTAAATGCATATAGTAAAATTATATAGCATTTTGACAAATTCTTAAAAAATATTTAAAGTAATTAAAAAGAAAGAAATTCAAAATTCCAAACTAATAAATGCGTATAGTAAAAATATATAGTATTTTGACAGATTCTCATAAAATATTTAAAGTAAATAGACAAAAATTCAAAAATCCAAGATTTGTTTCAATTATTTATTAGGATGATTTATTTCAAAGATCTATTATAATGATAATTCAAACAGTATATTAATAAAAAGTTTTTGAAAATAAATAAATGATTATAATAAATATTATATGATGTTTTAAAAAATTTCAAATATTTAAATTAAATAGACAAAAATGTATAGGTAAAGTTTTTTCATTGTGTATATATATATTTATCCTTTTATTCTATATTAATGAAAAAATAATAAGAGTTATATTGTAAATTACAAAAAAGGGAAAAAATGTAAAATGTACAACACAATAATTTCAAATATAATTTCCATTTTGATGGACTCTATTTAATTTGATCTAACTATGACTTCTACTTTAGCTCTATCATACTATTAATTATGTCATATATTAGTCACACATAAAGTTTATATGTTTTTCCACTTTACTTTCTTCTTACTATTAATTGTGTCAAATTTTTATACATAAGTTTTATATGTAATTATATGTTTTTTTTTTGTCCATGTATTTGTAATATTTCAGTATAAATTTGTAAATAACATATTAATACAATTCAATCAAATAATATATTATTGTCATCAATAAATAATATATCAAAAATTCTTGCAAAATTTTTAAACAAATGCATTTAGTAAAATTATATAGAATTTTGACAAATTCTAAAAAATTATTTAAAGTTATTAAATAGACAGAAATTCAAATTTTCAAAATAATAATTGCTTATAGTAAAAATATAAAGCATTTTGACAGATTCTCATAAAATAGTTAAAAGTAAATAGACAAAAATTCAAATATCCAAGATTTATTTCAATTATTTATTATGATGATTTATTCAATGATCTATGTTTTTAGTAATTCTATACTTATACTATTTGGTTCAAAATTATGGTATTAGTTTGTTTGATTCTAAAAAAATGGTTACATCATTTCAAAGAAAAAAATTGGTTATGTAAATTTATTATCATATAGCTTATAAATCAATAATTAGTAATAATTCCTTACGAAATATATACTTTAATATAAATAAAATATCATGCATTTGAGTGATCATTTTGACAAAAAACATTTTATATGAATTGATACAAAAATCAAATATTAATAAAAACGTAGTAAATTAGAATACTTTGATATATGTAAATTATTATGTATACTAAACTAATTTTTTACAATGTAATTAAAATCATTATTATTAATTAAAAAAATATTTGGTAAGGAGATTAATTTATTTTGTTATATTTTGTACTTTTTGAATAAAAAATTATTTTTTAAAATAATTAATAAAAATTTTATTAATAAAAAGTGTTATAAAAATATCTATCATTATACTTGATATGTTTAGTTTTTAGTTGGTGAAAGAAAAGAAAACAAAACAAAACGCTAATTAAATATGATAAATTTAGGATGAGAATTTAGTTATTAGTTAATATGAAATAATACTTAGTGAAGCTATCTTTTTATATATAATAATATTTAATAAAAAAAATTATTTAGGATGATTAGATGATGATATAAACTATTAATTAATATAAAAGAGTAATTTAAATTAATAAATAATAATAGTAATAAAAAAAGTGAGTGGATTTAGTATTTTTGTTATTAATTCATTACTTTATCATGAAAATCATTTATTTATTTAAAAAGATAATAATAATAATAATAATAATACTAATAATAATAATGATGATGATAATAATATAATTATAATAATAATATTGAGTTTAGTAAAATTTTTAATATATCATTAATTTGTCATCAAAAGCTTTTGTAGAAGAATGTTTTTTTTATTATCATTGATATCATATTATTAATATATTGGATTAATTGATAATTATTTTTAAAATTATTGTTTAACTAATACAAAAATATAACATTTATTATGAAAATTTAATTTGATTTAATTTTGAAGGTTTTAGTGCAAATAAATGGAGTGATAAATTAATAGTCAATATATTAAATATTATTTAAGTGTTTAAAACTTATACTAATTCTTATATAAAACGATGAGGTGATAATCATATTATTTAAGTTTTTTAAAAAACTTTTTTTAAGTTTTATATTAATTGTTATATTTCTATGTTAAATAGATCATATTATAATTTAATAAATAAAAAAAAGAGTATATATATATATATATATATATATATATATATATATATTAAAAAAAGTTTGAAATTTCAAATAAAAGGTCATAAAGTAATGAATTAGTATGACAAAAAAAAACTCAGCATCTTAACAATTTTAGTTATTATGCTATTTGTTATTTATGAACACTAATTTCATATATTGTTTTATGTAAATACTAATTGTTACAAATATATCATATGCTTTGATTTATTATTGTTTTTGGTCATTTAATATTTTGAGTCTATGTTTTGAGTATTTTTTTCATTACTTTATACTTCCATCTATATATAATTTTGTGTTCAATGTGCTAAATATTTTTCTATGGTATCTTATTTTTTAATTATGATATATTCATATTTCTAAGTTATATATAGAATTATGAGTCAATATTTTTTTAAATTAGATAGTGAAGTAGATGAATATTAAAAATATGTGATATGCTTTAGAATATATATATATATATATATATAACAAATGTCATTGTATATTTTATTATTAATATTATTTTTAATTCAATTATATAACTAATTGATCATAAAATAAGTGATTTTACGTGCGGAGCACATTTTTACTAGTATATATATATATATATATATATATATATATATATATATATATATATATATATATATATATATATATTGGTTAGAGGATATATAAGTGCGGAGCACATTTTTTCTAGTATATAATGTCTATTTCCGTAAAAAAAAAAAAAAAAAAAAAAAAAGGTAGTAATCGTAAAAAAGCAAAACAAAGTCCTTATAAAAGCAGGTAATCAAGTTTTTACGTGCAACACGTGTCTTGATGTGTTTTGTATATTCTCCAAGAATCTCGTCATCTTGTATGTCCATAGCAGTGTGACTTAATTGCTTCACTTTTCTCGGGAATGTTTCTCTTTGAAGATGTGGATTGGTATATGTTTGATCATTCGTTGACGGCACACTTTGTTTTTCTTTTGATCAATGATCTCTTTTTTTAATGTGGTTTTTGGATGCCCTCAACAGTCATCGAAACCTTGTCTTCATAGTTTTTGACATTGTGATCTAACTTGACCAAAAACCTGTTGATTTCTTTGTGATACCTGATTATGTCATTGTTTTTTTTTTTTTTTTGCATTGTATGTTAGACTTATTATATTAGATCATATAGTTGGAAAGAATATGATGAGAAAAAAATGTTTTACTTTTCTAATGATCATATATGTTGATCTTACATGATCACAATTCAGTATGTATTTTTCGACCGGAATACCAATGAATAATGTAACAGTTTTACCAAACATAGTCACTCCAGTTCCATCTTCAATCAAGACATTAAGTTTATACCTGAGAGCATAGTCAATAAGTACATAATCATTTGAGGGTATAATGATCTCCGAAAGAAAAATTGGAAGTAGAAGTAATAAAAAACCTCGGAACTATTTCAATGGGCATATCTGTACAGTTTGGACAAGACATTTCATTAGTTGTTTTTGTGGCAGCCGTATAGCGATTGTTGCAGGCATCATAAAACAGAGGGGTTTGTTTTCGAGCTCTTTGATTGTTTCCCGAACACAGTAGTAGTTGTTCTAAAATATTTGCAGGTCATAAAACTAATTATTCTAAAATATTTGCAGGTCATAAAACTAAATTAAAAGACAAAATCTCAATATGTAAAAGTAAGTATTTTTTTTTTCGAAGTGGTACAATTGTCTATTTAACATAGATTTATTAGTAAGGTAACTTGTGAAATTTTGTTGGGAAACAATGGTAAAGAACAAAAAAATCATTATTGTAGATTTCATTTAATTAGGAAAAGCATGATCATTAAAAGCGGAATAAACAAACAAAGTGCAAGTTATTTTTAATGATGGGACGCAAATAAAACTCGGCAAGAGTAAGGAATAAGTTAGAATAATCACGTGTTTCGGGATATATTAAAATCATGTGTTGTTTGTGTCTTTCAAGAGAAAACACTACCATAGCTGCTCTGTTGAAAATAGGAGAAATAGGAGAATCTTATAGTGAAGGTGAAATGTGCAATGTAATGAACCTGCAAGTCTGAAACGAAGTCTTCTAATACTTAGTAAAGCACCTAAATTGTTTCTATGGTGAAGGTTTTTTATCAATTAACTGGTTTGATAAGAAGATGGCAGGCCGTCACGAATCATAAAAGGAAAATCGAATTATGCATGTGAACAAATGAAATGCGAGGAAAAAGAAAACAATCTATCACGCATTTGCAATTATATTCACATACAAAGATACCTCAATAAGTGTGTTTCTTTTTTTGGTGAGTTGTTCGAGCATCACTTCGTGCGCTTCTGCAAATTTTTTTCATGTACAAAGTCGTGCACTCCATCCATGGTTTCAGCCGAGTGCAGCCTGGTAATTATTTTTGTTATGTTGTAGTAGAAATGAGATCAAAAATAAACAATTGATTAAAATGATAAGATTGTGCTGAAAGTTCTCAATGGCACACCAAATATAAGTAAAAGGGTTATTACCACTCTGCTAGTTCATTTGCTGCTGAGCAGCGCGGATTCATATAAATGAACGTAGTCACCGTAGATTTCAATTGGGAAACGTCTGAAAATGAAAGGGAAAAGCAGAGTTATGATCTGTAAATTCTATATAAATTAAAAATATGGTGATGGTTAGTATAACTTAGGTGTGATTGCATTCTGAGGTTGCATATAGCCGCAATAGATGCACGATCCTCGTTCATTCTCATTAGTTGTCCTTCATTGACAGCCAAATCATCCCACAATCCAACACTTATAATTTCGTACATGTTCACAAATTTACATACCAAAATTGTGTATCAGAAAAATTGTGGACTATATAAATTAAGAGTTGGGCAAGTTTTTTTTATTTTGTGGCAGTGTTTTATGATTGTTAATCATGCCTAACCGTTCATTCATGAGGGCAATTTCTCTTAGATATCCAGTTGTTTGAGTCTTAGGTTTTTGGAAATAACGAAGCCGCCGAACGTTTTTGAGAAAACCAATTACATCTACAAATTGATTACAGTGTTACGGATAGCATGGGAAAGTCTCAAATAACAGTGTATAACTATGCTTGCGTTGGTCTTCGTTTCCGCTAATCTCAGGAGTGATTTCATCAAATCGTTTGAATTTGATATCTATGGGCAGTGTTGGTCGGATGGCTTGAAAATCAGTGACCACAGTTCTTGTTTGGACAATAAGTTCGAAACTTTGATTGACAAAGCAAATAGGTCTTATTGGCGTGCATCAATGTTTTAAATTGCTGAATCACGTCGAAAAACACAAGTGCGTGAATCATGGTTCCCTAGAAAAATATAGAAGGCAACTGCTAACAAACAGATCACTAAGAATATATGGTTTATTATAAATAAGTTGAAGATGTCCAAGTATGTTAAACAAAGAAGTATTTGATACTCTTGCGGCTGATCATGTTTTTGTAGAACATACAACATTATTATGATTTGTGGTCCAAAATATAATTCACATACCTGTCTGTCTATCAAGATTAGCTTTCTGAGCGTCACTGAACTTTTCTTTGTTTTTGGTTTCATAGCCTTGTCGAAGAATGAGTGCTTCGATGACGACATCCATTTGATTTTCCTTCAAATCTTTGATCATTACAATGGCGGGTGTTTCTTTGTCACATTCTTGGCTGTTTGAATTTCTAGTCAACATTTTCATTTGTGATTATTGGTTGCTTGCAATGTTTTGTGCGTCTTGTAGTATATGATTCCAAATTATATCTGCTATATGTACTCTTTTTTTTGTATATGAACGTACGGTCCTTATTGAATGCATCGAAATAATGTAATATAAATTGTCATTCATTTAGGGTTGAGTTCAACCTAGCACATGAGTATTACCCCAATGATAGATCTAATGTCTCATGATTTACCACGTCAACAATATATAATTAATTACGCCTATGTGTAAAAATAAAAGTCATTGGATACATGATTTGGGTATTACCCATGTGCTAGGATCTCATTAACCTTCATTTAGTTATACAAACGATCATTTCTCCATAAAGGGATAAAGTTGCTAAGTAGTGGGAACTGTTGAATTCTCTGTAACCTATATATAAGGATTTGAAAGGGAATGAGTTTTAATTGAAACTAATGCATTGGTATGGGTTTTTATTCATTTGTTTCATTATTAATTGTGGTGATTTTTGTATATTGTATGAATTTTTTGTGGAACATTTTGAATTCTTGGCCAAAAAAAAAAGTGGTAATAATAAGCACAAAGTATAACAATAAATAAAGTCACATATAAGCATGATGTGAAAAAAAAGGTGATGTTTTAAAAAAAATTATATCTGGAAAAATAATAAAATATGTAACTTTAGTCTAGAAATCTAGCGAGACAAATTATATGTATAAGTGTATAAAGAATGATTTTATATATAGGTAAATGAAGTGTGCATAATATGTATTAGTGATATAAAAGGAAAATTGCAAATTTAGTCATATATGTTCGTCATTTTGCGATTTTGGTCCTCTATGTTTTCACATTTCAGTTTTTGTCCTCCATGTTCTGATTTTTGGCAATTTTGATCTTTTTTATTCAAAAATGCTTACGTGACACTGTACACGTCAGCTGCACATCAGCACTGAATTGATGCTACATCAGCGCCACGTCGAAAAAAGGACTAAAATTACCAAAAAAATAAATATACCGGACTAAAACTGAAATATGAAAATATAAAGAACTGAAATCGCAAAGTGACAAAAATACAGGACTAAAAAAGCAATTTTCTCGTGATATAAATTAGGTAGTACTGAATGAAATAATACAAAAGGAGATGTCACGAAAGGGAGAAAGGAAAAATGAAAATGAAATAAAAGTATTTTTTTTGTAATAAAGACCTAATGTTCATTATCTAAAAATGAAATTTTAACATTATTATTCTTTTCATTCTAGATTCCGTTGAATATTTTTTTAAAAAAAAATTTGAGTATAAATTTTATTTTAAAAATTAAGTGTTTTTTTTTGTATCAAAACGAATTGTAATTTCAGTATTCCTTTAATTTCAGTATTTTATCTATGATGTATATAAAATGTTCAATATTTTTTAGATGTTGGTTAAATAGTTAAATGAATTATTAATAATTTGACATATTCTATTGAATATAATTTTTTAAAGTTTAATCAATCAATGAAGCTGCGTTGGAAAATGTTCGGTATCCAAGGAAATGTTCCGTCCAACTCGAGAATGTTTTCTATGTACGTAAAGCAAAAGGGCATTGATATTTACACTTTATTTTTTGTTAAATACACTCCATCTTTAAGTTTTATGGCATAAATTGACAATTATATCCTTTTCTTCATTAGTCTATTTCAAGTATATATATTAATGATGAAATTGATTAGTTTCTGAAAGGTTAGTACAATATACATTCTAGGTTTAACAATTAAAATATTTTCATTCATTTACTATAATTTTCTATCATGTATACATAATATTGGGGTGTAAAAATTTGAAATAAAATACGAATTTAAATTATTTTATTTATTACATAATATTAAAATAATTTTGATATTACATAATATTTTTTCATATTTAGAAATAATTTAAACTATTCCGGTTTTAAAAATTTGGAATAATATAAGAATTTAAATAAAAATTACTTTTTTAGTTTATATTATTTTATTTGTTTTAAATTGTATAATTTAATAAAATATTGTGAACATTACCATAACCATTTTTATTATAAAAAATACAAACAAATATATTAACTATTTTTATAAATTTGTATTAGTTTTAATTCATTTTTTTGTTAAATACACTCCATCTTTAAGTTTTATGGCATAAATTGACAATTATATCATTTTCTTCATTAGTCTATTTCAAGTATATATATTAATGATGAAATTGATTAGTTTTTGAAAGGTTAGTACAATATACATTCTACGTTTAACAATTAAAATATTTTCATTCATTTACTATAATTTTCTATCATGTATACATAATATTGGGGTGTAAAAATTTGAAATAAAATAAGAATTTAAATAATTTTATTTATTACATAATATTAAAATAATTTTGATATTACATAATATTTTTTCATATTTAGAAATAATTTAAACTATTGCGGTGTTAAAAATTTGGAATAATATAAGAATTTAAATAAAAATTACTTTTTTAGTTTATATTATTTTATTTGTTTTAAAAAATGTCTAACGGTAAATTGTATAATTTTAATAAAATATTGTGAACATTACCATAACCATTTTTTATTATAAAAAATACAAACAAATATATTAACTATTTTTATAAATTTTTATTAGTTTTAAAATATAAATATATTTTACTTGAAAATTTAAATTTTTTTATATTTATAATAAAAATAGCATCATGGAATAAGATATTAAAATATGGGAATGAAATATCAATTGGTTGAAAAAAAAATTAAAATTAAAAAATAAAAAATGGTAAAAGAAACCGAAAACAAAAGTAACGATAATTAATAAGGTAATGAATTATGTTTGTAATATTGTTTTCTAAATTTTTACGTATTTAATGTTTTAAGTAATTTATTTTAGGAATTAATATCATCATTAATAAATTTACTAAAAATATAAAAATCAATAAGAGAGTATCATTGTCAATTTATACTATAAAAAATAAATATGGAGTGTATTTAACAAGAATTGGAGTATAAATATCACTCCACAAAGCAAAATGGTCCAGCATTATTTGAGAGCATAATGTGTTTTCATTGTTTTATTAATCGAGTGATTTTTTTAATTTTTTTTAATTTTTTTAATTTTTTTGGTGAAGCGGCAATGTTTTGTTTTCTCCCTTTAGTTAAATGCTTTAGTATGAAAGTTTTCTGTAATTTAGATATATAATTACGTAACGGTGTTCTTTCATATATTTTTTTTAGCATTAGTATATTTTTTAAAAAACCATATGAGAGGAAAAAAAAAAAGTGTGAGAAAACAACATTGTAACTGTATTGGTTATTGTAGATTATTCTCAGATTTGGTATTGAGAAGAAAAGAACAAATGTTGGAACGTTTATAAAAAAGGATGCCAATATGGAGAAAATTTAATATTCATTCACTTACAATTTATTTAACTACGAATTTCATTAACCATGAAATTCCTTGCATGATAGGAAACATAGTGCTACTGTACAAAGAACCCAATTTGTGCTAGAACATTAAAATATATAATTGGACGAGAGAAAGATACTATGTATTCAAATAAAACAAAGAGCAAAGAACAATATCTAACAATTGGAAGCGAGGAAAGCAGAGGAACCAACGTGCAAAGCCCCAAAAATGGCGCTGCCATATTTAAAAAGCACATTGTAAACCATCCAAATTAAAGCCAAAGGAAAATTACGACATGAATTTTGGAAAAGAATGACATGAAGAAGAACATGAAAAAAAAACACAGGTGGGGGAAAGCAACACAGACCATGGCAGAAAGCCCGAGACGACAGCCGAGCTCCTACCCCATGTCATGAGATTCAGTATAACGATAGTGGCAAAATAAAAGGAACAGACCCAATTTGTGGTGACGATAACAGCAAAATAATGAAGCACGAACGTACCACTAGCGTAAGCCGTAAAGACACAAAGAAATGAGAAGGTAAGAAACGGAAGGCAGTAATGAGAGCTTGTATTAATGGGCAATAATGAAATTAAGTGCTATTATTGTTAAGAAGAAAAGAAACGGTTATTTTTAAGAAGAAAGAAGCGGAAATATGAGCAAAGACAATACACGAAAATTTCAGAAGAAAAGAAGCGAAACTCACGAATTAGTTGGGAAAGGTAGTTGAAAAGATAAATAAGTAATTTTACAATTCAAACTGACTTATTTAAATTATAGTAGATATATATTAATATTGGTTAGAGGATATATAATGTTTGGACACATGGTCAATCAGTCGTGGGTTCCAATCCATTATATTGAATATCCAAATGGAATAACAGTGGTGAATATTCCTGCGCCGAGATCCTCGTTCCCTGTCCCAAATAAAATAATAATCCCCTCCAATCAAATCCAATCCAACCCATGAATAAATAACTCCTTCAGGATCTCTCTCTTCTTCCAAGTATTCTCCTTCTCGATCGCCATGGCACTCAAAACCGTTCACGTTTCCCATGTCCCCAATAATATTGATCATGCGTCCATCTCTCTTTTCTCCACCGGTATGTATGTATGTATGTATGTATGTATGTATGTATTAATTCCAACAAATCAGCTTTATCAGTACTCGATCTTCGTTGCCAATAATTCTTATATATCATCGGTTTCGCAGGTGTGGAGTTTGGAAGAATATCAGCGTCGTCTAATTTCAAGGCACCCAAGTTCTTAGTCATTGGTCACAGGGGAAATGGGATGAATATGTTGCAGTCCACGGATTTGAGGTTTTGCGCTGTCAAGGAGAATACCATTCTTTCCTTTAATACAGCTGCTAATTTTCCTATTGATTACATCGAATTTGATGTTCAGGTATCCATTAATTCTCTCCTCAATTTATAAGATCCTTATTTAATATTTTTTGTCCTCATTCGATCGCCTACTTTTGTACGGTACAATATAATTCTATCGGCTGCATGTGTTGGATTTGAGTTTCTATTTTTCCTCCCTAGCTATATATATATCTAACTATTCATCACTTCTATCTTTTCCTTCACCGGACCAACTTAATATATTATTCTTCTTAATTTCTACCTACTCTGTCTCTACTTCTCGATTTTAATTAATATCATTTCAATAATATATATATATATATAATAGGTGACAAAAGATGGTTGCCCAGTCATTTTCCACGACAATTTCCTTTTCTCGGAAGACAATGTAAGTCCTTAATTAATTTCAGGCATATATATACTTAATTATATTCATTATTGTCGATATATATATGTAACTCATGGAATTGCAGGGAACACTACTGGAACACAGGGTCACAGACTTGTCCCTGACTGACTTTCTTAGCTATGGTCCGCAAAAAGAACATGGTGTGGTGGGCAAGAGTTTGTTGAGAAAAATGAAAGATGGAAATGTGGTCGACTGGAATGTGGAATCCGATGATCATCTTTGCACTCTACAAGAAGCCTTTGAGAAAGTGAATCCTTCCCTAGGCTTCAACATCGAATTAAAGTTCGACGACAATATAGTGTATGAGCAAGAATATCTAATTCATGTACTGCAAGCCATATTGAGAGTTATCTGGGACCATGCCAAAGAAAGACCCATTTTGTTTTCGTCTTTTCAACCGGATGCTGCTCTGCTCGTCAGAAAACTTCAGTCCACCTACCCTGTAAGCAGGCTGATCTACGTATATAAAACCAGATGATATATCGATCATATATTATCATGCATGACTTACATCCATTGTCTGTCAGGTTTTTTTCTTGACTAATGGTGGAAACGAGGTTTACTCTGATGTGAGAAGGAATTCATTGGAGGAAGCCATGAATGTATGTTTGGAGGGTGGTCTGCAGGGGATCGTTTCGGAAGTGAGAGGTGTATTTACAAATCCAGGAGCGGTGAACAAGATAAAAGAATCAAAGCTTTATCTGCTGACATATGGGAAATTAAAGTAATTAAGTGCATTGGATATATATATACTCTCCTTTTCCTTAATTTTATCATGACAGGAAAGAAATTATGTGTGTATTAATTAATTTGCAGCAACGTGGCTGAAGCAGTGTGTATGCAACATTTGATGGGTGTCGACGGGGTGATAGTCGATCTGATAAAAGAAATTACAGAATCTGTGTCGATTATGATGACTGAAATCAAAGGACTGAGCGGAGCATTAATCCCCATTTCTCCAACAAATTAAGAGCTAGCTGGCTGGCATTCTTGCTGAAGCTCATTCCTGAATTGATACAGCAATAACATATCTATATATACAACGCATACTCTGGGCATCGTCATTGGACCAATAATTAGCTAGACTCAAGTCATGTGAAGTAATGTTTTTCGATTACTCTGCCTTCCGGTTGTGATGTTTTTGACGGATTAATAATATGATTTCCTGAATCATTGGAATCCAACCTTTTTTTCTCCCTTGGCGTTCATTTCTCATGTCAAAGAGAATGAAAATTTTAATGCACACTGCTTCTTTCACCATAATGTGTTGTTTCTCTCACCATGAACATAGGATCCTTTTCCATCGGTTATTTTATTCGTGGTACCATTTTTTGTGGTTCCAGCAACCTAAAATATTTGGGCAGAATAAACCAAAATATGTATGATGGAAGAAAACGTTGAGCAAACCAAAAACAGCGCAACATCCAAAAGAATTCATAATCGACAAGTTTTACAAGCAATTTAAGCAAAGCAAAATGAATGGAGAGTCATCATCAAAACAACATAATCATAACAATAACAAGTGAGACAAAAGACGAATCCGCAACTCAATATATATATATATAACCAACCGGATTTAAGGAGCCCAAAATCTTGTTTTAGAAAATATAAAAACAAGTAATACAATGAAGGAGTGGGAGTTAAGTTATCCGACTCCTTTTTAGGTTCCAAAAGGAGTGGACGGTTTTTCATTGCCCTGAATTTTTAAAAGATGGATGCTTTTATGCATTGCTACAGGAATCGGTTATGTATATTAATATATAAGTTATTTGTTATTTTTAAAGATGATTTGGCATTTTTGTATCGGATGACTAGGAGGAAAATGCTAGAATTTTAAGATTGGTTTCGATAGTGATAAATTATTAGATGAATAAAAAAATTAGATATTTATAGTAAAAAATCGTTTGAACTTTAGGCCGTGAATGATTATCTACCTATTGGTTAATGAGATCCTACACTACGCGTATTATCCAAATTATATATCCGATGGTTAATATATCTACACATGAGCATAATTAATGATATATTGTTGATGTGACAAATCATGAGACATTTATTTTATGATTAGGATAAAACATTTAAGGTAATTCTACCCCCACCTACCGTTGATATCAATATAAATATAAATTAAAAAATGTCCAGAATATTATTTTTGTATGGAAAAAATAAAATCATACGGTCATATTAAACTGCAAAAAGAACAAACCACAAACTATTCTTTGGATCTAGGTTCATTGAATTAACTCAAACAATAAAAGACATATAATCATAACTTAAGTCTTCAATGACATTCAAACTTTGGCCATAATTGACACACTCACTAATATACCAAACTTGGGTCATTCTTTAGGAGATTTCTCTCACCCCATCTCACAAGAATTTTCGTGTATAAGATTAATGTTTCAAACTAACCACTAGCACATTAATTTTTTATTTTTTTTAAAAAAAAGGGGGTGGGGAAATGGGGGTGTATAATGTGGACTCATTATTTAACCAAACTTTGACTTTTGACTTTTCCTTTGATTTTATTTGATTTGGTAGCGTAGTAAAGGGGTCTCTCTCTGACTCTGAGTCCAAAGAAAGAAGGAAACAAGTTTTGTTCGGAAATGAAATCGTCGTTGGGAAAGCTGAGAAAAATCGCGATGAACAAGAGCGAGCCCAAGGACAATTGGGATCTCAACATACATAGATGGATTGACTCAAGCAGCTAAGGTGCTTCTTCTTTCTTTTGATTCAACCCTAATCATTTCCTTTTTCACTTGATCGACCTAATTTTACAGTTTGATTCGATCGCGTTATTCCACTTGTCCTCTGCATTTTTAGAGTTTTATTGCTTTTGGAGTGGAGGCTGGTAGATGCATGTTTAGTAATGGCCATATATATATATATATAATAGATAGCATTAACCGATCGAGTTGTTGTAATGTCAACTTTACGCTGCAATTTGAAGAATAATGCTGTGGTGTGTATATTATTATTTTGGTTTGTGGATAATGTTTGGACACGTCGATCAGTCGTGTCTACCAACTCTATAATAAAAATTTAATGGGAGTTTGGTTCCAAATGGAATAATACTGGTGAATATTCCCCTCCCCTCCCCTCCCATCATTGAATAAATAGATAGCTCATTCCTATTATTCAAAATTAATCTAGCTATATCGCCATGACACTCATGAATGCCGTTCACGTTTCGGATGTCCCCATTCTTGATCATGCGTCCAATATCTCTCTCTGCTCCACCCGTATGTATTCCAACAAAATCTTGATCACTCTTCGTTTCTTGGTGCTGCCTTCTCTCTCATCATCGGTTTCGCAGGTGTGGAGTTTCGAAGAGCGTCGTCTTCCAAGTTCTTAGTCATTGGTCACAGGGGAAGTGGGATGAATATGTTGCAGTCCACGGATTTGAGGTTTTGCGCTGTCAAGGAGAATACCATTCTTTCCTTTAATACTGCTGCTAATTTCCCAATTGATTACGTCGAATTCGATGTTCAGGTATGCCGCCCTCTCTGCTCTGCTCTCCTTTTTTTAAAAAAATAAAAAAATAAAAAAATTCTCTGATCGCCGCGTTTGCATTTGTCAATACATATCAGGATCCTTATTTAATATTTTTGTCCTCATTCGCCTGCTTTTGTATGGTATGATTCTATTGGCAGCGTTGGATTTGAGTTTCTCTTTTTCCTCTCTATCTATTCATCACTTCCCCTCACCGGAACAAATTGTTTCTTTCTAGCTACTCTGTCCCTAAGGATGACAACGCTGCGGTTTTTGCAAACTCGGAACCCGCCTCGTTCCGCATCAAAACCCGGCGACTCTGGACTAGTACACCGTTTTAAAATTTTAAACAAAATATTTACTCCTAGACCCGTTTTAAAATTTTAAACAAAATATTTACAGTATGCAATATATGTATACGTATATTATATATACATATATCATATATTTATATACACACTGCACACGCCACACATATATAATATGTATATATATATATACAATATATATTTTTTCATATATTTTTATATACATATATATATATATATACACACGGGGCGGGTCAACCAAAACCCGCGAGCTGCTCTGAACATGTCATATGACCTGTTGATTCGGACCCGCCCCACAACCCATTTGAACCTAGCCCGAACGGTGCGGGTCTCATTGTCATCTTAGCTGTCTCTACTTCTCCATCCTTTTAATTATATTATAACTACCTTGGTTTATATATATATATATAATAATAGGTGACAAAAGATGGTTGCCCCGTCATTTTCCACGACAACTTCCTTTTCTCTGAAGACAATGTAAGTCCTTATAAATTTCAGGCATATACTCTTCATTATTTATTGTCCATTACTCATGTATGTTAGATGAGGGTTTTGGAATTGCTACATGATCTTCAGGGAACACTATTGGAACACAGAGTCACAGACTTGTCCTTGACTGACTTTCTTAGCTATGGTCCGCAAAAAGAACATGGTGTGGTGGGCAAGACGTTGTTGAGGAAAATGCAAGATGGAAATGTGGTCGACTGGAATGTCGAATCCGACGATCATCTTTGCACTCTACAAGAAGCCTTTGGGAAAGTGAATCCTTCGATGGGCTTCAACATCGAATTAAAGTTCGACGACACGATAGTGTATGAGCAAGAATATCTAATTCATGTACTGCAAGCCATATTGCGGGTTATCTGGGACCATGCCAAAGAAAGACCCATTTTGTTTTCCTCTTTTCAACCAGATGCTGCTCTGCTCGTCAGCAAACTTCAGTCCACCTACCCTGTAAGCAGGTTTACGTATGTAAACCAGATATATCATATTATCATAGTATGTTTACATCGATTGTCTGTCAAATATTGCGCGGCCAGGTTTTTTTCTTGACTAATGGTGGAAACAAGATTTACTCTGACGTGAGAAGGAATTCATTGGAGGAAGCCATGAATCTATGCTTGGAGGGTGGTCTGCAGGGGATCGTTTCGGAAGTGAGAGGTGTATTGACAAATCCAGGAGCAGTGAACAAGATAAAAGAATCAAAGCTTTCTCTGTTGACATATGGGAAACTAAAGTAATTGCATTGGATATACTCTCCTTTTCCTTTTATCATGACAGGAAAGAAATTAATGTTTGTATTAATTAATTTGCAGCAACGTGGCTGAAGCAGTGTGTATGCAACATTTGATGGGTGTTGACGGGGTGATAGTCGATCTGGTAAAAGAAATTACAGAATCTGTGTCGAATATGATGGCGCCATCGGAGGAAGTCAAAGGACTGAGCAATCCCCAATTCTCCAACAAGGAGCTGGCATTCTTGCTGAAGCTTATTCC
Organism: Henckelia pumila; assembly: GCF_033568475.1. Taxonomy (NCBI): domain Eukaryota; kingdom Viridiplantae; phylum Streptophyta; class Magnoliopsida; order Lamiales; family Gesneriaceae; genus Henckelia; species Henckelia pumila. The sequence goes on along the minus strand of NC_133123.1, from coordinate 26,623,284 downwards.
TGAATTGTTACAACAATAACATCTCTACGTATACAACACATACTCCATCGTGTGTCAGTCATTGGACCAATTAGGATATATTATACTCAAGTGTGAAGTAATGTTTTCCTCCTTCCTTTCCCCCCCCCTTTTTTTTTTTTTTTTCATGTTTTTCAATTGCTCTGCCTCCCGGTTGTGATGTATAATGTATTTGACGGATTAATATGATTTCCTGAATCATTGGAATCCAACCTTTTTTTTTTTTGGTTCTGTTGGGGGTCCATTTTTCATGTTAAAGAGAACGAAAAAGTTTAGGTTGTATTTTTCACTTTTCACGGCGGATCCATCGGTTATTTTATTTGTCGTACCATTTTTGTGGTTACAACTTGAACAATTTGGCAGAATAAACCAAAAATATGTATGTTGGAAGAAAACGTTGAGCAAACCAAAAGCAGCAACATCCAAAAGAATTCATAATCGACAAGTTTTACAAGCAATTTACGCATATAATATTCAAGAATGAGGCAAGTTATGCTAATTCAACGGAGAGTCCTCGGCAAAGCAAAATGAGTTGAGAATCATTATCAAAAAAACATAATCATCACAATAATAAGTATATTGTGCTTATTAGTTGTATTAACTTAAAATATTGAATTTAATTTTGTTTTCTGCTTTCAAGGGTACAATAATTCATGGTATAATGTTTTCAAACATTATCAAACTATTTGAAGATCAAATGAAGGTCAACAAAACTTATATTATCGAGAACGGTACCCTATTATTCAACCAATAAGCACAAAGTACCCAAAAATATGAAACTGTAAGCGAGGCACAACCACAGTTGACATGTGACAACTTGATCTTCGACTTTAAAGAGTTTGCTTATATGAAATCAAATCCAACCACTGATAATGAACATGGTAAATGTCACTACAATTATTGTTTAAATATATGAGAAAAATGATGAGTTTGTTTGAAGTCAATCCCAGTTTGTGCAGATGTTATTGGATTTTGACGAAATTCAGACAACTTACCCGTTATGAAAAACAAGACAAGATCAATTTTGTTTATAGAAGGGAAGTAATTCTGATGAACATTATATAAGTTCGTAAAATATACTCACCTGATTCAACAATTATTTCAAAAGATTGTTTCTTCCAGTCTACAAACTATCACGATAAACTTAGGGGATGATCTCACACTGAATGAAGGACAACTTTTGGAAAAAAAATCGTATTCAGAACTCAATCGTGGCATTCTGAAATCTTAAAATGAGTATACATCATGGTATTGTCATAAAAAAATTTTTTATCAATTACTCGTGTTATGTTCGTGAATAATTTGGGTTATCCTCTTATTAATAATCCATGATTTTCTAAGTTGCAGTCAATATTTACAACTGAAATGCTACAAAACCCGAAATGCAATGAAGTAGAAAAATTAAACTTATGGTACAAACAAAATCATTGTTTTTTTTCCAATAAAAGTTATTTTCTGCTACTTAACAAAAATTTTTTGACATAGGTTGAAAATTATTGTGGAAAAACAGTGTTTGAATACACTATGGGTGGAAAAACAATCAAAGAATGCGAGAAAATCAAACTAAAGCAATTGGTGGATAAGGACAATTCTTTGAAGCAGGTAAAAACAATATTAAAGCTCGGTATATAGTATTCAAAATAGATTTCCATAAGATAATGTTACTAAATATAATATAAATAAATTGAATATGTTCATGTAAACGATCTATGTCATCAACATAAATATTCAAAGTTTTATTCTTTTTGACAAGACATGTTTTTCTGTTTTAAGGCAAATATATGTGAGATTGAAAATAAATCAAAACCATGGTATGAAGCATGTACTAATTGTCTCAAATCAATCACTAAAACAAAAAATGAAATCAGCTGTGTAAATTGCAAAAAACAACGTGTTCAAGTACTTATGGACGGAAAGGTAAAATTATATGCACATATATTGTATTGATGTTGAAAATCAATATCTACTTACACTTTGATGCCAAATGATCATCTACAAGTATCGTTTAACAATGACCGTGCAAGATTATGACACATGATCAATAAGGCTTACATTATTTGAAGATGTTACTTCAGATTTTATTGATTGCTCGATAAATGAATAATTGAATTACTAAATAGGGTATGCATAATTATAATTGCAAATTCAAATGCCAAGTTTCCAACTTTACTGTTTGTAAAACTGTCCATTTAAATTATGTAATAACAGAAACCAGACGAAATAAAATTTACCATTGCTCTTGAAAACACAATCAAGGAAGACAGGGCCGAAGCTTGCTTAGGCCCAGGAAAAAAAAATGCTATATACATATATAGGTCCAGAATTATTAGAGGAGTGGAGCCATTTGTTTTTTTGAAGCCCAGCCCACATGACAAGGCCACATTTACCCAGGTCCAATCAATTTAATTTTAATTGGGTCTTCTATTGCAGGCTGCAACATGTTGAAATTGGGTTTTTTTAATTGAAACATTCTATCTTCTTACTACGGGAACGGGAAATTGGGAATCGGATGAAAACTTTGTCGCACGACACAGGCGCACAGCTGCTCTAAATTCTCATAATTTTTCGAAGATCGAAATCGACAATCTGTCCAGTTCTACGCCTATCACTTTCCTGCTTCTATTCCAGATCTTGTTTTTTATTTAGGTATGTAAAAATATATGTCGCCAATTTATTTTGTTTGTGATGATTCTTGAGATATTAGCTTTTAAATTGAAACTCTGGTTTGGAGTTCAATCAATCAATGATTTCTTTGAGTTCCTGAACTGATTAAATGGAATTTTTCCCCAAAAATAATAATAATCGAATACGAATTTGGTAATATTTAGTGTGTTACTAAAACAATTTGGTAATGATTAGGAATGGAGTTATCAGAGTTAATGCATTCCAGAATTTATTCTAGTTCCTGAATTTGGTAATGATTAATTGATTTGGGACTTAGTGTATTCCTAATAATCGAACATTGGATTAATAATGGAAATATGGAATTAGTAGAGTTTGATAATCTTTGGGATTTCGGCAGTAGTGTTATAATTAATCTATAATTATTTTTTTTGAAGTCTAGAATTATAAATTTGTGTTGGTTTATTCTTGATATTTTATTGCATAAGCATATATTTTTTTTTAAAAAAAATCATTTTATTAATTGAATGTAAACATACTATATTTTTTTCATTAGGAAATTAATAAATCTACAATGCATATATTTCTTAAGAGAAAAGATCCAGAACCAAAAGAACAAAGCATTGAAGATGTTAGAGTTGAAGAATTTGATTTCTCACAACTACCAAAAGATCCTGCATATTGTCGCCTACACTACTGACATAATATTCTAGCTCCGCCCCTGAAGGAAGAGCATGTGTTTATTTTCAAGATGAATCAAGAAATTCTTAAACAAAGAAATACCTTGTTTATAGTAGTGGAAGGCTTCCAAAGGACATTACCAGAAATCTTCGACACAAAAATATCTAGAAAGCAAAAGACGCCAACCAGTTACAAGGATCGCAAAAGGGGAAAAAAGATAAATTCACTGAAAACTACAAATAAGCAAGAGGATGAGCAAATATCAAAACAACCCATATATGTACTTGAAATCGAAGATGATGAGAAAATAGCTACATTTACTAAAAAAAAAACGGACATTGAATCAAAAGAAGGACGTGCAAGTTAAAGTGATTAGTCTGAAAAAGGGAAAATATTGATCATGTGTTCTCTGGCATTTGTAGTATTATATTATATAAATATTTCTTTCCAGAAATACTGATTTATTTCAACATTATTAGTGTTATATGAATGATCTTTTCCAAAAAAAACTTGATTATTTTCGTCAGTTTACTTTGTGTATTAGTCACGTGCAACGCACGTAATTTTTCCTAGTTTTATAAAATATACAAAGAAGAAATATAATTAGGTTATCGGGTTTAAGATTCCATGCTCATTGATTTTAAAAAAATAACAAAACAAAAAATAAAATGAAGAAGCTGGGGTTAAAGGGGCCGATATCTCATTTAAAAAACATAATAGAAACAAGTAAATATAATAAAGGAGTCAGGGTTAAGGAGTTCGACTCATTAATTTCAGTACTCTTTAAAAAAAACATAAATCAATGAGTTGGGGTTATGGTGGCGGGCTCCTAAGTTATTGAATATGTGTGTGTGTGTGTGATGTTAAGATCATAAAATAGGTTTCCCGGAACAATACTACAATCAAGTGGGTGAGATGGATGACTGTCCGGGTATGGATAACTGTCTGGGTAGATCGATTGATTCCAGAAATGAGTTTTGGGGTCTGGACGATAATTTCTTGCCTTTAATATGATTTCTGCACACATGAAACAAGAAACTATCAATGGAGCATCGGAGGGTACTCTGAGGCTTTTAAAATAGGTTCCCGGACCTTAAATATCCGAGGATTTTAAAATAGGTGTCTGGGACATAAATCTCCGTGGCTTTTAAAATAGGTGCACGTGCCATAAATCTCCGGGGCTTTTAAAATAAGTGTCTGGGCATTAAATCTCCCGGGTTTTCAAAATGTGTCGGTGCCTCATACCTCCCAGTCTCTAAGATGTGCTGGGGCCTTAAATCTCCCGGGTTTTCAAAATGTGTCGGGGCCTCATTTCTCCCGGGCTCTAAGATGTGTCGGGGCCTCATATCTCTCGGGGTTTTTCAAAATGTTTCGGGGCTCATATCTCTCGGGCTCTAAGATGTGTCGGGGCCTCATATCTCCCGAGTTTTTAAAATGTACTGGTGCCTCATATCTCCCGGGCTCTAAGATGTGTCGGGGCCTCATATCTCCTGGGTTTTTAAAATAGGTTCTCGGGCCTTAAATCTCCCGGGCTTTCAAGATGTGTCGGGGCCTCATATCTCTCGGGCTCTCAAGATGTGCCGGTATCTCATATCTCCCGGTCTCTAAGATGTGCCGGGGTCTCATATATCACGGGTTTTCAAAATGTTACGGGGACTCATATCTCCCGGGCTCTCAAGATGTGCCGGCCGCCGGAGCCTCATATCTCCCGGGATTTCAAACTGTGCCAGAGCCTCATATCTCCCGGGTTCTTAAGATGTGCCGGTGCCTCATATCACCCGGGCTTTCAAAATGTGTCGGAGCCTCATATCTCCTAGGCTCTCAAGATGTGCCGGGGCCTCATATCTCCCGGGCTCTCAAGATGTGCCCGAGCCTTAAAACTCCGAGGCTTTAAAATAGGTGCCCGAGCCTTAAATCTCCGGGGCTTTTAAAATAGCTGTCCGGGCCTTAAATCTCTGGGAATTTTAAAATAGGTGCCCGAGCCTTAAATCTACGAGGCTTTAAAATGGTGCCCGGGTCTTAAATCTCTGGGGCTTTTAAAATAGGTGCCCGAGACTTAAATCTTCGGGGCTTTTAAAATAGGTGTCCGGGCCTTAAATCTCCAGGGATTTGAATAAATTTAGGCGATGTAAAATAAATACTTATCTCATCACGGGTTCAAGATCTGGAACACGTAACAAATTCAAGACTTTACTTTTGAGCCACAGTCGATATGATTTGGGTAAGACTCAGAAAATGCGAGAAAAACCGGCTTCCTTCCAGCTTTCCGACGATAGGGCAGTATATTGTCTACATTATGCTTGTAATTTTGGATCAAGCCAAACATCGATTTTTATGCTGTAAATAAGGATGCATGGATACACCAAGAAAGATAATGAACGAGCCTTGCTAAAAGACACAAAATCGCCAAATTTGTATCATTTTTTGCCAAGATAAACGGGAAAGTCTGAGTGCTTAGCACGTAGTACCCCTCTCTCCCATAATGCTCCATCGGTTCTAGCTTCGTCAAGAATGAGGAAACCACCGGTCTGTTTTCCAACGAGATACCTACCTTTATCCTCTAACCTCTTTCTCTCCTACCACCTCCCTCTCTTTCTCCTTGGACAAGGCTTGGGAAACCAAAGTCTTCTGCGTTGCCGCATTAATGAGAAACTCTAACTAATCAGCAGACATAGTGAAACTCTGCTGAAAACTTTGTTGTTGTTGTGAAACCATATTTATGCCTTGAAACTCAATTTCCAATAGACGACGCCAATTATGCTAAGATCATAAAATATGTTTCCTGGAACAATACAACAATCAAGTGAATGAGATGGATGACTGCCCGGGTAGACCAATTGTAAGGCCCGAAAATATTAAGTTCTGAATTACGGGATTTACGATTTAAATTTCGAATAAAAGTGAAAAGATGAATTTAAGAATTTATGAAAATTAGAGATTTCAATTTCGGGCCAGAAATATTTAATTTGAGGATTTTCGGATTTTAAGATTTTAATATCCAGAATTCTTAAATTAAAAGATTAAAAATATTTAAAGTGATATTTATGGAATTTAAGATGTGAATTCCAAGATGATAATTATCAAGAATTTAATTTGAGGATGAAATTCGAGCAAGGGCCAATTTGCAAATATTGAGTAGTTCAAGGACTAAAATGCGATAAGGTCCGAAATGATTCAATTTTAATCCGAGAATATTTAATTTAAAAATATTTAGAGTTTAGAATTTAATTCTAATATTCTTAAATTATTTAGGATTAAAATTGAATTAAATCGCTTGTCCGGGGACTGAATTGCAATTAAGCCAAAGTTCAGGGACTAAACTGCAAATAGGCCAATATATATCTAAATTCACATATTTCCTTGAATTTTCACGTGGGAATCAGTATGTAATCAGAAAAGAACCGTGAGAATGGGGAAATAAGGGTTCCAAGCCATTTTTGTCCCTTTAAGCTCCAATATCTTTTGATCCGCCCGGTAGAATTTCCGATTGAACATATATTTGTGATTACAGCTCCGAGTGCTACGTTTTGACGTAAGTTTTATGAAGTTCTACCATGTTTGAATTTTAAGTTGTTGTTAGAATTAAGATTGGATTGTATAAACGTGTTCTAGCATATACGACGATAGCATATCTAAGACGGATCGTGAAAAGATCGTCGTTTGAACATGTTTTCGATTTTTAAAAGAATTTTCAAAATTCTGAATTTATGAGGCTGATGATTTCGAGATTATGCTATTGATTTGGTGATGATATTGAGTTTAAATGATTAACAAGATGATGTTTATGCTTTTGGAATTTTCGGTTTTAATCCGTTACGCCGCCGGTTCAAGATTTTGAATTGATTAGATATTATGAATGTTTAGAGCTGATCTTTAAGCTTATTGTGGATGAATTGAATATGAGATTATGTTGAGAATGAATATATAATGATATTTGAATCAAAAGATTTATCGGACTCGAATAGTTGCGACGTCGGTTTGAATTCCGATTGTATTAGCAAGATTTGATCTATATAAGCTTTAAAGAAACATCGATTCAGATTGGATATTGATGTTTAGCTATGTTATAAACCATTTCAGATTTGAAGTGAAGATTATCGAAGTTGAATCGACGAGTTCAAGTTCGAATGACTTGAAGTGTTTGAAGTTGAATCAAGAATACCTTCAAGTAGCACTGATTGAAATGAGCAGCATTGTATGACTGATTTGGCTAGCTTTGAGATACTCAGCATTGGCAACAGATTCAAGATGTTTGAATCGCGATGAAAGGTATGATTCGACATTATCCTCGCCAGGTAGAACAACTCGAGAACGTGGTGGTTTTCGAGTTTTCCTAAAATCACATACTTATTTGTCTAAGTGTGTTAAGTGATGTATTTCTTATTATTGCCTTGCATGATGTTTGAATTGTGCGTTCAAGATGTGTTAGCTTATTTAATGCATACAAATTATGTTGCATTCATCTTGAACCCTACCTTGAATAGCACAGAGGGCAGAATGGCCTAGAGTGCATATGACGTTTGGAGAACTGTAGTGAGTGGCATGGAATGTAGATTTACTTCCAGAGTCAAATGACTCATGGTACGAAATATAAATTTATATCCAGAGCTAGATGACTCACTATAGTTGCACCAAAGTCAGGGGAAATATCACCACCTCGATTGGGAGAGTCGGTGGTTAGTTAAAGATTTTATTCCCCGGGATCCCAAGAACTAAGCTTATTGGTATCAGATTTGATAGCCTATTCCTTGGCACATGCATTGCATTTATGCATTAACCTAGAAATTGCTATGGTTTAGATTATGCAGATATAAATGCTAGCATGTTGTGATATGCTATTCTAGATATGAATATGTGCTCTTGCTTTAGATGAATCATTATGCGTTAAGAGTTTAAGAGTCGATGATGATTCTATGATCTACATGTTATTACATGTTTTATGATTTTAGAGTTTTATAGCATATAGATTCCATATGCTTTCATGATGTATATGCATGTATTTCATACTGAGATTTATTCTCACCGGAGTTATCCAGCTGTTGCTTTGTTTGTATGTGTGCATTGCATCAGGTTGGGGCATGATCAAGCTAGAGTTGGCTTGGATAGCTTGAGAAGAGAGATAGCACGTGGTGATTCGGGTTTTAAGCAGATGATATGTATTGTTAATAACATGTTAGAAGACTAAGAATCTTGTACATGTTTCTATTTGGTAAATCCTATTTTATATTCATGAATTGATGTATTTATGAGTTAGGATTTATTTGTCAATGCATGTATATTATTTTGTAGCTTGTATAAGACTAGATGTTTTTATATTCCAAGTTTGACAGCATTAAGTTGCAGCAGAATTTTCAGAATTTGGAGCCCGCTCGATCGGGTGACTTTTGCGGATCGAGCGCGGCCTGTGATTTTCCAAAGCAGAGAAGTGAGTTTTGGGCTCGCTCGATCGGATGATTTCCACCGATCGAGCGAGGCCAAATATGTTCAGACCCGAGAGCAAGATATTCTTGCTCGCTCGATCGGGCAAGTTTACCCGATCGAGCGAGGTGCTCAGTTTAAAAAAAAATAAAAATAAGCTCTTGGTTTGAATATTCTTTTATTGATCGATTACTTGTTTATTAATCGTTAATTGCCCTAAGATGAGATTAGCAACCCGGGTCCCCACAACAGGTGGTATCAGAGCGTAAAGTCTTGGACTAAGATAGAAGTTGAGCGGGGTAGATTGAGTCGCATGCATTTATAGTATTGCATGAGTATGCTTTGCTTGCTTTACAGAATTGTATGCGACGATGATTGCTTGATTGAACACTACTTGCTTTACTGATATGAGAATTACATACTTATATGATGGTATGTATGCATGATTTCTTGAATTCATCAGAATAAATGAATTCGTTGCAAGCATGTTTTATATGAAAAGAATGATAATTTGCAAGTATGTGTTTTATTCAGAAGCATGAGATTATATGTATGTTATACTGCACTTATATTTTATAATCTCTGCTATATATATATTGCTTCTGTAATTGAATAAGACAGATTATGCAGATAGCATGAGAACCTCAGACAGAACAGAACTGCAGATAGAACAGAACAGTGTTGAGGTAAGTGTTTGAGCCGATTTCACTGAGGAGTATGTTAGTTGAACAACTCCAAAGCTATGAATCATCAACTCAGAACGATACAGAATATGCTATGTCTAGAAAGGAGTTGATTAGAAGAGCTGGATCAGTTGTTCAAGAGAAGCATATTCAGATAAACATAGAACCAGCCTGATTTTATATCAACTCCAGGACTTAGCACGAAGTTGATGAAGTTGCCAGAAGAAGTACTGAAATTTTTTGGCAGGTAAGTAAACAGAATTGTTTCTTTCCGTATATGCTAAAGAAGATAGAACAGTAAACTTTGCAGAATAGAAGCATAAGTTAATTTCAAGCCAGTAATAGAAGAACAAAATCATGAACCGGTAGTACGAGGCAGAGTTGAATTTTTATTCACGCCTCTGTAATTGTGAAAACACTGTGATCATCACCTCCACTACAACTTTCATAGCAGTATAGCTATGAAGAAAGATATAGTGACAACAACAGCAAAGATTGATTCAGCCTAAACGCCAGCAGATGAAGACATATAAGCATAATGCCCCCAGCTGAAACTGCAATAAGCAAGTACAGAAAAGAAGGCTCAAGTTGTATCAGATAAGAATAGTACATGTAAGTGAGTTAATTCTAGTTAACCGCTTATATATTGAGTGCATAGCATCCATTCATAGATCAGTGATTTGTTATGCTATAATCTGTATCTAATGAGCCTTTATTCATCGTATTTGCTGAGATTTTTGCCTTTGAGTAGAAGAAATGCATTTGAATGATTAGACAGAGAAGATGAAATGCAGACTTGAGAAAATAAGATTGAATATGCTAATATCAGACGTGAGATATTAAGCTAGAATGCATTATAGCTATTACTACAATAACTGAGTATCAGATAAGAATTGATTGATTCTGTGCAGTGATTAAGTTAGATCAGCAATAGCAATGAGTAGAGATCTATTTGATATGAGTTGCAGAAATAAATTTCTATTATGTCAGTACTGTTTATATCACGATGATCGTGGAAGAATGTCAGTAGAATTCTAGTCGATATATTGAACTAGTACAGAATTAACCTAAAATTGACAGATATGTCAATGGTTAGAATGTACAGAAATAGTTCAATGACATATATCGATTTTTCTACGACATGAATGCAGTTCTATATAGAGTGTTGTCTATTACAATGGTATTATGACAACTAGTATAGAAGAGCATTACTTGAACTGAAGAATTTCAGAAACAGTTAACAGATTGAGTCGAAAAGAGTTATGTAGTACCGAAATGATGATTAATTCTATGACAATAAGTTAAGTCGAAAAGATTATATTCGACTATTGTCAGCTAAGAATTAATAAATGAACTCATATCAATAGAGAATAAGAAAAATCAGTTACAGTTGAGCTTTTTCTTCAATTTTGCTGAAGCTATTCCATCATAGAAATCATGATTCTTGAATTTCTTGCTATCGATTCTGAGGTTTTTGTATTCGACCTCGATCGAGTTTGATGGACTCTTATTTTTTTACTAGAGTCTGATTTGATTCCTTCTTCTTGATTTTTTTTATGATGCAAGTGATATGGTATCACTTAGCAGATTTTATCATTCAGAATATGTAATTTTGGATGATCTTGATTTGAGCAAGTTCCTTTGAGCTGATATTTGAGAATTTTGATTATTTGATGTATTTATTCAGTATATCTTGATGTATTTGGCTCGTAACTGATAGAAATTCAGATTCAGACTAGAAGCAAGATTTATGGGTTTTAGATAATTGATGAATTTATTGGGTACAGATATGTACTTGTTGAATATTTATGCTTGACAGATACGTAAACGATCAGAATTGTTGCGATCCAAGCTAAACTTGAATTAGTTTGGAAAGATAAAAGCAATATTGATCTTAGATCAAGCAATAGAATATTGATTGAGAATGCTAGATTAAGATAAGAGATAAGACAACAGAGCAGAACAGATGAATTTTTGCGGTGAATAATCGTTCGTTTATGCCAGATATTCTAGATATGGAATATCAGATTCTGAAAGAGGCATATGACAACAGATTGAATATTCATTTAGTTGTCTAAACATGTATAACTTACATGTAGTCAGTACTTGGAAATGAGTATTGGAAGAAGAACTGAAAACAGATACGACAGAATTGACAGTACCAATACTAAAATTTCAGTAAAAGAAGCAGAAAATAAGAACTCATGTGGTTTATGTAACAGAGTAGTTACATAAGAGTTGACATAAGATCAACTTTGTGAACGACTTTAGTTCGAATCTACTCGAATTGTCATGATTTTGCAATTTAGATTGTAGTAGATATCGACAGATTCATGAATATGTTGTATTAGATATGATACAAACATAAAAAGATACTTGTCATGTATTTAGCAAGATGATCAGATTACAGGAATTATTGAAATCTATTGTCGAGATAGAGACTTTAGATTTGTTTTCTAGATTGTGGCATTGATTGTCAGATGTTCTGAGTGTTTGGTTGTATGAGATTTCATTATACCATCATCTGATTAGTGGAGTATCAGATGTGATTATCAGATTTTCGAGGATATGCTCAGAACTATAGTACTAGATTCGGTACTAGTTGATTGATTATTTGCCACGTGATTACTATGATTCATGTGACAGCTATTTGATAGATATACAGACAGTATTTTGATGATTGATTGATCAGAAACACATAATTGTCTTTATATTGAAACAATCTTACAGAAATATCAGTTATCAGACCAGATATGAGTCAAGAAACGATAGAGAATGTGTAGATTGCTTCGAACAGAATAAGAATAGAGCAGCATTAACAGAGCTAGTAGATGAGCAACAGATATAGATTTTGAAGCCTGAACAAAATGATCAATCAAGAAGTTATTTTCTCAGGCATCATTCGGTTCAGAAAGAAATTTCAGAATTGATTCCTATGAGTATTTGATCTAGCTTATGGATTAATACTCGAATTGTCAGATAGATGAATTGGTATCCATATGCATTGGCTGAAGAATATCAGCTAGAATATGTATGTGAATTCAATTCAGATACAACAGAAGTAGATAAGATGTTAAGCAAGACAGATTAACTGATGCAGATTTCGATCACGAGAAAGAGCAACTTAGATATAAGTTAACTCAGTGATTATATGTTTTACAGAAGTGATCAGGAAGAGTAAGATATTATAGAAGAGAAGATATCAGAATAGATATCGAAAGCTCAGAGAATTGAAGTCCGTATTACTTCAGTCAGCTATACAGTTTACGAGAATCAGCAGTAAGATCGAATGCGATTTCGAGGACGAAATCATTCCTTAGAGGGGAGGAATTGTAAGGCCCGAAAATATTAAGTTCTGAATTATGGGATTTACGATTTAAATTCCGAATAAAAGTGAAAAGATGAAGTTAGGAATTTATGAAAATTAGAGATTTCAATTTCGGGTCAGAAATATTTAATTTGAGGATTTTCGGATTTTAAGATTTTAATATCCGGAATTCTTAAATTAAAAGATTAAAAATATTTGAAGTGATATTTATGGAATTTAAGATGTGAATTCCAAGATGATAAGTATCAAGAATTTAATTTGAGGATGAAATTCGAGCAAGGGCCAATTTGCAAATATTGAGTAGTTCAAGGACTAAAATGCGATAAGATCCGAAATGATTCAATTTTAATTCAAAAATATTTAATTTGAGAATATTTAGAGTTTAGAATTTAATTCTAATATTCTTAAATTATTTAGGATTGAAATTGAATTAAATCGCTTGTCCGGGGACTGAATTGCAATTAAGCCAAAGTTCAGGGACTAAACTGCAAATAGGCCAATATATATCTAAATTCACATATTTCCTTGCATTTTCACGTGGGAATCAGTATGTAATCAGACAAGAACCGTGAGAATGGGGAAATAAGGGTTCCAAGCCATTTTTGTCCCTTTAAGCTCCAATATCTTTTGATCCGCCCGGTAGAATTTCTGATTGAACATATATTTGTGATCACAGCTCCGAGTGCTACGTTTTGACGTAAGTTTTATGAAGTTCTACCATGTTTGAATTTTAAGTTGTTGTTAGAATTAAGATTGGATTGTATAAACGTGTTCTAGCATATACGACGATAACATATCTAAGACGGATCGTGAAAAGATCGTCGTTTGAACATGTTTTCGATTTTTAAAAAAAAATTCAAAATTCTGAATTTATGAGGCTGATGATTTCGAGATTATGCTATTGATTTGGTGATGATATTGAGTTTAAATGATTAACAAGATGATGTTTATGCTTTTGGAATTTTCGATTTTAATCCGTTACGCCGCGGTTCAAGATTTTGAATTGATAGACATTATGAATGTTTAGAGCTGATCTTTAAGCTTATTGTGGATGAATTGAATATGAGATTATGTTGAGAATGAAGATATAATGATATTTGAATCAAAAGATTTATCGGACTCGAATAGTTGCGACATCGGTTTGAATTCCGATTGTATTAGCAAGATTTGATCTATATAAGGTTTAAATAAACATCGATTCAGATTGGATATTGATGTTTAGCTATGTTATAAACCATTTCAGATTTGAAGTGAAGATTATCGAAGTTGAATCGACGAGTTCAAGTTCGAATGACTTGAAGTGTTTGAAGTTGAATCAAGAATACCTTCGAGTAGCACTGATTGAAATGAGCAACATTGTATGACTGATTTGGCTAGCTTTGAGATACTCAGCATTGACAACAGATTCAAGATGTTTGAATCGCGATGAAAGGTATGATTCGACATTATCCTCGCCAGGTAGAACAACTCGAGAACGTGGTGGTTTTCGAGTTTTCCTAAAATCACATACTTATTTGTCTAAGTGTGTTAAGTGATGTATTTCTTATTATTGCCTTGCATGATGTTTGAATTGTGTGTTCAAGATGTGTTAGCTTATTTAATGCATACAGATTATGTTGCATTCATCTTGAACCCTACCTTGAATAGCACAGAGGGCAGAATGGCCTAGAGTGCATATGACGTTTGGAGAACTGTAGTGAGTGACATGGAATGTAGATTTACTTCCAGAGTCAAATGACTCATGGCACGGAATATAAATTTATATCCAGAGCTAGATGACTCACTATAGTTGCACCAAAGTCAGGGGAAATATCACCATCTTGATTGGGAAAGTCGATGGTTAGTTAAAGATTTTATTCCCCGGGATCCCAAGAACTAAGCTTATTGGTATCAGATTTGATAGCCTATTCCTTGGCACATGCATTGCATTTATGCATTAACCTAGAGATTGATATGGTTTAGATTATGCAGATATAAATGCTAGCATGTTGTGATATGCTATTCTAGATATGAATATGTGCTCTTGCTTTAGATGAATCATTATGCGTTAAGAGTTTAAGAGTCGATGATGATTCTATGATCTACATGTTATTACATGTTTTATGGTTTTAGAGTTTTATAGCATATAGATTCCATATGCTTTCATGATGTATATGCATGTCTTTCATATTGAGATTTATTCTCACCGGAGTTATCCGGCTGTTGCTTTGTTTGTATGTGTGCATTGCATCAGGTTGGGGCATGATCAAGCTAGAGTTGGCTTGGATAGCTTGAGAAGAGAGATAGCATGTGGTGATTTGGGTTTTAAGCAGATGATATGTATTGTTAATAACATGTTAGAAGACCAAGAATCTTGTACATGTTTCTATTTGGTAAATCCTAGTTTATATTCATGAATTGATGTATTTATGAGTTAGGATTTATTTGTCAATTCATGTATATTATTTTGTAGCTTGTATAAGACTAGATGTCTTTATATTCCAAGTTTGACAGCATTAAGTTGCAGCAGAATTTTCAAAATTTGGAGCCCGCTCGATCGGGTGACTTTTGCGGATCGAGCGCGGCCTGTGATTTTCCAAAGTAGAGAAGTGAGTTTTGGGCTCGCTCGATCGGATGATTTCCACCGATCGAGCGAGGCCAAATATGTTCAGACCCGAGAGCAGGATATTCTTGCTCGCTCGATCGGGAAAGTTTACCCGATCGAGCGAGGTGCTCAATTTTAAAAAAAAATAAAAATTTAGCTCTTGGTTTGAATATTCTTTTATTGATCGATTACTTGTTTATTAAACGTTAATTGCCCTAAGATGAGATTAGCAACCCGGGTCCCCACACCAATTGATTCCAGAAATGAGATTCGAGGTCTGGACGATAATTTCTTGCCTTTAATATGATTTCTGGCACACATGAAACCAGAAACTCGTCAATGGAGTGTCGGAGGGTTCTCAGGCATCGACATTCCAATGCTTAAGTCAGTCGATAGGATTTAGAAAAAGGAGAGTGAACTTTTTAGTAGAAAACGTGTATGTAAATTTGGAAAATTGAATGAAAGAGAAGTCCCACCTGTTATACCTGATGATGTGGTATTTATAGGACCCTGGGATGGATTAAACATTTCTCATAATTTTCGGACTTCGCCCGTACTTGTGTATCATTATCTCCCGTAATTTTTGGGTGGCATACCGATTCATCATTACTCTATGCACTTTTCAGACGGTGCCCATGTTGTGGGGACGGGTCCCATGCTTTAGGCTGGCAAGGGAAAACCTGTCTTAGCAAGGGAAGACATGTGTGACTGGAAGTGCCTGAGATACCAAGGCTTCCCTTGCTAGCCTACCACCCTTTTTGTCTGGGCAGAAAATCTTCTTACTCGGGCCCACCTGAGCTCTCCCTTCCCAGCCAGAGTCCAAGGATGACCCGAGAACTTCCCGGGGCATCAATATATAATATTAGCTGAATTTAAGGAACTCAACGTCTTGTTTTAAAAAATATGAAAACAAGTAATACAATGAAGGGGTCTGGGTTAAGCTACTCGACTCTTTATTTTTTGTGTTACAAAAGACGTGAAAGGTTGCTCATTGCCTTGATTTTTAAAAAGATGGATGCTTTTATGCATTGCTACAGGAATCGGTCATCTATATTAATATTTAAGTTATTTGTTATTTTTAAAAATGATTTGGCATTTTGTATCAGATGACGAGGAGGAAAATGCTAGAATTTTGATATTGTTTTCGATAGAGATAAATTATTAGATGAATAAAAAATTAGATATTTATAGTAAAAAACCTTCTAAGTTCTAGGTGGTGAATGGCTATCTATCTACTGTTTTTTAGTACATTGATATCAATATAAATTTAAATTAAAAAATGTACAAAATATTATTTTCGCATGAAAAAAAGCATACGCTTTTAAAAAAGAACAAACCACAAACTATTTTTGGATCGCGTTTCATTAAATTAACTCAAACAATAAAAGACATGTAATGATAACTCAAGTCTTAATGGCATTCAAACTTTGGCCATTATTGACACTCTCACTAAGAGCATCTCCAATGCAACACCAACTTGGTGTTGCATTTTTGGCTCCAACCCAGCGCTATTTTCAGCGCTAGGTTGGTGCAACACTGTAGCTTTACGCAATTTTTTTTTTGTTTTTTTTGTTTCTAATTAATTTTTTAATTATTTAAATAAATAAAATAAATTTCATAAAATAAATAATAAGTTTAAATATTTAAATAAATAAAATTAAATATTTTTTTAAAATTTTAAAATAATTCTGAAAATATATGTAATTTAAATTTTTAATTCATTAATATTTCTATATTGAAATTATTATTTTAGATATTATTGATATTTTAATTATTGTGTTTAAAAATATTTTGTGGAATAAATTAGTTGTGAATAAAATAATAAAGAATATTTCGAGAATATTTTTTTTTAGTTTAGAGTTTAGAGTTAATGTGTTGGAGATGCGTTTTGTATTTGGTGTAAGAATTACACTATTTTAAAGTTAGTATTACACTAAAATAGCGTAATGGGTTGGAGATGACCTAACATACCAAACTTGGGCCATTCTTTAGAATCATAGTAATTAATATATATTTTAATGTAGGCAATAGACTGATGAAAAATGACAGAAGTTCAACATAGCCCCTTATGTGATCTGTCCAAGATGGCTATGATAAAAAGTTCACTATTATGTAGTGTTTGAGAGAGCTTTTAGGAAGTATTTCTTAGCTTTTCGTTAACAAAATTTCACAAAATTTTAAAATTTTGTTAATGAAAAGTTTAAAAGTGCTTCCTAAAAGCTATCTCAGACACTAAACATTGAGAGATGTTTGAGTTGAATGGAGAAAAAGAATCATATTGAGTTATTACACAAATTTTTTTTAATTGTCTCACAAGATAAAAAAATTATATAGGTATGTGAATGGGAGAAACCTATTTATTATTGAGTTAGTCTCTTGACGGGTCAAACCCATCGTATTAAAAATAAAATTTTTTTTTTATAAAAAGTAATATTGACCCAATTAAGAGATCTATTTTACAAGGATTTTTTTTAATAATATTAAGGTAGTGTTTGCAACCTTTAAAAATAAATGATTATGGAGACCACTTATTTTTAGAGGTTACAAACACTATCTAAACTAAGTGTTAAGGCATTAATTTTTTTTAAAAAAAAAAGAAAAAAGAAAAAAGGGAAATGGAGGTGTATAATTTGGACTCTTTATTTAACCGAACTTTGACTTTTGACTTTTCCTTTGATTTCATTTGATTTGGTAGCGTAAAGGGGTCTCTCTCTGAGTCCAAAGAAAGAAGGAACAAGTTTTGTTCGGAAATGAAATCGTCGTTGGGAAAGCTGAGAAAGATTGCGATGAACAAGAGCGAGCCCAAGGACAATTGGGATCTCAACATAGATGGATTGACTCAAGCAGCTAAGGTGCTTCTTCTTTCTTTTGATTCAACCCTAATCATTTCATTTTTCACTTGATCGACCTAATTTTACAGTTTGATTCGATCGCGTTATTCCACTTGTGGCTTGTCCTCTGCATTTTTAGAGTTTTATTGCTTGCATCGTTTGCAGGATATGAAAGATATGAGAACTTGTTATGATAGCTTGCTTTCTGCGGCTGCTGCTACGGCAAACAGTGCTTACGGTAAATAATTTATTATATCTCATTTAGGAGAGGAAAAGAGAGTAGGAGACCTGCACTTTTTCTACACAAATACTTCTTTTGGAGTGGAGGCTGGTAGATGTTCAGTAATGGCCATAATAGACAGAATTAACCGAGTTGTTGTCATCTTTACACTGCAAGTATAAAATGTGAAGAATGCTGTCGTAAAAAGTGTTTTATTTGATAGATATTGCATCACAACAAAATCAATTGTTATTTGGCTTTTGCCTAATATCGGAAGATTTTTCCTAAATCCATGTCGGCAAGTTGAAACTGGGTTGATGGTCAAGTGGGTGGAAAAAGAAAAGGGTAAACAGCCAACTCTAGTTTGTTTTAGCCAGTAAAACTTTGTTCTGCACTTACTTCAATGTATAAATTGAAATATCAACTAACTGCCTGAATGCATATTCCTCTGTCTTATCCAACACAATGCATAAATTTTATCATCACGCATATATTTTCACTTCAGAGTTTTCAGAGTCATTGCTGGAGATGGGAAGTTGTCTACTGGATAAAACTGCAATTCATGACGATGGAGAAAGTGGTATGCAATCAATTCAGTCTGTCTCTAGTATCTACAGTTTTTTCTCTCAGAACAGTGTGACATGTTGCTACTATTCTGTTTCTTTGACGTCATCTGATATGTAAAATGAAGTCAAGCCAATCTTGAATTAAATGTACATTGTCATTTATACAGCGGCTTGTTCGGTCAATGATCTCGATCTGATTTGACTGGTCTATCTTGAGCCTCGTTTTATTGCAGTATTTGGTATTTAAAATATTCTGTTAATATTTTGGCACTTTTTTGGGTGAAAAACAAAATGTGCTACTTACTAATTACTATGTTCATATTATGGAAGGGTGCTATATTTTTTTTTAATAATGATGACGTATGTTTACGCTAACGATTACCTTATTACAAATTACTACTTTTTTTATATAGGAAAAGAATGTGGTCTCAAGGTATTTTTGATTTGCCCAGCTCGTTACATAAAATGCTGGTGTATTTAATCTCTCGTCCATGTTATTCTTGATTCCTTCACCTCCTGTTTCACCTTTTGAAGCTTTATCATTTTGCATTTGGTACGGTTGTTCTCTAGTGCTACTTGTTTTGAAATCAAAGTTAATGGGCACCTTGTTTTCCTCAATTTCACAGGGGGAACATTATCACTTCTCGGAAGAGTGCAGCTTGAACTTCGGAAACTTGTCGATGTTTATGTCAGTGTATATTATGTTGTCATTTTTAGCATTACGATGGATATGGAGGTTTCCATAATAACATGCTATTCTCTACATTTCAGCGGTCTTATGTCATTATGACAATCACAAATCCGTCAGAATCTCTTCTCAGCGAGCTTCGGAAAGTGGAGGTATCCGTCAGATTCAATGATTTAGTTGTGGTTATTGAAAATCTGTTCCTGAATCTCAAGCCTTTTAGTTTAGTTCTTGTTGAGATGCTTCTGAGGTAGTGAATGACTTCTCTGATTCGTGTTTTGCATCCATATGCACATCTGCAGGCGATAACAATATATGAAGGCATGAACTGGGAATACGTTTTGTTTTTGCTTAGCTAGCAGTATATTTCTCTTATCTGCAACAATGAATAGCTAGTTTTCCTCCCAAAAAAAAAGAGTTGAGCTTGAACTTGCGATGTTGTGATTAGTTACGAGCTAGACTATTTATAACTAGCAAGAGGCTATCACTGGTCTTTTTCCTCTCGTACCGTGCCTGTTAAAAGTTCGTTATCTCCTATGCTAGAAGCTCTGAAATAAATTTTTTAGATAGAGCCTCTTCAATTATTTCTTATAGTTGATTTGTGAGTAAAAATTTCCTATATTTTGATTTTTTTTCTCTCTTTTGTTTTCGTTTTCTTTCTATTTCCTTTTTCTCGTTTGTTCCCTCCTCAAGGTACTGAAATTGGGCAAGAGGGTGGAGGAGGGTGGTGGCCGTGGACTTATGTGGCACCCAGTTAATTGTGAAATCTATTATACCATGAATCAACTATTGGTTCGAAACTGTTGATCAAATCCATTTGATCCTGAAAATTGCATATAGAATTGACATGGCCTGAACAATTAATAATGCCATTTGTTGGTGCTAGTATTTTGTTTTGTTTTGTTTTGTTTTGTTTTGTTTTGTTTTTAAAATGAATAAATAAAAAGTAAAAAATCTCCCAGGATAGTAGTGTGACCCTGTCCTAGTTAGTATCATGCAATTTCAAGTCATCGGCTGAGAGAACAATTGGATATCAGCCATTCCCCACTGTACCCAAAAAAACAAACTAATAAATTAAACAAATCAAACAAACCAAAAAAAATCTATCGCTGTGGGAAAGAGGTGTTTCAATGGCTCTCCGCTCTCATTTACTCTTTTTACCCTTGATTCTGACTGATTACATAGACTGTTTGATAATGCAAGTTTTAGTCTGTATGGCAGTGATGATCTATTTTTCACTGGTGCAGGAGATGAAATTGCAATGTGACGAGAAAAGGTTCATGCCTTCTTCATTTTTTAGAACTTCAATTTTTTCCCCTTGTGCCATGGATTACAAATTACTTGGATAATTTGCAGAGAGATGTTTGATTATATGGTGGGACAGCTTAAAGAAAAAGGAAAATTGAGACATGGGAAAGGGGAGACTTTTACCTCACAGCAAGTCCATGCAGTTCGTGAAGAATATGATGAAGCTGCAAGGCTCTGTGTTTTTCGTGTTGAATCACTGAAGCAAGGGCAATGTCGAAGCCTGTTGACGCAGGCAGCTCGTCACCATGCAGCTCAGGTTCTCTCTTATTTTCACGGCTCAAATTTTAATGTATTCTAGAACTCTTTTTTAATTCTTATTTTTACCCCTATTTCCAAACTACAGTTAAATTTCTTTCGGAAAGGACTTCAATCTCTTGAAGCTGTTGAGCCACGTGTTAAAAATGTTGCAGAAACACATCACATTGATTATGAGCTTGGTGAGTTGCGTGATGGGGAAGTTGTTGATGATGAAGGGAATAGTTTTGATACTAATGATGACAGAGAGTTGAGTGTTGACTATAGACAAAGCAAGCAGGATCTGGACAATGCTTCTGTATCAAGAAATTCAATGGAGGTGAGTAGCATTTATTTTTTTGGTTTAATTAATTTTATCCCAGTCTTATGCATTAACAGCTCTGTGGAAAATCATTATAATTAATGTATTACTTCTAATTTCTCTGTGATCTCATGTCTCAAATGTTGAATGTTGTTTTGGATGCCAAATAAATTTTGTGGCACTGTAAAACAATGAAAACCCGTCTTTGATCCTTAGGCTATCGTGGAAACTCCAATTCTGGATATATTTGTTGAGCTAGATATCCATTTGTTGATTGATGCAATAATTTATTATGTTTGTGAATACACACAATGCAACACCTAGGGTGCTACCTATTTATGATATACTGTATCAATCTTTCAGTAAGCTATCTTTGCTCACCTTTAGCATAGGGAGGAGTGTGTTCTTCCGAAGTGAATTACTTCTTGTTAACTCATAACTCGTTGCATATTCTTTGTTGTCATTTTGTCCTGCCCCTCTTCCAATGTCGCATATGATTAGTATGTTTGACTTTGCTTGTGAAATGGCATTTGTAGTTGGACCATGTAGGTGCTCCAAATCCACAAATGTCGAGAATGAAAGACTTAGAGGGGCAGATTAACAGTGGGAAAAACCAAGGGGAGCTGATGTTTAGTCAACAACATCGAGCAGGCAGTCATTCTGCTCCAATAAATTCAGAGAAGTTTGATCCGGCTGAAAGAATCAGAGAAATGCAGACTACTGTGTGGAAACTTAATACCCATGTGTTGCCCACTCCAGCTGATGCTAAGAGTTCAAGAACAAATACTTGTACACCGCCTACAAGTACGACATTACCCAATAAAAGCTCAAAAAATCTATGGCATTCTTCTCCACTGGACACAGAAAAGCACAAGAAATTCACGGATGATCATATGTCTGCACAGAGTACCTCCAAATCGCTAGTGGCAGTCGAAGAGAACAGTGATAAGCACTTTCTCCCACTTCCTCGCCCTCTGAACGAAGTAGCTGCTGTACCACAAGTTGATGGACATAGTGGAATCGATACTCAAAAAATAAAAAGACAAGCATTCTCTGGTCCATTAGCTGGCAAGCCATCATCTAACAAGCTCCAGTTATTTACCAGTGGACCCATTGGTTCTACTGAGCCACCTCAAACAATTTCTGGAATGCTTTCTCATGTAACTGGTGGTCCTCCTCCACCACCCTCGTCTCTAAACTTGCCTCACAATGCTGCACATCCTCTTCTCTCTTCCCCCAAAATAAGTGAGCTTCATGAGCTTCCTAGGCCTCCAGATTCTTTGGCTTCAAATCCTGTTCGTTCTGCTGTTGCTCTCGGGCACTCTGCTCCTCTAGGCAATAGAAATCGAGAAATATCTCCAACATATAGGAATCCTTTACGGTCATCTAAAGAGGGCTCTCCACTTCCGCTCCCGCGGCTAAGCATCTCTCAAAGTTTCTCCATACGTACTAGTAGCCAAGGGGCAATATCTCTACATGCTGGCAAGGGGCTACAATCTTCTCAAATTGCACAAAACATGGAAGAAGTATCTTCTCCTCCGTTAACACCTATAGCGTTGCTGAACATGAAGTCACCAAAATCTGGGCAAATACGAGGTAATCACTATTGTAGTAGACACACACACACACACACGCATTTTAGTGCTCAAGTAGTTAAGTCATGATTGCAACCCAGAACACATTGGCTGATTGATTATTTTAGAAAATTTTGTTGTTATTTATTGCTCTCCGCTAGATATTTGCGATAGTATCTTCTCATCCCAGTCTTTTTCAATTGATACAGGTGGCAACTGAATTATCTTCCATATGCACAAGGAGTGTTTGCGCTCATTCTTTTGGCTTTGTGGGCTGAGTATGTTTCATTAGCTTCTTTCTGGGTAAAGGTCTGTAAATATAGTTCCATAAATTTTGCTCCGACTGCAGAGCTGTTTCCATTATCATATGCTTGATTTCGTAGAATGAATGCTGATTTCTCTTAACTAACAACTCCATTCAAAAATTGTTTCTTGAAAATTTTGGAAATATGAATGATATGTTGTGCTAATAGGAATATGTGTTACTGTTATGTTGTATGTTTATGTCAAAACGAAACCTGCTGATAAACTTGAGTAGTCTTTATTACTTCTTTTGCAGCAATTTTTATTTGGATGTCATTTAAATTTTCAGGTTCTTATAGCTGTGACTTTTATAAGAATAGTGTACTTGTTTTTTGTGCCTGAAAGCAATTAAACTAACGTATAGTATGCATAAAGCGATTTTCGACTGTCATATTTACAATAAAAAGTAATATTTTTTGTCTGAAAAATAATATTTTTTGGATGATCCAACAAGACATTTGACTCACAAAATTGAGATGATTTTGTCTCAAGGAGGTTGTGTGTTCTTTGAATACATCTCACGGTTTTTTCTCATTGGACAAATTCGACGGAAGGGTCAAAACAATAATTATAATGAGCTCCTCTTTTGGGCCATCAACTCAAAAGCCCATAATACATCGAGAATTGCGTGTGGGCCTATGTACATAAGTTGGCGGAACGTATTCATTTCATGTGATCATAACATCAAAATAAGAGGTTAGTGTGCCTATGGCTATCCTGTTCCAAGAATCTCGTTGGATTGTTGAATTTGATGCGTTGACAGTGATAAAATCCATTTAATTTTTTAATCCTTTCGCTCAGGATGATCCGGTTGCGCAAGAAATACAAACATCTTGTTCAAACTCTGTTGATGCTTCGATTATTCATTGTTCGAGAAAGATTAATCAAGTTGCCCATCTATTAACTTCTAGATGTTTACAGCTTAAATATAATATCTTGTTTAAGGATGTTATTCCTATTTTTTTGAAAAAAATTGTAATCTTTGATCGACCTTTGTGATAATAAATCTAATCTTTCATTTAAAAATAATAATAATAATAATAATAATAATAATAATAATAAGGTTAGTGAACATGTGGGTGTCGAATGTCGACCACTAATAGGCTCAAATATTATAAATACAATTGTAGAAATGTGTGTATGAACGTGTATGTTTGTGTGTTTTCAATTGAAAAAAAGGTGTGAAAATTACAATTTCGGTGACGTTCGGATGTGATGATTGCATTAAAGAAACTGGGAAATTCATTAGTTTATTTTTGATAATATAATATAATATAATATTTGGATAGCAAATTTTTTATTCTTGTCATGATATATAGTCTTATACTGATTACAGTTTGCAAGTCGATCTTTACACTTGATGTTTATGTCCATTTCCCCCAATAATAAGCAAAATAATTATGTAATTTTTCATCCAAAGGTATTTAGGACATAAAGTTTTCTAACTAAAACAAACATCATAAAAGATTTTTACAGTTTGAATCCCATTAAATTAAATTAATAAATCTCTCCAGTTTTTGATGGGTGTTTTGTGTGGACAGAGTGACACACGCACTGATACATATATATAATATATAAATAAAATAATAAATATTGGAAAATTAAATACAATGTCGATAATCCAATACCAATCATGTGGCTGTTGCCGTTACAGCTCGCCGGCTCCATTTTTCCGTCCATTTTCCGGTTTCTCCGACAGAGCTTTCCCAACTCCTAAATCTACTGCTCGCGCTGTCCTGGAGAACAGCAGCACTTCAGGTAAAACACTATTCACTTCACTTCCAATGCTCTTTATAATTTTGTTTATCTTTTTGTTAGATTCTGTGGTGGCCAAGGTTGTTGAATCCGATCCTTTCTTAGCCATTAAAGTGAGTCTTTTTGACTTCGAATGCTCCAGTTGTATATTCTGATTAGGATTCATAACCCACTACTTTATTTCAGAAGAGGGCTTCCGAGATATCCTCAGATTTGAAGGGAACCTCCATATTCTTAGTTGGTGAGCGTGTTTTTTTCTTATCCAGTCAAACATATTTCAGAGTTTAATGTCGAGGTTGTAGGATTGAACAGCTCCTATAAATCTAGCTTGGGGGTAATTCTGGCGGATGCTTTGCGATATTATTTCTTTGACAGGTTTTTTAAAGCCCGCTAGCTGTTTCTCGATTAAATGTTCTCGCAATGGTTGGCTTCATTAATTACTGTCTGACGTTTCACACTGCAGTGATAGTTTGGTGGAGGAAGCTGTTGGTGGAAAGGGCGCTGCAGTATCATTGGTTGAGAGCCAAGAAGAGGGATATCTTGCATCGGAGGTCACTTGGCTTCCTTTTTGAAAAACTCATTTGTTTCATGCACAACAAAGCTTATGGCTGATGCATGGAATTGCTGTTTTTAGACTGAAGTACTGAAGCAGTTGTCATCAATGGGTCGATTGATTGTTTGCGCTGGAAATGGTGCTGTTAGAAGCTCATTGAATTTGTACGAGTGCCTGTGATTTGTTACATATACAAACATCCATTATGCCCTGTATGTAACTCTGATTAAGCATTTGCATTTTTAGGGCATTGTTGAGACATGGCATTTCAATATGGATTGATGTGCCTTTAGACTTGGTGGCCAGAGAGATTATGGAAGATAGAATTCAACTATCTGCATTAGACACTACCATATGCAAATCTTCTGATGAAGTGAGGTTCATTCATTTCAGATTTGAGTTATGTAGAATATGCAAACATACCAATGCCTAGCAATGTGTGTATTATGGATTTATGATAATCTGTAGTGGTTTGTATCAGATTATCGATCAATTAACTACATTGTACGATAGTGGGCGAAGTGGATATTCTACAGCTGATGCAACCATTTCACTTCATAGTATGTTCCCCTCGTACATGTGATGTTCCTCTTCGTTTTGATGGCGTTCTTTTATGCACTTTTGTGTTTGTATGTGGCAGAATTAGCTTCTGAGTTGGGTTATGATGAACTGAATGAGGTTACTGTGGAAGATATGTGCATGGAGGTGAATAGTAGTTGGGATTTTGAAATGATGTATTTTTAAATGTTTAATTGACGACCAAGTTATAGAATGCACTTGCTCTTTATGTTGAACAGGTTCTGAAGGAGATAGAAAGACTAGTGAGAGTGAAGAAGATGATGGAGGAGGCTGCGAGACCATTTTAGTCACCAGGTGCAACTACGTTAGTGTGTCCGTATAAGAATTTGAATGATCTGTACGTAATTTGTAGGCTGCATTATGATTTTCGAATTATAAAAATGAGTTCTTTAACATTTTATTCCGCTGCTACACTTTAATCCTCACGAGCTTCTCCCTCCGGATGAGCATATGGCTCATTCGCCTGCAATTGTGTGATCTAGTGGTTTTATGGATGTGTCTGCTATCCAATATTTAACAACATGAGCAGTGGTAACAATCATCAAGGATCAATTTTCAGAGAAATTGGTTTACGGCTGCCTAGCTTGAGCCGACTTGAAGTTGGACAAGTAAAATTACCGCTGGTGGTTGGTTTGCAGGTGGTCAAGAACTTCACATTTGCGCTCCAGCTCCCTTGAAAAGTTGATGAAACTCTATTATTCACTGAAGACCACAAAATCCATATAGAGTTGGGGCATGGATAAATTTTTGGTTTTGAATAATATATGCATGTATATGTTATTGACTATCATGGATACCAGTTAAGAAGATTGGATCTATTATATGTGAAGTGCTGAAAACCAATTAAGTATTGTAATTTGGAGAGAGGTAATTGGTGAGTGACGTTTTGTTTGCCATTTTGGTGATTCAATCAGATAGCGATATCTCAAATGGAATATGATCAGGTTTTAGCAAACTGATGGTGGTGTGTTTGTGTGAGAGTGACTATTTGGTTAATACATGGCTTTTATTCATCAACCATGCACAATTAATCAACAATTTCACCATCTGTTATCATTCATCCAAATATATTGTTAGATGATAATAAAATCAGTTGCACGACACAAGTTATATAATGTGACAAGGGCATTTGGTGCATATCAGTAATTCATAATAAAATAATATAATTATAGGATTGATTGGACAATGTGGGCTTTTCCTTTGTGTATCAAAATTCTCATCGTACACGTCTCCTCACATCATTTTGTCCAATCTTGGGATGTGAAGCCCATGCTCTCAAAGTCTCATCACTTTAGTTTTGCTTTTCAGTTAACCCAGCAATGTATAAATAAATGTAGCGTTTGTGTAGCAAGTATAAAAAAGAAATTTTAGTCCTCTGATGGGTTGCATTATTCAGAACCGACCCCTTACTTTTATGTACAATAACAGCAAATAATTTAATGCGAGTGAATAATTTGATGTTTCTTGGGTTGCTTCCTAAAATTGGAGAAACAACAATGGGAGGAAAAAATGGGAGTATAACTTTGTTGTTGGATATTTTTAGTTTGTTGTAGTGTGGAACATGCAGGGGGGGGGGGGGCCTACAGAGTTGGATGGGGGGATGAATTTTCAGGACTGAGTCATGTTAAATATATGGAGATTTAGTTCATTTTATAAATCCAAACAAAAAATAAAAAAAAAATAAAGAAAAGAGACAAAACAATGAAACAGACTTAAAAGCCCGTCGACACTCATTTCTCTGCAATATCTGAATATGCATGCAACACCACTACTATATACCCCTCTTCACTCCCACTACCACTACTACTGGCACTACATATATATATATATATATATATATATAATTTGTTTGTTTGTTTGTAGGTACGTACATCCATCATCTCATCTCATCTCCTCTCCGATCCTTCACGTACGTACACCTACCTACCTATAGCTACATACATCGATATTCTCTTCATTCAATATATATTCTGATCTCTATATAAATATATATATATATATATCTTCGATCTCTACATCTTCTTTCAATATTCATTAATTTAATTAATTGTCTCTCTTTCGTCTCTCAATCTCATTAGATATATTAATCATCAATGGGCGAGCAGATCCCGAGCACCTACGATTTCTTGAACCTAAACAGCACCACTACTACTATTACTACTATTACTACTACTACTGGCCAGGGCCATCCATCCAACAGATTAATATCATCATCATCTCGAATGTTCTCGTGCCTCTACTGCAACCGCAAGTTCTGCACTTCACAAGCTTTAGGAGGCCACCAGAATGCCCACAAGCGCGAGCGAGCCGCCACTCGCAGGGCCGCCGACTCCCTTCACACCACCCAACTACCCATGATCAACTCCTCATGGGCTGTTGAGGATCATGACCACCTGGACCTCACGCTTCGTCTCTAGCTGACTCCATTAATATATATCCCATGATTCTCAATATGATATGCGCTACCTTCTTTCTACCTACTAATTTTATTAATTAATTAAGGTTGAAGACTCCAGTTGCAGGAGATATTATATAGCTAGCGTCTAATTAATCAAGTAGCTATATATATATATATATATGGGCTTTTATTATTATTATTATTATTATTGTTATTGCATGTTTGTCTAGTTAATTATTTTGACCATTAATTAATATTATTATATGATGATGTTATATTGATCTTGAAGTATTCATTCCATTTTAATTTCTTACTTAAATTTCAATGCCATGAATATTCTTACTTGAGTTGGTCATTTTTTGGGATTTTATTTCTCCAATTATATATGTATTTATATTATATATATATATTCATTTAATTTATAACGTCCCTTTTTATTAATTTGTTGTAAAAAAAAACACAGCATGACAAAATTAATTAAAGATGGAAAGAAGGTCTTTTGTTTCTACTGAACAATATAACGAGACAATTATTTTCGGCCATCCTCAAGTGTTTGCCGCGCTCTCGATCGAGTATATATATATATATATCATAATTCCCATTTGATGGAATACTAATTATTTTTTTCACGTCTCAAAACAAATTGTATGTTAATTCCAACTTAGTCGATTGCAATTATTATATAAATAAATCTCGATTTCAATAATTTCCCTTGCAATTAAATTAAATTAAATTAATAATGGTCATGTGCCATACACATATCTTCTATCCGAATATCCAGACCTAACGTTTTGTTTTCAAATTTAACCCAAAATTACACTTTGAAAATAAAAATATAATACAGATTTGGAATGTAATATTGTACTTCAAGCTGTATATTAAGGTAAGTTTGATAATGCTTCTATATTTTTTAAATATGTATTTTGTGATATTGTTTCACGAATCTATATATATAAGATGGATAACTCTATTTATATTTACAATAAAAATCTCGTTTTAGAAAAAAAAATTTGGAAAAAAATAATAACATAACATTCAAGTAATTGTGTGTCTATTATGTACTCGCCAGCCACCTATTATTATTGATAATAATAATAATAATAAATGTGAAATACGAGGATATTTTGGGTTTGCGGTGAATATATGATTTTGATTTTAGGGTTCCATTTTATTCAATCCATCGTCTTCTTCTTTGAATCGGAGGTGAATTAAAATGAGTTACCAGCAAGGAAACTACCAAGGTATCTTTTTCCTTTTTCCTGAAATTAAAAAAGAAAAAGAAATTCGATTCTAATGTTTGTTGGATCAGGGTATGGGACCATCTATCCTCCACCTCCGGGTTACCCTTCTGCCCCACCGGCGCCGCCGCCGCCGCCCCCATATGGCTACCCTTATCCCGGTTATCAAGGATATCCTCCTCCACCACCGCAGTATTCCCACTGCGATCATCACCATCACCATCACCATCAAGATCACGATGGCGGCTCTGGTTGTACCTCCTTTTTACAAGGCTGGTATGTTCCTAATCTTCAGAATAGTCTCCTAACTACAAATCTGATCTCGATCCGTGACAAATTGTTAGGATGTTTGTTTAATTTGTTCAAAAAAATTTACTAATGTTAATTCAAACAACCTGTAGCCCGTTTTCTTGCTTATTGGCTTACTATAGTTGTACTCGGTCTCAATTCATGAGTAAAGGGTTACCTAGCTTCATCTATGAATTGCTGCTAGAACACACAGATTTCATCCTTTGGTATAGAGCACGAGTCTCGGATGCATAAAGAGAGACACGAGTAGAAGAAAATGCTGACTTTTGACCCCCTTCAATTCCCTTTATCCATGCAAAGTTTCAACTATACCTGATTTTGCGGTAAAATGGCTTCATCTGTTATGTTATGAACTAATGTAGTGTCAATCGACTAAGTAGGATAAACATACATACATAGCAGTTATCTTAGTAAGACAGGAATACGTGTTGGAACTACTTTATCATCATTTTATTTCAGAACAACATTACTCACAGTCTACCTGCTATCAAGGTAATTCTATTTTGCAGACCAATATACCAGTAGTCGGTCTTTGTTTTTAAGAAATCTATGTGAGAGATGTTTTTTCGTTTGCCTGTGCAGTTTAGCTGCCCTTTGTTGCTGCTGTGTATTAGAGGAATGCTGCTTCTGATTCTGAGGGAACAAGACATCATTGTTCCAGCTCATGGAAATACCGTTCGTTTCGTATTCTTCTATTAATGAGTTATTTAAAGTGAAATTGGAGTGGATTTATGGTTGTCTGTCTTCGTTCAAATATGGTGGTTGTTTTCTTTTATTATTTAAAGTTATAACCTATCTTGCATGGATACGGGTTCTGAGTACCGTATTTCATACATGATCAAATTTGGAAAAACATGATACGCGACGATTACTAAAATATATATGAATTTAGTTTTAAAAATTAAAAATCCTCAATCATAAACTTGCCACTGGAGGGAAGCAGCCATGAGCAGCTGACTTCAAGAGTGGTAACTTCAAGAGTGGTGTCATGATGATCGACCACGAAAAAAGCAGACAAGGAAAGAAAGGTAAACGGGAAAGACTAATTTAGGGATTTTTTAGGTCCAATTGATTTAATATTATTTATTAATTAGTCTATAGAAATTTTATGTTTTTCAAATTTAACTCTTCAAACTTTTAATTATTTTACAATTGAGCTCAAGCGTACGCAGAAAATTTGTCCATTCCATGTCCCAGCCATTCCCAAAATGTATCCGACCGGTGAAACTTTAAGGCTCCGTTTGGTAGACTGGATAATTGTTTGATTAGTAATTAATCTCATGTTTGTATCGATTTTTGTACATAGATTATTAACCGGATTGATTAAAAAACACTGTACAACCTTGACTCCATTTCCGCCCCTTTTCTCGTGGATAGTTTTTGTCTGTCTACGGATTACACCCCTCATTTACCAAAATAACCCTTATTTAAATAATAATATACCAAATTATTTGCTTCCGCAAGCCTATCAATTTCTTCATTCTTCATTGCCGACAAACACAACGAAGAACGATGGGAATTGATTCGTGATTTTAATACCCAAATCTTGTTGATTTCCGAGCAGATATTTGAATAATCATCGTGCTTGTGTAAGGTAATCTTTCTGAAACCTCTTAACATTTTGAAAATGGTTTCGACGATATTGAGCAATCCGATTTACTCACGACTTATCTTGTATCTCATACCTTCCTGAAATCTCATATACAGTACTGCTAACCCAGCCTGGTTGAGTGGTTCTCGGCTGTCCATAATGGAATCCGATGAGCAATCCGATTTTGAATGTTTAAACACAGATTAAATGGGCAAAACAAACTTACCACTACACGTTGAAGGAAGCCACAATGAAATTGATGAAATTCATTCTCGTCTTCTTCTTCGAATCTCGCGGGAGGGCAAATATGAAAGCTACGTACTTGATCTATTTTCTCTTTCCTTTCAACCGTGAAGATGGGATGGGAATATTGTTGTATATTGGTAGTTGGGTCAGAGATTGGAGTTGTAAATGAGGGTATTTTGGTCATTAAATAAAATACATCTTAGTCAATCCTATTTATAAACAACACACCAAACATAATAGTATCTATAAAATCTTCTTTTATCAAACACTTATCAATCAATTTATTAGTCATTTAGTTATCTCATTCTCGTATCAAACGGGGCTTAAAAAGTCAACAATACAGGTTTAACGTATCCGACACATGTACTAATGTGTCGTACCCTTATTGACACTGCAAAAAAAAAAAAAAAAAAATTGTAGGACAACATGATTCTTTATAACCAAATCCGTATGCACATCATCATCGAATAATAATGGTATTAAATCCTTAAATTTCATATCTATGTCGATAAGCAATCCTCTCTAGTCTGACATAGCTGAAAATGGAAACACACACAGAGAGAAGTTTCTGTATTATAGTTTTGTTACTACATTTTGAACTATTTAAGTTTTTTGCTTTCTTGTTGCAGCCATGAAAAAAGTACGAATAGTTTTTCAGGAAAAAAAAAAGGAATCAAGAATTTTGCAGCAGGGTAGGCGGACAAGTACATCGGAGAGATCATTATAGCAACAACGTCCATTTCATTGTGTTCTCTAAGATCACATTTTTCCAACTCTAACATCATGAATATGTTCGCCTTCGTTCAGTCTTGGCATCTTCACCGCCACTCTTGCATGCCCTAAAGATCAAATCACAGGAAGACATGCAAGGGATCACATAGTTTCATACTCTTTGTGTGTACCGCACAACCAAGCCACTCTTGCATGCCCTAAAGTTCATTTCACAGGAAGGCATGCGAGGGATCACATAGTTTTATACTCTTTGAGTGTGCCGCACAACCAAGGAGTATCCCTAATTTCTAACCTTATCAGTTTCTTGCACCCATTCCGAAGAGACAAGAAAGAAACACATCTCATCCTGGACTACATAAATAACTGAAGAACGATAACATGCATTACCTGTAATATGTGAATGCATATATGAATATACATTGTCACACAACACAAAGGAGCCTAAAGCAAGGGTTAAGGAGCAACGAGAAGTTGAAATAAGGGTAATATTCTAGAAATTCTTTCACATTGCAAAAGCGATACAAACTATGAAATAACAATATAAATAAATATTCATTATGCACCGACGTTTAGGGTTCAACTTGGACTGCAAAAAATATTATTCTTAATAAACTTCATCGGCCCAATAAGTAATAAGCTTGCTTGGAAATTTTTGGTTGTGAAAGGA
Organism: Henckelia pumila; assembly: GCF_033568475.1. Classification (NCBI taxonomy): domain Eukaryota; kingdom Viridiplantae; phylum Streptophyta; class Magnoliopsida; order Lamiales; family Gesneriaceae; genus Henckelia; species Henckelia pumila. The sequence goes on along the minus strand of NC_133123.1, from coordinate 26,589,839 downwards.
GTAGTTGAAGATAAAAAAAAATAAGTGTATACCATTAGAATGCCAATAGCGATGAATTGTAAAAGAAAATGCGAGATTTGCTTATATGGTTTACAACCTTTCAACAAGAGTGGGAATCATGCTTTGACAACACGACAATCGGATGGCTGAGCAACAGTTCCAGAATAAAATCATACAAAACTTCAACACCCTCTCCACCAGCTTTCTTATCATATAGACAGAAACATATGAACTCATTTAAGAGAAGATACCATGAGCAATTACACTAGATAACCGATAATGTTTGTCTTTTGCAGACCAGACCCACTATATAAATCATCTTAAAATTCTTGTCACTTTAATATGGAGTAATTCAAATAACAGATGGCGTTTAAGCTTGATTACTTGAGGTGACAACACCTAGTGACTCACTCAGAACAGGTTTAAAGGGACCAAATTTCAATGTTTGTTGGATAAGTAGAAATCATCTCTTTCCCAAACTAAATGTCTCCAGAGGGCAGTATAGCTTCTTTACATAGGCAATTTTGAAGTAGGAAACGCTATCACAAAGAAAAATCTGCAAGGAAATACACAACATTGACGATAAGGAAGCATCCTATGCAGGAATCTAATTATAATTATTCCACAAGAGCCTCTTGCACGCGCATTATAATAAATAATAAACTGCAATGACATGGAGAAATACCTAAGAGCATTTTATTGCAAACATTCTAAGACACAATCAAGTAAGGTCCTTGTAAATCAGGTCAAAATGAAGTAGAAAAACTAGATAACCTTTTTTTTTTTTTTTTTTTTCTATTCAGGTAGACAAAGAGAATGAAAAAACTCTGTTGGCTACAATGATCTATGTTGAGAAAGCAATAATGAATAATCGGAAAACATCAGTTACCACAAAACGGCTTAAAGTGTATCCTTATTGTCGCAATTGCTGGAAATGCGGAGGGCGGGTTGAGGTGTACGATTCCGAGTCCTGGATGGCAGAATGTTGTCCAAATCAATCTCGGCGAGGAGATCATCCTCCAAATCTGAGTCTGAATCATCACTAGAATCGGAATCCACGAGAATTTTCCCCTTGCCTTTCTCATTGATCACAATTTCCTTCCCCTTGGGTTCAACAGTTTCAGCTTCCTCATCACCGTCGTAGTCCTCATCGTCTTCTGATTCCGCCATTGTTCCATTGTTTTCTGATAGGATTTCGAGTTTTTGCCTTTTGTTGGAATCCTCTCTTTTCTTCTCTTCTTCAATTTCAATTTCTTCAGGCAGTTCGGGGTCTGTCATGGAGAGGAGAGGAGAGGAGAGCAGAGCAGAGCAGAGCAGAGCAGAGAAAACCTTGTGCTTGTGTTGTGTCGTGGGGTCTGGAGATTAGGGTTCACCCACAACACAATCCCAAAATACAATTATATTTTTATTTTTAAAAAAAAAACAAAAACAAAAACAAAAACAAAAACAAATTCTCACCAATTCATAAAGTCAGAAGACCCCATCGGACTTTCACATATATATTTCATAAAGTCAGAAGACCCCATCGGACTTTCACATATATATTCAAAATAGTATATACTGACATTTCTATGCCCAACCCAACATACCACATGACTAGTGACATTAATACGTGAATCTGTCTTACAAAAAATTAATTTTTAATTTTTAATTTTTTTTTTTATAAGACGCTCGGATCTAAACAAATTAACACAATTAATCTTGTATCTTAAATAATAATAATATATTAATATCGATACGCATGGAGAAACATCAAATATTATACTTGCTTAACAGATAAATGCAGGTAAGTGTATGAAAATTGTAGTTTTGATAACTAAAATAATTATAAAGTTAAAGATTATTGGTGTCTTAGTTTGTGTCTCGCATCGGTTGATTAAATAATCTGAAAGTCCTTTATATAGACAAGGACAACTCTCACCTCTTGAGCTAGCTTTTGAGTTGATTTAGGTCCAAGTCAATTTCTAACATGGTATCAAAACCCGGGTTCCACCGTTATGTGTTGGACGGCTCATAGTTGGCCTCACTCGTCCCATAGTTGGTCGTCACCCGTTAATATCTCCACGCTCCAGTCGTTTCATTCCTAGGCGTGAAAGGGGTGTGTTGGTGTCTTAGTTTGTGTCCCACATCGGTTGGTTAAATAACCTGGGAGTCCTTTATATAAACAAGGGCAACCCTCACCTCTTGAAAAGTTAGGTGCAAATCAATTTCTAACAAAAATTCTTACTAATTTAAAATTTTAATCACAAAATACAAAATTTACAATAAAATGTATTAAGATGCAAACTTGGTACCATGTACGTATTTTCATGGCAAAATTTTAAAAAAGAAGATTAATGTGAAAATGAATGGTGCATATATATACATATATTATATAAAAGAGCTAGCATGTGATATGAGCAACAGCCGACGTGACACCTTATACATTCATTGAGTGATTGTCACGTCAGCTGTTGCTCACGTAATTGCCCATGGTGATTGTCCATGTGATCGAAACTTTATATATATATATATATATATATATATATATGTATTAGAATATATATTGTATGTGAAAGATAATAAAAATTTGGAGTGGACATGTGGCAACAAAGCAGGTGACGGTGGTGCATGGCGGACCACCGGATTCGTTTTCTCAAAATACCGCGCGTTATATAAATTGAATGTGCATGCATGTAATTGGTAATTGGCAATTGGTATTCATGATATAATGGTAATGGTAATTGGAATCACTCCTCCCTAGCTAGCTCACTCGACTCGACTGGTTCAATTTTCAATGCCAATCTGCTAAAAAACAAAACAAAACAAAGCAAACGCCATTGATTTCCAGGCCTCAGAGCTTTTTCAACACCTGGACCATCATCTCCTCTGCAATTACACCACCTCATTTTTCCTTTCACCTAATATATCACTCATTCAAATATTACCTCATCTGCTTAATTCTATTCATCGCTAGCTCTCACTCCCACAAGCGCCCACCGGCATGAATGAGCTTTGCACAAATGTCTAAATGTGGAGGAGACAGACCTCTTACTCTTAGCTTCAATCCTCTTTTTTTTTTTGTTTCTCTCATAATTAAATTCAACGTCGTCTGATCGATCGATCGATCTTCATTCATCCACAAACATAAACAATGGCCACAAACCACGACCAGTACTACTGCATGACTAGTACTGATCATGGCAAAACTCGGGACGCCAGCAACAAGAAATGGGACCTTTTCTCTTCTCCAGGCTTCACCATACAGAGAGGACCCAGGATGCCCAGGTCCAGGCGAACAAGCCTTCATTCCCTCGCTTTTCCGCTCTCCCACGTGCCACCTCTTCATCCCCCACGTGTGAGTAACATTTTCATAAAGAGCTAGCCTCAAATTTAATTTAATTTATTAATATTCCACTCCCACTTAATTAAAACAACATGTATTAATTTTTTTTAATTTTTTTTTCCCTTCTCGCTAGCTTGTTCTGTTTTGCAACAAGATTAAGAAAAATTAATGTTGGAATTGAATTAGAAGAAGAAGAAGAAGAATAAATCATATAATTAAAAACCTCCTATTTTAATTTATTCTTGGGTAAACGTACGAAACGTGTAAGAAAAAGTTTATATATTTGGGCCAAAGAGAAGGATAAAAAATAATAATAATCTATATAATGAAGTATAGACGGAGGGAGTAACATATGTATATATCTAATTCATGATTCTGTTTTATGATGATTTATATATATATATATATCTATGTTATACAGCTAGCGAGCTAGCATTCAATTCATTATTCATTAATGGTATGGTAGAGATGAATGATAGAATATTCATTCATAAATAATATATATATATAGTCATGCCACTCCGACTTAAATTATATATACTCGATCCATATATACGTCGTTAATTAGTTTCTTAATTTATTTTACTTGGATTTAGTAGAGTCTTTTCTAGCTTGTAGCCGGCCGGGTACTTGCAACAAAATTAAAATAATTATACATACACTATATATGCTGTTTCAGGAGATTGATCTTACGAAACTTTGTTATCTTTTCAAGAAACAACTGAAAAACAGTGACGTAAGCGGCCTCAGAAGAATGGTCCTTCCAAAGGTTTGAATACCCCGCTAAGCTAGCTTCAAGACATGCATGTTTTAATTTTTCAATTTCAAAGTACTTACTGATGATGATTAGTTAAAAATCAATTAGTTGATGGGATATATATATATATATATCAAATTGATCGAATTATATATATATATATATTTTTAGAGAGATGCTGAGTCCCATCTTCCTGTGCTTGACGCCAAGGAAGGGATTCCTATCAGCATGCTTGACATGGATGGCATTCATGAGTGGTGGTTCAAGTTCAGGTTTTCTTCCGCCCTTTTTGTCTTCTTTTTATTATTTATACTCCAATCCAGCTCTACTTTTATAAAAAAGGTTTATGTTCTTCTCTCTGTATATATACATATGCAGATACTGGCCGAATAATAGTAGTAGGATGTATGTGCTTGAATCCACCGGTACGTAGTAATCATCTCTCATTTCTCTTTCTTTTTTTCTGCCACGTCTGATGCTTTGGAGCATTTAAACTTCTATGCCAACTTTTAACATATAAACACCATGATCAGGGGATTTCGTCAACACCCATGGTTTACTGTCGGGCGATTACATTCTTGTGTACCAGAACATCCAAGATCAAAGATATGTAAGTTAATGACATATAATTTTGTGTTTTAAAGCAAGAGATCAGGCTGGATACCATGATTATTATTGTTAATAAATATTGTCTTAGGTGATTGAAGCAAGGAAATCAGAAGAATACGAAGAGCATGGGATATACAATGATCTTGAGTTGAGAATCCCTGCAGTCCCAACAACCAGTTTGGATGGAAGCGAGATGTTGTTCGAGTACGACACCACCTTCTTGGATGATTCTCCTCTGGACTATGTAGGAGAATCGATCAATAACTTGGCATGCCTCGGATCACACTTGTCTTTTGAAGCGATTGACAAATATACTGCTGATGATTTCCTTTAACTCTGCAACTTTCAGTTTGTTGGCTTATTTTGGGTTTGGAGGGCGCTTTGTGGGACTGTTGACCATATATATGCATAACTACAATAAAACAGCTCCATCAACATGGTCATCCTAATGCCCTCCAGATTTTTTGCCAGACTTTAATATGTATGCATAATAAGGTATGTTGCGTACTACTTCTGGGGATATATCAGGCTTTATGTACGTGCTGAAATCTGAAGGTCATAATGAACAAAGTGAGTTATTTTCTCGGATAATCAAGTCTTCGCCTTTATATTATGGTGCCCACAAAATATGGTTATGCTTACGTTTAATTTGTTTTCTGTATTGATTCAATGTTATGAGCACTTGCAATGGATCTAGTTATGGGGCGATTCACGGGGAAATTCCAACTAGCTATCGTGTTAGCGTGTTTATGGGATTTTCGCCCTCGTCTCGCTATTTTTGAAAATTGTAGCTTGAGGCTCGTTGAAGAGAGAACCTCACGATCTCCAAACTTTTGATATGAATAAAATTTTTCCTCCTTTAATTTCATTCCCGGACTTCCAATAAATAATACAAAAATGTATTGAGAAACAAGAAATCAAAAGGATTAAAATTCCTATCTGAGCCAAAAGATTTAACTTCCTAATTGATGAGATAAACTCTTATTTTGGAACAAACCAGAATATAAAAATTATGGAAATCCTATCATTACCAAAGTAATCTAATATGCAGCCGTTTTGGTTTCTGTTGGGCCTGGGCTTCTGGAAACTATGGGCTGGAGTGGTCGTGACATTACAGAGATCCGTGATCGTCCTCAATCACGAAAGACGACAATTCAGTGGCTAAGGCGGCCACAGTTTTGGCGACTCGAGTGCCTGAAATGGCATGGATAGAGGCTCCAAATTCATTTGAATCCTCGATGTCAGTGTGCTCCTCCTCTGGAGAAGTGTCTTCCTCGACACCGTCTAGCAGAAACAATCGTTTGCACCGATGCCCTGGTGCATATATCTCATCACAATTGAAGCAGAGTCCTTTTGAGCGTCGATCATCCAACTCTATTCTACTGAGTCGTTTGATGATTGGTGTATTTTGTGGCAGGTTGCCCGCGCGACTCAAGGGCGCATATGTGCGTCATCTTTTGGGTAGTCGGTTCGAGTTGCATACAACCGTGCCAAGTTCAGCAGTAAGAGTGGTTGGTTGATGGATTTGGACTTCGATAGCAACACTCTTACGTAATCCACCAATGAACAACTGGACCTCTTGCTTTGATGTTAAAGAGCAAGAGCGGGCCAGCAACTCCTCAAAACACTCTTGATAGTCGTCCACCGATCCGGTTTGGCGGAGTTTGGCCAGTTCTCCAAATGTATCGCATCGAATCGGCGGCCCAAATCGAAGATCACATTGTTCTGCAAAGGCGTCCCATTGAAGCTCGGGCTGATCTCTCTTTAATTTGCAGAACCACATTTGTGCCTTGCCCTCTAGGTGGAAGGAAGCCAGCCCCACCTTTTCTGCTTCTTGTGTGTGTTGGTGCGCAAAGAAGTGCTCGCAGCGATTTAGCCAAGCCAAGGGGTCCGACTTCCCGTCATAACAAGGGAAATCCAACCTGGTGTATTTGGAAACGAACAGTGAGTTGTTCCGTCCTTCATTTGTGCGTGGCTTTGAAGAGTGGGATTCCTTGCGACTGTCTATGTTGTCATTAATGGTTTCTGTTTTGGATGCGTTGATTTGGAGAGACATCTCCTCAAGTCGGTTGGTCAGTTCTCGCTGTCGATGATCATTCTCTCGCTGCCGCTGTTCATTTGCGATCTTGTCTTCTTTGTACATGGCCATGAAGGCCTCCAGCTTCTTGTGAATTGCGTGCAAATCCCCCATAGCGCCTGTCTCTGATACCAAGTTGTTATGAGCACTTGCAATGGATCTAGTTATGGGGCGATTCACGGGGAAATTCCCACTAGCTATCGTGTTAGCGTGTTTATGGGATTTTTGCCCTCGTCTCGCTATTTTTGAAAATTGTAGCTTAAGGCTCGTTGAAGAGAGAACCTCACGATCTCCAAACTTTTGATATGAATAAAATCTTTCCTCCTTTATTTCATTCCCGGACTTCCAATAAATAATACAAAAATGTCTTGAGAAACAAGAAATCAAAAGGATTAAAATTCCTATCTGAGCCAAAAGATTTAATTAGATAAACTCTTATTTTGGAACAAACCAGAATATAAAAATTATGGAAATCCTATCATTACCAAAGTAATCTAATCTGCAGCCGTTTTGGTTTCTGTTGGGCCTGGGCTTCTGGAAACTATGGGCTGGAGTGGTCGTGACATTCAATGATTCCCACGCACCATAAGTAGCACTTGAGGTGGGCTACGAAAAATGCTAAAGATACCAAAGATTATCCAGAATCAGAAGCATGAGGAACGGGCGTAATGGGAAAAAACAAAAAACAAAATTCCCCACCCTAATTCATAAAAGAAAACACCAATCTTCATAACCAAAAATATATCTCCAGGAAAAACAAGTGGCCGGAATTGTATGAGACCTTGAGTGCCTCTACTCCAACAAAAATCACATTATGGTTCAAATAAATTTGGAGGGTTAAGACTTCCAAAATATCAAATTAGTCGTCCATTAAAAATATCACCCTTCTAAAAACATGATGAATACTCTCCATCTACTGCGGCTGTGTTTATTGACTGAGCCTTCCGAAACCATCCTATATCTCAAATTATGCATTCTGAATCAATTGTACAACTGACTCTACGCCTTCGCAAGTTCAGCGGAAACAGGAGCAGGAAGAGGAGCAACACCGCCAGTTGTAGGCCTGGAATTACATCAGTGAGAACCACAGATGCACAAAATCACACACAAATCAATCATGACATATCATGTGAACATAAATATGTTTTGCTGAAGAAAAGTTGACGGGTTAAACTTACAGGCCCACAAAAACTTTGAAAGCATCATAGAGACCCCACTGGGCTCCTGTGAGGGTTCCAATCATGACTATCCGAAGAGGAAGTCCTCGCGTAAAGAGACCCCAGAGTCCAAGTTTCTTCACAGCCTAGGAAAATAAGAGATAAGAGTAAGAGCAGAGTGCACATATACAAGAAAACAAAACAAAAAGGAAATGTATGATGCTAAAACAGGCTACAAGCATCAACACTGACATCACCAACAGTAGCCCCCTTGGCATTGTTGAGGAAAGAAACGAGGTTGTCAGCAGGATGTGACACGACAGCACAGAAAACACCAGCTACATAACCACCAGCAAAACTCACTCCAAGCTGCAGCGGCTTGCTGAGGTCATCTTTTGGTGTGGGAATGGCATGCTTGTAAATGAGCTCCACAATGGTCTCAAAAGATGCAAACTTCATCATAGTATCTACAAAGGAAACCAACCATTCCTAAGCTGCTATTATACAGGTATTGTTATGACAACAAAATTGGAAATATTTGAACATCTGTTCATCTCAAGAACAGAAGGACAACAAAAAAAGCTGATGTACCGATCACATACATAAAATCATGGAAGAAATGGGCAGATTACATATGAAATGAGAGGCATCTAGATAAAGAGACCGCAAAAGATTCAAAACATCTCATAGTTTAGGAAGGCAGCAACCGAAGGCCCAAAGATTTAGCAATACTTCCAACATAAATAAATTTCTGAAGGGTACCCACCCGAAATACATCACAAGGTACATCAAAATTACCTACTCAAATCAAATACAGGATGAATATCATTTTATCTGATAAAAATGCATTGATAACAATAATGATGATGAAGAAAGAACAAGGGAGCAATAATTTCATTAACATGAAGATCAATAGACCGTCACATAGTTTAAGAAGTCCAAACCCACATGTCTAAGATCTAGCAATACTTGAACATTTACAGTTTACTGAATGAAAACTTTCTGAAGGGTACCACAGATACATCACAAGGTACAGAAAATTTACCTACTCACACAAATACAGCATGAATATCGTTTTATTTTATCAAAATAAAATGATAAAAATGAAGAAAAAAAGAGCAATAATTTCATCAATATGAAGAATATATCTAGATGACGATCTTTAAGCGAAACCACAATCCTACAACCAATTAACAGGTAAGTGGTAACAACGAAATTCATGAGTGTGTAACTCGGGAAATTTTTTATTCTTTAACTGAAGAACAATCTAACAGGATTCAAGAAAATAACATGTATCCTGGTCTTTAGATCACTCTCTAATAACATTAGCAATACTTTCAGAATGAAAACAGCCACTACTTTGAACCACTCAAACAACAATATCAATTGCTACAAAGTAAAAGTTAGGCACATATAGCTCCAAAATGCAGTGGAGTCTTACATAAATAGATGTATTGATTATTGTATGGTAGTTCTGCAATTTTATTATTAAAGGAAATTAATCATATCCTAAAATCTGAATAACATGTCCAACTTACATGGAATCTGACGGCCCCATAGAGGAACCAGGCCCTTGTACAACCTGCAAGCATTGGAAAAAATTGACCCCTGCATAACCATGCACATGCCGTAAAAAGGTCAAATTCAAAAGGAAAAAACTTCAAAACATACCCAAGAGCCCCTTCAGATCTCACAAACTTGGGAAGTCCATCGGACAATCCTCTAGCAAAACCAGGTTGAGTCTGAACGCGAACCTTCACAGCTTCGAAGGGACAAAGAGCAATGTCCGCAATCACCTCCGCAGATGCAGAACCAGCAAGGTAGATTAGAGTTTTGTATTTGGATGCAATTTCTGGACCAGCCAGGTCACTATAGTACTTCTTGAAGTACTCATAGAATCCAAACTTGCAGGCACCTTGAGCACTGTACCCAAGAAGGGTAGGCACCCATCCCCTGAAGAAACCTCTCACTCCCTGCTCCTTTAGTAGGAGCCCAAAACCCGATGAGATGCTCTTGTACTTAGCAGGATCGATCTGACAGTGGAGAAAAACTGAGTTTGCACATAGCTTGAGCCTTGAATATGTGCAGATTGAAAATATCACAAAACATACACAATTTACGCCACTGAAAAGTCACCAACAGTCAAAAGGCGTTGCACTAAATATCATCCTTTCTTGTCTCCCACAGCCCAAACACGGAAATCGAATTCATTGAGATTTTTAATAATAATAAAAAAAAAAGACACCAGATATTGGTGCGGCACCAGATACAGATATAGGCATACAGCAGTTTACGTTTTCACTTTTAAAATTCAGCTAACAAGTAAACATAATCTTAAATCCAGTAACATAAGGTCGAAAACCATATAAACCTGGAATAAACAGGAAAATAGCTAAAACAAAGAGAATGAAACAACAGATCTAAAAGGAGAACAGATCTGGACCTGCATATTACACTTGACGAGGTCGAGTGGAGTGACAGCCATGTGAGTGAGACCGCAGCTGAGAATTCCGCCAGCGGTGCAGGCGGCATAGAACTGTGGAGAGTACATCTGGATCTTGCCTGGCTCGGCGGGAGCTGGAATGACGAAGTTGTTGGGGTTAGGCATCAGGGTTTTGGAGGATGAATAAAGGAAGCTGGGGATGAAAGATTGGCGGCGATCGGAGGAGGAGACAGCCATCGAATAATATGATTGGCCGACCAAAATAATCGAATTCTCTCTCTTTCAACCCAACGCCTCTTCTGTTTGCTTCAATATATATACTCACTCTCACTCTCTCACAAAATAATGATTATTGGCTTTTCTTTTCTTTTTTTTTTTTAGGAGAATGATTGTTGGCTTATTGATGCTGCTTCTTATTCCTTTTATATATTTATTTATAATAAAAATAAATAATTATATATATAATATGTTGTTGCCAATCTATTTTTATAATAATAATAATAATAATCTATATCTATAATATAAAAAACAAAAACGTATTCTAAAAATATAAAACTAGCATTTTTCCTGAATTTTAATTAGTAAAGCTATTTTATAAATTCAAACATGATATGATTTTTTTTTATTCAATGTATCATGATAATTTTTCGATATATTGAATATTTGTATATTGATATTATTATCATTATGAGTAATAAAATATTTACTCTAAAAATTTTAAAATATAAATAAAAATATGATTGTTTTATAAAAAATTTAAAATAATTTTTTCGCTATCAAACAAAATTTAAATTATTTTTTAATAGGGTAGTTATTTTGGTTATATGCTTATATATGTATACGCATCAAATATTCAAAAATAAAAAATAATATTATAAGCAATAAAATATTTAATTTAAAAATTTTAAAATATAAATAAAATATCGTTGCATTTGACAAATTTTAAAATAGTATTTTTCGTGATCAAACAAAATTTAATTTTTGATTTTAATATTGGGTTGTTTTCAAATAATGTCATTATTTTGACTACATTATAAATTTGATAAAATGAGATTTTATGATATTTTTAATGATTTGTAAATTCCAGTTGGTATTAGAAAGTCGAACATATAAAAAGTTTCGTATCACATGTATATACAGTAGATATATTATAATGGTTTTTCATTATCATAATATTTTGGTTTGTTTATTAAATTTTATATACTTTGCATATTAATTTTTAAGAACATTTTATATTAGCAGTATGAAATTTAGTGTAACCTCGTCTTATCAAATTGTTGAACAGTCTATATTACATTATCATTTTTCATATTTTATTTTTATATCTTTCTATTTCAATTTTAAAAATTAACAAATTTTATTTTAACATTTAAAAAATTTCTCCTTTGTTTCTTTATAGAATACAAGTATTGCATGAGTCAAAGTTATAATTATTGGATAAAAAATACCTTAGAAAAATAAACAAAATTTATAATATTTGAAATAAGATTTAATTTTTTATTTTATTTTTTTTGCAACAAATCAAAACAAAAAATCTGCATTTTTTTTAGATTTTAGTAATTAATATGCAGAAAAAAAAATCCAAAAGAAAGAAGATTCATCAAAATATAATGATTTTTCTCATGAATATGTGTACACAATTAAAATAAATAAATAGTTAAAAGCAGTATGAAAAAAATTATATAAAAAAATCTACACAGTCGTGACTATATACCATATTAAAAAATAAAATATTAAAAAGGAATTTAAAAAAAACATATTTTCATGATTTTTTTATTCAATATGACATGGTGAGTTTTTGTTACATTGAATATTTGTATATTGAATTATTGATATTATTATTATTATTATTATTATTATTATTATTATTATTATTATTATTATTATTATTATTATTATTATTATTATGTATTTTTAATTAAAACGTTGTGCAAATATTTATTCCAACAAAAATATTATTTTTTGATGAGAGAGCTAATCATTATCTCATGTATGACTTATTTTGAAGAGCATGATGTTTTGTCACGATCAGTTATATTAAGAGTTACGAATCACAAGTGTCTGAAAAATGTTGAATATTAGGAATCTCAAAACTTCGATATATACAAGAGTTACGAATCACAAGTGTCTGAAAAATGTTGAATATTAGAAATTTTAAAACTTCGATATGTGGTATAGCAATTAGAAAAAAAAAATTCAACAAGTGTAGTAGTATGAAGTTTTTCATTATTTTTAAATTATTTAATTTTTTTTTTCTAAATTTACAGTCTATAATCAAATTTAGGTTGCATTTGGATTGATTCGAAATCCATTATGATTAACTCAATTATAGTGTAAATAAATATAAAGATGTATATTTTGTCAAAAAAATATAAAGATGATTATGAATTTTTTTAAAAAAGTTATCTAAAATAAATTTAAATCCATGGATTTCAAATCTTTTTATCCAAACTCAACCTTCTACATCGGAAGGGTGGAATACTAGTAATAATAATAAATCTCCAATGTTGCTCCATTTTTCAGGTCCTGCCGCTCGTGCACATCCCTCGAATTAACATGTGCATGAGCCAATGGCCTCTGACTCATGTGAAATAGATGGGGTCAACCCTTTTGTAAATAATAATAAATCTCAGCTCAAATAGTACTCATCCATCCAAAACATAAATGAACATTGTATTGTTATCGAAGAAGAGCAAATGGTCTATGCACGAGCTGTGTTTGTTGCTAAGGGGTCAGTCAGTCCATTGAGTTTTTAAAAACCTAGGCAGACAGATTGATACCTCAATAATAGAAACGAATATTAAAAGCAGAAAAGGAAAGCTACAAATCATATTTATGTGACTATGCGAAAGAATCAAGACTCAAACAACTGGCTTATAACTAAAGATCAATGCTGGAAACATATACGGATGGAATCAAAGAAGCCTAAGATGCGAAGTATCGTTCAATCTCTTTATCTGCCAACCCAGTTTCCATGAATGTTGCAGCACCGTGACCGAAGAGTCATCTATGCAAATCTTATCCATCGTTACTGGACTACACCCAAGCACCCCCATCACCAGACATTTGATTGGAATCGAGTGACTGAAAATCCCAATACAAGAATATCTCGTGCTAGTGCTAGTGCTAGTGCTAGTGCTAGTGCTCCTCACATGACTTAGGTCACCCACGAGCCCTCCTTGATTAATGGGGGGTTCTCTTGGGGACATCTCATCATCAGCCTCGTGATCTCCACTGGAACTCACAATTTGAAGCCTGCTTTTACCAGATTTCTTCCTTGGGAACCCCACTTGACGAAGGTGCCTGTGCTGAAGTGATTCCCAATGTGCTGGATCGTGGTTGTCGATATTGTGATCTGGTTGGGAGAAATCAGATCCAAATTTGTAGTCCGGAAATGACATGATCCTACCATTTAGGAACTGAACCATCCGGAATTCTACTTGTCTCAACGATTCTCCCGAGGGTGCTGAAAAATCAGGCTGAGTTCTCTCCATCAAGCTCACCATTTCAGGTGTGAAAATTTCTGACTTTTGGCATCCTTCCCAGTGGCCTTGACTCATCTCCACAAGTGCATCAGCGAGCTGTATCTGTTCCTCTGAGAAATTCAACTCCTGCATATATTATTTTGTTCACCGATTAATATGCTTGATTAACAAAAATTTAGTGACCTGAATCAAGAAGCAATGGTTGGTTGCAGTTTGAGCATTAAGTGAGTTAACGTTACTGTAAAACCCAAAAGCATTTATTTCACCCACTAAACAGGGACTTGGTAAATTGGCGATCCAACATTACATTGCCATGATAAGAAACAATCTTTATGTCTTTGAACAAATTGTAGACAACAAAAAGCACAATGACGAGGAATAGATGTTCTAATGTCCTCCCTCTATTATTGCAAGAAAGATTGCATCAGTTGTTCCTAGAAACATGTCTTTTAGTGCACGCACAGTCGTAGACTCATGAATACCATTTCACAGTGGCCAAACCATTAAAAAGATCCAGAAAATACAGCTAATTAACACTTGGAATAGCTCAGCCTGAGATATTTTCCTAGGTGGGGTAATAATATCTGGTGATAGAAAACAGTGGTTACAAAGATTTCTCCAAGAAAACAAAGATCCCAGGAAAGCAATTGGTACCTGGCAAACGGATAGCGCCGTGGCACGCACCCGATCCAGAGGGGAGGTATAAACGGCATTGAATCTAACTCCTTGGGATTTCAAAAATACGGCGAGAGCTCTGGCCTGGCGTTTGCCGTTGGGGGTGAGGGCGGCATCAGGGCATCTCCCGGCGACCAAATCGGGCCTCAAAGTCATGTGGCACTCGCCATGGCAGATGAAATAGACGTCGGTGGCGAGATCGGAGCGGTGGAAGTTAGGGAGGCGAGGAGCGAGGACATTGTAAGGGTCCCAAACCTTGATGGAAGGAGCAATACGAGGAGTGTTGTGAGTGGAGAGCTGAGGGGAAAGAGGGGAGGCGGAGGCGTGGAAGGGGAGAATTTCAGGCTCCTGTTGAAGGATTTTCTTGACAAGAGCTTCGTGGTCGATGGGTATTCTTCTTGATATTCTCGAGTCTGAGTCGTTTTCTTCTTCTTCTTCTTCTTCTTCTTCTTCTTCTTCATCTTCAGAGGGCAATTGATGTAGGTGGGGAGGAGGAGTAGACTGCGATGAGCCCATGTGCTGCTGCTTCTTGATTGTAATTGTTCCATTCACCTTTCATGACAAAACGAGACAAGCTGGATGGATCTCCCCTCCCCTCATTTCCTACACACCCGACCCGAATTCCCCATACCTACCCATATATTATTGCCTTCTCTTTTTTTCTTTTTTATTATTATGTTGTCTGCCGTAGAGGTAGAGGTAGAGTATACATATCTATTTTTTACTAGTTACAACAAATTACACCAGACCAATTTTCTAATCATCAATTTATCATTCAACAGATCAACTATAATATCCGACTTTTAGCTCAAAGCTATTAGGCTTTTGAAAATGTAGCACTGATTGGATTTTGTGATTACATGCTAAACTTTTTATTTTATTGGCTCATCTATAGGGCATACACCAACACATACTTCACAACCACTGCATTTATCAAATTCAAAGTGTATTCAACTTCAAAAACGTTATGAGTTGATCGATTTTTCATTTGAGACAAGATAATCATGAAACCTTGATCAATATACTTGGCAGATTGTAGCATATGTTGAGCAGATTCAATCAAATGTTTGGTTGCAATTTTGTGTATTGATACTACATCAATCAAATTATTGAATTAAAATTTCAATATTATCTTTTATATAATTTTTTTTATATTCATCAACTACAATATTGTAATTTATCATCTTATCTAGGGGTGTTCACGGTTTGGTTAACCGTCCGAACCGAGCCGAAACAGAAAATTCGGTTTGTAATTTTTTTTCGCCCGGTTCACCGAACCGAACTGAAAATCGATTTTTTGAATTTTTTTAATTGTTTTTTAATATCTTAATTCAATTTTTATTTGTTTTTATTTATAAATAAAATAAAATAAATAAAAATTCGGTTAAACCAAAAACCGAACCGTGAAATTCGGTTCGATACGGTCCGAATGAACACCCTAAATCTTATCTTATCAAACCAAATATTTACTAGTTTATCGGTGCACGCATTACATGCTTATATAATATTTTTTTAATTATTTGATTTATGTTCAAATATGATTATAATTATAAAAATCACCGAAAGACTAAACTACCATGTCGAAATTAAAAAAACAAAACAAAACAAAAATGTATTATCTAAGGATAATTTTGAAAAAAAAAAAATAGTGTCTAATAGAGTGATTCTTTATATACAGTATAGATACATTGAATATTATTCCACGTTATACTCCAATAATCATAACAATACTTATTTATAAAATCTCATCAACTCAACTAAAAAGGACTCCATATGTAGATATTGTTCTTTCTTCGTCTTCGCCCGTTGCGTTAGGGGATTGAATTTAAAATCTTCCACCGAGTATCATGTTCATCAATGTGTTTATAATATGTTGATCTTTTAATTTTCAAATATCATGATAATATGTGATTAACTCATCGCTGATGTTACTACGTACTATCCAACCACAGCAAACAAACAAGTACAACCACCACCACCTCTTCTCAATTCATCAACCACCAATCATCTGTTTTACTGAACATGGATTAAATCTTACTCGTAACAAAAGTTTGTCTTGAACACGTCATAAGAGCCAGAGCAATTGGAATCAGTGCTGCTGGATTTTTCTGGGATTCATGGAATATAAAATTGGTTGTTTCGATTCAAAATCAACTTGATTATCGACCCAGGTAAGTGTGTGTGGATGGAGTGGTAGTTGAGTGAGAGATAAAAATGGACGAACCCGCAGATTCTTTGGGTGGTCTAACAAGAAACTTGTATATATTTACCCGTACAGCTAAAGAGAGAGGATACAAGAAAGAGCCATATGTATAAAAAGATGTACACCATCCAAAACTAGTAGATAAGTCAGCAGATGCCCATCTGGTAAGCAGGCTCGCAGAATTCTCCCCCAAGAACATCACAAGCCTCACCTAGCAGCACCCTGTAATCGTAAAAAATGCATCAGTACATGTATGTATACATAAACTTTAAATGGACGATAGACGTTAATCTTATTACGTCTTCGGATCAGTGGTGTAATCAAGATACTCCCTATCAACTGCCTCGCGACCAATATTATGCGGCGTTTTGGTTGCTTCCAGTTTGATTTCTGGATATACGTCCACAACACAGGTATCTCCACCAATTGTTTCGCAGGCTTCCGCAGGAAAGACCCTTCATATTATGCAAGAAAGATTTGAAGAGACAACAAACAAACAAACAAACAAACAAACAAAAGTTAATAATCTTACGAGATCGGAGAGCTGTAGTTGACCGCCAGAGCATTCAATGGTTTGATCGACGCAAAGAGTGTTGGCTTGGGGAAGTGATTGGGGGTTTGCATTCTAGGAACAGGGAAAGGTGACGATAGGGTTAAAGCTGCTGCTTGCTGCATTTTCGTTGCTTGAATGAACAGCTTAACTGGGTCTCCAATTTATAATCAAGAAGATATTTTTGGATAAGAAGAGAGTGGCTGTGTGAAACACAATACACATCACTCAATTGCCCCACCACTACTAGATATTTTATCTTCTATCTTGTTATCATCGAGCAATCCAAAAGCTATGGCGGCGACGTATTCTCTTTCTTAGTGACTAGATGTACGTATTCACACGAAATGAACTCTTGGGATGGAAGAGAATAAAATTGGAAAGGAAAATAACAATGAACAAAATGTGCACGATGGGAGAAAAATTGTAAACAAAAGTGTTTAAAAATTATATCAATTGAGGTTTCAAAAACAGGCAACATAATCTCTTGGGAGAAGGGTAATAGTGGGTAGTCACCATGTTGAAGAATGTTGTCGCACAACAGATCACCTAATTTCCCAATAGGTGCGATTAGTAATTAATTGATGGCGAGGTGCAAAGAAGTTTTAGCACAATAATTGCAATTCGAATGCCAGGAAAAAAATATCATCATTACAAAGTTACAAAAAAATAGGCAGTGGTTGAATAATAATGATAATGATAATAATATTGATTAATAGAGGCGCTTCCTGCAGTCTTGTGCGCCACAGAAGCATGGCATCTGCCTTATCTTCCCGTCCGGACCCATCACGCTATCAATTCCATACCCATAATCATAGGCAAGTTCCTGTTATCATATGGTACTGATATCATATCTGTCACATAATAACGGCAAGGAAAAGAAGAGACATTACAATCACCTTAAGCGGTGGTATATTGTCTGCAGCAATGAGCATGAGCCTCGCAAGTTTGATATCATGGTGACAGCTCAACACACACTGAATAAACAAATTGGGTTGGCAACTATGATTGATAAACCTAGCCACATTACCAGTCTTTCCGGCATCTATGCAGAATGGCACACTTTCTGATGCCTCTTCACCGAGCTTCTTCAGGTACCACGGCAAACACACATCCCTCAGTCGACTCTCTCTTCCATTCAGTCCAATCATCGTCTGCAAGCAATCTATGTCAATAACATAACTGTTGTCACCGGCAGGGTCTAAATCATCAGTTCTCCTCACGAGCCCAATATATTCACACACTGCAGACCCTGAAGGTATGTAGTCCCAACATCTCACACCCCACCCCTTCTTTGGGGTACGAAACACCTGTCAATGATTCATTACCACCATCATTCCTTCCATCTAGCAGAACATCATTATCATTACAAAATATACTGTTGTACGGACCTCCAGACGAAACTTAAGCCCATTCTGAGAGGTTTTGTTGACACACATGGGTCCGCAACCACAGTTTGGACCACATTCGAATACCACTGCCTTTGGTTCAACTAGTCTGGCAAATCAAATGAAATGACATGGTCAAACGTGCAAGTGTCGCCTTATAAAATATGCCTCTTTTATTAATAATACATGGTTGGTCCTTTCTGAGTTGCCAGATGCATAAATTTCATTGTTTGATATCATCAAAGTAAAAAATCACTGAAGCATCCAAGAAGTAGTTCATCAATAGGATTGATTGGTAGACTTGAGGAATTACTACTAGAATACAGTAAAAAACTGCATTTGTGGGATTGATATAAAAACAAATCAAAAGAGGCATTTTATTGAGGAACTATATCAGAAAATTCATAACTGTTTCACTTTTTCCAACTTTATCTGACGATAGACGTCAAACTTACTCAGTCCATACTCAGTAAGTGCCAAATAGTAAAAGAACTAAAAATAAAGTGAAAACCAATACAAACCCAAAACTGTAAAACCATAACAGATTATAAAACGTCCTACATGATTTCAAAAAAATCAAAAGATACTCACAATAGCAAATCAAAGTAAAGGAAAAACAAAATGAATTAGCTTTTCCTTCAATCAGGGTATAAGTATAACTGAACCTGACCTGACGGGAAAAGTACCGTTTTAGTCCTTAATACTTTCACATCAAAATGTTTTTGGTCCTTCAACATTTCAAAGCAACACTTTTAGTTCTTAAACTTTACAAAAACACTTTTAGTCCTTAAACTTTACAAATTGCAACACAATTAGTACTTAAAGTTTTTTTTATGGTTAATATATTTTTAGGGACTAATTTATTATATTTTTAAATTATAGGGACCTAAATAAATATTAAAAAACATGAAAAATAAAGATCATAAATAATCACATATCTACAACATAAACATTTTTTTTTGAGTAACATATTTATTCTTTTTTATAATGTCATTATATATAAATAAAATTTATTACGGTTTTTTTATTTAAACAAAAAATATCTACTTTAGAATCTGGAGTTTTTGAATAAAATTAATCGAATATGTTTTTAAAATTAAAATATCCTATAAATATTTTAATAAGCACATTTCTTAATGTGTTTTCTAATAATTTTTTTAAATAAAATTTATTCAATATCTTTGATACTAAATAACTGATTTGATATTCTTAATGTGTTTTCTAATAATTTTTTTAAATAAAATTTATTCAATATCATTGATACTAAATAACTGATTTGATATCAAATCTGATTAATTATTTACTATTTTTATGTTTATCTTTTCACAATATTTTATTATTAATTTTATTCATTTTTAATCCTTAAAATTTAATAATATCATAAATTAGTCCTCACAAATATATTTATTTAACTATAAAATAAATGACAAGGACTAATTTTGTTACAATTTTTAAAGTTTAAGGACTAAAAGTGTTGTGTTGAAATGTTTAGGGACCAAAAGTGTTTTGATATGAAAGTATGAGAACTAAAATGTATTTTTCCCGAACCTGACCGACACTGGATTCCCATGGTACCCCACATAGAAATCAAACAGAAGAGAGGGGGGGGGGGGGGGGGGGTTAAGATCTCAACTCAACAAATAACAGATCTAATCCACAAAATATCACACAAGGGGTACAATATTGCAGCATGGATCGACACTTCATTGTTATGAAAGGTCCATAGGTAAATGGGAGCATACCAACAGGGGCGGACCCAACAAACGGGGCAAGGAGAGGCAAAGATCAACAGGGGCGGGCCCAATAAAAAATAAATAAATAAATTCCGTGTGCAATTTTTCGAAGATCAAGTGTGACCCCTTGAATTCCATTAAATCAAGCCCGCTCTAAGAAAACATCAACAATCAGGCTTTTACTCCACTAAGTGGAATCTGCTAAAATATATATTAAACAGCAAACAAAATCTTCTGGAACTGAATTCTTAGAAAGAATATTTGGATTTAACTTGTTACCTTCCACCGTCACGGTGTACATATGGAAAATCCCCTCCGTTGAGTTTTGCACACGCACAGCTTCTAGGATCCATACAGGTTCCTCGACAATTGCATCCTATGGAAGCAATTGCTGGGAAGCTGATGTTTTTGGAAAATTTCATAGCTTTCGTATAGACAAAATCTAATTTTCCAAAAACAAAAAATAAGTGCTGAACTAAAGAGGGTGACATAAAATAGAGAGGATGTATTTTGTACAAATAGTTTAAAGTAAGAAAGAACTTGAAACAACTTAGATGCAATCCAATTCATAGATCATGCATGTATAACTACTATTACATTTTTAAGATTTAACACAAAAATTAGCTAGGCCACCGAGAGAAACCATAAATAACAAGTTCCATGATTCTGGTCCTAAGGATTAGCTACACTCAAATGGCAGGGGGTAAAAAAATCAATATAATTTTACATCTTACAAAGTTCGATCATAAATTCTTAGTCCACAAACAAAAAACCAAAGACCTAAAAATCTTGATATTCGCACTTAATTCTGAATATGATCACCATTCTTTACGATCATCTTTACTCTCTAACTACTCTTAACATGAAAACATGAAAATATGAAAAAATATGAACTGAAAAGTTGAACTTAAAAAGGTCGTGAAGAAAAAGAGATCAAAATGTTACACCTAATCCTAGAGAGCAACAAACATTCTCCATAACCAAGCTCACATGTGGATACACCACCATCAACCAGAAAACAAACAATCACTTGAGGATCAATTTGTTCACATGAACTATTATTTAATAGTATTGATATATAATATAAAATACATTGATTAAGATTTGATTCTCCAATAAGATGTTGAGGTTAATATATAGACTATAACGCGAGGAGAGAAACAATATTGAGTAGGAGTTACATGGTTTGGGGAGGACACCTATATTCTAAGACTGATACCCAAAGTAACAAAACCCTAACAAGCAAAACTCTTATAATCATCTTTTATGGTTGAATACAATCATCATCTTCTCATTCATGCCATAAAAATTCCTATTTATAAACACTATGGTGCAAAAATCTTTCGAAGTAAATAAAATAAAGTTATATCAAAAATTTTTCAAAACATTGAGACATTAAATTTGATTTATGAATATCAGATCTAACAATGTTTATTGGATAAGAAGTAAATAGAGGAACCCCACTGAAGAACTAGGTAAACTAGTGGTACAAACACAATTTGAAACTAGAAGTCTAGAACGTCAAATAATCTGCAAGAAACTTTACTCCATCCAACATTTGTCCACTTAAACAGCCAAATTTAACAGTTTATCTCAATTCTCACCCGGTGGTGAAATGGGAGGTTCATCTACCAAATTGGTAACTAGAATGGGAATATCCTCTAAGCCTTCGGTAATGTCATCACACACCAACCTTCACTTAGAAAAAAGTAACACATTACAAATAGGCATGAGAATACAAAAGATGGACAGTAAGAAATGGTAAGTTTACGAAAACTATACCCTCGTATTTCCGACAATGATTTCGGAATACGACCCCGAGTAAAATAGACCTGAAAAAACATGAGATATTGAGAATAATGATAACAAAGATGATCACATACAAATCTCACAAACTTAAGGGTATCTATTGCAATAAGACATACTAAAAGCTCACTACAACTCAGACAAACCAATACATATTGCCAAAGGTGTACAGGAATAAAACGAAAATATAATAATAATTACCAAAAGCACGAAAACCCAAAATAATTGCCAGAAGCACGAAAATTCAAAACTTAAAACCGCATGACTTGATGTTGGTTACTATACTACATGGTGAACAAAACCAAGCAAGCTTTTCCACTATCTACCATGATTTTCCCTTTGTGTGTACTTATGTGTGTTTATTGGATGTGTCCCTATTTATCATGATTAAGCATGATATGCATAATCTAAATGTAATTGAGGATTAATGGGAGATAGAGCACAATAAAGTTCATATGGCCGATTCCACTTAGAGGGATAAAGGTTGCATGTTGTTGATGTCGTATTGAATTAAACAGAATGGAGTTCAATCTGGACTCTGGTAATGTACCTTCTTATAAAAACAAAATTTCGAAAAAAAAAAAGGAAATGCTGGAAAATTTGTAGTAGTTTAAGTTGTTTAAACGGTACCCAAATCACAATGTTCATTGCAGTTTTGAAATGCATGCGTCAAATTCAACAGTTTCAATGTCTACAAAACCAAAACTACCCAAACAAAACCCATGCACACCCATAGGTATGGCCAGATCACTGTATGCCAGCCTGTGTTGCACGGATACGGGTACGGGTATCGTATCGGATACGACACGAATTCGGCGATACGGCAAATTTTGAAAATATAAGACACGATACGGCTAGGATACGATAATTATTAAAATATATATAAATATTATATATAAATTTAGTATTAAAAATAAAATTGTAGAGATAGAAAACCATATTTAATAATCTTTCCAGAAACTGGCTGAGCAGGAAAGAACAGAAACTGACTATTAATTATTTAATTTAGGGCTTTTAAGCCCAATTCATTTTTATTTATTTATTAATTAGTCCTCAGAAATTTAATTTTTTTCAATTTAACCAGTAAAAATTTTAATAATTTGCAATTTTGCCAAAAACGTATCCGGAAACATGTCCTTGCCGTATCCTAGCCGTGTCCATGCCGTATCCTAGCCGTGTCCAAAACGTATCCGACTGGTCAAACATAAAAAAGTCAACGACACGGATTTTGCCGTATCCAACACGCGTATCGGCGTGTCGTGTCCGTATCCGTGTCCGATACTTCGGAAAAAAAAAATTTGCAGTATCCGTGCTACACAGATGCCAGCATACCTTTACACCTCCTTAGAGGTTCTCAACTCGATTATCATCTCAAAGATTTAGAAATTCATGTTCTAAGTGAAATTAAAGTTAAAACTCCAAACAAAACCCATGCACACCCATAGGTATGGCCAGATCACTGTATGCCAGCATACCATTACACCTTAGAGGTTCTCAACTCAATTATCATCTCAAACATTTAGAAATTCATGTTCTAAGTGAAATTAAATTTAAAACTTTCAAAGTCACTAGAGAAGTCTGACAACTAATCTAATTTTCTCATTTTTCAAATCAAATTATTGTTTGCATAAATACAGAACATACAACCACACATAAATATAGGTAGCTTCTCAACTTTCTATAATGTACAAGCAAGTCTAAAAGATACCTGATTTGTTGTCAAAGGTGGTTGTCCATCAAGCCGCTTCAATCGAAATTTATAGACAGTGAATCCAGAAACACCCTTTTCAGCCCAATAATCATTAACCTAAATTAAGAGAACACGCATCAGAAGCTTATTAGAGTATGCGATGAAAGAGAAAAGTAAAGTAAACAATCGAATCCAGGAATATAATCACCATATACAAGCCATCGTATGTATAAACCTTCCCTACGTAGCTGTTGGTACATTTATGTCCTCGAACCACTCTAACGGGCAAGTTGTTATGCATACAGTTCTGCAGAAGACAATGATTGGAAATTGGCATTTGGTAATTTCACAAATTCCAGTTAAACATACAAAAATCGAGTCTTCCCAAAGTTATTTACTCAGATCAAGATATTGCAAACAAAATATGAGTTAGGCATAAGCCCAAACCCAAAAATCCAGCCTTCTAGCAGCGGACTCCCGTCAAGATTACTAACCACTCCATTATTTGCTGAACAATGTGGACATAACATTGCGCCATTGCCCACACCTTGAGTAGTCAAGGCCCATTCCGGACAACTTTTATTCATCATTCGACGGACACATCTTAATCCAACATGTAATATAAACATGTGCCACATTATGACACCAACCTGGTTGTAGCTATTTTTGGGGTCACTCATTCCGTTGTGTCAACCCTCAACAAATGCTACAGAGTTAGGACATAAACCCAACCCAAGAAAAGAGCCCAAATCTAAAAGACTGGGCCTTCTAGATAGGATAGTCTCAAGCTAAATAGTCACCACAACATTTTATTGTGGGGCTGAAGTGGGACGCATTACTATGCCAAACCAAAGTAATAGCACGAAGCAAGTTGCATCTATCTCAGAGACTACTATATTTAGCTTTCTGAAGACGTTTAGTAGCCAGATTTATAAATAATTCATGGACTACACAAGTTAATTGATCACCAATCAGTACACAACGAATAAACAGATTGAACTGAACCACTTACATAGGAAAACAAACTCATTTGTAGGGGGTGTATATGAGTTTAAAAGTCAACAGGTATTCAATCTAAACATTATAAACCCTGTGGAAATTTATTGGTATCCAAAATAAACTTTCATGGAGTGTTAAAAAGTCATGTGGTAGTCAAATTCGACTTTTAAAAACTCTACATAAGTTTAAAAGTATTTAATTTTTCTATGGACGTGTAATGACTCCATGAAAGTACAAAGTCATTAATGTACACACATAAAAGCATAGATTAGAATAATGCAATGTTCAAAATTATCTTTGGTTGAACCCAAAGACTTGTATGAAATTCTAATTAATTTATCTCCCTCTCCTCTCTCCTTCAAATTATGCCTCAACACATATCTCTCTTCCTCTCTTCAAATGACATTCTATATACAAATCTTTCTTTTCCTCTTCATTTTTTGCTGATTTGTAGAAACATTTTCTAAATTGCTGGTTGACTAACTTTTACAATTTAAATTGAAAGCAAAATTTGAAAAACCATTGATTTCGAATTTTTTGAATTTTTGGTAGTTGGAATTTTTGAAATAGATTTTATTACTTTATCTATTTATACCATTAATTGAAGCATTAAATATAATAAAGATATCCCAAAAACCTACAGCATCGTATAATTTTTAAACAATTGAACACTACACCACAAAAATGATTTAATAATAATACTAATAATAATAACCAACACGGCTACAGATTTTTTTAAAAAAATTTAATATTTCATGATTTCATCATATAAATTGATAAAAAGAACTTGTTAAAATATATTGAATATTATTCTCTTTATTTTATAACTTCTAATATTGAAATTCTATTGGGTCTAATTAAGCAATCAACAATGCTAAAAATTCAACTCTACCCAGAATGATATAATAATGTTCTACTTCTAGTGAACATCAATATCATTAAACATGCCAAATGGTAGTCTTGAGCACCATTACACTATAAACAATGCTAAAATTTCATGTCTACCAAAAATGAAAAATGAGATCATAATGATTAAATAACAGTAGTCTGAAAGTGTACAAAAGGTAAGTGCTTTGTTTCCAACATCTAAAGGAGGAAAGAAAACAAAAATTTTAGTTGGAATATGATTCGTGAAAACAAACATAGCATTTCGTAAAACATGAGGACATAAATACTTGCCTTGAGTCCCGAATTCCCTCGTTTCATTTCCTGGTCCCTGATTTGACGCTTATCACCGAGCAAATTGTTTCCCCCCTGACCGGTATACACAATTTCCTCACAATTGTCTAAATCATCCTCATACTGGCCAGACAAGACTATGGACACAGTAATTGGAAAATTATTACCGGTCAAACCCTGTAAAAACCAAATGGAAAGAAAATGAAAAGAGAACCATAAAATCTTCACTTGCTAATAATGTAAAGAATACACAAGGATATATGTGAAACTAAATTAGATATATAATTTACCAAGTCTT
Source organism: Henckelia pumila (assembly GCF_033568475.1). NCBI lineage: Eukaryota > Viridiplantae > Streptophyta > Magnoliopsida > Lamiales > Gesneriaceae > Henckelia > Henckelia pumila. Next base: position 26,563,465 of record NC_133123.1, on the reverse strand, counting down.
TTCCTGATTTGCAAGCTGCACCACCAGTTCGACCAATATAGTCAATTCCATTCAGCCAATGTTGGTGAAATCCCACCACAACCATTTCCGCACGTGAAAAAAATTGATGTCCGACATCAATACCTACACCATCATGAATGGATAAAAAATCCCAAGGAGCTGAGAACAAATTCGAAAGACCATCCCAAGAAAATAAGTTGATTCGATTATACTGCATTAGTCATTAACAAGTAATCTTTTAAAGGACCAAGTACACATTAAACGGATTTCAAAATTCTAAGTCACATATATATGAGTAACTAATCTAGACACGTTGAAATTTCCATTACGAGATTTCGCTGATTGTTTAGAGCTAGTTAGAGTTAGAAATTAGTAGGATACAAGCCCACAATTTAAAGTTACTAACCTGGAATTGGACCAACTCTCTTCTCGGTGTTTAAAGTGGCATGGATCCTCATCATCTGATAATTCAATAGCCATGGTTTTTTAATAGAGCATAAAGAGGAAGCATATGAGAGAACAGCAAAGCAGAAAACTATGACTCAAAACAATTCCATACAAGTCAGGGTGAGAGTACTAGACAAGGATTATCTATAACATGTAGCTACACATAACACCTTTCACTTTCATTTTCTAGAGTGACTAGAGACTATTTTTTATGATGTTGATGTGGTTATGCATTTTACATATAACAGTTGTTCATAACGATTAGAACAATTAACCTCCCCCTTCATAGATTGTTTCATTCGCTACACACGGAACAGGGGTGCTATCGCATCCAATTCAGGATATGAAAATTACAAATGACATGCCTCGGAAATGGCCTTTAAATCAGGACGCTTGGCAGGTTTTTTAGAGTAGTCTTCAGCAATATTCTCTGCCTGTACATGTTTAGCATCATAAGTTAAAAAATTCATTCATTAAGCAGTTAATTAAATATTCAAGATATATATTATTTTATATATAAACCTTGGATTGCGAAACTCTTTTTGCGCTTCCCTTCTCCTCAGCTTCTTGCCTCGCACACCTCTTCTCTTCTTCCTATAATTTGAATGTAAATACGAGAAAATACAAGAATCTCATAGCAGAATGAGTGAGAGTTTGAGGTAGTGTAATAAGAAGTGATTTGCCTGGATGCATTGCAAGTAGAGTTTATTGAAAGTCCGCAGAGTTTCGGTGACCATCGAGTAGGCGCTCTTTTCGACAGCGGTGGAGTCGGCGATGACATTGAGAACCACATCGGCAGGGTCTGGCATTTCGACCTTTCTTTTCTTAGGGATCTTGCTCATTTTGTTCGGTGGAGATTCCACCTTTTCAACGACTCGCGCAATGGTTTTTCTCAAAGGATACCTTCTGGAACTGGCAGAGGCTGGGTCGGAAAGTTCATCGTTGCAGAGGAGCACCATGGGGGCGGAGCGGAGCGGAGCGGAGCGGAGGGAACCGGAGAGTCGTTTGAAATTTCTGAAGCTTCTAGATTTGTCACTCTCTCTCCCACTCTGTTGTATTGTTATATAAATATAAATAAATAAATGCTTTGCTATCTTTCCATCAACAAATAAATGAATGCTTTGCCTTCCCTTCTTTCTCGGGAGTGATTATCTATTCCTCTTACAAATACAAACATAAATCTTGACCTAATTTTTCGTAATAACAATATTATTTTGTCACAAATCGTATTGTCTCCCAAAAATATATTTTTTATTATTTAATAAAAGGATAGCCAAATAATTTTCCTTAAATTTAACACATATTTTCTTTAATTTATATCTCAAATGACTAATATGTCCCCATTTTTCTTTAATAGCATTATCTTATTTTATATTTATCTTATTTTTCAAATTACGTTATCCGTTTTTATTAAATTATTCAAATACATTTTTACAAATTCTCTTTATTTTTTAACAACTCACATGTTTTTTTCTTTATTATAATTTTTTACGTTTTTTCTCAGATAATTAAATTGTCGAGCACGTGAAAATTAGGTGTCATTGTTGCTCAATTTTTATTTTTATTTTTTTACGAAAGTCATTGTTGCTCAATTATTGATGAATGAGATGTTATTTTGAATTTATTCGGTTAAATTTCCTTAAAATCAAGTAAAAACAAATGTCGATCAAATACCAAAAATAATAATAATAATTTACATATCAAAATCACGGCCATACTTTAAATATGAGTCAATTATGAATAAATCCCCAAACTCAAACCTTTCTTTCTCCCAACTCCCTCTCTTAAAGATTCTTTCTTTGCACTCCCTAAGGACCACAAAACTTGATTATTTTAATATTTAATTTTTGTACTCAATATGGGTTATTTTGTGCTTAAATCTGAAGGTTTTATACTTATATCTAAAGATCTATGTGCTTATATCTCATGTTTTAATGCTTATTTTGGAACAAAAAATTATGTGCAAAAAATGGTATCAGAGCTTTAGGTTAAATATTCAGACTTAATATTATTCGTTAACTCATACTTTTCTTTGTTGAGGAGAAGATTTTTTTACAAAATATGACTTCAAACGAAGATTTGAATCAAGAGGATTTTATTTATATGAAATCCTATAAACAAGTTAATCTGTTCACAATAGATTACTTACGACAGAAAGATGATTTCTAACTCTCAATTTTTAGAAATTACCCCAGATTCTTCTAAACTCTCCGGAGATCTTAGAGAAATTCAAAAGACGGTACAATATTACAGCAATCAGCTGTATGAAATACCTCGGCAGATTGAAGGAATCCTTAAGAAACAAGAAGAAATTCTTGTAACCCTAAAGGATCTTCAAACTAAAATCACAAATCTAGAACAAACTTCAGGTTCTAGAAAAGGAAATACAGGAGGAAGGTTACCACTCTCGTTTGGTACCGAACCGTTGTTACATCAGAAAGGTAAAACCAAAATGGTTCAAAAACCTTTAACTAATGATGAAAGGATGATTAATCTTATAAAAGCAGTATCAGAGAAAAACACTAGCTGATGACTACATTAGAGAGATTAAATCTCGAGGATCTACAAGATCTCGCGGATTCTTTTGCGAATCTCAAAGTAGTAGATCTAAAAATGAACTCCCCTGAGGGTGAACAACCCATAGGGAATCCCCCAAGATATGCGGTTAAAACAGAAGAACCACATAGTGAGTTTCAGGTTGGAAAAAATTCACATCCAGCAGGAACCAGATCAAGAAGGAGTAAAATCTCACTCCATCAAACTCCTTACGGAAAAACTGTTTTAGATCCAATACATCCTTACGGGGTTATGTTAAACTTTGATGTTTTGGACTTCAAAAATAGAGAAGATCTTATAGATGATTGGACGTCAGCTATGAGAATTGCAGCAGGGACATTAGATCTCAATAAAGAAGGATTCATTAAACTTCTAGAAATGAGTCTAATGGGATCTGTCAAGATTGCTTGGGATATGACTATGCCAGATACGAAGAAATCAATCTTAGCAGGAGAATCCCTCAGCGAAATTGGAGAAAAAATGGCCACCCTATTTAAAGCACAATTCATAGGGGTAGACTATTTCAACAATCAAGATACAGAGAAAAAGAGAAGATATACTCAAGCTCTGTATAGCCTCGAGTTACATGATATCTGTTTAGTTGATGAATACATTATGTTATTCACTAAATACAGATGGAATTCAGGAGTCAAGGAAAATGTAGCTATTCAGCTATTTTTCGCAAAAATGCCAAGTCCCTGGAGAGAAATGCTGATTAAAGAATACGTTTCAGGTCATCTTGACACTTTGGCAAGACGCGCGTCCTTTTTGAAAGGAAAATTGGCAGAATGGTGTCATATGGCAGCATTACATAAGAACTACAAGAAAATAAGGGGTATAAATAAACGTACACCTTTATGTTGTAAAGATAATGATCTTCCAACGATCATTGGAAACAGATCACAGGGATTTAAAAGGAAGAAATTTAGAAGTAATCCCTACAATAAAAGAATGAGAAGTTCTTGAAAACCAAGAACATTTTGGGTCCAAACAAAAGGCCAGATCTTATAGGTCAGGAAGAAGAAGTGGACCTACAAGAACATCCCCAGTAACAAGCTCATCACAAAGCAGGGGAAGAACACTGTAGTAACCCAGATACTATTTTAAGATAATAATATGTTAAACATGATTAAGGGTTGGTATTTAATCAATTTCGGAGTGTTATTGGACTTCAGAAGTAAAATTTGGGCTTTTTAATTTTGGGCCGGATAGTAAGCTCCGATCCTGGATAGTAAGCTCCGATCGAAACGGAAGCTCCGATCCTGGAACGGAAGTTCCGATCCCCAGCTGCCAGAAATGATCGATGACTCAGTCGCGAGTTTTGACAAGTGTCGATCATAGAGCAGATCGGAAGCTCCGATTGTAGATCGGAAGTTCCGATCCTGGCGTGGCAGACATGCACGCAATGAGCTGGATCGGAAGCTCCGATCCCGAAATCGGAAGTTCCGATCCTGGCCGATAAATTTGCCTATAAATAGGGCTTCTCAGATTCATTTCTGAATTACGAATTCCCGAGTTTCCTTCTTCAGTTATATAGTGTGAGATATACACTTGAGGGCCCTATTGGTTATACTAGAGGTTCTGGAATAACCAAGGTGTGGTTATAGTCATCCGGGACTAGCGACTCCAAAGGGCTAACTACGGACGAAGGTATGGTTCGGGAATCTATTTAAGTTTTGGGAGTACTTATTAGCTTAGTTAAGGCTTATAGAATTTATGTAGTGATACGGTGAACTTTTGAATATAGGCTTGGAACCTAGGATCCTATTATACTTGAACTAGCCTAGAGGTACGTACACATTGACTGAGATTGCCAGCGAGTATACATGTTTATATGTTGCATTTATTTGGCATTACTATATGGCATGATGTATGATTTACCATTTTCTATACTCATATGTCATGTGCATATACACGTTGAGCCTATTCCTTGTTATACCTGATTATAGAGCCGCTCATCTCTATACTCGATAGTCTGTCACTGAGGGTACCGCGACGGCGGGGGCATTTATGTCTGTCTACTCTGGTGTACTAGACGAGTGTGGTTGCACCCAGAGGTTGATCCGTGCGGTGGCAGCACTCATATGGTGCCGGTTCTGAGCATGACTTTTCAGATGATCTTTTACCAGACATCATGTTGCATGCATTATATACATATGTTTACTCATGTCTATGTACTGAGCGTAGCGCTCACGTCCTAGTTGTTATCTTGGACACCCTATTCCATGGGGCAGGTCGCAGGATGGACGGAGCTGGTAGTTCAAGGCAGGACTAGAGAGCAGGAGCCTTGAAGATTTTATTATACAGCAGGATTCGATATAGCTGTATAATGTTTACTGTTTAAGATTTCGATTTGGTTGTATCACTACAGATTTAAGTCTGGATTATGTTACTAAGCTGATATGTATATTATGGTTTTGTTTCCGCATGTCTTACTCTGTTAAGTTATTTTGCTGTATTAAGTTTAATGCATGCTATTAGTTGCCAGTTAGCTATTAGTTGCCAGTTAGTAGGTGATACCATGTAGGGTCACTACATTTTTGGTATCAGAGCATGCATAGATTTTGGGATTGGTACTTGGGATTTAGTTTAGTCTTGAGTAATTCTTGCGCATTTGGGATTTTAATGTGCAATTCTTTTCAGGATATGGCTGACGAGAGTCATGGTAGTGTTGGCCAGGGAGGTGGTCATCATCATCGTCACCATCATCATCAGGATGATCAACATCGTCCTCATGAGGGTCGACGTCGCTATACTATTAATAAGTTTATGCAGGTAGGACCGAAACCCTTAGTGGGAGGCGAGAATCCTGAACAAGCTAGAAGCTGGATGTCTAAACTTGAGAGCACGTTCCGAGCTTTCGAGTGTACTGAGGAGCAGAAACTGGAAGTTCTAGAATTCGTTCTAGAGGATAGAGCACGTTTTTGGTGGGATGCCAAGGTTGCTCAGGCACGTACTGAGAGAGGACATGTGACTTGGGGGGATTTTTGTCGGGAGTTTCAGAAATTATATTTCCTCCGGCTGTTCGCCAAGCACGATCTATGGAGTTGCTTACTTTGAGGCAAGGATCAATGACTATTGATCAGTATCAACAGCGATTTCTTGATCTGCTACCTTTCAGTCCCCATATTAATGCGAGTGATGCGTCGAAGTATGATATCTTTCTGCAAGGCCTGAACCAAGATATCTACTCTCAGGTTGTCGTCTGTGATGACCCGGTGTCTTATAAGACTTTGGTGAACCGTTGCCGTCTTGTGGAGACCAGCAACAGGCGTGGACAGTTGATGATGCCAGCACAGCCTAGTGGATTTGTTGAGCCTCGAGCTCAATCTGTTGTGCCATCTGTACCTACGTCTTCTTCTACTCCTACTACTTCGTCTGGTTCTCGTGGTTCACGAGGTACATTCCGCTTTGGGAAGAAGAAGAAGAAGGAGGAGTTTTGTAGCCATTGTGGTGGGAAGCATCCTGCAGCTTCATGTCGGAGAGCTACTGGGGCGTGTTATATTTGTGGTCAGTAGGGACATCTGCGGAGAGATTGTCCTCATCGTATGGGTTCTGCTAGTGGATCGGGATCCCAGGTTGGATCTCAGGCTTCTACTTTTCCACGTCAGCATCCAGCACCACAGAGTTCTTCTGGTTTTCGTCCCCAGACTCAAGGGCAGGTGTTTGATCTGTCTCAGGAGCAGGCTACTGAGGGAAGCGATCGCATGTTGGCAGGTAACTTCTTGTTATGTGGTATTCCTGCACTTGTATTAATTGATACTGGAGCATCGCATTCCTTTATTTCTAGTCGCTTCGTTAAGAGACATAGATTACCTTACGTATCATTAGATATGGATTTAGTTGTATCTACTCCGTTGGAGCAGGAGGTAGTAACTAAGCGTCTAGTGATGGGTTGCCTTCTGGAATTTGAGGGTAATGTGTTATCGACTAATTTGATGATATTAGCGATGACGGATTTTGATTGTATTTTGGGAATAGATATGCTGACTTTGTATCACGCTACTGTGGATTGTTATCAGCATCTGGTACAGTTTTATCCCGTTGAGGGTGATAGCTGGTACTTTTATGGTGAGGGTGCGCGACCTCCGATGCCACTTGTTTCGGCTCTGAAGGCATGTCATGTCTTGGAGTCAGGTGGGGAGGGCTATCTCATCTATGCGGTTGATATGTCTGCGAGTAGTCCAGGTATTGATCAGCTACCGATTGTCAGTGAGTTTCCTGACGTATTCCCTGATGAGATTCCTGGTTTTCCTCCGGTTCGAGAGGTTGAATTTGGTATTGATCTAGTACCAGGAACTACGCCTATATCCCGAGCACCTTATCGTCTGGCACCGTCAGAGATGAGGGAATTGAAACAGCAGTTGCAAGATCTGCTTGATAAGGGATATATTCGTCTGAGTGTTTCTCCGTGGGGAGCACCTGTTTTGTTTGTCAAGAAGAAGGATGGATCGATGCGATTATATATTGATTACAGATAGTTGAATCGTGTCACCATCAAGAATAAGTATCCTTTGCCGCGGATTGATGATCTGTTCGATCAACTACAGGGTACTTCTGTTTATTCGAAGATAGATCTGAGATCTGGATACCATCAGATGAGGATACGAGACTCAAATATATCTACGACTGCTTTCAGGACCAGATACGGGCATTATGAATTTCTGGTGATGCCATTCGGTTTGACAAATGCACCGGCAGTCTTTATGAATCTGATGAATCAGGTATTTCGAGATTATCTGGATAGATTTGCCATCGTCTTCATAGATGATATTCTTGTCTATTCTCATGACAAGGATGAGCATGCACAGCATTTGAGGATTGTTCTACAGACGTTACGAGATAAGCAGCTATATGCAAAATTGAGCAAGTGTGAATTCTGGCTTGATCGGGTAGTATTTCTCGGTCATGTGATTTCTAGTGAAGGGATATCTGTTGATCCTAGTAAGATAGAGGCAGTGCTGAACTGGTCTCGTCCGACAACGGTTGCTGAGATTCGTAGTTTCTTGGGTCTAGCGGGATATTACCGTCGGTTCATCGAGAATTTTTCACAGTTGGCCAGGCCTTTGACTCAGCTTACTCGGAAAGATGTTACCTTTATTTGGTCCTCGGATTGTGAGGAGTCGTTTCACGAGCTGCGTAGACGTCTTACTACTGCACCTGTGCTAGCTCTACCTTCTGGATCAGGAGGTTATGTTGTTTATACTGATGCCTCTGGTCAGGGGTTAGGATGTGTGTTGACACAGCATGGACATGTTATTGCCTATGCTTCTCGACAGTTGAAGACGCATGAGAATAACTATCCAGTGCATGATCTCGAGTTAGCCGCCATTGTATTTGCGCTCAAGATTTGGAGACATTATCTTTATGGCGAGAAATTTGAGATATTTACGGATCACAAGAGTTTGAAGTATTTATTCACTCAGGCAGAGTTGAATATGCGACAGAGACGCTGGATGGATCTCCTGAAGGATTATGATTGTGAAATCAAATATCATCCAGGTTCTGCTAATCTTACTGCTGATGCCTTGAGTCGGCAGGTGAGACTATCTGCACTTCAGACTAATGAAATATCTCATATGATTCAAGAGTGCTGTTCATTGAGTTTTACGCTCAAGCACAAGAAAGGGAGGAATGAGATTCGTTTGTATACTATTTTATCTGAGCCAGTATTGTATTCTCGGATCAGAGATGCTCAGATATCTGATGTTAAGACTCAGCGATTGGCACGTCTAGCCAATGGAGTTAATACATCTGAATTCCATTTTCAGGCAGATGGTTTATTGTGCCTATCCAATAGAGTGGTTGTACCTAATGTTGCGGAGCTCAGGAATGATATTCTATCTCAAGCACACAGGAGTCGATTATCAGTTCATCCTGGAAGTATGAAAATGTATAAGGACTTGCGAACTAGATTCTGGTGAAAGGGAATGAAGCGAATTGTTTATCAGTTTGTTTCGAGATGTTTGGTTTGTCAACAGGTCAAGCCTGAACATCGACGACCAGGTGGATTACTGCAGAATCTTGAGATTCCCGAATGGAAGTGGGAGCACGTGACTATGGATTTTGTTACCCACTTGCCTATGACTTCACGTCAGTGTGATGCTATCTGGGTTGTCGTTGACCATTTGACAAAATCAGCACATTTCATTCCTTATAACCGGGAGTATTCTTATGATCGCATGACACGCTTATATATCCAGGAGATTGTGCGATTACATGGGATTCCAGTGAGTATTGTCAGTGATAGAGATCCGCGATTTACTTCACGTTTTTTGGGGTAGTTTTCAGCAAGCGTTGGGTACCACTCTGAGTTTGAGCACGGCGTATCATCCGGAGACTGACGGGCAGTCAGAGCGCACTATTCGTACGCTGGAGGATATGCTACGTTCTTCTGTCATGGACTTTGGTTTATCTTGGCAGGATCAGTTACCTTTGATTGAATTTGCCTACAATAACAGTTATCATCGTAGTATTGATATGGCACCTTTCGAGGCATTGTATGGTCGACGGTGTCGTACTCTGTTATTCTGGGATGAAGTCGGGGAACGGCAAGTCGAGGGTCCTGAATTGGTGCAGCAGATTGTAGACAAGGTAGATTTGATCAAGCATAGGATCAAAGTTGCTCAAGATAGACAAGCCAGTTATGCGAATATTCGCCGCAGGCCACTTCAGTTTGAGCCTGGTGAATATGTTTTTCTGCGAGTATCACCTTTCAGGAAGGTAATGAGATTCGGTGTGAAAGGCAAGTTGTCTCCTCGTTACATTGGGCCTTTTCAGATACTGGAGAAGATCGGTGATGTTGCTTATCGTTTGGCTTTACCGCCATCTCTTTCCAGTATACACAATGTTTTTCATGTGTCGTTGCTTCGACAGTACATAGCTGATGAATCTCATGTGATTCAGTCTACTGATATTCAGCTAGAGCCAGATCTGTCTTTTTTTGAACGACCAATCTGTATCCTAGACAGGAAGGAGAAAGTTCTTCGAAACAAGACTATACCACTTGTGATGGTACAGTGGCAGCGCCGAGGCGTTGAAGAAGCAACTTGGGAAACAGAGTCGTATGCGAGCAGAATATCCTCAGTTGTTTGCTTTGTATTTTTGATTACCATGTAAGATGTAATTACCGTTGTTGTAATAAGACATGGTTTGATGTTCATATTGTTATCTTTATTGTCTTTAGATGTTATTTCGCGGACGAAATATCTAAAGGTGGGGAGAATGTAGTAACCCAGATACTATTTTAAGATAATAATATGTTAAACATGATTAAGGGTTGGTATTTAATCAATTTCGGAGTGTTATTGGACTTCAGAAGTAAAATTTGGGCTTTTTAATTTTGGGCCGGATAGTAAGCTCCGATCCTGGATAGTAAGCTCCGATCGGAACGGAAGCTCCGATCCTGGAACGGAAGTTCCGATCCCCAGCTGCCAGAAATGATCGATGACTCAGTCGCGAGTTTTGACAAGTGTCGATCATAGAGCAGATCGGAAGCTCCGATCGTAGATCGGAAGTTCCGATCCTGGCGTGGCAGACATGCACGCAATGAGCTGGATCGGAAGCTCCGATCCCGAAATCGGAAGTTCCGATCCTGGCCGATAAATTTGCCTATAAATAGGGCTTCTCAGATTCATTTCTGAATTACGAATTCCCGAGTTTCCTTCTTCAGTTATATAGTGTGAGATATACACTTGAGGGCCCTATCGTTATAATAGAGGTTCTGGAATAACCAAGGTGTGGTTATGGTCATCCGGGACTAGCGACTCCAAAGGGCTAACTACGGACGAATGTATGGTTCGGGAATCTATTTAAGTTTTGGGAGTACTTATTAGCTTAGTTAAGGCTTATAGAATTTATGTAGTGATACGGTGAACTTTTGAATATAGGCTTGGAACCTAGGATCCTATTATACTTGAACTAGCCTAGAGGTACGTACACATTGACTGAGATTGCCAGCGAGTATACATGTTTATATGTTGCATTTATTTGGCATTACTATATGGCATGATGTATGATTTACCGTTTTCTATACTCATATGTCATGTGCATATACACGTTGAGCCTATTCCTTGTTATACCTGATTATAGAGCCGCTCATCTTTATACTCGATAGTCTGTCACTGAGGGTACTGCGACGGCGGGGGCATTTATGTCTGTCTACTCTGGTGTACTAGACGAGTGTGGTTGCACCCAGAGGTTGATCCGTGCGGTGGCAGCACTCATATGGTGCCGGTTCTGAGCATGACTTTTCAGATGATCTTTTACCAGACATCATGTTGCATGCATTATATACATATGTTTACTCATGTCTATGTACTGAGCGTAACGCTCACGTCCTAGTTGTTATCTTGGACACCCTATTCCATGGGGCAGGTCGCAGGATGGACGGAGCTGGTAGTTCAAGGCAGGACTAGATAGCAGGAGCCTTGAAGATTTTATTATACAGCAGGATTCGATATAGCTGTATAATGTTTACTGTTTAAGATTTCGATTTGGTTGTATCACTACAGATTTAAGTCTGGATTATGTTACTAAGCTGATATGTATATTATGGTTTTGTTTCCGCATGTCTTACTCTGTTAAGTTATTTTGCTGTATTAAGTTTAATGCATGCTATTAGTTGCCAGTTAGCTATTAGTTTCCAGTTAGTAGGTGATACCATGTAGGGTCACTACAAACACCATCAAAAAGAACTTTCAGAAGAACTCATACAAGAGCAAGTGAAAGTTTCAAGGATTGCAACTGCTGGACATGTGGAGCAAGAGGACATATATCTACAAATTTTCCAGAAAACGAGAAAAAAGGAGTTATACTCTTTGAAGCAACACCAGATATGGATGATGCGATCTTCTTTCAAGATCTAGTCCAAGTATATCAATTTGAGGATATCCACTCAGATGAAAGCATATATGAAGAAGAGATATTGTTTAGTCAAGAAGATTCTGATGATGGATCAGAATCAGAATCAGAATAAAGAAAAAGTGTTTCGGCATGAAACACATGAAAGTTTGGTTGGATTCTTTAGCCAAACCACGATATCTCATAATATGGTCCAAAGGATTATGAGAGAAAATCCAACGTTACAAAAGCACCAGGGATTTTTGGCAGGACAAGTAGAAAGAGTCTTAGGCAACCTAGGGCTTAGACAAAAAAGACATAATTTGATTTACAAAGTATCCAGAAGGGAAATGGCAATCCCCATGGAGTTAACAAGTAATCAAATAGAGATGCAGTTAATTCCTTTTGAAGAAATAAGAGAGGAATTGCAAAAGTTGAAAGGTGAGGTAGCAAGAACGATGTCTTGGATTCATATTGGAGCAATCCAAATAATGATCAAGGCAACTTTTAAAGAAGGAATAGATTCACCCATAGATATCGTAGTATGCGATAAAAGAATGGGGAATATTCAAGATGTTGTCCTGGGTACTATCTCAGGAAATCTTTGTGCAGAAAAAATTGTAGGAGTTATCTATCCAAGAATAGCATACAATTTAGCTGACAGGAACTTTAGTCGAGCCTTGACGTTGCATCAAAACTTCAAGGAAAAGAGACTAATGAAGGAAGGTAATAGACCATATTCTATTACATATCAAATTTCATATGCTCTTTCTAATACTCATCATTCTGAATTATTTATTAGAAATGAGTTCATTGAAATTCCAGAGATCTTTGGGAAAGTTGCTCATGCAATATACCCAGAAAAAATCGAGTTTCCTTTAATTCAGGAAACAGACATTCAAATCCAAGACAGACCTGTTCTATACAGAGACCTTAAAACAGAACCTCGAAGGTTATCTTTTCAAGGAAACCGAATGACAAGTAGGAGATGGGACAAATCTCCTATTCAAAAAATTCCACCAGAAGAAAAAGAGTTTTCTATAATAGGAAAACTTAGATCTCCAGAAGGATGGAAAGAAGTGAAAATAGTATTCGATATTACAAGTCATCGGAACCAGTTCCCTTGTAACTCGATTTACTATTTGGAACAACATGAAAAAGAAACTTACCAAGGATTGATAAATATTGGAGAATTGGAAGTTCAAATATGTGGAATTCCAGGAAAAAAAGTGGATCAACTCATTCTTGGCCTAGAGTTTCTGGAGGACCATAAACCATGAAAACGCCTTGAAAAAGGAATAAAGTTCATGGAAAAAGAAAAGACTTGGAGGATTCAATAAGAATTCTACGAAATGGAAAACCAAGAGAATTGGATAAGGGACAATCCCTTAATCAGATTCGAGAACTCTGTTTACAAACAGAGGAAGAAGCAGCTGTTGAAATTAGTAAGTCATGAACATGATTTACTAGATTGCATTGAAGAGGTAGAAAGGAGTAACCATACTCTAACTTCTGAAGTCTTAGGAAGACTAAAGGTGAATAGTCTTAATCGAATTACTGAGTTACAACACAGTCTGTTAAAAATGACAGGGCCATTTAGTAACCCCTTTAAAAAATGACAACAAGTCCTTTCTCCATATACATTCCGATAGGGATGTTGTATGAACAATATAAGGCTGAATACTTTGAAGCTTATATTGATTCGGGAGCAGAAATTTGTACAGCAAAAAGATGAGTCTTTCCTGAAAAATGTGAAGAAGATTTGCCAAAAATTGCTGGGCGAGATTTCTCTCGAAGAATTTTAATTCTTTGCAAAGGAATAAAACAAGCAGAGATCCTTATAGAAGGAGCAAGTCAGACACCTTGGTACAAGGTAAAGACACCACCAATCTATTTCCATGATACAAGAGCTGATATCCTGTTAGGAAATAACTTCTTACAAATGTTTAAGAAGTACACACAAGACAATGAGTCAAGAAGACTTATGTTCACTACAATTTGTGATCATAAAATTATCGTTCAAAGACTCAAAGTTGCTTTTTATCGACAATTGCCGATAATATTTCGCAGCCAGCATGGTGATAAGGGACAACTTTTTCACCCAAAAATGAAAGATCCAAGAAGGTTTAGAGAAACCATGTTGAAAATAACAACAGAACAAGAACTCCAAACAGAGGATATGGAGCTTCTCAAGGTAACTCTAAATCATAGGGATATAGAGTTAGAAAATAAGGTATCCCTTGAAGATGTCAAAAAAGGCTAAAAAAAAGTTATAATGAGCATCCTTTGGCATGGTGGGATAGAAATCAACTCAAAACCAGTCTTACTCTAAAGGAAGACAAAGAGTATGAATTCGTCAGATATAAGCCTATCCCGATGAACATAACAGATCAAAGGGATATGAGAATGATTATCAAGGAACATTTGGACCTTGGTCTAATCAAAGAAGGAGTTTCACCATATAGTAGCCCAGGTTTTCTGGTCAGAAATCATGGTGAAATAAAAAGAGGAAAACCCAGGTTAGTTATTAACTACCAAGGTATTAATAAAATCATAGAGTTTGACGGGTACTTCATACCTAGTAGAAAACATCTAATTAGCTGTGTACGAAATGCTAGAGTGTTCTCAAAATTTGATTGTAAGTCTGGATTCTACCAGATAAGAATGGAAGAAGGCAGTAAGAAATTTACAGCCTTCTCTACTCCACAAGGACACTATATTTGGGAAGTTATGCCTATGGGATTGGCTAATGCACCCCAGATATTTCAAAGAAAGATGGATAACCTTTTTAAAGATTATTTCAACTTTATGTTTGTTTATATTGATGATATTCTTATAGCATCAAAAAAATATAGACGAATACGTTAAACACTTAGAGATTTTCTCTAAAATTTGTAAACAAGAAGAACTGTTGTTATCTGAAAAGAAAGCAGTCATAGCAACAAGAAAAATTGAATTCCTCGGTATTGAGATTGATGAAACTGGAATAATTCTACAACCCCATATTGTGGAAAAGGTAAAGAATTTTCCAGATAAACTCAAAGATGTAAAACAACTCCAGAGTTTTCTTGGAGTAGTTAATTTTGCAGGGATGTTCATTAACAATCTAGCAATGTACAGAAATGTGTTCAGTCCTTTGTTAAAAAGGGATGCTAGGTTTATATGGACCGATGACCATACTAAAGGGGTAAACCAATTAAAAGAGATATGTAAGAATCTCCCAAAAATGGCTATACCCGTAGATGAAGATGATCTGGTATTATTTACGGATGCCAGCGATGATTGGTGGGCGGCAGTCCTTACCTCCAGATGGGGAAATACCATGCAGATACTGTAGCGGTCTTTTTCAGAATCTGAGGCCATTAGATGACATATCAACGAGAAAGAATTTTATGCGGTTAAAAGGGCTTTTGAAAAATAGCCATTATTTTTACTTGCTAAAAAATTCAATCTGAAGGTTGATAATACCCAGGTAAAAGCTTTCCTAAAGAATAAGATTGAATCTAAACCTGAGAAAGCTAGGTTATTAAGATGGCAAGCATTATGTCAAAATTATATTTTTGATATTGTTATTATTAAATCTCATGAAAATATTCTTGCAGATTTTTTAACAAGAGATGAAAGGCAGTGACGTGGATTCCATCCTGAAAATGTAGAGGCATCTCAGGGAACACCTTGGGTTGCTTCAAAACGAGTTCAACCAGTTAGCCATTAATGCTGAAATGGTCGGCAGGTTACAACAAGCTGATCGGATCAAAGTATCTAATCGAATTACAGGATGTATGCAAGCTCAAACACAACTATGGGCTGCTATTCAAGGGCCAATTGTGAAGGCTATAGAGAAACCATTGGTTTCTCATAAACAAGATATACTAAAGCCATTGGTTTTACAAGAACAAAAAATACAACCACCGGTTGTGAAACAAGATGTTGAGGAATCTAAAACTCAAGAAACAAGAGCTAATCTATCATCAACCTTTGATGATCTGGATGAAGCAACAATTGATGAGGATAACTCATCAAGTCAACCCTCCGCCTCTGGGGTAAAAGAGGAAGAGATCAATCTTAGGCCCAACACTGACAAGGGCAAATCTAAGATTGATACTAATCCATCTATTATTTATCCATTCCAGGTTTATCAACAGAAGTGGGAGAAATTGAATACAAGGAATGAAATCAACCCGAACACTTGCAGGGTTGATGTTGCAGGAATATATCCAAGGGTTTGGCTAAAAAACAATGTCAATCCTAAAGATGTAAAACTCTGGTATGAATTTGGGGCTTTGGCCTCAGTTTATACAACGTCACCAAGCTTTCTGGAGATATCACAGTTACCAAAATGGATTCAGGAAGCAGTCCAAGAAACATGGGCAAATAATGATCATTTGTCCAGAGGAGATGTGCTTGAGTTATATTTTTTCAGTGCAGCTCCAGAACCAACAGTGAAAGGATCACACGAACCCTTTCATTTTATCAAGCTGAGGAGACCTGATATAAACAGTCATAAATTTATTAAGGATCCTAAAACTGAAGAAATACCTTTGGTGTCTACTTTCGGGGAAAATGAGATCTCAACCAGAAGGGCATGAGGTATTTGGGTCTGTCTTACTGAGATGGACAAAGTCAAGTTTCCATTCAAATTTTATCAGAATTCTGTGAACGGATCATTTCTGTTGAACACAATGACAGGAAAAACTACAGCATTTGTGGAAGAACTCTTCAAAAAGAAGAGAAATCTTTTGTGGAACAACAAGCTGCCGGGGAGTAAAGAAACTCGCCGAAAATTTTGTAACATGGCTCATATTGGACGATGGTCAGAGAATATCTGCCCAGAATGCCCAAATCAGAAGGAGCCAGAATTTGAAAAAACCTTTAGACCCCGAACGGATCGAAAGGATTTTTTCGAGACAAGCAAAGGTGGACAAGGACCACCAAAGATGCGTTTTCACAGGGGTCTACTTCAAAAGCAAAAGATGCTCCGACAACAATAAAACAGACATGTGAGGAGAATAAAGCCAAAAAAAAGTGGCAGGCAAGTGATTCCTCCACTAGTAAAAGATTCCATCAATAATGGCATAAAAAATTCAAGACAGCTGCCTCCTCCACTAGTAAAAGATTCCATCAATAATGACATAAAGAAATACAAGACAACTGTAAGATTCCCTGAAATTTCTGGGTGAAACGAGTGGAACTACAGCTATAAATACAGGCATTTGAGGAAGCTGAAGATATCGATCATTCCCTTCAGTTTTCTTACGAATAAAATTGTTGTAATATTTCTCTTTCTATTGTAATAAGTTTTCGCTTATGTATTTCAAGAACGAGGCTACTATGAGTAGCTAAACAAGTTGTCTTCTCCTCTTCAAAGAAGTTGATTTATGTAATAATATCATGCCTGAATAATTTTTCTAAAGTCTCTTGTTCTTTCATGTTCATATTTTATAATTAAATTTATATACCATACACCTTAAGGTAGAAAACGAATTAAAGCTGTGCTGGGTGTCGTTGAAGGAGCTTGTGCAGAAACTATCTGTTGCGACTGCGTGGTTGAGTGTGAGGAGCACTTCGTAAAACTCGGCAGGTATGACCCGACGACATTATGGTCAAAGAGGTATTTAAATTTGATTTACTTTACGGAAGCATGTTGGACCCTAATCTAAAGTATATAGGCTGGAAACTTTGCGCAACCAATAGTTCTTCACGACATGAACTGGTTCTATAGGTAAAACAACGCCAAAGTATAAAAGATTAGTTGAATACTTGTTTAATCAAAATTGGGGACCACTAGGGAGTGCAAACTAAAAAATTTGAATGTAGGGAGTTAGGAAAAATTTATGTTTAGGTTTAGGGATTTTAAAATAATTACCTCTTTAAATATTCTGTTGATTCCAGTTGTTTGGGGAATTTTTAAACATGAAATATAATATTTGTTTTTAAACAAAGATTGATGTTATCATACCCTTCCTTAAATAATAAAGTTTTGATTTATCTTTAAAAAAATCAAAAACAATATTTTTTTTTACTGTCAACTACAGTACTTAAGTTTTTTTATTAAAGATGAATTCAAAAAAATTGTTTTTTATTAAAGAAAACAATAAAAACTTAATTTTTTATATCTTTACAAAATCGCCACAAATTTTTTTATCATATTTTAAATATATATAAAATAATAACTAAAATGTTATAAAATAAATTAAAAACTAACCAAATAATATTGCAAATAAAAAAAAAATTAATCTATCAAAAATCTTACATAGATGACCTAGGTACAAGAAATTATGGCATATGGAAAGTACTATATATAAGGAATTAATATGATCACAATTTCTACCATATCTTAAGTATTTGGTACGAGGTTTCAAAAAAAAAAAAGTATTTGATACGATTTTCTCCGATCACTCAAATTTATAACATCCATAATATTGTAACACTCTCCATTGTATGTCATTCGACGGATCTGTCTCGTTAAAACCTTGGTACGAAAAACTCAATGAAATAAAAACCTTGCAAAGGAAAAAAAGTATAACATCTCGTTCGTGGCTTTGTCTATGCTAGCACATGGGCACTGTCCATGTGCTAGATCCAAGGGCCATTTTTTTTCATTTGAGATGATCTCTTTTAAAATAATATCATATCAAATGCTAAAAAAAATGGACCGTTGGATCTCATTTGGGCGCTACCCCAATGGGGTAGCATAGACAAGACCCTCGTTGTTGCTCAACAGTCTCGTTAAAAACCTTTTCATAAAAACTCACGTGGAAAAATCATGGACGAGGGAAAAAAATTGTTGTTTGGATTAACCCCTATGTTACGAGCATCGTTAGAAATCTCTTAGCCGTCGCATTCCGGTCTAGTACAAAGTGGACAATGATTTTGTGAGAAGATCGGTCAGATAATCACTTTAGCAAATCTGTTGAATTTTAATATCACATTTATTCTGCAAAGCATGAATGAAAAAAAAAATTTGAGGAATATATGCTTCGTACGCACGGTTCTAGGGGAGCCACCCTAAGTGATAAGTCATAGGCATCTCCTTTGGTGGGGCATCATACAAAACATCCTTTTATTTTTTTCGATTTAAAATTTTGGATGAATCTCTCAATTATTTTGTTAAAAATTTAGAATTGTTGCCAATTTTTATACTTTTGTTCCTTCTCTTTTCTTAGGTTAAAAAAATGTTTTTTTCGTTAAATTGTTCTGCTCGGGTGAGCTAAGTTACTCGAATTAGGTCAATTTGTCGTTTTTCAATTGAACGTAATTTTTCTTTTATGTTTGTGTTGTGGTTTGTATTTTTTTTTTTTTATTATTTGGTTTCTGAAGTTTGATCTCCTGATTTCTAGAATCTTGTAATCGGTCACATTTTCTATTGGAAAACATATGGTACCTAAGTTCTATTACGATGATTTATTTGACAAGTTTTCACAACAAAAAAGCGTGTAAAGTATGAATATTTTGTTATTAGATTTAGTTATAAATTTCATTTCTTATTATTTAATTATCAGCTTGTATGTAATATTTTTATTTAATAAAACATTATATAGAACAATCCCCTAACAATTAGCCTAGGGCCTCCAAATTTCTAGAGAGGTATAGTGACCCGCACCGTGATCACCTACTAATCAAGAGCTTATGCATGCAATTAACTTAATAAAATATAATCATAGTAAACCAGCGAAAACTTAAATAATTTAAACAACCCAAGAGAAAGAGATATGAAATTATTATACAACTATATCGAAAGATTATATCAACAACTCAAACAAAATACTTAAAAATCTCACTAGAACATATATCCACCACTGCTGCCATTCTGCAACTACAGTCTCCCTGAGCTTCATGCTGCATCAAGTCTGAGACCTGCCTCATGGATATACATGTCAGAACGGGCCGAAGGGGAGGGCCAGCTCGCAACACGCCATTAGGCGGGGCGGGGGCGGGGGCGGGCTGGGAATTTCTCAACCCAGCCCAACCCACTCTGGACCGCGGGTCAGGCGGGCCAACCCACAAAAATATTAAAAAAAATAAAAAAATTTCAAAAACTAAATTATTATTTAATATTGAAAAAATATATATTAATAATGTTACACAATAAAAAATATAAAATGTCATAATTAAATAAAGCATATAAATTTTTTATGTTAAATGTTATATTTTGAATAAAAAATACATTTTTAAATAACATTAATAATATCAATATATATTTAATCATAAAAAAATAATAATGTAAGATATTAATAATATTACAAATATTAGTTTTAAAATTTTAAAATCACATTTTTAATAATAAGTGTTTTAATGCCTAAAATTTTTTTTTTTAAAAAAACTTTTAAAAAAAATCTTGCGGGCTGGCTCGCCGGCTCGCCCCGCCTCAACCCGCGGTTCGTTTGGGTTGGCCCGTTTAGGCCCGCTTCCAAACGGGCCTGTAAAACGGTAACCCAACCCGCCAATTTTTCATGGTGGGGCGGGCTGGCCTGGCGGGCACAACCCATTTTGACGACTCTACCCATGGAATAGGGTGTCTAAAACAGTACGAGGACGTGAACATAAAACGCTCATCACAAAAATATGAGTATACAAATACTATATGAGCATGAATGCAATGGTATGCGTTACCAAGATTCAAGGTCAAGAATCTCTTATCAATAACATGCTTGAGCTCTAGTATATAGCACTCTGAACCGTCGCACAAGAAGGTGGTCAAATATCCGACAGTGGAATTGTAATGACCCAACCCGGAATCACTAACTAATCATAGAGTAAGCATGCAATTAACTTACAGTACGATAATTAAAATAAACAGCAGAAACTAGAACTAAAATATAAAATCACCTGCAGAACAATCGGGTCAAAATCGAATAATATAATACAACCCCATCGAAGTTCATAATTCTAAAATCCAAACATCAACTTGATACAAGGAAAAAATAAAACCCACGGAACCACTGCAGCTCACCGACTGCTACCTCCGGGTCCGTCCAACCTAAGTCTTGCCCCATAGAATAGGGTGTCCAACACAAAACACTAAGGCCGTGAGCATAAAACGCTCAGTAAAGAAGTACGAATATACATATACCATGCGTGCACATGCAATATGAAGGGTGGTACTGGAAAACCTATCCAGAAGACTGCTCAATCAAGGTGTCATGGTATGTAGCACGCTGGACCGTCGTATCAGAAAGTGGCTCCCATACCATATAGGCTATGCAAATCAAGACATAAAACTCAACATATACATGCATGCCGCATAATATCAATGCACATAATAGTGACACAGAAAACATGCAATCATAATAAATGTATATTCAACTTGATATCTCGGATAATATGTTCGTAACTTAATCTCGGAATAAGAGCAAACTAGCAAATCATGCTCTTTAGTCCAAGCCTATAATCACATAGACACTATATCACTTATAGTGCTATAAAAGCCTTAATTAGACTAATAGCTACTCACACAAATTAATCGGAGTTTAGATTTATGAAGGTTTTTCAATTATATTAACAAACCTAGATGAGTTCATTCGAAAAATATTTTATGTTTGAAAAAAAATGTATATTTAAAACATATTGTCATCATTAATATTTATTTCATTTTGATTTTTGTTAACAAATATTTATTTATTTTCACTAAGTATACTTTAAATTTTTAAAATTAAACTTTCACATTTTAATTATATATATACACGACTTTTTATTATGTATTTAAATTTTAAAAAATAATATTAATATGGTATGTGTGAATTCTTATAAAATATTTTTATTTAGTTAAACAATATTTTTATAAATATAACTGATAAAAAAAATCATTTAGTCAAAAGTAATGCTAGAATGAGGGGATAATTCCCAATTTGGTCCCACATTTTAGACCTTATTCCTGATTTGGTCCTCCATTCTTACATCGACCTAATTTAGTCCCTCGGCTTAGCAGGTCATTCCGTTCGTTTTGACGTTTAATTAAACGGATGGACCAATTGCGGAAAAACGACGAAAATCGAAGGACTAAATTGAGTCGATGTAAGAACGGAGGACCAAATCAGGAACGAGGTCTAAAACAAGGGATCAAATTGGGAATTATCCCTAAAAATATTATAAATAGTTTTTTCTCGACACTACTAAAAAAATAAATATTTAATCATTTATAAAAATTTTACGCAAAAATCTAATTATTAGAATATAATATAATGTTTTCGATTAAATTTAAGGACTAGTCATATTTGATATAATTTTTTCTAACATCATTAATGAGATTGACATTAAAAAATTATAATTTAAAACATAGAAACTAAAAAATAAAGATAAACGGTATCTTAACACATCAGTTTTTTTATCATTGATTTTCTTCGTGTAAAATCCAACTACTTGAAAAAAATATTGGGTCTGCCCTTATATGATGGCAAAACATTTGTGTAAGTATAATAAATAAATAAAAAAAAAACAAAGAGAAGAAATATTGAATCAAAGTTAGACTTGATATATCATTTTGAATGACGGCAAAACATTTGTGTAGGTATAATAAAGAAAAAAACAAAGAGAAGAAGCATTGAATCAAAGTTAGAATTGATATATCATTTGTCCCGAATTTGACTCCTTTGATATAATTATGCATATGAGGATTTGCTGTCTTGCCATCTTTATTGCTTCTAATAATGGTATCGTTCTTATTTCCATGAGAGATGCCCTCATCATGCTCTAATTGTGGAGCTGATTGTGTTTGAAAGTTGATAATTAGCACATTGAACAAATTTTCACCTACATATTAGCTTCATGCCTCACCCGTCGTATTACACAGCCCATCTCCATCATTGCTGTCTATATAGGCTATAATTGACGCAACTTTTTTTACTTTATTCATCCTACAGATCCTAACTCCGTACTACACATCCTAGTAATTCGGCACACCTTCAGACCCTTAGCACACTTACCATGACTCACCTCAACTTCCCGCCTTAGTGGACCGATCCACCGACTTGGAGATGAGCTAGACCATGCTAGATAGACTCGAGTAGGGCTCAAACATGTAATGATCACACTTGTACGATATCAAATATGATTAAACTAAAATTGATAAAATATTATAGATATATTAGTTGAAAATGATAGATGAAGCTTTATTAATAAAAAAAATTATAAAAAAGATTCTTAATTTTTTCAAGTTTCATATATGACATTGGTGATCGTCAATTCGCCAAGGTATAAAAATCATAAATCGAGGATTGATTTAAGGATAGTTCGAATTGACGAAGCACATAAGATATTGACAAATGACAAAAAAAATTTGCTCGGTCAGCATTTTATCTATCTACTTATATATATAAATAAAAATATAAAAAAATAAAATTATGGGCCGTGGCGAAAGGATAGATCCTTGAACCGGCAACACACACACACGTTTACATTGGACGTGTATTAGGCGCTTGAGTCCTCTGACTCTCCTCTCCCGCTTCGCCAATCGGATAACATACTCTTCTTTCCCGGCCCTTGTTTCTTCGCTGCGCACGCCAAGTTATCATTTTCCCGCGGCGTCGGGCTCCCTTTTTCTCTCTGTCGTTCACTACGTTTCAGGTATTCCGACCATCTTTCTAGGGTTTATTTCATGTTCTCAATTGACCGTGCGTCTGCCTTGTTAATTTTTCATCTTTTCTTTGCCAATTGTCTTTTGGATTCAATTAATTGTGGTTTGCCTTTTGCTGTTGGGGTTTCTGTATATCTCTGATTTCCCATTTTGTTTGCGATTTTTTGCTCTCCCGTTTTCTTCGTCGTCAAATGTCATTCTAACTCAGTCGCTTGTCTGTTCACTATTTAACTTCGCAATAATCAGGTGGCTGGGCGTTGAATGCTGCCTCATCCCATCTCTTTTTCTGAAGAATGGTTGAGTTTCATAACGCATGGTTTCGACTATATTTGCTGAACTTTTTCAGAATCACAAATGTTATATAAGGACGCTTATGGGACAAATATAGTTAACTTGGTTGAATTTTGGTGTTTTCAAGGAACAAAGTTATCGCTCTGAGTTTGTATATTTTAATCGGGGTGCATGCTTAACTGTTGATGTGATTATTTTTGTTATGGTTTTTCATGTTGAAGGTTTAGATTTGCTTGCTGAGGGCAAAATAGCCAATGTTCCATTGGGGACTCTTGTGATATATCTTTTTTGGAATATGACAGCCAATCAGCGGAAAAAAAAGGTGAATGCTGCCAGTTTGGTTGGCTGCAAATCTTATGAACAATATATGGTAAAAAGGAAGAAGTTGAAACCACCGCAGCCAGCCCTGAATATGGCACCTACTATCTCTCTAGAGTGGGATAACAAGAAGAAGAGTGTTGTCTCAAAGAGGGATCAGATTGGTATTTCTCAGAGGCACTGGATTCCATTTATTGAGCCTGGGCCTCACAGCCATAATATATTGGCTGATGTTTTTTCTGTTCCTCAGGAGATATTTGAACTAGAAAACTTATCTGGGGTTCTGTCTTATGAGGTAACTATGGATACATGGTTCCAGAAGTAACACCCCCCTCTCTCTTTTTTTCCCCTTTTCTGTAGGAGTTTTTTCTGTTCAATGAATCTCGTTATGTATAGGTATGGCAGAGTTTGTTGTCCGAAAATGAAAGAAGTCTTCTATCTCAATTTCTACCCCAAGAAGCTGAGCCTGATGGTCTTGTTCAAGAATTGCTCGCTGGGGATAATTTCCATTTCAGAAATCCTTTCCTCATATGGCAAGTCTTAATATGAATTCTTTTCCTTTATTCTATCTTTGTTTCTGTACAATTTGTTGAACAACTCTCGGCCTCTCTATCAAATTGATTTTCTTATTTTGTTTTGATAGAATTTAACACTTTTCCGGGTATAATATTTTTTGGTTTTGTGTTTGTATCTTGTTTAATTAGTCTCATTTATTTTTTCTTAAACTTATTTGGTGGTATCCTTTCATCAGCTATTCCGCTGTCATGGTTTGAACCTACTTTTGTGAGGCCTTAAAGTTGTGTCTCTTGGTTTCATTTAATTCGAAGAAAACATCTTATCCGGTGAGGGGTGAGTCCAATCCAAGAAATTGTTGCATTTTGTCAAACTTACAATGAGTCAGGGAATGCATCAAAAGTACATTGTGCATAGTTGTTAAAATCCCTCGATGTGTGTGCCTATGCTCGAATTTAAGTGAGGCTCAGCTCTTGCTCCCCGACACATGCCAAAACTTAGTTTTTTGATGAAGTGTGCATCGTAAGTCTGTAAAACCAAAGTCTCAGCCTTGGTGTATGCTAAACGTTTCAGGTGTTTTTAATTACGTGTTAATTGTATGGATAGTAAATTAGGTGTAACACGAGATAATAATACATCTTGTTCATAGATTCATGAATATTTATTTATTGTTATTCAACAGTTTTTAAGGTGTGATGAATTAGTCTTCAAATGATAAGCTTTACAGTGTTACCCCTCAGGGTATTTCACTTTAATAATGTATGTGCCACACCTTGTTTGTTGAGCCTAGGCTTATGATACCAATGCGCCTTAATATACATCGCATTTCTTATAACTGTGATATTATATCTTATGAGGATCTGCTAGTGTATTTAATATGTTTAGCACATTACTCGTGGCTTTTTTTTATTCGTTGTTTTCCCAATGCTCTCAGCATTACATGGATGCTTCCCTTTGCTTATCATTGAGTGAATTCTGAATTCTCTTTTTCCTAATTCAAGGGGTATTACTTTTCATGAGTTGATCGTTATATTTTCGTACAAATCAATTGGTGTCACTAAGTCGGACCACTAAGAGCCTCAACCTTTAGATATACTATAGAGTGTCACAAAGTCGGACCACAAAGAGCCTCATCCTTTATCTATAGTATAAATAGATAGTATGGATACCGATAATAGCCCTAGTTCAGTTACGTAATACTAATTCTATTGCGATTAAGTTTCTAGTTTTTATGCTATTAGGCAGTTTAAAAAATAATTTACAAAATACATCAGGGAATTAAAAATAGAAAAATTATTAAACCGTGTTGCATCAATCTTCAACTCTTTGAAGGAAACTTATCCTGGAGTTTTGCCGTGCAAAGATAGAAAGTACTAAAAGATGCTTGAGGCCTTGGAACTATTGGAGATGTTCACGCACTTGTAAATCAATTTTATAAGCATTATCTGAATCTTCTTGAGAACTTGGAAATTACCAGTTTTTTGTCCTTGAGCTCGCTGTAAGTGTGACTAGAGATTTGTTCTTCAGGAAATGTACAATTACCTCCCTCAGTAAAAATCCTTTCATGAGTCACGACTAAGCTTGTCTGCATCCAACTTGTACAGAGAGTTAGCCTCCTTGAGATTTTTCCGCTCTTCATTGTGAATCTGTTGTATGCATTACAAAATTTACAAAATCCTCCGTATCATAATTAATGAGGAAGACAAATCAAATCCGTAGTATGCTTTGGAACACTAGTATGGGCAACTTCAAAAGATGTTTTTTTGGTAGGGTGTTTGTCACATTGTTTAAGGTGGATTAAATCTATGGAAGGGTAGCGGTCCATTGCTCTGGTTTGTCACCACTAGGTAGTATCATGTTGTCAACAGTATGATTGGGCACTTCGATTTGTCTGTATTATTGTTCTTCAAGGAATGTCGAGCAACTCCACAATGTCCTTCAAAAGTGATTTAGGAATTCTACATCCATATTAGAAGTTAGGGAATGTTGAACACCATGTAGATGCACAATTTCTTGGAAAAATAAATGAGCTAGAGTTGCATGCGGAGCTTTATAGCAGCGCAGAAATCCTGGTTCCTTTTTTTTTCAGCTGTGAAGGCTACTAGACCTGTAATATTGGTGAATTCCAATTTATCTTTCTTAGTAACCAAATTGCAGTTGGATAGTTGGGACCGTGACATTAATGCGATTTTCTTTTTGAACCACTAAAAGATTAAGGTATTATCACAATTTGTACAAATGACATCAACATCGTAGTGCGACAGTTTTCCAAATATGATATGGCAGTCGTCTATATCCGCCACATTGTACAAAATCTCATCTTTGTAATTTCTTAAGTAACAAACAAACTCCACAAATTTTCTAGCTCTTGAACTTCATGTCCTTCTTAATCCATGTGATTTTGTGAGAGAGGGATGCTCTTCATATCTGAAGAGAATCGATGTATCCAATTTGAATGGCTTGGATGTGTTTGTCAGTTCCTTGAATAAGTTTTAACTGTCCAGTGATTTTCAGTTTTGTTGCCGCAGGGGTGCTTCTCTCTGTTTTGGAGAGCTCCATCCTGATAATGTTCTTCACGAGGAGCAGTCCCTCAAAGCTTGCAAGAAGGCCTACTACTCACATTTACGAAAGTATCATAACGAGTATGGAGTTTTGTCAACTCTTTACAGTTCTGTTTGATGAATGGCTTGGATTTGTTTTTACTTTAAGTTGTTTGTCTCATGATGTGTCCTTCGTTTGCCAGCATGATTGGGAATCTGCAACTGTGGAAGGAAAAATGGGCGGGTTGTATGGATCCTGAAGTGGATATTGTGCATAAAGTATGGAGGTTGTTCTCTTCCTATGCCTGTGTTTTCATGATTGTCACATTCTATTTGCAAACTAAATAACCCGACTTGGGCGTTGTGTGTCTGGTTCTGTGTTTTAGTATGCTTGTTGGGTCATTGAATCTTTGGGCTTTTCCACTATTCTCTTGGCATAATTTGGAAGTAATTGAGGTCAATAAATATATTTGGAATCATATTACTTTGATAGTAAAAGTCTTTATGATGGTGTCACTTTGGAATTGTTTATTGACGCTTGGAAGTGTTATACTTATTCTTGTTATGTGACTTTAAATTCTTGTGGCATTTGGATTCCTGTACCGTAAGCTGTTGCCGGCTCTGAACCTGGCTGAGTTTTTGTATGCACCTAAATTTCTAAACATAGTTTATCCTGTACATGTTTGTTTTAAAGATGGCCCCTGCTTCCAAATAGCTATGCTATTTACGTGTAACTTTTATAGAATTTTTTTCCACATATTACGCTATAGCCTTCCTTTGTCTTTTTAAGTCAGAAAAAACGGCATCTTAATTTTAAATTAGCAAAATTACCTCGTTATTAATGCATGTGATTTTTTTAATATTAATTTTTTGTATACGAGACATTATACTTGATCATGTTGCCTTGTTTCTTTTCCTGAGGTAGGCTTTTCTGATTCTGAAATAAATGTTATGAGCAGGACTAGGAATTATGCTGAGAAAAATGTGCCTCTATCAGGTACTGGAATATATGATGCTGAAGAGAACCTTGTTGCGACACCTGACTCTTGTTCTTGGGCTAATTCAGAGAAAGAGTATGGCAGTGATAACCAGAATCGGGAAATGGTGCATGGGGATTTTGAAAGAAGGTTATTCATTTTTACTTCCTCCAACTTACCTTTGTGCCCCCTACTCTGCAACCCCACACGAAAGATTTAAGCAGATCTTGTTATCTGATTCTTTCATCTAATCAAATGCACAGAAAAGTCTGCTTGAACAAACCAGGTGATTGTGAGTTCAGTCTGCAAGAGGTGGCTGCAGTATCTAGACAAGGAGGAAAGCTACACAAACACAATATCCAGCATGAAGATGGAGCCAAATACATGTCTTATGTCAAGGTGGTTTGGTGCAACTTTAGTTTTTTGGTGAAAAATTTTGGCAGCCTTTCTTGGTTGGCATTGCACAATAGCATTATACTCTCCTGTCTCATTTTTGGTGCCTTTTTAAATATCATTAACGATTATGAGGAAGTTTTACTTGAGGTTTCTCAGGTTAGCAAGCAACAGCATGAACGAGTTAAAAGTAGCATGAAACATGCTGGCATTAGCATTCAGCCCAGGTCTCTGAATAATGTTTTGGGTACCATCGACACACTTAATGTGCAACCATTTGAGAAATTCGAGGAGGAAGAAGAGAAGAAGTTGCATGATTACTGGTTTGTTATTGATGTTATTTTGTTTTTGAGCTTAAAATTTAACTTCTTTAACATCCTCTTTGCATGACGATATTCTCGTTACAGGCTAAAGTTGGTAAAACATGACATCCCTGATGGTTTCGTGTACTGGAGAAAGAGTCGATTGTCGAGGCAGCAGTTAATACAGTTGCTATGTGAAGAGATGGGAAAAAAAGTAAAGCCTGAGGAGGTTTGTTGTCTTTTTTTTCCTTACTGGAAAATTTTGACTGTGATGGGATGGACCGTTCATCTATTCAAATACCTCCTTTTACAAAATTCAGAAAACATCCAGTACTGCATTTTTTTCTCGATACATTTTTGTAGGTTACTCTGGATAGGAACAGAGAAGGTTCTCCTAATAAGCTAATGGAGCCCTCAGATGATAGCAACTATGAATTTCTCCCTGCAATTACTATTGAGGTTTATTAGCTTCGTTCTTTTCTTATTTTTTATGATTTTCCTGTTGCCGACTCTTTTGAAAGTGTAGTTTTTTGTTCAATGAAACCTTTAGTTCATATTTTTATGGTCAGGTTGTGGAGAAAGATCAATATGATGACATGCTTTCAGAGCAGAGGGATAATGAGCTGGCAATCGATGAAGTTGTAACAGTACAGCAGGTTGATTTGGCTGCTTTTCTGTTTCTGTGTTGGTCCGAATATCAGCTTTTGGAAATAGATATACTAAGTTATGTGGCAGTTGGATGAACTTTTCATGCAGTGTTCACTTTTTTTTGTTTCTTGTGTGACGATCAGGCTGAAAAGATTAGAAAGATGGATTATGTACTTGAGGAGCAAGTGCAGGATACAGTTAAGATCAAGCATGGTGATATGCTTGATCATGTTTGCATTAAGAATCACCATCAGCAGCAGGTTGCTTCAATGGATAAAAGCTCTATGCATAGTGCTAAGTTGATAGAATCATGCGACCCTGTTGTTCCTCAGGATAGGCATCAACAGCAAAATGGTTCAGTTAATGGCAATCTTCAGATCAAATCCCCGGAGATGGAATCCCTTGTCAACAGTGCTAGTGCAGAAATAGATGATACTCCGTCTTTTTCAACGTACACGGGAAATGTAAGCCGTGCAAATATTCCCGTCGACCAGCGGGTTCCTCCTACATCTGCGAGCGATGTTTGGCCAACAGGTGATGCTCGTGGTTCTTACTTTCAATCTGCTGCCTATTCTTCTTCTCAAGAGTTGAAGCTTGGGAGAGCACAGTTAATACAGGAGCAATCATTGCGAATACTTGATATGGAAACAGACAGGCAAGATAAAGATGCTGGGAAGGATATGCTTCCCAGGCGATCTGACCATACGTCATTCTTCAATTCCTACTCTAACCAAGATCAAAGTGAATCACTCTCGTTCTTCAAGGGCCATAATAGTTTATCATACCATCACGAGCAAAAGCACTTGGGTGTAGATTTCCAGCGTGCTAATGATCTGATGGACGCAGGTCAATTTGATGGGCATTTGACGGAACAAGTTCACCCATCACTTCATTTGTATCCAAAGCCGAAGAGATTGAATGATTTTTACATGCATCAGACCCTTCAGGACAGTATGTATTCTGATGGAAGTCGGTTTAACATGCCAAGGCAGGAGCAGGTTCCGGTCAATATTCATGATTGGGCCGCTGTTAACTCGGTAAGCATGACAGCTACTTCTCAACCTCACTTGAACAGTGTAGAGGTGAATCAGAACTGGTATTCAGGTGAGAGTGGTGCCCAAGATGTCTGGGCTCCCTATGAAAGTGGTGTCCATAGCTTTAGCGGTGGACGTAATTCAGATCAAAGCCTATTCAGTGTACTTACTGAATGTAATGAACTACGACCTGCTGCCAATTATGTTCCAATGAGCTCATCGGAGAGATTCATCCAGGCTGGAAATTTCAGTGGGATGGGTGAGGGAATTCCACCGAGCAGCCTGGCACAAGAAGCACCTAATGCATTTAACTACTTGAGTGGTCACGAGGCAGGCACTGCTGGTGTTAAAATCAGTAGCTTGGGGTGGATGGGAATCCCACAGCAGAATCCTGGGATACATGAGTCGTCCATGGGTAAACCTTTTTTAAGGTCTTGGAATCAGTAAGGAGTAAGGACCTTGTTTGTTCGGTGCAAACGTTAATCAGGAGAGAGTTTCTGAAATATATAATAGCACACACAAGTTGTTCAGTTCAGCGCACCTGGATTTTGTTTTCTTTTTTCTTTTTTCTTTTTTCTTTTTTCCCTAGTTCTATCATTGAAGTTGAAGCTGCCCTAACGTGGCGCAGAGTACACACGTAGAGCCAGTCTGATGCCATGATGCATGTATGTATGTACATATCTATACTTCTAATTAAGAATGGAGTGAGTGCCAGCCATTGAATGAATAAGTACATTGGTCAACAAAGTATGTCCTTTTTGTCAGATATTGCATTGTTTTATTTCCTAAATAAATACGTTGAAAGTCTATTTATTATTTATATAAAAATGATAAAGAAAAATTGTAAACATCTTACAACAACTACTTTACAATCATATCCATGTCCTATATCAAAGTCTTGGGTATATATATCGAAAATCCAACACGTAGCTTAATGCTAAAGAATAATCTACCAATATTCACATCAGCAGCTCCTTCAAATGTCCACTTTCCTGGCTGTCCAAATCTGAGAAAGCCAAAGTTCTAGTCTTTGTGATCTTCTTCTAAGTTCTTCAAAAGGATTTCTTGAACCACTCGAAAACACATCTGAAAGTTTGTCACATTATGCTTCATTCCCAATCATTCACGAACTTGAGACCATACCAAATGGCTGAACTGACGCTAGAAGAAAAAAAGATGATCTAAGCTGTCCAAGCCTGTGTTACACAGGCTGCAACCCTTATCTAGAACATCGTAGTCGATCATTGGTGGGAAGATGACCACGAGCACCAATCCAAAGTGTGAAACCATGTATGGAAGTAAATAAGATCTCCAAACAACTGTGGAACAAGGGACAGCCGGCATGCAAGGTGCACGGTTGGAGCCCATCAAGTACCAAGACTTTAGAGAGCAGTGATTTATTCCAACTCCGTAAATCACGTAAACCAATACCACCTTCTTCTTTAGGACAAAACATAGAAGGCTAAGAAACTGGAGGATGATTAGAACTCCAAACAAAAGATTTGCAGAGGCTAGAAATGATGCCATCCACGAGGATGTCAAAATCCGAAGATCTGAGTCGCTCAGCCGCTAGAGGAATCGAATGAGAATTATCCCTTACAGAACCAATGATACCTAAGAGGGATGAGTGTGTAGAGTGTGAAGATACTAGATTTAAGGTCGAACAAGACAGATCCAAGCAAACCAACTCTTCATATAGTTATCTCAGGGCTAATTGCACCGAGTCTCTCTATGCAAACGCAAAATAATGTTAACAAAATAGATCTGTCTAAGATTTGATGGCAGAAGTTCATCAGGAGGTAATTCAATTGAGCACCGGAAGGTCTCTTGGGCCATGAGATTGCCATGGACCTTAACAGAGTTGAATCACGGATAAAATTTAATTTATATTTGACGGCATCATAATCCCTTGATGGACGAAGAGACACATTAGTTTTTAGTATGTAGCACATATTAGCTGAAAAAGAGACTACGCAGAAAGATGAATAGGTGAGCATGAGCTAATTAAGGGCCATGTATGTAGGTACGTAGTCAAACTCTACTATTTCCATAATATATGCGACAAACGCCACATTTTCTTCCATAAATATGTCATCAGAATCCACAAGGATAACAATTACAACAACCTGAAAAGATGATCCCAACGATTCATAGGTTTTGATGCCAGTGATGCCTCACATTTCCTCTACATACTATCACATTCCCCATGATCATGCCTATTAAATAGATATCATGCTTTGTAGCTAGAGACTAAAAACATTGTTAAGGTGTCAATCTAATTCGATTTAATCGACTCAGCCAAATTCGAAGAACAGCCCAGAGAATTCCCAGACACAAATCACAGAGATTTCTCAATCAAGAAGATTAACAAATTCAATACAGAAAACAGAAAACTTAAAGCATAAGAACCAAGAACACCATTTACGTGGTTCAGCTATAATCAGCCTACATACACGGGAGATCGCCACTTCTTATTAATGAACAATCCAAGATTTGTTACACTTCACCAATCGAATAACAAAGAAAATAAGATTGATACAGATTTACAGAATTACAGATTGAGCTTTCAACCCCTCAATCACAGCTGCAATCTTGCTTCTTTCTTTCCTTCGATTCCCAGTGAGTGTTACCCTTGTTGATCTTCAAGTTTCTGGAAAATTGATTCTTTATCGTCTCTCGATCGCTTTCCCTGATCTCAGCTTGTATACGTTGTATCCCCCAAAGAAGAAAACTGAATCCGTTATAAGGCATACTCCCAACTCCACAACGGCTAGCACATTGATGGGCTTCCCTTTAATAACAAACCATGTTTAGGCCCAAAGAATTAAATCATAGCCAGTGACTTACTATGATTTAATTCTTGCATTAGGCCCGACAATATTATTTCCCTCCCGAGGCCCATACATAATCAGCTGGTTTGAAAGACACACCTCTACAAACATTATTATTTAAAAAAAAAACGAAAAGAAAATGATTTTTTGTTGACAACCTCAGCACAATACCACAGGCCCTTTTTCCAACAGAACATCGAATATCAATTCCCAAATCAGCTCCAGTCCCCCACAGAACAGAAGGAAGTAAGAAGACCACGATTGCCCCGAGAGGAACTTCACGTGTTACATTTTCCAGCATAACGACCTGTTCATTAGTTCAAATAAGGTGAGAATACTCTCTCTTTTTTTTTTTTTTTTTATAATTATTTTGAGTTATGTTCAAATCCTTTTGGAAGAAGTACAAACTCACTCCTTCCCTACTCCAACACATTTTGGATGATTGGGCATAATTCACTCGTATGATGTCCAAAGCGAGTTGCTTTTTTCATATTGATTAAACATTTTTTTATAAAATTCTATCCTCATTTATTTTATATATATATATATATATATATATAAATAAGGGAGTTTGAATTGTGAAATACTTTATTTACCCTTTCAAACTAAAGGTTAAGTAAACTAAAGGTTACATTCCTCTGATTCCTCGCATACCCTTCAAATACACGGTCCTCATTTCCTTTTTAATATTTGCTCTTCTTTAACTTCTTCATAACACGTTAATCATTATTGCCCATAAATACAAGGTCTCATTTACTGCATTCAGTTTCTTTCATCATCAATTCTTTGTGTTTAACTGATTATGTTGCTGCCATCGTTATTCTGCTTCTCATGCCACGGAGTAGGAGCTCGGCTGCGATCTCGGGTTTGCAAGGTTTGTTTTCCTTCCTTCCATCCGTGTCCTTCTTCATGTAATTTTTTTTTCTTTCGATGATTGATTTACAAGATGCTTTTTTTATTTTCGCAGCGCGGTTTCTAAATCTTCCCACGTTGGTGTTTCTCTTTCCTCCGCTTTGAATGGTTATATATTGTTATTAATACTTTATTTACCCCTTCAAATGAATTGTGAAATACTTTATTTACCCTTTCAAACTAAAGGTTAAGTAAACTAAATGTTACATTCCTCTGATTCCTCGCATACCCTTCAAATACACGGTCCTCATTTCCTTCTTAATATTTGCTCTTCTTTAACTTCTTCATAACACGTTAATCATTATTGCCCATTAATACAAGGTCTCATTTACTGCATTCAGTTTCTTTCATCGTCAATTCTTTGTGTTTAACCGATTATGTTGCTGCCATCGTTATTCTGCTTCTCATGCCACGGAGTAGGAGCTCGGCTGCGATCTCGGGTTTGCAAGGTTTGTTTTCCTTCCTTCCATCCGTGCCCTTTTTCATGTAATTTTTTTTTCTTTCGATGATTGATTTACAAGGTGCTTTTTTTATTTTCGCAGCGCGGTTTCTAAATTTTCACACGTTGGTGTTTCTCTTTCCTCCGCTTTGAATGGTTATATATTGTTATTTGCACATACATAGGATTTATCCAGTCTTTTAGTGATATATTTTCATGCCACAGCGCAATTTTTGGAAAGTATGGGCAAAACTTGTGATGCATACGATCTCTCTAGATTGCCAAATTCGTCTGCAAAATCTATGTCTGTTGTCACCTGATTGTAGAGAAATAACAGATGAGTTGTCCATTTCAATTTCTCCAGATGACTTGGTGGCACATCTTCAACTTAATGATAGCCAGCGCTTGGCATACAATATGATTATTGAATGTCTGGGAACGAGAAATGGTGCTGTCTTTTTATAAATGGTCTAGGTGAGACAGGCAAAACATTTCTGTACCATTCTTTGCTTGCAACCATTAGATCCCAAGGTCTTATTGCTTTGGCAACAGCTACTTCTGGTGTCGCGGCTTCAATTTTACCTGGAGGTCGAACAACGCACTTGAGATTCAAAATCCCTATAGATTTACATGCAAATAGTTACTGCTCAATTTCTGAGCAAAGTTGTTTGACTAAATTGTTGCGGCGTGCAGCTGTTATTATTTGGGATGAGGCACTTATGTGCAAGCGGTTTGCTATCGAGGCAGTGGACCGCACTTTGCAGGACCTTCTTGGAAACAAAAATCCATTTGGTGGGAAAGTGGTTGTGTTAGGTGGAGTTTTCAGGCAAATTCTACCTGTTATACCCAAGGCTACTATGCATCAAACTATAGATAGTTGTCTGATTAAATCTCATTTGTACAGATGCATGAAGAGGAATTGAACGAACTGATGACAATGGAAACATCAAACTCCCAGCAGAGATGCTTATTAAGTTCAGCGACAATGATACCGAAGAATCTGAACGTAAGCTGCTCGATTATGTATACCAAGATCTAGGAAAGAATTATCACTCATCAACCTATATGACAGAAAGAACAATTTTTTTGACAAAAAATGTTCATGTCGACAAACTGAATGATGATATTGTGTCATTGTTTCCTGGAAATTCAAGAGTTTACTTGAGCTTTGATGAGGCGATTGACGACACGCAAAATTCATATCCTTAGGAATTTTTAATCATCTTGGCCCCTAATGGATTGCCTCCCAATCGTTTGGTTTTGAAGAAACATTGCCCAGTTATGCTGTTACGGAACCTCGACCCATCGGATGGTTTATGTAATGGTACGAGGATGATTTGTAAAGATTTTACAGATAATGTCATTCACGTAGAAATCGCTGTTGGGCATCACACAGGGAAAAAATTTTTTATTCTTCGTTTACCTTTATCTCCGGCTGAGAATGAAGGCTACCCATTTCGGTTCAAGCGGAAGCAGTTTCCCATCAGGTTGTGTTTTGCAATGACCATTAAAAAATCGCAAGGCCAGACAATCCCGATAATTGGAGAGTATTTACCCGATCCCGTCTTCTCCCATGGGCAACTCTATGTTGCTATGTCCAGAGGTGTTTCCATGAAAATTTATTAGATTTTTAATTAAGCCTGATGTTAGCAATAATTATGACACTTCGCTTACCAAAAATCTTCGTTTGATCTTATCAAGTTCATCAAAGTGCACATTTGACATTTCAACTTCAATATAATTCTGCTATTTTCGTTAGAGCATCTGTACGTGGTTGAATTTTATTTTTCTTAAAAACAAAACTAACAGGTAACTTATTACGAATACATCTAATTCACTTAAAAATTTAAAATGTTTTAATATTTTCTAATGTTTTTGAAATAAATATTTGAAAATATAATTTCCTAAAAAAATATCTCTTCTCTTTGTCTTTTATATTTTATTGAACTTCCATTATTAAATACTCATTGAAATTATGGTTACTTTTTAACTTCAAAATATATAATTAAATTTAAAAAAAAAAATTACCGTCGTAAATATTTTCAAATTAAACGATTTCTTTTCAAAAAATGATGTCGTAAATATATCATATATATCTAATTTTTCAATAACAAGAACTATGAAAATAACTTTTAAACTTCAAAGATACGATGATAATTAAAAAATAACTGTTGGTCTATATTAATCTTCTTTGTTTTATTTCTTTCGACAAAATATATTGAAACATATATGATTTTGAAATTATGAATTTCATGTCTTTTCAAACATTGTGAATGTGAGTTTTCTCTATATTTTTTAACTCAAACTTCATTTTTCATTTAATCTTTACCACAACTAATATATGACATTATATATCTTATCTGTATAACTGTATTTTTGCCTTAAATATTTCCAAGTTGACCAATTTATTTATTTTTTATTACTTTGATATTTGCTCAGAACTTGAGAATACATAGCAATTTTCCAATAACAAGGATTATGAAGATAACTTTTAAATTTCAAAATATATTATGACAATCTAAAATAATCGTTGTATAAAGATTTTTTTTTTAAATTTGAAAACTCTTAGTATGTGCATATAGTTTTAAACTTTTTACATTAATAATATTTTACAATAATTGATGAAAAAATATTTTTATATTACAATTCATTTATTTTAAAAAAACATTAAATTTACATTCAATTACTTTAAAAAAATCTTTTATCAAAGTTTTCGTCCAAGACATAATTTTGCTAACGCATGAATGAATAATTTTTAAAAAGTAACCCGCAGTTTGTTACATGAGAAATTATGAGTACATCTTATTCTGGACTAAGCGTTGTAAAATATTTACACCAATATATTTACAAAGGCCTTGACAAAATAAGTATTCATTTGTCAACCCATGATTCTCACTCATTTATAGATGAAATACGGAAATTTGAGGATGCTCGCTGGGTGTTTCCTCCAGATGCTTTGTAGAGAATTTTAAAAAATGGCTGTCCAAATATTTTGAAATTAATATATTTTACTTTTTTATTACTTTACTGCTCATAGCTTCAGCACATATAACGAATTTTTCAGTAACAATGACTTTGAATATAACTTTTTTAATTTCAAAAGATCATATAACAATTCAAAAATAATCGTTAGTCTAAAGAAATACAAATTCATATATTATTTCTTTTTTTAACTTCTTTCCGACAATATATATGAGGACAAATATGATTTTGAAATTATGAATTGTGCTTTTTTTTTGAACAATGCATATGTCAATTTTCTTTATCTTTCTCAACTCATACTTCATTTTCGATTCCAACTCGCCAAAACTAATACATGGTTCCACTATCTTTTTCGTATAACTGTATTTAAATATTACACTCCAATTTTTTATTTAATGAAATCATTTAAATTACACTCAAATTTTTTTTGAAAAAAAAAATAATATTTCACACGAGAATACTAATATAACTTTATACCTTCAAAATATATCAAGTTTATCGAATAATTAATTAACAATCTTTTTTTTTTATTATCAAAAGCTTAAGTTTTCATCTAGAACATTACTTTATTGACACATGCATAAATAATTTTTTTTAAAAAAGTAATACATAATTTGTTACATGACAAATTAAGCATACATATTAATAACTTTAAAAATTTAAAATATTTTAATATTTGCTAATGTTTTTTAAATAAATATCTGAAAATATACTTTTCTAAAAAATTACCGTATTTTTATTTGTCTTTTATATTTTATTCACTTTCCATCAGTGAATACTTATTGAAGTTATTGTTACGTTTTAACTTCAAAATATATCATTAAAATTTTAAAAAAAATTACTCGTATATATTTCATAATTAAACTATTTTTTTTTTCAAAAATTGATGTAGTAAATATATTATATATATCTAATTTTTCAATAACAAGGACTATGAAAATAACTTTTAAACTTCAAAAGATTACTATGATAATTAAAAAATAACTGTTGGTCTAAAGAAATTCAAATTAGTATATTATCTTCTTAGTTTTAATTCTTTCGACAAAATATATTGAAACAAATATGATTTTGAAAGTATGAATTCCACGTCTTTTCAAACATTGTGCATGTGAATTTTCTCTATATTTTTCAACTCAAACATCATTTTTCATTTAATCTTTACCAAAACTAATATATGGTTACGTTATCTTATTATCCATAAAACTGTATTTTTATCTTAAATATTTCCAAGTTGACCTATTTCTTTTGTTTATTACTTTGATATTTGCTCATAGCTTGAGAATACATAGCTATTTTTTCAATATTAAGGATTATGAATATAATTTTTTAATTTAAAAAGATATGATGACAATCTAAAATAGTCGTTGCATAAAGAATTTTTTTTAATTTGAATACTCTTAGTATGTGCATATAGTTTTTAAATTTTTTACATTATTAATATTTTACAATGATTGATGAAAAAATATTTTTATATCACAATTACTTTTTTAAAAATAAAACATTAAATTTACACTTAATTACTTTTTAAAAAAATCTTTTATCAAAGTTTTCGTCCAAGACATAACTTTACTGACGCATGAATGAATAATTTTAAAAAAATAACACATAGTTTGTTACACTACAAATTACAAGTACATCTTATTCGCCTAAAAATTTAAGATATTTTAATATTTTCTAATATTTTTGAAATAAATATCTTAAAATATAATTTCCTGAAAAAAAAACCACTTCTTTTTTTCTTATATATTTTATTGAGCTTCCATTAGTAATAAATACACATTGAACTTATGGTTACTTTTATCTTCAAAATATAAAATTATTTGCATCAAATACCCCTGTGAAATATTAAAATATGCACACTTCTACCCTATGAAATGTTAATAGACATCTTCAACCCTAAACTTTTATAAAATTAGCTCAGTCACCCCTTCAGATTAGTTATTATTGCGTACGCACCCCTCATGCGACTTGACAAAAATTTTGATATGTTTTTTTGCACCAAATACCTTTGTAAAATATTAAAAATGCATATTTAACTCTTTGAGAGTAATGAGGACAAATATGTTTATAGAATCTACAAATTGCGCGTTCTCTATATTTCTCAACTCAAACTTGATTTAGCATTTCATCTTTGAAATACTCAAATGTGGTTTCACTATGAATAACAATATTTTTTTTATTTTACTCCAATTTTTTTATTTAAATATATCATTACATTTACCTCAAATTCTTTTTTTAAAAAAAACCATTTCATACAAAATTAAGAACAAAACTTTATAACTTCTAAATATATTAGGTACATTTAAAATTATATGTTGTTATAAAGCATTTCAAAATGATATATACATATATTTTGTACTTTCAAACTCTTAGCGTCAGCATACTATTTTCATTGGAACATCTGTGGTAGTGTTTTCTCTACAAAGACACAAAATACACATGATTGCAATATATCATGTGACACGTGATTATTCCCAACTATTCCTTACTCTTGCTGAGTTTTTTTGTGTGCTCCATCTCATTAATTAGGGACATGTCAATGTTAAAACAATCATGAATACTAAGTTTAGTCCATTTTTCGACCCTCCATCATCAAAAAAAATTTCCTCTTCGTTTGTTAATTTCTCTGTTTAACGATTATACTTTTCCTAATTAAATAATATCTACACGAGTGACATTTTGTCCTTTACCATTGTTACGCAACAAAATTTCGGA
Organism: Henckelia pumila; assembly: GCF_033568475.1. NCBI lineage: Eukaryota > Viridiplantae > Streptophyta > Magnoliopsida > Lamiales > Gesneriaceae > Henckelia > Henckelia pumila. The sequence goes on along the minus strand of NC_133123.1, from coordinate 26,523,154 downwards.
AATTACCTTTCTAATCAATTTATGTTTAGCCGGCAATTGCGCTCCTTCGAAAAAAGAAAAATACGGCGGGAGTCATTGGTTCAAATTCAATAGTAGGTAGGACTTATTAGATACCGAAGTAAATGGTATCTAATAAGTTTTTTGACCCACCCTCCCTAAATATTGATTTTGTATTTCATTTTTTAATTCCGTTGTATCAAAATTGGATTCTGCTTGATTGGATTCACTCGACTTTGTTTTATGATGCCTGCAATAATTGCTACACGACTGCCATAAAAACAACTAATGGAATGTCTTGTCCAAACTGTACAGATATACCAACTGAGATCATTCCGAGGTTTATTATTAATTCTACTTCCAAATTATTTTTCATAAATCGTTATATCCACAAATGATGATACACTTATTTAATGCATTCTCAGGTATAAACCTAATGTTTTGATTGAAGATGGAACTGGGGTTGCAAGAGTGACTATGTTTGGTAAAACTGTCACATTATTCATTGGTATTCCTGTTGAAAAATACATACAAAATTGTGATCAGGTAAGATCAACAAATTAGTGATCATTAGGAAACTAAAATATTTCTTTCATCTCATATCATTTACAACTATATGATCTAATATAATAAATCTCACATGTATTGCAGCAAAATAGTGACATTATCAGCTATCACAAAGAAATCCACAAGTTTCTGCTCAAGTTAGACCACAATGTGAAAAATTATGAAGACAAGGTTTCGATAATTGTTGAGAGCATCCAAAAACCACATTCTAAAAAAAAAGAGATCATTGAACAAAGGAAAGACAAAGTATGCTGACAATGTAAGACCAAACATATCCGCATCCACATTTTCAAAGACAAAGATTCCCAAGGAAAGCGAAACACATCACACTACAATGAACTTACAAGATGACTAGATTCTTGGAGAATATACAAAACGCATCAAGACACGTGCTGCACATAACAAAAAAAAAACAATGTTTCAAAAAGGGGGAAAAATAGAAACGTTGTCAGATTATCCTATCAACATTTGATTAACTGCTTTTATAACCGACTTTGTTTCGCTATTTTACGATTACTACCTCGTTTTTTGCACTAAATTAGACATTTAATCGAGTAATTATTTTATTGTCAAATATATTAGTTACAAGTTTTTCCTTTTATGACATTCACAAGAATAGATTATTCTGCTCCATCAATTTACAACATATTTTCGAATCTTTTGCTTTAACAATAAAACATAAAATAATATTTTCACAAAAAATAAATATATGTGTGTTCTACATAATCATTATGCATTTTCACGTGCAACGCACGTGCCACTTACCTAGTTAAATATAAATATTTGACTATATATTTAGGACATATGAAAAAACAAATATAACCTATATATTTGGATCATCTGTATCACGATTATAGCGTTTAGGAATCATGTTAACTAAAAACTTTAAGTCGTTAACCAGAGTCTCACACATGCACATGATAACATCGGAAAGAAAATGTCACAATCCATTGCAAGCTAATCCACTTTCACCATAAAACAAAAAAGACAAATATGTCTGCAGTCTGCACAAAGATTCTTAAACACAATTACGGGTAAAGAATTAAATTTTTAAAAAATTACATTTGTTTTTATACATTTATCAAACACGGGATCAGCTCTTGCTCTTGGTGTTACACAACACACACACACACACACACACACAAATAAACAATATGGTAATATCGCAAAGCATGACGGAAAAAAAACAAGCAGAAATTTTGTTTATATATAAATATACTATTTGGAAGCCCTAAAGAGCTGGCTCCCGAGGGTGACAACAGGGGTCCCTTCCCCCATGATTGTTGTCAGGCTCATTTCTTTCTCAAGAATTCGATCAAGTTCTGTGACCACATAGCTCATTGCAGGACGCCTCTCACTAGAAGGATTCACACAGTTCACTATCAAATTTATGAACTCTTCCGCTCCTTCCGTCGTAAAGCTATTTCCCAATCGATGATCAATCATGGTCGATATGGTTCCACAATCCTGATGATTTTGCACCTGCCAAATAAATAACATATCGTTCCTTGCATAACTAAGATATCATTTTTTTAAGAAAATCCAAAAGAAACACACCCATTCGACCATGACATCCGAAGTTAGCAAGTCCCTGGCCTCCTGCCCACTCAATAACTCCAAAAGAAAAACCCCAAAACTGTAAACATCACTTTTCTCAGAAAATCGACCGAACTCCTTAACCCTGTACAAGTAAATTAAATTATGGCTAATTACTTACTGCGGCATTATACAAAAAAAAATCACTAAATGCAAGTGCATTACTCAGGAGCAAGGAAAATCTCATCAGATGCGACTTCAGATGATGGGCCTGCACTATCAATTCGTCCAAGAAAATTGAGTAACCCAGCATCTGCTACTTTAGCAACGAAATTCTCATCCACAAGTACATTAAGTGTTTTGAAATCCTTGTGTATTAATCTAGGACTGAGAGAGTGGAGATGAGCTAAACCTGCATACGGTTTTAAATGATGTGTGAGGTGCACGTTCTAAAGCATTAACGTGCAATGCTACAGAGACCAATTAAAGTTTTATAGAACCTTGCCCAAATATTTGTTGGTGCTCATCATTGATATCAATACATTTCTATAGTAAAACAAATTATAAGCTACAAGGAAAGCCAAAAATGCTCACTGATTTTGCAGAGGATCACCTTTAGCTGCCCCCAGAGCTATTGATAGCCTGTGCTTGAACTCAAGCTTCTCCTGCGAAACCTGGCCAGCACCTGTGAAAGAAGAGATGAGGAATCCAAGATACAAAACAAATTGTGTGGTAAAGAAGTAAAAGCAATCAGATAAGGGAAACGAAAGAGCACAGCTGAATAAATGAATGGAGAAAGAAAAGCAAGAGGATACAAGTTTCTGAAAGTATCAAGGGAATAAAATAGTTGAAAGGAAATCAGGAAAGATAACGAAAAAATGGTGGGATTTAAAATAAAATAGCAAGCAAAGCAGCAGCGCAGTCAGGGTTCAATCAAGCAAATAGCTAATACCAAGGAGAAACAATGACGAAGTATGAAAAAGTAAAAAAAAAGATGACCAGAGGACACGAAAATGATAATAATAAACGGATGGATGGACCAAATGACGGCGAATGATTTTATGGTTATTCGCAGAGACACGAACTCTGTGTAGAAAAAGTAGCTGGATTATTAAAGTTAAATTTACTTGCACATTTATATGTGTGCGGACACCCCAATACTTAGAGAAAGGGGGAGGGGGGAGGTGGAAGGGGGATGGGGGAGGTGGGAGGATGAGGTTAATTACCGTACAGGTGAATAGATACACTTCCATTGGGTATGTACTCATAGATAAGAATCTGTAGATTACTTTCCTGGCAATAGCCCAACAAAGTGACAAGATTTCGGTGTTGAATAGATGCTAGATATCGGACCTGATAAGAAAATGAATCCCATACTTAAATCATCAACGGATGGAATCTCAGAAAAATGTCTTAGTAATGAATGGAATTTTTATGTATGACGCAAGAAATCCAGCTTAAAAAAATACATATGTCAGTAATAGAGTTTTGATATGTTGTTCAACAAGCTACCAACAGTATGTATGTTTGTGTGTCTATATGTATGTATAATTCTGGGAATAAGCGTTATTGTTTTCAAAGAAGGGAAAATGCTAAAACTGCAACAAAAGGACATATATAAAATAATATTGAAAGAAAAATCACAAAAATCTTGATGAAGATCAAGGTGAGAAAATAATAAAACTCTCGGATAATCACCAATGTTTTGAAAATGAGTAAGATAATTTGAAATCTTAAATTTATGAACAGCATTTTCACCAATATGAGGTGGGAAGAAAGTAAAAGGATCTCTCATATCAACTACATGGCAATCCGAAAGCCAAAAGAAGTGAAAAAGGCTGAGAATCTCGAAAATAAGATTCCTCTTCCAGGTTGTATATTAAGCATGTCTATTAAATGTATAGCACTGAATTAATTCACACTATTTGAAAATAAAAAAGATACCTCATCAATGAACTCCTGAGTAGGGCGTCCAGGTCGTCTTTTTATTGCAACAAGCATTCCATCATGGAGCAAGCCTTTATAAACCTCCCCAAATTTGCCTTGTCCTATCAAACTTTTGTCACTGAAGTTTCTTGTTGCCAATAACAATTCCTCAATCTCGAAGCGCCTAGCATCTCGCAAAGTGAATTCAATTCCAGTAGCTCTTCCAACTGTATGGCATTTAGGATTTTATTGTCTGATCATTTATAATGAACCTGAAATTGCCTTGAACAGAGGGATCAGAATGCAAAAGTTACCTTGAACAGATGGATCAGAAGAACCTGTCTCAGACGTTCTTGAAATGCCACTACCATGTAACAAGCAGTACCACAAAATTATTAGCAGTATTCCCACCAATGCCACGGCTCCTGCAGCGCCTCCTAAAATTGCTGCAAGAGTCCTTGACATTTAATCTGGGATCCAGCTCAGTGTTGGGCGGTTTTATTGAGATTATAATCTGTTCATGGAACCTGAAATTAAGATATACATATAAAAGATTTAAGATAAAGAATTCTAATCCGGAGATAATGTGAATCAGGTTGCACTGAGGCAATCAGAAGGTTTTCTTTGCTTCTGGTCGGGGTTTTACCTAGATACAATTGCAAGAATATAGACAATCAAGGAATGCATGTACTAGAATAAGAAGGAAGATGATATTATACCTTCATAACATCAGGCAGGCAGAGATGGTAGGGCATCATTATCATCTCTCTCTCTTTTAAACGATTGTTTAAAAGATAAGAAGAGGCTGTAAAACGGATTAACTAGGCCGTTTAAATTAAACATAAGGAAACTACCCAGAAGCATAGAGTACTCCCAATATTATTTATGCAAATCAAGTCAAGATTGTTGACTAACGATCGTGGTAATGGGAATGGAAACAAGATTAGGCGTTCAGAAATGAAATGGCAAGCAAAGCAGCAGCAGAATCAGCGTTCAGTCAACCAAGTAAGCTATATTGAGGAGAAACAACCAGCAAGTAGGAAGAAGTAAAAAAAGACCAGAGGATGTGGGAAACCCATACCTGGTTTTGCAGAGGAAAGATCCCTTGGAACCCAGTTCAGTTGTAAGTAAACGGCGAAAGAGAGACAGTTTTCAGATCAGGAGAGATCATACACATTCCCATCCACATTGTATTTGCCGGTCCAAGAAAAGATCAGACCAGCTTGAAAAATTAATAATAAACTCACGGATGGTGATTAAATCATGAATCTTGAAACGCAATATGATTGGAACATTGAAGCATGGTTCGAGTCGTGAATGACTGACAAGTTCAAGAAGGTTATGTAATAAAATCACGGTCGTGGCATAATTAGAGTTGGATTAAGAAAGAGACAGCGGGCGGACACGGAAAGCGACCTGCCGCCGACAAGACAGCAAACTTCACCAAACCACTCACAAACGAAATAGAGGTAGAAGAAGGTTATTATAAGCTGTGCTTCGCTGTGTTGCTTTTTTATTAGTTTTTGGGTTGTAAAGTAGTATTGGGCAGTACCGCAGTAGAAGAAGAAGATTATGAAGAATTGTCTGTTACTGCCAACTTGCCTTGATGATTCCCGCACTTGCTTGCTTGTTTCCAGCAAAGAAATGTAAAAGTTTAATCTTGCCATTCAGGTGTGTAGAAAATGTAGATTTTGTATTAAACAACCAACCACTTCGTATAAACTGCGGTATGTTGATCTCATTGTGATAAACAAAAGCGTGATAGATTTATTACATCGGAGTTTAAAATAAAATAATAATAAAAAAGGTATTGGAAGAAAAGAGTCGAAATAAAGAGAGAACTTTCTTTGATTTCATATAGAAGCGTCTGATTTAACTATGTATATGCCAAAATTGACAGTATAAATAAATAATAAAAAATGTATATACAGTAAAATTGCTCGTACTCATTCATATTTCTTACTTGATTGCTGGTAATAAGCATGCTGCAGTTGGTTTGGCTTATTTCTTGTCCAATATCGAAGTCATCTGATTCTCGTTTGTACCACAGATTCTCGCTCTATTAATAATGCTCCCAGTTGCTAAGTGTTTAATCATTATTATATTCTTTATCAATTATTATGGTTATCAATAATAGCACGAAGCATAATTATTTCATAATTTGGCCAGTCCGACTGCACATCGTTTTTTTCAATAATATACCAAGAATAGACTGGGGACAGCCTCTCTCTCTCTCTCTCTTTTTCTGTGTGTGTGTGTGTGTGTGTGTGTGTGTGTGTGTATATATATATATATATATATATATATATAAATATATATATATTAATTTAGTTTAATTAACCAGATCCCATTCTGAATCTCTTCCAATATCATTATTCTTCAACTCTACTTCTCCCTTCTCTACATTAACACAACGTGTCTTGCATATCTTTCTCCATTTACCAACAGTCAATCCACGTTCTAGCATGTCATCCATATTTTCCACGTTAAAGATCCTTGACACTCAACTTCCTATCTGTATTTCCGTCCTTGTTTAGTGTACACACTGACCATATCATAATACAAAATTGGTGAACTTGGGCTACAACCGTGATTATTTACAAAGCTGCGCAAGCTTTTAGCCAGTTTGCGGTGAGGCTCACCCTCAATAAATTGACCCAGGCTGAGAGATTGCAGCTCCACCAGACCTAGCATAAATCAAACCTGATGGCAGAAGCCCAGTCATGCTGCTGATTAAATGCAGTGCTTGGTGTCAAATAAGTAAAAATATCAAGTCAAATTTGGAATATGACGATGATTATCAGCGAATTCTCGTATCAATCGCTTTAAAAGTCTGCCTCCTTTCCCTTGCATGTGCCCATGACTAATTTCTCCACTTCGTCTACTCACAAGATAATCTGATGCCGCAGCCTGGAAGGCCTTCATCCAAATCGGAAGCAAAGATTCAAGTTCACCCTGTTTCAGGTACTCAGCCGGCACCGTCTGCAACTAAAATGCCAAAACGGATCAAAACTAGCAACTAAAATGCCAAAACGGATCAAAACTAGCAACAAAAAATGCAACTGGTTCTAAACTACTAGCAACATCTTAAAATGGTTCAAAATGAGCAACAAAAAAGTCATTTACGAAAAGAACGATGAAAACAACCCCCCTATGATGATTACCAAATTCCATGGAATCATCAATCAGAAATGACCAAGGATGTCGGGGATGCTGTGCATGACACATACTCAGACTGGAGAACTCCTCTCAAATCTATGACTCATTACTAAGTTGCGGAGGTTTTATCAAAGACCAAGAGAGAAGAGGATGACACAGGGTAACCACGATATACCAATCTTAGCCTACTGCTGAAGAGCTCGTGTGTACAATCCCAATGATCCAGTGTACCCCTAGCTCTAGTAATGATGACATTATATTGTGTCACCGTAGATTAAAATATATTCCTATTTTCTACACTCCCCCAGGGACACGTGTCGAGAAAGGAAGATATGAGCATCTTTGGTAAGCTCATGTATCTCACACAAGAACTAATATTACACTTGTCGGTTTATGCACCCAAATTTTAAGGAACATATGGATTCAGTCTATAGAATACCGAGATACCAAAAAACTCGCCTGGAAAAGGCTTATTATTTAAGAAAAGTGCTCAGAGAAACATTGAGATTAATATATGCAGACTGGGCAGGCTAAATTTGGTCTGAAAATCTACTGCAGGTTGTCCTATTATTCTCAGCTGGAGAGGTAAGAAACAAACTGTAGTAGTGCGATGCAAGAAGGCAAAGCTAATGGAGAGTGTGGTTAAAATTGGTACTTGAGGAGTTAAAGATGGAATCGATGGTTCCAAATTCCAATGAGACTTTTTTGTGATAATAAAGGCGATCATTATTGTGAACAACCAGTACAACATGATCACACAAAACACATTAAAATCGATAGACATTTCATCAAGGAAATGCTGGAAAGTGGAATTTTCTGTATGTCGTTCATCACATGAGAGCACCAAATTGTTAATGCGTTAACCAAAAAGTCACTTTAAAAAAAAGTTTGAAGACTTCACTAACAAGTTGAGTGCATTAAATATCTATGCAACAACTTTAAGGGGAACATATATCTATATCTATATCTATTATAAAACTATGAATGATGGACAAAGTTTTTGCTTTGTGTATTTACTATATTGCCCAAAAAATATGAATTATATGTATTAATTGCATCGGCTTTGGGTGAAAAAATGGTGTAAAATTTAGGGTCAAATTTGGGATATTGAATTTGTGAAAAATCAATGTGTTTCTTTTTCATTTAATTGGTGCATTTATTTTTTGACCCATTGAATGCAACATGTTGATTGATGTTCATCGTATTCTTAAAATTTATTCTAAAGAAAACATGAGAAAAAATTATAGATGTAAAATATTTCTACCATCTATTTTTTACAATAATTTATTGCTGAATTTTCTAATCATTCTTATTTTATTAGTTATGAGTATTATTGATGATTATTTTTCGTCTTGAAAAATGTAAAAGTACAAGATAAATTAAGAGATAAAAAAACTCTAATAATTGTGTTTTTGGTTTTATAATCATTCTTATTTTATTAGTTATGAGTATTATTGATGATTATTTTTCGTCTTGAAAAATGTAAAAGTACAAGATAAATTAAGAGATAAAAAAACTCTAATAATTGTGTTCTTGGTTTTATAAACATCATATTACATTCTAAAAAAAACATGAGAAGAAAATTATAGACGTAAAATATTTCTACCATCTATTTTTTTAAAATAACTTATTGCTGAATTTTCAAATCATTCGTATTGTTATTAGTAATATTGGTGGTTATTTTTGGTCATGAAAAATGTAGAATTAAAAGATAAATTTATTGGTGATTATTTTTTGTCTTGAAAAATGTAGAATTACAAGATAAATTTATTGGTGATTATTTTTTGTCTTGAAAAATATAGAAGTACAACATAAATTAAGAGACAAAAAAAACTCTTATAATTGTGCTCTTGGTTTTATAAACATCATATTGCATTTATAAAATTAACCCTATAATTGTAATATAAATGCAATCAATGAATAAATTATTTCGATATACTTTCTTTATCGTTGTGAAAATTATTCACCGCATTCCGCACTACCACAATAAAAATAACTAATCATTTAAAACTTTAAGAAATATTTAGACATCTACAAATGTTGTCTTTAAGATAATATAAAGAGCATAACAATATATGTTATTAAGAATGAGTTTCACAATTTATTATCTATTACCTATCTAAAAGTATGAATCTATTACCTATCTAAAAGTATGAATAATCTATTATTACCAATCTAAAATATGAATAAAAAGGAAAATTTTTACAATTGTGAATCTACAACTTTGCCTTTTTACTCTACACAAATTTATGTAAAAATAAAAACATATAAGGATATAAATGTAAAAGTTAAATATTGGCTAAGACATAAAAGTAATATATTATATTACTTATCTATACCAATTATAAAAGTGTAAACCAAAGTCAAAATTTTTCATTGCGTATTTTTAACTTTGTCCTTGGTTAGTACACACTTGATATACTTTTGTAAAATCAATTATCATGATAAGGTTAAAATTGACAATGTGTGCATATTAGATAAGATTTCAGTTTCCAAAAAGATTGAAAAACCAAAATACTTTAGTTTTTATTTTCTTGTAGATAAAGTGAACATATTTTTTCCACAAAAATTTATTTGGGCCCTCCAACGTACTGGAGAAAGTCCCATTAACTAAAACACCTTGACTCAGCTAGCAACTTGAATGAGAACATTGCAACTAAGAAAGAATTCAATGAGGAAAGTATTTAAGTTGATTGACATGCATACTACATTCTCAAAGCAGTTTCAAAACTTTATCCAGCACACCAAAAATACAGCAACACAATGTTAGAGAGAGAGAAAACTAACGGCAGAGTGTAGCCATCCCTGAAAATATTTCCAGTGAAGAATTGAATTCCACTTTGTTCTTTCACTTAAACTGCACATTGCTGCAAATTGCTGGAGGATTGTTGTTGATTTATGAACCTGCAACAAGTTGAACACACAAAATCGGCCCAACACATTATATAATTTCTCAGTTCAGCCATATCTTTTCAGAGAATTAAGCTGTAAGTTGTGGGCATCCTAAACATGCTTTGGTGACAACAGTGGTGCCTCAAAACAAAAAGGCATCGGAATGAAAGCTACGGTTTTTATGATACATGCAAGATAGCCTACTTGTTAACGTAGCAAAGTTGCTAATAAGGTCCACGGTTTTCTCTAGATGTTCTAGTGACACATAATAATCAATTTGAATCTAGTATTATCGATATGAACAAGAGATCACGAGAGTTTAGGTGGGTAACTCTAAACAATGAACCCAGAACCGCACGTATCAACATCAAGATTTAGGATGTCGTGTTTACCCTTGACATTGCAGAAACACCAAGTAGAGCATACACCAGATTTGAGACGAGACTCTCTCCATTGATTGATATGACCCTTACCACCATATCTTGCACGGATCTTTCTGGCTCAAGAGCCATAGGTTCCAGCAAATACATAAGTCCAACCTCCAAGAAGCCTAAAATGCTCACAAATAAGTTAGGGATTTAGTATACAATAGCATAATAGCATCATTTAAGTCAATTTATGTAAAGCCAAAGAACACGAGGACGATAAAGTTCAATAAATGAATTTTGGGGGTCTGGCGCCTTCACTTTGGCACATTATGAGAATGGAATTGCTCTTATCCCAGAACCATATATTTGAAGGATTGAGCTGCTGAAAATGATCCACAATGAATCTACTAAACTTAAAGGTACGACCCAATGTATACATAGAGTGGAAAAAAATTAGAGTAAACGGGTTTTTACATAGAAGACAGTGATGGTTGCAGCTTCTGATCTATCTTGAGTCTTGACTGAGGGTACAGGTACTTTTTATGGCTTTCTTCAGTCAAGACACCACGAAGAAACAAAAGAAACATAATTAGACACTATTGCCTTGACGCACGTGTTGCATGCTTATACGGTCTTTTACTTTTTGAAATATTTTTTGGAGCTTAATCATTTTTTTTATTAATTTGATTTATATTAAAATCAAGGTAATATCATTAATCATATTTACAAAAATTGACTAGGAACCATACTGCAATTTGATGAGGGGCCAAATCGCAATATCCATACAATCCACCAATTTGGCTGGTCTCCTATGCCCGGTCTAAACTAGTAATTTAGATAAGATAGAAAAAATGAGGCCTTACAGGATATGTATGACATTGCTGATAGTGCTGCACCACGATGCACAGCTGTACAACATATTCCAGCCTTCTGCAATGACATCTCAAAAAGAGAACCAGAGGCAATTAAGACTTCCTGAAATGCACATTAAAGTTCGCATAAGTCGTTCACACACAGATTAAATGGGAAAAGCGGTAAGTAGGAAATTTTTTTACAAATTCTACACATGTCTAGTGCAGCAGGACATGGAAAATGATTGTTATGTGGCAGTGATTGATGATAGAAAACATCCAGGGAGCAGGATGAAATGCCACCTTCGGACAGCAACGCAGAAACGAAGATGCGAAATTTGCGTAAGCTTCAACCAGATCAGGCTCTTGATCACATATGTATGAAGAAGTAAAAGCCATTATTGACGTTGAACCAGTAAATCTTTCAAAAGTACGAACGAACAAGGGTCCATATTCTTCCTTACTGCCAAATTCTTCAACAACAGCAGCAGCTGAAAAACAATAAAAATGATGTGTGTGTGTGTGTGAGAGAGAGAGAGAGAGAGAGAGAGAGAGAGAGAGAGAAAGAGAGAGAGAGAGAGCAATAGATGACTAAGAAAGGCGATTGAAACAAAGGCAGTTGGCAATATCCTACAAGACCATGTATGGGGTAGGAACTAAATGCTCCAACAGCTAAAACAATGAAGAAATATTAATTAAACAGCGAGAAGCCTGTAATACTTCTACGACAGATTAAGCACCATTTCTATTTTACTATATACAGAAAGAGAACAAAAAACTGACACTTAATTTTATAAGTGCTGTACATGGAGAATCAAGAAAGCATAACTCAACATTATATATTTTATTACTTTCTCGAACGAGTTGAGATACAAGGGCTGTAATCATACATACTGTCTCCTTCAGTGTCCTTAAATTTTAGGAAACAGATAGTAGAAAATAATAGAAGATAATAACATATCCTTATTCTCTAAATATTTAGATCCTATTTGTATATACTCGCCCTCAAGTTGATGAATAGATGTTTATCATGCACAACGTTGTAGTAAAATCTTCAAACTTGGTTTTAAAAAAACCCTTTGTCAATGCATTGGCTATTTGTTGTTCAGATGTGATGAACGACATTCACATGATCCCACTTTAGTTTGTTTGTTTGTTTGTTTTTTTTTAATGAAATGCCTGTCAACCTCAATATGTTTGTGCGATCATATTGTAATACTAATTGCCGATTTACATCAAAGAACAGTCTCATTGGAACTTCCAAGTTCACCTGTACCTCTTCAAGCACTATCTCTTGCCGCAAACACACCTCATTAGTTACAACCCTCTGTTCCACCTGAGCACCCGCTTCAAGCTGCTAAACTAGAATTTTTTACATCTCTAAAACAATATCCTGGGGTAGAATTTCTAATCCAAACTTTTATTCAGTCCTATTAGGAAGATGTACACCTTCTCATTCTCCATTCTTTCCAAGTATTTTATGTTGCCATTTCTACATTCCGATTATCCTCGTAACATAGATCCCATTTTTGCCACGAGAGCCATCTTATTGTAGCATTCGATGACTTCCGCTTCTTGTTTAAAATGCCACAATTTGGCTTTCGTCTCAAATTTGATACGAATTTTCAAATTAGGATATGTATCGTGAACCACATCCTACACATCTTTGGTGGTGCTAAGACAAAGGAAAGTCTTTCCAAGGGCTCCATTGAGCTAACAAGCCACGTTGTACCAAGGAGTTTTCTGACTTCCCTATTGTCCAAGCATGGCCATTTTCTGTTGGCTCCTTGGTTTTTACAATTAGGCGAGTCTTCCCTTCCTATTGATAACTAGTTTAGTCAATTAGGCCTATTCAAGTAATATTTACCTTTCAATAGATGGATAGAAGTATTCTTGAGCACATTAGGGTAGTCCGAGTAAACGTGGTATGTATTCATGCGTACTTTCCTGATGAAGGATGCCACACTATGATTTGAAGAGGACTCAACCATTTGCGATGAAAGGAAATATGATCCATTGAAGATTATCTCTATTTGAGCCAATAATTATGAAGCCCGGAAAAGACGGTGAACATACACTTAGCCCAAGAAAAGAGTGAAAAAATCCCAAAGAGAAAAGTGAATAATGCTTGTGACGTTTGGATTACAAAACCTAAGTACCGAACAACCCTTGCAACTTTTGAGTTACAAACCCCAAGGAACAGAGATTGCTAGCAATATCTACGTTCAATGGTGTACAATTCATGTCAGGGTTGTTGATAACTTCTTTTTTTGATAGAAGAAGATATTATATTAGATTATAAACAATTATTAATTACAAAAAGAGGACCGGCAGTCCGCACACTAGGTAACTATTACTCGGGAAATATCAACAAAATATATAACTCCAATCCCTTGATAAATTTGAAAGCGAAAATTCCCTAAACTCGATATGCTTCCTAATCCATGTTGATTACAAGGTCCTAAGGGACGAACAATACCTAGGTTCTCAAAGCCTAGACTCTGATACAATGTGCAAAGACCTCAAAAAGCATATGAAATAGAGTAAAAAAACTCTACTTTTCGGATTATATTTATACACACTTAGACTCCTTAGGTACCGTTTGGTTACATATATTATTAACCTATGTATAACTTATTTTATCCAATCTCATGTTCTTTATGTCATATTATTTATCTATCTACTAATTATTTATCTGACATCAATCAAATCATTAATTATTTATCTTACATCAATCAAATCATTGAATTTAAATTACTTTATTACCATTTATAAATAATATTATTCATATTTTATTAATTTTTAAAAGGATAAAATGAAAATTTATCATTTTATCTAAAATTTAATCAATCAAATCAATATAATCTATCAATTAAAACAAATACTATATTAACTATCATTTCTTATTTATTTTTTTTATTACAATATATTACTTATCTCTATATTATTTATCTTATCATCCAAACCAAACAGTACCTTAAAGTGATAATTATCCATCCGTTTAATTTTAGATAGCAAATAATACAACATAATATTAAATTCCCTAAATATTAGCATCTACCAATTAATCTACTAGGACATCATAATCTTGTGAGCAAATAGTTTTAAATTTCTAATTAGCTATAAAACAAAATTACCAAATGTGTACACCATTATAGAAATAATTCATGTAAAAAATAAGGAAAATGGTGCATAATAAATAAAAAAAGAAAAAGAAACAGTTCTAGGTTCATAAAAGCTATATACTTAAAAATGAGCACAACCTAAAATTGTTACCAACAGTTCTAGGTTCATAAAAGCTATATACTTAAAAATGAGCACAACCTAAAATTGTTACCAACTTTCAGCTTAAACCAGGCTTAAAACATCTTAACAAATTAATTTGAGTATATTATTTTCTTCCTAGGTGATACTTGCCAAAGTTGGACATGGAAATCTGATTCAAGACACTATATTAGCACCAAGGAATTTTCAACAAAATAACTTAATCTCCACAGAATTCAGTCAGCTGAACACATATTTCAAAGAAGAAAAAAATGTTTCATTGATTCCATTTTGATAATTGAAAACACCAAGACAATTACTGTAAAATTGCACCTGTTCTCAAGTAGCATTCATGACCTTGGAATGACATGAAATTTGTTGATAAACAATCAAGGACCTTTGGCAAAAGTGCCACAAAGTGTTGACCTGCGAAGAACCAAGTCTTGGGTGATCAAGCAAGCAATAGTACGGTCAGATGGCAGATTATGAAGTGAGTAAAACACAAGCAAGGAAAATGAAGGGCTGCCTGGTATGAAATGGCTCTCCAAGGAAAAACAGAGCCATTAACTACTAAAGGCAATGAAAAGCGAGGATATTTGAGGGATCGAAAACCTCAATCTTTCCCTCCAATATTTTATTTTCTATTTTCTTAAAAAAACTATCTTTTCATATTCTATACATCAGTACATTTCTATCTTAAACACAAAAAGTTGCAAATAGGAATTTCATGATGCATGTAGTGCAATAGGAAATCAATTGTGGACTAGGATTTCCTAAGCAATGATCATCATGAGGTTGAGAGTCACAAAAGGCTTTTAGTTTGACACCTGGTTCTACCAGGATAAATCATGGAACCTGATGCCTGAATTGCAAGTGCAAGGGCCCTGCAGGCAGCTGCAGACAAACTCGCATTCTCAATGTGTTCTGACACAAAGATCTTCTCAAGCATCGGCCAGAACACTTCAAGTAAAGCAACGAGAGAACCATCTGGACCAAGATCAGTAGATAACCGTGTTCCAAGATGTTTAAATACAGTTCCAATCCTGTGTAAAAATGATTAAGGTAAGAGGAACATAACATATTCCAAAATCTCTACAAGGACTCAACACAACTCCAGGCAACAAAACAAGGTCGTGAAACCCCAAAACAGAAGCACAACAAACAACAAAAATGAACTAGTAGCGGACGGCGCCAATCACGAAATTGTAACGAATGAGTGGAATATCTAACCAGAGTAGTTGACCCATATTGAGGAACCCAACAAGTCTCCAAATTATTGCGGCAATTTTTGAAGTTTAATTGTGATCAGTCCACATTTGATGCGCTGCTCTAGTGTTTTTCGTCATCTTTCTTACAGATACTAGATCTAAAGGGTACCTTTGCAGTTCCCCCTTCACTAGTGGCATTAACATGGCCCTATAGCATTAGAACGATATCTACTTGTTGGAAATCCATCAATCAATGGTTTTCCAATCTGGTTGCAATCCTGGAGATATTATCGGATCTTTTCCTTTGTATTTTTAGATGGTAAATATTGTAAATAGAGTAGTAGAAATCTGTCACATATTCGACCTTAATTTGTTACCTTTTATATTGTACATGTTAAGAACATCAAATGCTGGATAATTCAAGTTCCTCTCCAAATCAAACCCAGTTTGTCCTGTTACACCAGTAAAGTTGGTTGCCATAAGAATTTGGACAACTCAGGGCCTTGATAAAAGATTTGGACGCATGTTGAATGGAGGACACTGTCATTTGTGTGAGGCAATCTTGGAACATCAGAAAAACTTATAGTTCCACCACTTTTCAAGAAAACATCGAGTGCTCGGGCTAATAACCACAAAGAATCATAGGCATACAGAGCATAGGAATTAAACTTTGAGGAACGTTCTGACCAGTCCAATCTGTTCACTGAGTATTTGGGCCAGCCTTAATTCCATACAGTGTTCGTTGCAATTTTTGGTCCTTTACAGTCAATTTTTTCTGCAGCTATGAGCGAAGTTACATCCATTAAGAAGTCCACTCCTGCCGCTACGATTCCAATTAAAAAATCTGAGCCACAATTTGTCAGACTCACGACCATCCGATTAAACGGCGACAACTTCCTCCGTTGGTCCCAATCTGTCCGGATCTCTCTGTGGGCAAGGAAAAATCAGGTATATCACAGCTGTTGATGATCCATTATATACCACTTGAGATGCTGAAAATTCTATGGTTATGACACGACTGGTCAATTCCATGGAAGAAGATATAAGCTCCAATCACGTGTTATTCCACTGCAAAAGAATTGTGGGACAACCTGATTTTGATGTATTCTAATTTGGGCAACCAATCTCAAGTTTCTGAATTGACTCAGAAATTAGGTGAGATCTGTCAGAGAGCTGATCCAGTAACCAAACACTTCAATTCATTGAAGAGACTGTGACAAGATCTCGACCTTTTCAACACTTAGAAGTGGAAATCTGTTGATGATTGCAACCACCACAAAAATTGGTGGAGGACTGAATCTACAAGTTTCTTGCGGGTCTCAATGTTGAGTTTGATGAAGTTTGAGGAAGAATTATTGGCAGATCTCCTCTCCCATCCATTAGTGAAGTTTTTTCGAAAGTGGGAAGGGAAGAAAGCCGAAGGAACGTCATGCTTGGAAAAAAGAACACGGATGAAACAACTGAATTTCTGGATTTGTTGGCGATAGTACAGCCTACAAGGCTACAAATTATCAACCCCAAACAGATGAGAAGGCACGAATTTATTTCGATGCTTGCAACAAGCCCTACCACACAAGTGAGACATGTTGGAAAATCCATGGAAAACCTGTCAATTGGAAAAGTCGAAAGCAAAGGGAGCATAATAAGCGCGGACCTCCTGATGGTGTGTTAATTGTGTCCCACATCGGTTGAGTAAATATCCTCAGAGTTTAATATATAGACAAAGACAAAACTCCTTCATTGAGCTAGCTTTTGGGGGTCGAGTTAGGTCCAAGTCAATTTCATAACATAGTATCAGAGCTCAGGTTCCATTGGACTGCCCATAGTTGGGTTACCCATCCTATAGTTGGGCCACCCGATAATGTCTACACGCTCCAGTAAAGAGGTCTCTGGAGCCCAGTAAAAAGGTCTCTCATGTAGGGGGAGGAAAAGTACTGCAACTTGATTCTGAGCTTCAGGTTTGTAACAAAAAGAAATTTCATTCACGGAGTAAAGACTTGACTATCAATCCTGCAAAACAACAATATGAAAATCCGAGCTATGGCACCAAAAATTCAGGTAAGCCTACTTCAACTCCAATTCCAGATTTGACTCCCTCTATTGTACCCAACACTTGACAATTATTTCTGATCTTGATGTTCCTATAACAATTATAAAAGGTGTTCGAAGTTGCACTGAATATCCTATTTCTAACTCTCTGTCCTATCATTGACTCTCAAAAAACCATAAAGTGTTTACATCTAGGATTTCACATTTGTTTGTCCCGAGGAATATACAGGAAGCACTAGATGATCCGAATTGGAGATATGCAGTCATGGAGGAGATGAACGCTCTAAGGAAAAGTGGTACCCGGAAGATAGTTGATCAATGAAGAGGCAAGAAGGTAGTCAAATGTAAATGGCTCTTTACGACAAAATGCAAGACTAATGGGAGCATTGAGAAGTACAAGGCTAGACTGGTGGCTGAAGGGTACTTGGACTTATGGAATTGACTACCAGGAGACATTTGCCCCCATTGCTAAAATAAAGTCTGAGCCTTGGGCTAAAGGGTACTCAGACTCATGGAATTGACCACCAGGAGACATTTGCCCCCATTGCTAAATAAAGTCTAAGCCTTGAAATGAATTTAAATTGGCCTTTCCATCAACTTGATGTTAAAAATGTGTTTCTCAATGGCGATCTTGAGGAGGAGGTATTTATGAACTTTAAATAAGTCCTTGTATGGACACAAACAGTCACCAAGAGCGTGGTTTGAACGCTTTGGAAAGACAATTATTAGTTATGGCTTTGTGCAGAGTCAAGCAGATCACACTATATTTTATAAACATTCAAGACACGATAAAGTTGCGGTCTTGATATTTTATGTTGAAGACATAATCATAACTAGTGATGATAAAACATAATTAGTAGATCTCAAGTTAAGACTTTTTTTTTTGATAAGAAACGTAAGATATTATATAAATAATATAAGATTGATTACAAAGGTGAACCAGTGGTCCACAGCTAATACTAATCTAAGACGAGAAAACAAACTACTTCAATACTAAACTCCAATCTCTATACAAATCTGAAATCATAAACGATCGGAATTCTGATAAATTATGTAACCAAGCTGCTACTGATAACTTAACCCTGTCCCAAACTTCTCCAACCGAAACTTCTTTATCCTCGAAGATCCTGCTATTCCTTTCCAACCAAACTGACCAACAAACGCAATGAGTTATAGCTGCCCACAGAAATCTGCCCTTGCTACCCAGGGAGTCCCCCAAATCTGCCTTGAACAGATCCCTGGTGGACTTTGGTGTCACCCACGACAATCCTAACTCCTTAACTCCTCAAGTTAAGACTTGCTAACAAGTTCCAAATAAAGGATTTGAGAGTTCTTAAATATTTCCTTGGAATGGAGTTTGCAAGATCCAAAGAAGATATATTTGTTAATCAAATAAAATATGCACTTGATCTTCTTGGAGAAACATGTTTACTAGCTGTAAGATGGTTGAGACCCCAATTGATCCTAATTTGAAGTTACAAGATGCCAAGGCCGAAGAATTTATAATAGAAAACAATATCAAAGATTTGTGGGGAAGTTAATTTATTTAACTCACACACGTGTTGCTGTTAGTATGGTGATTCAATTCATGCACTCACCAGGAAGAGAACATTTTGAGGCTGTCTGAAGGATTCTAAAATATTTGAAAGAGACTTCAGGGAGAGGGCTGATATTCAAGAAATATGGACATCTTCAAGTTGAAATTTACATAGATGCAGATTGGAAAGAAAGTGTTATAGATAGGAGATCTACATCTGATTACTGTTCATTTGTTGGTGGAAAATTGTAACATGGCGGAGTAAAAAACAAAATGTGGTAGCTAGATGTAGTGTTGAAGCGGAATTCAGAGCTATTGCACATGGAATTTGCGAGGCACTGTGGATAAAAAGAATTCTTGAAGAATTGAAGATTTCTCTCTCATTCAGCTCCTATTAAGGTCTATTGTGACAATAAAGCTGCTATTTCTATAGCTCATAATCCAGTACTACATGATTGGACAATGCATATAGAAGTAGATACGCATAACATCAAGGACAAACTCAATGCTGGAATAATAAGTGTCGTATCTTACAATAAGAAGCAATTTGTTATCTTCAAACCAGCTTGAGGGGGAGTGTTGGAAATCCATCAATCAACGGTTTTCCAATCTAGTTTCAATCTTGGAGATATTATAGGATCTTTTCCTTTGTATTTTTAGATAGTGAGTACCGTAAATATAGTAGTAGAAATCTGTCAAATATTCAACCTTAATTTGTTACCTTTTATATGTAATTGCTCTTAATACAAAAGCCCCTTTTGACTCATTCACAGAAATAAGAGAGCATTTTTTCTCCTCGTGTATTTTCCAAAACTATTCATTTTAAATAACTTCCTTTATTTGCACCAATAGAATGAGATCTTACAGTCAGTTTTTTTTTTTGGAAAGTGGAAACATCATTCCCTTAAGGATTCAACTCGTTTTAGTAGTTCTCTTTATTTATGCGGACATAATGAACCCCATTCCAGAAAAGCAGCAACAAAGTACTGTCCAAAAGTAGAAACAATACTTATTCAACAAATTCAGCACGTTATGCTTTACATGCTTATTGCCGTGAAAGCCCACCAGTTTCTTCCTCCACACAACACCCAGAACAGTGAAGGAATACCATACTGATTCAACCATACTTTTACAATAAAAATACAACCTGTATCACGTCTCAACTGAATTATTCTTTTATGAGGTAAGTATAAGTATTGCACCATAAGGACTGAACTATCTTGGATGACTCCACAGATGACAAAAAGCACACAAAGTCAGTCCAGCTCTTTCCCCGACAAAATAGTCCCCAACCAAAAACTTATACATTCCAAATATTGAAATCACCACCACACAATAACTCATAAGGTAAGCATATACAACCTTCATATAAAGCCATTCAATGCAAACCCAAGAACACTATAAACAAAGGAGATCAAACCTATATAGTCCTCTTCTGGCAGAGCTGATTAATTCAGTATAAGTAGATGGATTTTTCCTCGAGAACGATCCATGGCCTTCATCAATCTGAATCAAATTTAAATTGTTCAGAAAATTTATATTTACGAGCATTGTAAAAAAAAAATGAGAATCACTAAACGAGAATAATTCAGTCAAAGTAACAAAATTTCTTATATTCTCTACCATCCCTCACTCCCCCGTTTTATTCCTTCCTGTTCTCTTGTGTAACTAACCACTGCCCTTAATTTTCCAAGTGAACCCTGGGTCATCTCTCTTAAAATTTGTAGATTGGGCCTTTCTCTGGGGCTGGAGGTTATTCCAACCGTTCATGGACCTGGCTTGGATCCTAACTCTTTTTCTGTAACAATAGCTCCCCCCTCAACTTAAGCCTTGTCCCAATTGCTAAATTCTAGAAATTTCATGACAATTTCACTCTCATCTTCCCAGGCGGCTTCTTCTTTAGGTGAATCTCCAACTGAATCATAACTTGGTTGAATTCTGTCCAAAGTGGCCAATAAAAGTCAAATTTCTATCACTTATTATCTATTTTGGAACTCCATCATTAAATGCCATATTTTAACATCAAAGCCCTCAGATTTGGATAGCCCTGTAATGAAATCCATTGCAATATCTTCTTGAACCGCATTTGGAGTGGAAGGGGCTATAATAATCCACCAGCAATATTGCTTGGAATTTATGGCTCTGAAATTACACACATTGTGCCACAAAACCTGTATTTATCATGTTTCATCCCCTTCCAACATAAGCTTGAAGCGAAACATCTCCGTTTACAAAAAGTCCCTAACTGTCCACCCATCACAGTACAATGGTATTCTAGCAACCGAAACAAATAGCCATCACCTGTGTCTAGTAATTACCTAGGTTCACCCTCAGTCTTTTGCACATCCCCTGGGCAGATCCACGGTGACCATCCCCAAACACATCTTGAATTCTAAAGTCTCACTAATAGGTAAATTCAACCTCTGTGTTGATAAGAAATTATGGCTTCGTAGACTGAGCTTTTATCTTGGGCTCCTGGAGTTATCCCAACAGTTCCTGGAACTGGGCTCCAACTCTTTTTCTTTAACATATTGTGTGACAAACCCTCCGCAGTCGGCTGGGTTTCAACCATTTTTAATTACTGATTTTTAATTCTGTCATTTCCTTTCTTGTGCAGAGATTTTGAGCCACCATGAGACTTTGATATCAGGAAAAAAGAATATATGAGCAGATTGAAATCTCATTTATCATGCCAACTCATCAATGCAACAAATCCCAATTAAATCGATAGGAAAAGAATAAAAATCACAGCTAGAATTTCCATGCAAAACAAAAACCGAATAATTGATACTCATAAAATTTACATCAATTCATGAGTTAGCTAAACCCACCAGTAAACATGGGAGACAAATAAGAAAATCGAAAGACACCTAAAATGTTTGAGATATAATTCTATCAACGCTCAGTTGTTGAGAAAATAGATAGCAAAAGTTGTAAAACTAATTGCCTATGAAGTTCCAGGGGCTCCTGATATATGCCCAGAAAGAAAATTACAAGATCTCAATTAAAAAAAAAAAAAAAAAAAAACTCGAAAACAACAGGCTTACAAGTTTTCCAACAGCTAAATGAAAAGGAGAAACCAATTTAGCCAATAAATTATTCATCAGCTTCTTGTCAGGGACAGAACAAAATATCAGTGCAACAGCACTCACTACTTCATCCTCGTCCTCCAAAGGCAATTGCTTCTCTTCCAATCCCTATTGCCCATATTGCGTGAACAGTTAGGACAAAAAAAAGTCACATACGCGGCGGCTCACATGAGAGGGGTCGGGCAAAGACAACCTTAATATGGATAAGGTAATTCCATTGGGTGCGTTATATATTAAGTAAACTAACCTCTGTTATCCAAATTAAGAGGTCCAAATTGGAAGGTTCACACATCATGACAGTCGCTTCTTCACAGAATTTGCGCAAAGCATAAACACAAGCACTTGAACAAAATGATTGTGAAATTCCAGTAGCAAGAAACGATCTGAAATTAGCAAGTAAACCAGAGATATTTTGTGAACGCAAAGCCAAATGAATAATGGCAAATCAAAGCCAATGTTGTGATAATGCATATTGAAATCATTAATTTTCTTCTGTATAAGAATACTCTATTTCTCGAAAACAGGCTTACTTCTACAACCATGTAGGACAAAATTCTATATTTCTGCGGAATAGAGCAGGAAAGGAATAGCTTACATCAATAATCTGCTGTTTGTTTGAGATGCCGTGAACCACTTGGCATAAGAACCAATAACATCTGCAAGTGATTTGTATATCTACAAAAGAAAGCATTAAAGGGAAACAGTAGTAAGACGATAAATTATGCCATTAATGTTGCCTTTAAAATTGCCTCAAGAAGAGTTGATATTTAATTCTTTCCAGTCACTTATCTCAGACATTCATAAACAATATCAAAACAAGAATAGAAAGCATACAAGGAACATCAATCCCTTGAGGTCAGCAGATGTCTTGTTAGACAAAATCGTCACTAACTGCACGATAACGGACGTATCAAAATGCTGTCCCTCATTAAGAACAACCTCAGAAACCTGAAAGTAAAAGATTAAAAAAAGAGCTCATTAAATTTGGACAGGAAAACATTAGAGCGGAAGAACTTAAAAGAAACAGAAACATCTGGTCGCGCAAAACCAGGTAGGAGGTGCTTAGAGAAGAATAAACAATGAAATCTGAAAAGAACAACGAAAGCACTCACCACATTGAGGATGAATAACTTGGTTTCTACCTCTTTCCAAGAAATATACAAGCTCGGAGGTCTCAAACTTCCAGAAAAGATCTATATATCATGTTTCAAGGAAAGGCATAAGATATAAACATGAGTAGAAAAGCTAACTGTAAAGTGAATGTGAATTAGGCCCTAAACTTAGGCGGTCAGTTTGCTTCATACTCAGGATAAAGAAAAGAGCATATGTTTTCAGATATGATTTGATTTCCGGCATAGCATCTTACAAAGTAAGCGTGATATTGCTACAATTTTCAACAAATTTAACAAACCACAAACAAGAGAAAATAGCTGACAAAGAAAAATAAAATAGAAATGTTGTAAATATTGCACCGAGAGAAAATGAAAGAGAAGAACTGAAATCTTTATTTTCTCATATATCAAACCATACTCAATACACGGTTAAATAGAAGAAAGAGTATAAGGTCAAAGCTCACAAAATAAGCAAATATCCTAATCCTAATAATTACCTTCCTAAATTTACTGTAAACAAATAAAATCCTAACATATTTAATCAAATCAAATCAGGCCTAATATATCGGCACTCCCCCTCAAGTTGGTGCAAATATGTTCATCATGAACAACTTGCTAATTTGTGTTTCAAAGAGTTGTCTTGAAAGACCCTTTGTCAAAACATCTTCAACTTGTAGCGTGGTTGGAACAAACGGAGTACTATTGGATACAAATATTTCAGAATGAATCATCCAACATCACCTTCTCAATAAATGAAGCAGATCCCAAAAGCTGAAAAATTTCGGCCAAAAGTTCCACCAGGTTCATCCTCAATTGCTCAAGGCCATTTGGCAGTGTAAGGGTACTTCCGTAGTCATTATATGTGGAGTCATCAACCTAGATAACAACATGAATCAATTTTCTGAAAAAGGAAAGTAAAGGTCTAAATGAAATACATGCATGGTATAGTTGGTGTGATGGCCCATAACATTTTTCTGACAATGGTATCAATAGTTTGTCCAATGATGATCATTTTCATCATTTCGCTCATAGTCCATGTTTTTTGTTTTTCTCCATGCATGGCTTGCTAATTTTTCTGACAATGCTAATTTTTCTGAGTACATGCAGGGTAAAGGAAATTGTGACAAGCTAAGTAGACATTAAGATGGTATAGCTAAAAAATATTCAGAACTAAAGCATTCAGCATAAAGACACAACATAATAGATTTCAAAGTTGAAATATTATTTCAGGACAGCATGTAGTGCACAATAAATGCCAATAAAAGCATGGTTGTACACAATTCAACGAACTTTCGGAAAACAAACAAGGAACCAAGAATGCAGGGGAAGCTGATTTCCCCGTGCCTGTTACGGGCCCAAATATGTCTAGAGGTTCTAAGATACTAGGCCTAACCAAATCAAGCCCATTAATAGAAACGTTTATTCTAGAAACAATAACTTGAGGAAGGGGAAAGAGTATTATAAAGGGAAGAAGTACATTTGAGGGAAAGCATTCTGTTAATTTGTTTGAAGGTTAATACTAGCGTTTGCTAGGGACTAGCGTGAGGTAGGGTTGTACAGAGACATTTCTCTGGGAGTTCCTTTTATCTCATCTAAATACATTCAGCTTATATTCTATTTCTATCTCTTTGTCCAATTCTTGTGTGGTTGTAACAATTGGTCCGACCTGCCGGATCTTAGTCGGAAAGGAAACGGCAACCACAATTTGAGTAGAGTGTCAAAGATGAAACTGCCGATTTCAGATGTGGAGCTGGAAAAACAACTCACAAAAGCTGGGAAAGCTCTTCATCGGCCTCCATCCTCGGACAAACTCCTCCGTCTCCTTGATCGAGCTGAGAAGCTTCTATCGAAAGTCGAGCAGTCACCGTGTAAGTTTATGCTATCTGTTCTTTCACCACTAATGGATGTATTGGGGATGACAGAATTCCTCAAGCATTCTGATGTTGATGTAAAGGTAGGAGCAGCTTCTTGCATTAGTGAGATTATTAGAATTATGGCACCGGAGGCTCCTTACGATGATGACAAAATGAAAGAGGTTTTCTATTTGATAGTATCGGCTTTTGAGGATTTCATGGGCATTGCTAGCAGATCTAATTTCAAAAGGGTAACCATTCTCGAAACCATGGCTAAGGTAAGGTACCGTCTGATCATGTTGGATTTAGAAATGGCTGAGACGATTATTGAGATGCTTCAATACTTCCTTAGATCTATAAATGTTCATCATTCAGAAATTATTTTTAAGGCAATGGAGACAGTGATGACTCCTTTTTGAAGAAAGTGAGGATAAGGATATAACGTTAGTTTTACCCACCATTATGGCTGCCATGAAAAGGAGTAATGAAGGGGTTCTGTCAAATGCAAGAAAATTGGTAGAGAAGGTTGTCCAGAACTGTGCAGAGAAACTTAAACCTTATTTACCCCAAGCACTGAAAACGATAGAGCAAGATGGAGTTGAGGAGCTAGAAGAGTTTTCAGATTGTCTTGGGAATCTGAAACTTTCTGGAGGAGGGAATCCATTGGAGTACGAAGAGCAAGATCAGATGGGATGGATGCTAAAGATCGAACGTTACCCAAAAGCCATGGAGTTAATCGGACGATGGGCGAAAAGCGGTGGAACCATACGAGTATTGTGCGTTGTGGCTGCAGAGAGGGAGACTAGAAGACGTCCGCACCATCTGGTTTGAAGTTTTGTGGGACCAATTGGATTGGACTGGGCAACACGCAGAAAATTATGAATTTCAGGCCTTTGGGAAGGAAGTTTGGGCTGATCAGGAGTGGGCTAGGGTTGAAGAAGGTTATTTGGGCTTTATCATCCATTGGGCCCAAATAAGTGTCGCAGGACCCAAATCAATGCGCGTTGCATTATCCGCCACGATCCACAAGTCACGGGAAAGAAAAACTTGTTGGAAGCCATGGCGATGAGATCCATCGGAGAGGGATGGCCGGATGGTCGCTAGTGGCCGGTCATGGTGTTGGCGACATGAGTGGTTGTCAAGATTCCCCTCAAAGAGGGAGAAAAGCGATTGAAGGAGTGGTTGAAAAAACATCCCATAAATACCACATCGGAAGAAGTAAGGGTTAAAAGAATATTCCTTCTCAACCTTTGGCTCAAGAGGGATTTCCTGACTCTAAGGAGGATTCGGTAAGCATTCCTTCCAACCCTTATATTCATTTGCTTTCTTCCTTTCCTTCTTCTTTCCTGGGGGTGGGCAGGGAGGGCGTAGGGGAGGATCCAACCTCACTGGTGAATTCTAAGCCGGATGATCAGTTAGAGAATCTTGTTATCGGTGATGGGATCAGCCTACTTCCGCAGGGGGATAAGGAGGTAATCGGTGTTTTGGGATGCATAGTTGTTATCAACGACTGCCTTACTCGTTTGGAGGTCAGCAGAGTGTATTTAGACTCGGATGGTTCAGAGCACTTGGATAACGCGAGATTCAATACCTCAGGGGCATACTCAGCAGCTAGAATTCCGGATGGGAATGAGATAAGTTTGGGTGTCGGAGTGGTATTATGAAGATTCTATCTTGGAACATCAGAGGAGGAGGGTCCAGCAGGAGGAGGAGTTTGATTCGAATGATTCTTCGTAGGGAGAAACCTGATTTAGTGATCTTTCAAGAAACTAAGCAAGCCAGGGTGGACAGGAAATTCATAGCTAGTTTGTGGAAATCGAGATTCGTAGAATGGTTGGAGTTGCCTGCATTTGGTAGATCAGGGGGAATTTTAATGGCTTGGGATTCTAAGTCGGTGACAGTGACGGATAATTTGATTGGAGAATTCTCAGTTTCGATTAAGGTAGATAAGGGCAGTAGTTTGGAGTGGTGGTTCTCGGCGGTGTACGGTCCATGCTCTCCTAAGGATCGCCAAAACTTCTGGGATGAGTTAGCAGGTTTGAAGGTTATATGTGGTCCTAATTGGTGCGTAGGAAGGGACTTTAACGTGGTGAGATCTTTGAGTGAAAAATTGAACAGTAGTACTTTGACCAGAAGCATGAGAAGTTTTGACTCTTTAATCACAGAGTTAGAATTGTGAGATCCTCGCTTTTGAACGGTAATTTCACTTGGTCCAGCATGCGAGCATCCCCTATTTGTTGTAGGTTGGATAGATTTCTTTTCTCTGGAGGATGGAGAGATTTGTTCAAGTTTAGTAGACAGACGATTTTGCCAAGATTAACTTCGGATCATAACCCCTTGATTCTGGACACAACTCAGGGGGAGTGGGGCCCAACGCCTTTCAGGTTCGAAAACATGTGGTTAAAACACAAGAATTTCAGAGACGAATTCTCTAAGTGGTGGGCGAATTCACAGATGCGGGGTTGGGAGGGATACAAATTTATGAGAAAGCTGAAGGTCATAAAATCGGACATTAGAAAGTGGAATTCAGAGAGGTTCGGGAACCTTGATGCGAGGAAAAAGGAGCTGGAGAATAAGATTCTTGAGTTGGACGTTCAGGAGAGTGAGGGTCGGTGGGTAGAAAGCATGGTGCTTGAGAGAAGGGCTATTAGAAGCGAGCTAGAAGAGATAGTATGCAGAAACGCTCAAAAAGAGCAACAGAAAGCAAATGTTAAGTGGTTGAAGGAGGGGGATTGTAATACGAAATTCTTCCACGCGTTACTTAGCCAAAGAAGGAGTAGATCGAGGATTGAGAAGTTGGAAATGGAAGACGGGAGTTTTTGCACGGACAGCGAGCTTATTAAGGCGCAATTGATTGAATTTTACCGTAAGCTTTTCAGCAAATCGGGCAGTCGGGCCTTTGGCATAGAAGGTGTGGAATGGAGTCCTATTGGCCGTGACGAAATGGTTCAGCTTGAGCTTCCTTTTTCGGAGAATGAAATCAAAAAAGCAGTGTTTGAGTGTGACGGATCCAAATCTCTGGGAGCTGATGGGTTTTCGTTACAAGTTTACCAGGAGTGTTAGCACGTCATTAAAGGGGATTTGGTGAAGGTTTTTGCGGAATTTTATGAAAAAGGGATTATTAACGGAGTGACTAACGAAACATATATTTGTTTGATTCCGAAAAAGAAAGATTGATTGCGTATTAAGGATTTTAGGCCTATTAGTTTGGTTACCAGCTTGTACAAGATTTTGGCTAAAGTTTTGGCCTCGCGTTTGAAGAAAGTAATAGGTACTACGATTGCGGATTCGCAAAGAGCTTTCATTGAAGGACGACAGATCCTCGATTGTAGCCTCATAGCCAATGAGATGGTAGAAGATTTTAGATTGAAGAAGAAGAAAGGTTGGGTATTCAAGGCAGATTTTGAGAAAGCTTACGATAACGTGGATTTCCGATTTTTGGACTTTGTTCTCATGAAGAAGGGCTTCGGAGACAGATGGAGGAGATGGATCAGGGGCTGTCTCGACAATGTTAGTTACTCGATTATAATTAATGGCAGGCCGTGTGGAAAAATCAAAGGTGAAAAGGGTGAAAAGGGTTGAGGCAGGGTGACTCTTTATCTCCTTTCCTTTTTAATTTGGTGGCGGATGTTTTGGCTAGGTTGGTGGATAAGGCTAAGTCCATGAACTTTATTCAAGGGTGGGTCATAGGAAAAGATAGTGTAGAGGTTTCTCATTTACAATTTGCAGACGACTCTATATTTTTTGTGAAGGATGAAGATCACTTGAGATTTTTGAAAGACGTTCTTAATACTTTTTGTGACATGTCAGGGCTAAAGATCAATTTAGAAAAGAGTTAGCGAAAAGGGCTTGAGGCAGGGTGACTCTTTATCTCCTTTCCTTTTTAATTTGGTGGCGGATGTTTTGGCTAGGTTGGTGGATAAGGCTAAGTCCATGAACTTTATTCAAGGGTCATAGGAAAAGATAGTGTAGAGGTTTCTCATTTACAATTTGCAGACGACTCTATATTTTTTGTGAAGGATGAAGATCACTTGAGATTTTTGAAGGACGTTCTGAATACTTTTTGTGACATGTCTTTTGGGAACCGGTGTTATTTAGGATGTCAAAAAGTTAGCGAGTTGGAAGAAATTTTTCCTTTCGAGAGGGGGTAGACTTACGCTGATCTCGGCAGTTATGAACGCCATTCCGTTGTATTATTTGTCGCTTTTCAGAATACCTAGGGGAGTGGTGGCGTCCATGGAGAAGTTGATGAGGAATTTTTTGTGGGACGGGCCGGATGGGGATAAGCACTGTCATTGGGCAGCTTGGGATAAGGTTATCATTCCAAAGAATAGGGGAGGTTTGGGGATTGGAAATATCGGTTTGCGGAACAAGGCCTTGTTGGGCAAATGGTGGTGGCGTTTCTCTAAGGAGGGGAACACGTTGTGAAGGAGAATTGTTATTAGTAAATACGGCATGCAAGAGAACGGCTGAGACGCGGGTTTGGCCAGGAATAACACGTTTCGTAGCCCTTGGAAGTTCATCTCTAGGATTTATCCGGCTTTTTTACAATCAGTGAGGTTTGTGGTCAAGAGGGGAGATAGAGTTAGATTTTGGGAGGATTCTTGGGTGGGGATCAGCTCTTTTAAAACTCTTTTCCCGGTGCTGTTCCGAATTTCTAAAGCTCATAATAAGCCTATCTCACACTTCATTTCTAGAGAAGCTTCTTCACCCATTAATTCGTCCTCTTGGAATTTGCATTTTCGTCGCGATCTCAGAGATGAGGAGATGGGTGACCTAATCAATTTGTTGGAAGTTTTGGGCAGGGTTAGTCTTAGGGAGGGAGGAGAGGATATTAGGTGTTGGATATGGGATGTCTCAGGTGAGTTTTCAGTGAAATCTTTCTTTCATTCTTTTTTTCCGGAATCTCGGTTCCCAAAATTTGATCTTCTCCAATCGATATGGAAAGCTCCGATTCCTTCAAAGGTTAAGGTGTTCTCTTGGGCCGCAATTCTGGGAAGGATACCGACCTGTGATTCGATCCAAAAGAGGTTCCCAAAATGTTTTCTTAATCCGAATTGGTGTGTGCTTTGCAAGCAAGAGGGTGAGAGTCAGGATCATATGTTGGTACATTGTCCATTCGCATCATCCTTATGGTGGTTAGCGTTGAAGGATTTGGGATTGTCATGGGTGACTCCGAAGACTACGAAGGATTTGTTCGCAGCAGATTTGGGGAGCTATCTGGGCAAAAGGGGGAGAATTCTTTGGGCAGCCATAACTCATTGCACTTGCTGGTTCGTTTGGCTAGAAAGAAATAGGAGGATTTTTGAGGAAGAAGAGGCTTCGAGGGAAGAGATTTGGGATAGGATTAAGTTGAGAGTTGCATCTTGGTTACATAATTCATCTCTCTTCGAATCGTTTTCAGTTTCAGAGTTGTATAGGGATTGGAGTTTGGTTCTCATGTAGTACTTTCCTAGATCTTGTATAGTGATTTTGTGGACCACTGGTCCACCTTCCTATGTAACTATTACTAAGTCTTAATATTATATATGTTTATATCAAAAAAAAAAAGAATATGGGGGTTCGAATTCAAACTTTTAGAGCTTACGATGCACAATGTGGAGAGGCTGACAAGTGCGAGAGTCATTACGCAGGCAGACGGTGTTATAAGGTTGCTGGAGATTGCATCTGCTAGTCTGCAGTTTGCATGCGTGGTTGGAGATCTACTAATTTCAGCGGTTCTTGATGCTGCGAAAGATATATGCAGCAAATATTCTGGACAATTGTACAACATTAAAGCTGCTTCAAGGAACACAGGATTTGAGAACGAGAGGTATGTCTTTCCGGGGGTATTGATGGATGGGGAAAAGGAATGGGCACCATTGGAGAAAACACTATACTGCTCAACATCATCGTTTGTTGCTGCTGTTTCTCGCTTTCATGGAATCGTGGCTTCTCTTCAGTCCTCGAATATTATGAAACTATTTGATAAGCTTGTTGGAGCCCTTGTATTGGTGTTGGCGCTCAGCGTTCTCAACCATGATTATATTCCTAAACTGGTTTTGACGAAAAGAGGGTTGGGCATGGATGGAAGAATCGTGGTTGAAGTATGGGATGGTGATGGGTATCAAATATTGATGGGTGAGAAAGGTCATGGTTCAGAGATAGGAGTAGTATCATGGGTGAACATTGTAGCCAGGTGCGTGTGTGGGATAAAAGGGGTGGCTCTTGTGCTGGTAGTTGCTTGCAGCCATGAGGTGATGGCAGATTGGGTATACTTAGAGAATGACTTGACGAGTTAATATGGACTTGAACAGAAATCGGATCGAAGGATCAAGCAACGATTGATAATGGCGGAAGAGATTGGCATTTATTTGATGAAGCCGCTGAAGCTATGTGATTTATCTGGTAGTGTAATTTTCTTGGAAACACTGTTGGGAAAGAACATGACTCTCAATTCTCATTTGAAATTGCAAAAATTTAACAAGGCAGTCAACTTTTCTGCTATAATTAATGCTTGGACTGAAGATTGTCCTCTTGATTTTGAGATCATTGTATTCGACGTTGGTTGGAAGGATGACGAATTCGTAGAAGATCAAGTTGTGGCTACACAATTACGTTCTGTGGGGGGAGATGGAAGGGGTCTGTTTGCTTTTATCGTTGTGACCGGGGTGCTTGAAGCCAAACATCCTTTGGAATTTTTTTATTTTGGTAACGAGTTCTTCGATCTTGGTTTTGAGTTAATTGTCTTCGATGTTGGCTGGAGCCTGGGGAAAGCAGAATCATCAAGTTCAAGACTCAGCCTTGAGGACAAGGCTGATTTGAAGAGGGCGGTATTGTTACGGGCCCAAATATGGCTAGAGGTTCTAAGATACCGGGCCTAACCAAATCAAGCCCATTAATAAAAACGTTTATTCTAAAAACAATAACTTGAGGAAGGGGAAATAGTAGCGTTTGCTAGGGACTAGCGTGAGCTAGGGTTGTATAGAGACATTTCTCCGGGAGTTCCTTTTATCTCGTCTAAATACATTCAGCTTATTTTCTATTTCTATCTCTTTGTCCAATTCTTGTGTGGTTGTAACAATGCCAACAGTAAATTTCTTCTGAGAGGTTGTCTCTCAGCAAAGAAGTACTGTTGAATTATCTAAGACTGCAGGCCCACAATGAATTCATAAATCTCTTTGACTACAGGACAATGAATAACAAAAAATTATCAGTAATTGGAAACGAAATATTGACTCTGTGGTATTAGTCTATTAGAATATTTATTTCTTGTGTGTCCCCATCAGGAGCGTTTTGAGATCATCATTAATAAGATTTCCAGATGGATTAGAGGAGGAAAAAAACTCAGAATCAGTTTGCATATAAAAGGCAGTAAATAGCTAATAAATGAGAGTACCAAAACAAACCAAGAAAATATATTACTGTTCTAATAAACATAGAAATTAATCGAGTGAAAGCAATGATAGAGAAGACAAACCTGAGCACGCAGCAAAAGAGTATCGAATAATGCTGAGAAAAGAGGAACAGAATATTTCTCTAAATTCTGATAGTTTCCAGCACTATCCACCTTGAGCCCAATAATGTAGCTGGCAAGGCTACTCCTGGTACATAAAATTGTACCAAGTCCGAGTTATATAATTTTAAGGCATCACATCATCAAGCAAAAACTTAAGTTCCGATTTATTTTGTGTAACAGAGAGCACACAGAATTAAAGAAGATACCAAAACTGCAAAGTTGAGTCTGCGATCTCCCAGTCTTCACTTGGAAATGCCACACAACTATCAGCATTAAAAAAATGCTCAATAAATTTCAAAATCAAGCCCAATAAGGACTTCAAAATATTTATCCACTCTGAATAGGCATTCATGTAATGAAACATTCTCCCACTGGACTTCCATTAAAAACACCACATGAAATCTGACCTTAAGAGAGCATCAGCCATCACAAGTGCTTCGGTGGTAGCTCTCACAATTAAAAATGGTGCCTAGAAAGCAATTGAGAGGTTATCAGGATAAAAAAAATATGTAAAAGGGACTGATTTGCTTGGTTTCAAAATGGAAAAGGTGTTAAATTATAAGAAAATAACTGAAAGTGTACAATTAATAAATTCTCAATATAAATTTAGACTCTTACAGCTTGACCAATTTCTGACATCAAGCATGCAAGTCCTCCTATCACTTTCTCATCACCACTTTTAAGAGCAGGAAGTAGAAGTGATTCCTTAAAAAATCCAATTCGATGCAGTAAAAACTCCGGAATCCCCTAAAAAATTAAAATAATTGAAGTTAGTTATGCTCGAAAGATGTTGAGTTGGGAATCAGCTCCAAATCTGAATCAGAACGTTAAAAAAACGTGTTTGAGCAAAAACAGTTTTAAGTTAGAGGTAATTAAGGTAGTGTTTGGAAATGCTTTTACAAAAAGTGATTATAAACTTTTTTTTACAAAATTTTGATTTAAAAGGTAGTATTTGGAAATGCTTTTAAAAAAGTGATCATGAACTTTTTTTTACAAAATTTTGATTTAAACATTTCCAAACACTACCTAAGTGTTGCAATAATGTGGGTGATAGGATTCCACTTGTCAGTTCAGCACAGTTCAAACTCCGCACACCCTTTCCAACCAAACCGATCAACATAAACAGTTAACACCTATATCCTAAAAAAATTCTACCCCTCCTCCCCAAGCCCCGCCAAAGATCCGCTACAAATAAATCCCAAGTTCATCTCAGAAGTACCCAAACCAAATTCATCTCCTCCAAAGCTTTAGACCAAAGATCGTACGTAAATGGGCAATGAAAAAGTAAGTGATCCTGAGTCTCCACCTATCGTCGGCATAGCACACGCCAACTTGGACATAGAGAATATAAAGGGTTTTTCGTTTGCATCAAATCGCAGAAATTGTTGAATATTTTATTTTTTAGTAATTAGTAATTAGTAACCAGATTCTCAATCTTGTATCATGGGTATATTATCAAGTTAAATTAGGAGTATATTATTTTCCATAAACTCGCAGTAATTTCAAACTTATAAATTAGGAGGTACTCTTCATTCTTGAATCAAGAAGAATAATATTTTTCTCAGTAAACACTTTCTTTCTATATTTTCCTTCTATATTTTCCACAAGGTATCAGAAGAACTAGGCAAACCCTAGCCATGATCTCGTTCGGCGGTATGGCGCCTTCCGGTGATGATCCGCCGCCCAACCCCACCGCGTCACCTTTTCCCGACGCCATACCTTTCTCCTCCATCACGTGCCATGAATTAACAGGCCACAACTATCTCCAATGGTCTCAGTCCATCAAGATGTTCATCTGCGGCAAGGGAAAGGAGGATTATCTCTCAGGTGCCTCGAAGTGTCCAGCTGCCGGTGACGAAAAAATAAAGATTTGGAATGCTAAGAACAACATGATCATGTCATGGCTCATTAATTCTATGACACCTGAGATCGGTGAGGTTTTTTTACTCTACATTACGGCCAAGGAAATCTGGGACGCTGTTCGTGATACGTATTCATCTAATGAGAATACGTCCAAGTTATTTCGCATCGAGGGCCTGCTCTATGGTCTGCGTCAAGGCGATGACAGTGTCACCGCTTATTTATCGCTCTCACGCCTGTGGCAGCAACTGGATTTATTCGAGTCTCATGCCTGGAGATGTTCCCTGACGAAGCTATCTTCCGCTCTATCTTGAAAACAAAGCGAGTTTTCCTATTTCTATTGGGCTTGAAACAATCTCTCGATGATGTGCACGGCCGTATTTTGGGGACCAAGCCACTACCTGGCCTTCGAGATGCGCCATGAAGAAAGTAGGCGCCAATTGACGTTGGGCTCTCTTGGTTCGTCCCCTTCTGTCGATGGGTCTGCCCTTGCCTCTCAAAGACCCTCTCTCAATACTAGCACATGCCCTACTGCCCAGCCGCCGCCGTCCTCTGTCTCACTAGGGGATAACCACACCTGCAATGATCGACCACGGTGTCCAAACTCCAAAGTGTAAGCAGCCGAATCACAGCCTCGAAACTTGCTGGCGCATCCACGTGAAGATGCTGGTGAGATATCTATTCAATATCCTAACTTTAGCCTTGTTGACAAGGCTACTATGGAGAGCGAGGGCATTGTTAGGGGCCCGGAACACCACACCAAGCCCAGTATCAAATTTGTATATTCTAGAAGGCCCAAGAGGCGTAATTAGAAGGAGATGGAGGAAGAGAATCGGTTGTTCTGTTCATTCTTGTTAATTGTGGTTGTACTAGCTCTGACAGGGATTACGGAGATATCTCCGGGAATAAACTGTCAATTCTATTTATATATTTCATCTTGTTGATCGGTCTTTACTCATAATACTTCTGTCTGTTGCTTTTCGTGTTATTTGAATCCAAAGAACCAGCTAACAGTATTTGTTCCATTTTCAAAAAGACTACACGCACAAAGTGTCTATTAGAATTAGATCAACGTAATTTTAGATTTTTAAATGAAAGTTTAATTTTTCAAATGCCATATATATTCATGAGAAGACTTTTTACATTAAGAAATTTGTTGTACAACTACAAACATGAAAACGGTATTGCAGAATTGTTGTGTAAACACTTGATTATATGGATGAATTATCAATGACAAAATACTTAATGATTGAACCCGTCGATAGAAACTTACAAGAAATAACTGAAATTCTAAAATCATTTTTTTAAATAAGAAACGGCTATTGAAATTAATATTCATAGTTACAAAAAAATGGGCAAGAACTCCGCTGCAGACAAAAAGGTAAACAAAAGCCTTATCACATCAACAACAAATAAACCTTCAATCCCTCAAATATCTGAGATCGAAAAGCTTCTAAACTCTAAGTGGACTACAAAAATCATTTGGTTGGAAAACTTACACGATGTAACTGGAATTCAAACCTCATGTAAGTTTTACCGGTTGTTCTAAAAGCAAACATTCAGGAGATGATTAATACGAGTTGAATGAAATTATATTCATGCTAATAGATGCATCATTTAATTTTATCTAAAAACATGAGAGTGAAGTTTGAATTAAGGTGATTAGAACAAACATTTTATCAAATTACTTTTGTATTAGAAGATCATTAACATATGATTGCTATGATTGCAATATTTATTTTTGTTTGATGTTATGATTGAGAAATTTATAGTGTAACCTAAATCAATAGCTCGAAACTCAAGACAACAAGATAATAATATACAAGGAGATGATAATAACAAATACAATATTTAGTTATAACAGTATTTAAATTGTTCAACTTCTTGCAATCTTGTTTTGGTTGGAAAAATGGTAACCAGTATTATGTCATACTTGTCTTATGATTATCTATTTTATTTGTTTTCAGTTGTTTTGGTTGAAACCAGTATGACGTATTAGAACTACTATTTTGGTCATCATCTCATCAAGAGATGCAAAAACGTGTGCCAGAAGACTGTTCAACTGAAACACAAGGTGACTCCAATTAAATAACCATCTATGTTTATATAAGAATGTCTTCTATATGAAACTCAAGTCATTTTCCAAGTGATAATAATAATAAGAAAGAAATACTTTAGTAATAAAGAAAAGTCACAAATTTACTAAAATAGTTTCTTAGGTTATTTAAGGCTAAATGAGAGAGAGATTATCTATCAAAGTTAATAGGGCATTGTTATAACATTTAATTTGCGTCACAATGTCAGACAACCATGGATCTCATAATTAGTATGTAGTATACATTATTAGATCATGCATTAGAATTTAGTAATATATTTTTAACTCCTATTCCTTTACAGAATTAAAATTAAATATAGTCATCTCTTAAATCCCTCTAGCATCAGCATCACTAGATCAACACAAAAAGTGAGGTACTTTCAACCTTGGTTTCATATAGAGGGAATGATTACACATCTGAATCGACTTTCTTTATCCTTACATTGCAGCCTTGATAAGGTCACATGTAGCATTGAAGCATTATGTAAGTAAATAAGATGGATCGCACTAGGACTAAGAAATTTAACAAGTCAAACGAATGATTAGAAAAGGGATCTAAATTTAGCCCATGATTGTACCTCATGTCGACTCACAAGCTCAACAAGAACCTCAATAGCTAGATCAAATGACGATGCAACCTATAAAATCAGAAAAATAAAGTCATGGAACAGCTTCAAAACCATGATATACAATTTGAAGTAGAAGACATTACCTGCAAGGAACTAAAGACAAAGTTAAAAAGCGAGTTAGCAGGCAATGAGCTTGGAAGAATCTCTAGAAAGCACCCAGCTCGTACCTAAGCACATGGTAGTGGAGTGGAAAAGGATAGTAAAAATATTTCCACAGGACAAGTATGCATTAACCAGACCACAAAACATAGAAGGATTCATGAGACTTGCATATCGAAGAACCAAACGCTAATAATGATACATGATCATCCATAAATGTTTAAAGTTTAGCAGATAAGTTATAATTTATACGTGTAAAATTTCTTAGAACCTACGTCACTTAACAGCTGTGATCTTAGATAGGCTACAGAGAAACTTAGCTTCGGTAAACCAAAGCATACTTGGCAAGCAATCATTCCTTCCTCTTATAGATAAAGTCTAGAAACTGAATGTTGCAATACGCTACATGGTTACCCATGGTGACAAAAATGCCTTTCAAAATTTTATACCATCCTCTTACCCAACTTAACAAGCAGCGCAATATCTTCCTTTTACTATCACCGTTTTGAACATGGCTAACAAAGCCCTCCTCAGATTGCTGTATTAAAAACTCCAGTACCAAAGGAGCATGTGCAAGAAGCTGCACCAGCAGAAGCAAACCATATGTGAGGAGAGAACCCAACAATGAGCATAAGCTAAAATTAGTAAAGATTAGAAGTTGCATTGATCAAAATGGAAAACCTCTTGCCCATACTCATATCGCTGAGCTGAAGTCATACTACTATCACCATTTTGATCCTCGATAATTTCTGGCAAGACTGTCAGAACTTCTAGGGCAGCAGGACTTCCATTATGCTGGCTCTGTAGATTCTGCAGACAGTACCAAAGATTCCCAATCGGTTGTCCGTGCTCTGCTGCATGAAGCACAAGCGTAGAGAGGGCAAGACAAATTTGTGTTAAGAGCTGCTTAAAAAAAAATAAGAACTTCAGCGAATACTGTTAGTGCACACCAAGAGGAACTGAACCAATTCAACGAAGCAAATACAAAATGACACCTGAGGAGGGCCTGAACTAAATCTTTTAGCAGCTAAGAGGAGAGCACTCAGCAGAGCATCCTTTGCTCCTGACTGGAGGCTCTGCCCTTCATTACAAATCTGCAAGGAGATAAAGAGGTTAGATAATTGCCCCTTCACCCCAAAATATAGTCAGAACACAGAAAGGCATGACATAACGTCATGTGGGTCAACTGGATTGATAATCGATGGCTATAACAGAATCAGTAAAAGTTATGGGAATGGTGTTATGAGCCCGGGTATACAGTTGGAAAAACAGATAGCGTTGGAATTTGGATCAAGCAAAGTGATTGATGGTGCAGGTTGATAAGTTGGACTCTGAAGAAAAGATTGTTGTACCAAAATAAATCGCCACAGCAATTTGAGAGGGCTCCCTTCAATACCTGAAGCACACAAGTCATCAAGAATCCAAATGAAGCCGGTATAGAGAAGAATTACGTTTGCAGATGAACTATGGTGTGAGAAACAGGAACAGCAGAAAGAGAGAACACAACAGCCGCCAGATATTGAAATGTATTTGCATGAATGTTCTTTGTTTCGATGACAAATAAAAGATAATAACTAGAAAGAGTGGACCAAAGGTCCACAAAAACAAAAAAAACAAAAAAAAAAAGAGAAAAACCGGAGTCAACTTAGCATAAAATAAAACTCCAATCCTTATACAAATCTGGAACCGAACGTCTTTGAAATCCAAAACGGGACTGTAAATTTTATCTTATCCCAGCATTCAGAACCAGTTCTTCCCCCATTTTTCAATCCATAAAAACAATATCAGCTGGCAGTTTGTATCCTTACACTTCGATTGTCCAGAGCCTATCAGTTATTCAGTTCAACTGGATACATATCAATAATCTACTTATTCATAAGTATCATTTACCTACGAAGGTAGGTAATCACTTTAAAAAGTGTTTGAGGGACTTCCCACACAGACTTAAAATTTACCAGAATATTTAATACTCTATGTCTTTATTTTGAGGTTTAAGCCAGCAATCAAACTTTCCGCCGTTAATGAACTTGTATGCTTTACCCTCCTCTATAAAGATCACTTTTGTCTTCATCAAGGAGAGGTTGAGTCATTAGCGGCCAGCCAAGGTAGTCAGAGCTTGCACCAAATTATGGTATCATGTCTCCGATGACCTGATCCCCATCCTCGTCTACTTCTGCAACCATCTCATCCAACACCTTTATTGCCGAATCCACCCACACCACCAACTATACCGATCAAACAATTAATGACTGCTAAATACAGCTCGACACAGAGAAAATCTCTATATTGGTGATTATACCTAGTTATTTTGTAAATTCAAATGCCCACAGGTCTTTTTCCAGCTCCTGTGGCATCATTACTTGATCGATTACTGCCTTACGTGTTAAGGGGCCTCATCTCGTTCTTGGAGTCGAGTAGTTGGAAGAGTTGGGTAGGTACATAACAACTACAATGAAGAGACCACAAGGTGATAGCCTTTGAATTTGATGGTGTTATACAGGGTGATCAAAGGAGAGTCACAAGGAACAGTATCTCAATAATCCTTTACCGGTGTAACCTTATCATTGGACATGTGGCCAACAGCTAACTTTCCTATTCCAAGTCCTGATGAATTATAGGATGAATAAGCCAAGTTTTTCGCAGAGCTGCTTCCTGGTAACATCAAATATAAGTCACCTTTGCGCGATTCAGAAAACTTCCCTCGCACATTTTCAAACGGTATCACAGATTACTCTTCATACCTGATGCTCTCACTAATGCCCCCATCCGCGTTCCAGCCGCCACAAACCAAAATTTTAAAACCTTATCTTCATAATTTTCTTTTTTATGATGTCCTCGTTCGCAACACCAATTTTCTCAATCACCAGAGCCTTCAGCCAGAACAAAAAAAAACTTTCTGCTAATGAGTTTAATATTAAGCTGTCCAAATTTATTTTCAGCTCAACACCATTGAGTATCAGGATCACTTTGTAACTACAATGGGGTACGAGCCAATCCGAAAAATTGAAGTTATTGCCAAGTAAACTAATTGGGATTCGAATTTCATGTAACTGATCGGCCAAATCCAGCTTGGCAACAGATATCATGTCACGAAGTCATGAAAAACCTACTATAATGGATTATTTGAGGAAGTGGCAAGCATTGTCAGAAATTTTTGGCTCCGTGCCAGATTTTGGATTTTTCAGGTTAAGTAAAACTGGGAGAACGCTGAATGATTGGAAGTACCTCTCAAATATTGGCTATGGCAGCATGAATCGCCTAATGCAGAGAGACAGCATATGGCTTGAGAAGCATGAACAGTGAGGAAAGCGAATATGTCATATCATGTGAAGCAAGTGAAAATGGCAGGTTGCTTAACTTCTATGAACTCCTTGTTAAAGAATATTTGTGTAGTAGGTCATTTGTCTAAGTCCTGGTGTTTTAATTAGTGAGTTTGAGTATGTTGTTTTCTGGATTTTAGGTAATCATCTAGTGGGTCAACATGGTTGTAGTGAAATATAGACGTGGTATTTGAAGTTATGGTTTCTTGTAGTTTCAGGCCTATTTATGGACGATCTTCTCAGAATAGCAAAGCAGATTTGCTCTTCTTTTGTTTGTTTTAGTTTTCTATATTCTACCATTTGTAAGGCTGCTGGTAGCTTCTCATGGATAAATGATCATCCAACAGATGTTTCA
This sequence comes from Henckelia pumila, assembly GCF_033568475.1. NCBI lineage: Eukaryota > Viridiplantae > Streptophyta > Magnoliopsida > Lamiales > Gesneriaceae > Henckelia > Henckelia pumila. Next base: position 26,481,890 of record NC_133123.1, on the reverse strand, counting down.
ATTTTACGATATGATAAGAAAGAAAATGAAAAATCGCTACAAGTGAAACATTGAACTTACTCCTAGGTGAAAAAAACAGCCTTCAAGTAAATTATCGAATACAATATAACTAGGGTTAAGTTCAAGATGGTAAAACCTTTCGCTTCAGAATCTGGGCGGCGAAAAACTGGACTTCGTAGTCGGAAATGAATGGATGATGAAGATCTGAGGTGAGGAAGGAGGCGGCGATTTCCCAAGCAGCATCGGTCTGCTGAAATTGAATGAGCCATTGATTTGCAGCGAAGCGGTTACTCGATTGGGTGTCGTGGTTGAGGACGTGGATGGCATGGGCTACCTTAACATGGAGTTGTTCCATACAACCAGCCAGACAGACCACTCCCCTCTTTGTTTCTGCTTTGGAGGAGCTCCACCAATCTCTGTTGATAATCGTATCTGATGGTTATCACACTTCCAGGTGTTGACATCCTATCTGCTGCCGCTCACATTGTATATACTTTATAGAATCCATTGGTATGCAAAATATTGGTTTTAGGAATTGTATAATTAATATATAGATAAGTAATATAATGTAATGAAAAATAAATATGAATGATAGTTAAAATAGTATTGGATTTGATTGATAGATTATGATTTATTTGATTTGATTGATTAAATTTTATATAAAAATGTTAGATTACTATTTTGTCCTTTTAACAATAAATAAAATAAAAATTATATTATTTATAAGGGATAATATAGTAATTTGAATTCAATGATTTGATTGTTATGAGATAAATAATTAATGATTTGATTGATGTAAAATAAATAGTTAATATATGGATAAATAATATGATGAGAAGAACGTGAGATGTGATGGGATTAATTATACATATATTAGTAATATGGTGAACAGAACGGTGCCTTAGTGTTTTAAAAGTTAAAGGATATTCATCTTTGATTTTTAAAATCTCCACAAAAGTATAGTCAATTGATTTTTAATAACTCCATGAAAATTATTGACATACAAATATTAATGCTTAAGAAATAACTATAATTTATAAAAAAAAATGTCTTTGGTCTAACCCAAAAAATTTGGATGGATTTTTAAAATTAAAACTCATAATTTCTCTCTCTTTCTCACAGTGTCGTCACTCTTCTCTATCTCACTCTCTCATATTCAAAAGACACATATATATATATATATTGTTTATTTATTTATCTTCATGTATTTTTTCGTTCTTTTCTTAAACTTTTTGGGATAGTTTAAAATCAAAATAAAAAATATTATTCAAAAATTTAAAAATTTTGAACTATTTTGTGCTTTTTAATTTATGATTTATACCAATAATTATAATATTTAATGATAATAATATATGATTCAAAAAATTATAACATCATTTAATTCAAAATTTTGAATAGTCGGATAACAGACATGATAAAAAATAAAAATTGACAAATAGATTTTTATGATATAATTGATAAAATAATTTATAAGTTATCATATGTTTTTTTAAAAAAAATTAACTTTACACAATCGCAAATTTTTTAGTTTTTAATTTTGTTACATTAATATACATATACACATTTAAAATAAATGAAATTTATTTTCATCAATAAATTTAAAAAATTCAAATAAAGTTATTATTTATGTCAAATAATTATTACTTCAAAGAAAAAAATGAAAAATAATAAGATATATTAAAGATACAAATTCTTGTAATAGTATGAAAAGTTTACAAATCTCTATAAAAGTTATGAGACCTCGGTTCTAAACAACTAATTTTGGATTAAACAATAATTAAGCATACAAGATCCAAGATTAAAAGCATAAAAGAAATTTTTTTTTAAAATAAACAGTTCCTCGCTCGATCGGTAGAACCCAACCGATCGAGCGAGCAAAAATTTTAAACTTACTGCCCGGAAGAAAAATCCAGCGCCGCTCGATCGATAAGATTCAACCGATCGAGCGGGCAAGCTTTTGCAGAAACAGAAACTTTGCCACAAGTCCATCGCTCGATCGGTCAATCTCTACCGATCGAGCGAAGACAGCTCTGAGCAGAAAAACAGCAGAAATTCACCAAAACTCAAGTCCAAAACATTCAATACATACAAAGGTACATATTACATGCAACGACAACATTCAACCCACGATATTTGAATATTAGAAACTACAAACGTCAACCAAGTTCGAGTTCTAAACATGCTTCAAAATATAAACTAGATTGACTTGCTAATTCGACTTTTAAACCGAGTCCCACTTCTATCTCTCACTCTTGATGCTAACCAGGTCTTCACTGACTTGATCATGCCCCATCTGTTGCCAAGTACACATACAAAACAAATCAACAGCCGGATAACATCGGTGAGAATGATATTCCCAGTAAAAGCAACATAACATGCAATAACAAGTAATATATCAATAACATGATATCAAGACAACATATTCAATGTTAAGACGAATGGAATGCATGTCTTTAAAATCGGGATATCAACTCTGATAAACAAGGGATTGCTGCTATGCTTTTGGGATCCCGAGGATGAGATCACGTAACGACTCACCGACTCTCTCAATCGAGGTGGTGTCACGTATCCCAATCCCCTAGACTTTGGTGCGACTATAAGAAGTATGCTGACACTAGTGAACTTCTACAACCTGGGCCACTCGCAGTATAGCCCCCAAAACGTCTAAACAAAAAAGGTCGTTCTGCCCGCTGAAATCAAAGGTTTGGCTCAAGATGAGCGCATAAGAAAACATAAAGCATTAAGCCATATAACACAAGCTCAAACAACAAAATACAAGTCCCACATTCTGAACAAGTATTGATGCAAGTATGTGATTTTAAGAAAAACTCAAGAACCAACTGTCTCGAGTGTGCTATCCCGCTAAACGATGACTGCTTGTACCTTTCGATACGAATAGCTCCAACTCTGGATAAACTACAATAAAAGGGTATATTAAAAAATTATACAACCTAACAACAACGAACGAACGCTCAAGGTAAACTCTTTACCGCTCTTCATCCAACTCTTCGACGATCGACTTCTGCTATCCATGGGCTCGACAAAATTCAAACGAATCTGTGCATAGGCAAAAGATGATCAACAACGACAAACAAACCCATTTGCCAAAGTTCTACGATTCAAACGGTTCAAAATCCCAAAACTAAAACCGGCGGCATAAAGACTATAAACTGATCAAACCAAAAACGCAGACAGCAGTATAGCATTGCAAACAACTCAAACCAATGCTAAAACATCAACCACAAAACAAATCCAACACATCTCAAAATCTCTATTTTCGAAATAGGCTTCCAAAAATCATAACAATTCCGAACGACGCTCTATTTCAAAACCGACTGAGAATAATCGATAAGAACTATCTCAAGAACGACATAACTGAAACTCAATCGATTCTAAAAACATCCAAAAATAGAAGTATAATTGATCGGAGAAAAACTTACTATAGAACAAAGCTCTCGCTGTCGTTATCGCTAATCTGCCTTCAAAAATAAATTCTAACGGACGGATCGAGCAAAAACCGAAATCACAAAGCTTGGAGAAGCTTGGAGGCGTCTCTAATGGAGGAATCGGCCAAGGGGAGGAAGATAGAATGGACAAGACAAGTCAAAGCCCTTTAAATATCTAATAAACTTGATATTTGCATTTTAGTCTCCGAAAAATTCAAATTTTGCAAAATAAACCCTGATAAAAAAATAAATCGGCTCTTGAACTCTGTAATATCCTATTATCTCAAATAAACTCAATTAAGATAAATTTGGGGCGTTACAAAAGTCCTGCGAAAAGTCTACAAATAATCCATGGAAATTTTTTTGTAAATCCGTGAGATTCATAAAAGTCAATAAAAAAATCCATCAACTCCACAAAAGTCTATCGTTTTAAAAAGTCAATAAAAGTCATTAAAACTCTGGATTGAATACACCCTTATAAATCTTTTGTTGATCCCTCATTTTCAGCTTTACTTCAGTTTCATCCTTGACTTTTTGGATTACACCTATAGTCACAAATTTCTCACTTTTATATTAAAAATATGATTTTTCATTGCAATTTAGATTGTATAGACCCATATCACAAGCGACATATTTCATAATACAAAAACCCGTGTAAAAAAGTATTTTTGATCATATAAACAAGTATTTTTTCGTGATATTATCTTACAATAAATCTACTATCATCAATAATGGGTGTTGTGATTAATTATCACTCCTATTTTGTGAGATGCAATACTCTCCAAACAATTTTTACGACCTAATGGTTATCGATGGACCCAAAAAAAATCCAAACAAACAAGAGATGGAGATAGATTACTCAGCAATCCAACCTTTATCGTGTCTACCAAACACAATACATGTAAATAATCAAGGTTGAAGAGTTTAACTGATAAGATTTTGTCATATAGATAGTTGATAAGTGTGTTTAGTATGCATTTTTTGTGTCAATTTATATTTATTTCGCATGCATTTATTTTATTTTCGTGAGTTTTGTTAGTATTTTATTTTATGTGCATGTATTTTACTCTCCTGGATGAATTTTGTTGGAAATTGGAGTTTTGAAGAAGCAACTGTGCGGACAAGGCACGCGCGCGAGGGCTCCTCCTCGCCCGTGCGCCGTGTAACAATCCAGAGAGTCTTCAAAGAAAAGGTGCACGCGGGCGAGTTTATACCCCGAGCGTGCAGAAGGAATAGACAAAGACGCCTGAAGGGAAGTCGCGCGCGCGCGCGCGTGTTAGGGAATGTGTTATGGTCAAAAATTATAGGTCAACGAGGATTCCAATTGGTGCGGACACTATAAATATAAGTTGGATGATATTTTTGAGATTTTTTTGTCTTTTTGAGTACGCACGAAGCTTACGGCGGCTGCTGAACAATTCTTCAGTTTTTCTTCTACTCTAGTACTTTTTATTTTATGATTTTTAAACTTGGTTTAATTAATTATGTTTATTAGTGAGTAGTAGTTTTTCTTCGATCAAGGCCACGTGATTGGACCAGACAATTTATGTAGAAAACTTGATTTGTTTATTTGAGATTTTCAGACTTGATTTGATTTTATTGATTGTTGAATTTATATTTGTCTTGTGAATTTCTTGGCCAGTTATTTACTTGCATGTTAATTGATTCCAATTCGACAGAGGAGGTTTCGATTTTGATCACTTCAATAATCAACATAGTGTAAAACTGACTAGAAATAGAATTCGGTTTCATTATGCGGTTTGGGTGTAAACTGAATTTTCGCAGTTATTCTTGCATTCAAATTTGATTAGAATTACTAAAGATTAATCCGTCAAATTTGAATAGGTTTGATTGTTCTAGAAATAGTCCTTTGAACAAATTAGAAATATTCCCGTGAATTAAGATTAAGTCTAATATCTTAGATCGACTGCTTGTTACATGAATTGTCTGGTACCTACGTGTGTCCTTGATCGAACTTTTTCCATATTTGAATTAAACCAAATTTCTGCTGCGTTTTAATTAATTTAATTGTATTTGCAATTTTAATTATTATTTTAAAATCTAAATCACCTTTATTCATTGGTCTAGATTAAATATGAATAAATATATTTTGGTATTCATTTTTATACAGTCCCTATGGGTTCGACATCTGGACCTTTGTCCACTATATTATAACTTGACCTGGTACGCTTGCCAGTTGATTTTTTATCATACCGATTTAGCCGGTCAAGTTTTTGGCGCCGTTGCCGGGGACTGTTTGATATCAGAATTTTTATTTTGCTTGAGATTAGACATTATTTATTTTCTTAAATTCTGACTATAATTTCTTGGTGATTTTCAGGTATCTTTTGTTGTGCATGCATAGCATTCAATCTCGGGAATTACTACCACTTGATTTGGAGATCGAACGCACGCTTAGCAGGATCCGAAAAGCCAAGAAATCTATCAATCTTGAATTAGAGTCAGAATCTGAATCCGAAGTAGAGATTACGGACAACCGTACTGTTTGGGATATGATTAGGCCGCCAGTTGAAGGTTATGGATCTAGCATAGTTCGCCCAGCTGTTGAGGCGAACAATTTTGAGCTGAAACCCTCTACTATTCAGCTGATCCAACTGCAAGCTAGATTTGGGGGCACATCTGTGGAAGACCCCTATGCTCATCTGGAGCGATTCTTGTCGATCTGCGACACGTTCAAAGTTAATGGGGGTAACATCTGATGCAGTGCGACTGCGGTTATTCCCATTCTCTCTTCAAGGAGAAGCTGTTGAGTTGCTAGATGATTTGCCTACTGGTTCGATCACTACATGGGACCAACTTGTTCATACTTTTGTGAACAAGTATTTTCCTCCCACGAAGATGACAAAACTATTTTCTAACATCATCTCATTTAGGCAGAAGGAAACTGAATCTCTACATGCGGCTTGGACCCGATTCAAAAAGATGTTGAGGATGTGTCCTCAACATAATCTTACTCAGAGCCAGCAGACTCAGTCCTTCTACAATGGGGCGGATCAATCTGTTCGATCCATGTTGGACGTTGCTGCTAACGGAAGCCTATTCAGGAAGACACCGGCGGAGGCATGGGAAATCATTGGAAATATGGCTGAAAGCAACATTAGATGGTCAGATGCTAAAAAGGAGAAAAAGGCTGGAGTCCTAGAAGTCGATGCATTGACAACACTGAATGCCAAAATTGATGCTCTTACTCATCAGATGGCAGTTATGCAGACAACTTCAGCCAATCAAGTGCAAACTCAACAGTCCGAGGAACAGCAAGTGTTTGAGGTTGATTCGGCGAATTTCATGGGAAATCAAGGGAGACAACCATACAATCCCTACAACAATACTTACAATCCTGGCTGGAAGAATCATCCAAACTTCTCGTGGAAAGCTGCAGATCCCACAGCCAACATATCAAAGCCGGTCGAGAAGAAGCCTTCTTTTGAAGAAATCATTTCTTTGTGTTGAAATGATATTTCAGAAGTATCCGACATCGGATCAGATGTGATTGGAAATACACAGAGAATATAAATATGAATCTGTACGAAATGAGAACAGAGAAGAAGAAGCAGAGTTAGTAAATGAATGATAGATATAGCTTTTGAAGTTGTTACTGATTTGTCAACAATAAAGTTATTTTTGAATTAACATCATTCGATTCAGAATAGAGAACGAGCAGTATATGAATTACAGATTCAGAATATGAATATTGAATACAGAAATGAAAGCTATGAAGAGAATGACGATGTAGATTTGATATATGTTCGGAATAGAACATAGAATGATATAGAAAAACTGAATTTCACTGAATGAGATGTTAGACAGAATTGATGATTTCATTGAAATATTTATTCTTTCTAGTTCGATATGATGGATCAGATTTGTTCCACATATCTAGTATAAGGAAATGTCAGTTAGATTCTTCCTATGTACTTTAATCAAATGAGATAGATATTGAAAAGATTCTGATTTAAGTCAATTATTTGACAGATCCTTGATTGGGGAAAAAGACAACTCCGAAAGATTTATTTTCAGTTAATTGAATTACAATAGAAGAATTACAGAATTGATGTAGAAGAGAAAAATAATCTGATAAGAGATGAAGAGATGAGATACGAAGATCAGAGTTATATGATTGAAATGAGAATCACTTCAGATAATCATTCAGTCTATCAGTTTTGATACTCCGAATGAATACGATTTCGAGGACGAAATTATTCCTTAGAGGGGAGGAATTGTAAGACACGAAAATATTAAGTTATTAATTATGGAATTTGAGAATTAAATTCCGTATTTTGGGCACATATGGATTTGAGAAGTTATGGAAATTAGAGATTTAATTTCCGAGCCGAAAATATTTAATTTGAGAATTTATGGATTTTGAGAATTAAATTTCGGGAATTATTAAATTAAAAGAATAAATATTCGATTTGAATATTTATGGAATTTAAGATTAAATTCCAAGTTTTGGGAATTAATATGATTTAATTCGAAAGTGAAACACAATCAAGGGTTGATTTGAAAATATCGAAGTTGCAAGGGTTAAAGTGTAAAAGGCCGGGATTATTTAATTTAATCCGAACTTATTTAATTTTAATCCGAGTATATTTAATTTGGGAATATTTAGAGTTTTGATTTAAATTCTAATATTCTTAAATTATTTAGGATTGAAATTGAATTAAAAAGAGGGCCGAGGACTGAATTGCAATTTATGAAGTTTTAGGGACTAAATTGTAATTTATGCAATACATATCCGATTTTAATTGAATTATCAGCATGTCAACGTGTAAAAGGCATATGGAATTGAGAAATTCTGAACAGAAAAGCCGAGACCCTCTATTTTCTTTTGCTTTCCGATTTCAAAACCCCGTAACTTTTGATCCTATCGTCTGATTCCGATTCCGATTCCGAAAATAGTTATGGAATCCTTGCGACGAGGACTTCCATTTGATGTAAGTCTTGAATTATTTCGGCATTTTTTGAAGATCAAAATCTGGTAGATATCAGAAATTGATGTTGTGTATGTGTTCTTCGACGTTTATACATTTCGATATCGAAACCGAATCAACGAACGACTATCGTTTGTGTTGTTATGATTTTCAGCTTGTAGTTCGATGATTATAGCTGTTGATATGAGGATTATGATTAGGGGTGCAAACGAACCGAACCTGTTCGTGAGCTTTACGAGCCCGCTTGATAAATATTTGATTCGTATTCGAGCTTATCGAACTCGAGCCGAATTCGAACATGTTCGAACTTTTTTTCGAGCCGAGCTCGAGCTGAAATTACTCTGTTCGATAGTTCGCGAATAGTTCGCGAATCTTAATATTTAATTAATATAATATAATTATATAATAATATATATAAATTTCGAGCTTTCGAACCATAATATCCGAATTGTTCACGAATAGGTTCGAATATTTCGAACCGAACACGAACTCGAACTTCATTTCGAGCCGAACTCGAGCCAAAATATTTGAAATTATCGAACTTCGAATCGAGCTCGAACTTGAATATACTCTTATTGAGCCGAATTCGAAACTTAAAATTTTACCATTATTCGGCTCGATTCGGTTCGTTTGCACCCCTAATTATGATGATGTTTTGATGATTTGAATATGTAGTAACCCGCATTTCTAATTAGTGATTAATGAGTAATTAATCACGTGATCATGTCTAGATTAAGTAAAACATGATTAAGTAAGTTCCTCTTGGGATAACGGACTTCAGAAATGGATTCAGAACACTCGAATTAGTTGAATTGGTTCAGCAAGTTCGGACGCTCCGAACTGGAGTTCGGAGGATCCGAAGAGGATCGGAGGCTCCGTCGGTGGGATCGGAGGACCCGAACAGGGTAGGGCTTACGTCATCAACTAAGTCAGCAAGGTGATGTCATGGATGACATCACTGATGGGACTTCGAAGGACCCGAAGTAAAGATCGGACGGTCCGATCGTGTTCGGACGATCCGAAGTCATGATCGAAGGATCCGAACCAGTTCGGAGGGCCCGAAGTCGAGTTCGGACGGCCCGAACGTCGTCTATAAATAGAGGAGCCGAGGCTCATTTGTGACTCACACATTTCCTCTCTTCTCTCTCAATTCCTAAGCCTTCTAACTCAGATCTAGGGAGATCTAGGCATCCTACGGGGAATCCGAAAGTGGCTTACTGATCTAGACGTCGTCGCGGAGCTACGAACTAGTTTTGAGGCTATCGTCAGCAAAGGACTAACGACGGACGCAGGTATAGCTTTGGCATCCTAAAAATATTTAGGAGTATGCAATAGCTTAATTAAGGCTTTTAGAGCTTAATTGTTGATACATGGATATTTGCATTGTAGTAGCTAGTAGACTGGACTAGTAGGCTTGGAGTCTAGACCAGCAGAGCTAGGTTTGACCAGCAGTGTTAGAGGTACGTAAGTACTAACCGAGATAGCCGGCATGATATATTTGCTTATATGTTGCATGAGTATGTGCTATATGTTTTATCATGTTTTAGCATGTTTTACCGTCTTAGCACATACATAATTTTACGTGTGACTGCATCCGGAGAGATGTGAGTCATTGACAGTCTCCATAGGGAACGATGATCTCATTTTGGACTCGAGTCAGGTATGACAGTTTTATTATGGGACTTGTATTCTGTTTTGGATTCGGGTCAGGATGGGGTTGGCTCAGCCCTAATATGGAATATACGAGTACCCCGCAGAGTAGCTCTCTAGCCGGTACTGTATATTCTCAGCGCCATGAGCAAGTGTTTTCACTTGAGTTTTAAATCATCTGTGTGCGCATATTTGTATTTATATCATTGCTTCTTATTGAGCGTTCTAGCTCACGCCCCTGTGTTTGGGTATTGTGTACCTTGTGGCGGGGCAGGTTTGAGGCTGGACGGTCCAGGCGGCTCTCAGCAGGATTGAGCTTGGGGAGTGCGAGGTTATAGAGGGTAGGGATTTATTTACCCTGAACCTTCGATTTGGTTGTATAACAGTATTTATACACTTGTGATAGCGTCGGTTGTATTCTGTCGATTGGATTTGTTGTATTTTTATTATCCGCACTTTACGCTTAAAGCTTTTATAGCGTGCGCTTTTACTATAACTCTGATTAGGTAGTGGATCCGGGTTGGGTCACTACATTTTTGGTATCAGAGAGACGCATTGCACTGGGAATTTTGTAAAGCGGATTAAGTAATTATCTGTTCTTATGTAACAGATGGCAGATTATGACGAGAGTCACGGTAGCGTAGACGGCGGTCGTTGGGGCGATCCGGATGATCGTAGATGGCGGGGACAGCCCGAGAGCGCAGGCGAGTGAGCATGCGTAGATTTAAGGAAGTTAGCCCGAGTCCTTTGACGGGTGGTGAGACAGCTGAAGAGGCAGAGGATTGGATGGAGAGGATGGAGCAGTGCTTCCAGGAGTTCCGTTGCACGACTGAGGATAGGATGGAGATTCTTGCCTTTTTGCTTGAGGGCAGAGCAAGGAAGTGGTGGAGATCTACTTTCACACCGTTCATAGCAGCTAGAGGTGCAGCTACTTGGGTCAAGTTCCGTACTGTTTATCAGAGATTTTATTTTCCTCCAGCTCTTCTCAGGCGAAGCCAGTGAGTTGTTGAGTTTGCGACAGGGGATGATGACGATCGAGGAGTACCAGCAGAAGTTCTTTGATCTGCTACCCTTTTGTCCTCATATTGCTGATAGTTCTATGGCGAAGTTTGATCATTTCCTTCAGGGTTTGAACTCTGACATTCATCGTATGGTTGCTGTGGGCGGCGATGGGACTTACGAGGATTTGGTGGACCGTTGTCGCCAGGCCGAGGATAGTATTCGGAGGAACATGGGACTTTACTCTTCTTCTTCCAGGCCAGCAAGCTCTAGTCCTTTGGGTCCGAGAGGACAGTCCTTCAAGAAGCCAGGAGGTACTTCTTCTTCTTCCTCTGGATCTGGTGAAGTGCATCGTTTTGGTGGACAGAGACCGAACCGATGTACTCAGTGCCGACGCAGACATCCTTCATGGCAGTGTGGTCGATCGACCACTGCATGTTCCCAGTGTGGCCAGGAGGGTCACATGAAGAGAGATTGCCCTATGCTGATTGGGGCAGCGAGAGGTTCCGGAGGTTCTCAGGCATCTGTTCAGCCACCTCAGTACCAGCAGCCACCTTTCCAGTAGCAGTATTTGCAGCAGCGCTAGCATCCGCAGCAGTCTCAGAGACAGCCTACTCAGACTCCTTCTCGGGGTCATTCTTCGTTGAGGCCACGTACCCAGGGTCAGGTCTTTGCGCTTAACCAGGAGCAGGCAGAGGCTGACAGCGATCGGATGATTGCAGGTATCTGTAGTTTATGTGGTTTTTCTGCATATGTTTTGATTGATACCGGTGCATTGCATTCTTTTGTCTCAGCACGTTTTGCTAAGAAGTATAGATTGCCGTTTATTCCTTTAGACGTGTTGCTAGTGGTTTCTACTCCTATGGGGAGCGAGGTTTTCGCCAAGCGTCTAGTTGTGGGTTGTGTTTTGGATTTTGAGGGACATCAGCTTAGTCCTAACCTAATGATTCTAGCGATGGAGGATTTTGATTGCATCATTGGGATATATCTATTGACTACCTACCGAGAGATAGTGGATTGCTATAAGAGGTTTGTTCAGTTTCGTCCAAAGGATGACGAGTCATGGTATTTCTATGGAGAGGGAGCGCGACCCCCGATGCCAGTGGTTTCAGCTCTGATGGCCCGGCGTGCTTTAGAGTCTGGCGGGGAAGGCTACCTTATCTATGCCATTGACGCATCCTTAGGAGAGCCAGATATCCGAGAGATATCAGTTGTTCATGACTTTCCAGATATGTTTCCGGAGGAGATTCCAGGTTTGCCACCAGTAAGGGAGATTGAGTTTGGCATTGAGTTAGTGCCAGGGACTGCACCGATTTCCAGAACTCCTTACCGATTGGCACCGTCAGAAATGAAAGAGCTGCAGAAGCAATTGCAAGATCTTCTTGATAAGGGTTATATTCGACCTAGTGTTTCGCCATGGGGAGCCCCAGTACTGTTTGTCAAGAAGAAGGATGGTTCGATGCGGTTATGTATTGACTACCGTCAGTTGAATCAGGTGACAGTGAAGAATAAGTATCCTCTTCCGTGGATAGATGATCTCTTTGATCAGTTGCAGGGTACTTCTGTCTATTCGAAGATTGATCTTCGGTCTGGGTATCATCAGTTGCGAGTTCGACAGGAGGATGTTCCTAAGACAGCATTTCGTACGCGGTATGGACACTATGAGTTTCTAGTAATGCCGTTTGGTTTGACGAATGCTCCAGCTGTTTTTATGGATCTGATGAACAGAGTTTTCCGCGACTTTCTGGATAAGTTCGTGGTGGTGTTCATCGATGACATTCTGGTGTATTCTCGCAGCATGGATGAGCATGCCTACCATCTCTATACTGTACTGCAGGTCTTGAGGGAAAGACAGTTGTACGCGAAGCTGAGTAAGTGTGACTTCTGGATTGACCGAGTTGTGTTCCTTGGTCATGTCATTTCTCAGGAGGGCGTATCTGTTGATCCTAGCAAGACAGAGGCTATTTTGAATTGGTCACGACCGACTACAGCTTCTGAGATTCGTAGTTTCCTTGGTTTAGCAGGATACTATCGTCGTTTTGTGGAGAATTTCTCTCAGATAGCTAAGCCTTTGACTCAGTTGACGAAGAAAGACGTTTCTTTCGTTTGGTCTGATGCTTGTGAAGACAGTTTTCGTGAGTTGAGACGTCGTATGACGACAGCTCCAGTTCTTGCTTTACCGTCTGGATCAGGTGGTTTTGTAGTCTTTACTGATGCTTCTCTCCAGGGTTTGGGGTGTGTTTTGACTCAGAATGGCCACGTGATCGCTTATGCTTCCAGACATCTGAAGAATCATGAGGAGAACTATCCCGTACATGCACTACAAGAAAAAAGGTTATAGACAACACTTAAAAGACAACGCTTTTTACAAAAAGCGTTGTTGTTTTTAAATAGACAACGCTTTTAGTGAAAAGTGTTGTCTATATTTTTTTTAATTTAATATAGACAACGCTTATGTTCTCAAAGACAACGCTTTTTGAAAAGCGTTGTCAATGAGCGTTTTTTTATCTATATACAACCACGCTTTTTGAAAAATGTTGTCTATGAGCGTTTTTTTGTTATATACAACAACACTTTTTAAAAAGTGTTGCGGATAATATTTTTTTAAATAATTAAAACTACGCTTTTAACAAGCGTTGTGGCTAACCCCCAATTAACCCTAAAACCAACCTATAGCCTCATTCTTCCTCCCAGCTGCAATGCTGCCGCGAGATCTCGCTGATGAGCTCACCCTCTTCGACGCCAAAAAAGACAAGCGCAGCGGGATGCTCGACCTCCAGCATGCCGCTGCTTTCCTTCCACGCACAAAGATACGCGCCTCCATTGACTACTCTGTCACTGCGGACTCCGAACTCTGCATCACCACCAGCGCACCGGGAGAAAGAAGGCTCAATCTACTGCAGAGAATGGGTCTTGTTCGGTGATTTTATTTTACCATTTTCATTTTTCCCATGATTATCCATATTTGACTTTGATATCAAGCTATTGCCTTGCGATTTGAGTCACGATTTAGGCCAAAATGCTTCGATTTTTTTGTTCTTTGATTTCTCATCTGCTCTTTCTCAAAATTTTAAGCCATTCTCGGAGGTAGAATCCACAGATTTGCTTTGTCCCTGTTTCGATTTTTGCAGTTGGCGATGTCTAGAAGCTCCGATGAGCTGTGGTACCTGGAAGGTTTTCATTAACAAAAATGTAGGTGCTACGACCAGTTGCTTGCTTGTTTTCGGTTATCATGCTTTGCTCTTCGGCGGCGTTGGTTGGTGCGCAGAGATCTAGATGGCAAACTCTCAATGGTGTGGGATCCCTGTTGTGCGTTTTTTGTTCTTGGCATATTTTAAGATATGTATATTATTTATTTTGTTTCTTGCTTCAAGATCATATTCCGTGGTGAATTTATTGCCATGGGATAGGAACCATGACAGTGCATCATCCATGCTCATCAATGCTGCAGACTTGATGGGAAAATTTCCGTATTTGCACACACCCATCGCGGGTCAAGTGGTGTGAATTTTGAAAGTTTTTGTGTGGTATTTCAGTTCCATTTGATCTTTGTAACTTCATCCTTTGAAGAGTAATAAATCGTAGATTCGTGTGTATTAGATATATTATGTATGAAATATGATGTCACATTGAAACAATAGTGTTTTTTTTTTGTTGTGATACTTATGAGCAATCACACCAGTATGCATTAATGAAGGTGCATTATTATGCATATGTGTGAATAGAGCAATTGAAACTTGTTTGGCAGGAGCACTAGGAGTTGGGGTTCATTGGATTGCTAGTCAGTCTGGAGAGAGATTTGAACCCATAATCCTCAAATTCTCAGTTTTTCTCTTAGGTACATTTACCTTTTACAGATAACACATATACATGGATATCAAAATAAATTTGTTAGGAGGACTCAACTGATTACAATCACACGTTTTTGGACTTCATAGATCAGGATCCTGTTGCCTATATGTGATCGGTGTTTTCATATTCAGTTATATTTAATTGTTCTTACTAACCTTGTATGGATGCCGCAAGGTTTAAAAGATTGAGTTCCAAAATTATGGTCAGTTATATCATTTGGTACAATGGCAGACGATTGTTCCTTCATGTATTGTTGATTGGTGAAACTTTTGCAGGGATTGAAGATGTGAACACTGCGTGCTGTGGATTAGGCAAATATGGTGGCGTGAGCGGATGCATCTCCATAGACATGGCCTGCCAATGGGCTTCAACTCATATCTCGTGGGACTTATACAACCCGACAACCACCATCAACTCGTTGATAGTTGATTCAGCCTGGTCCGGCCATCCATTATCTGCCATTAGCCGCCCCATTACAGTCCAAGAACTCATCTCAAACGGTGAAAAACCTTAAAACTCTGTACTTGATAGGTGTCTTTTTTTATTTGAAAAAAAATAGTGTGAGTAGAAAAGTGCTAATTTCATATGACATGTTGAAGATAGATAATCATAATGTAAACCAAATTTGCCTTTTGGAAACATTATTGAAGCCTTGAATGAGGCATATAATCAAAGCATAAAAATTGTACGGTAACAGTAGACAGAACATGAAGAGAATATAGATAAATGATAGGTGAAGAAATCGGTCACCATGAATACATTCCGCGTTTAAAATTTAGAAGAAATATTTTAATAAAAGTATTACTAGTCCGACAAGGAAATGTAGTTTTGGACCTCCGTTATTCTTATTTCCAGGAGCTGAGTTTCCTGGCGAAGGGCCTTTCGCAGGTGTAGGAACTGATACAGGTTCACCAAAAGCTACACAAAATAATAATAATGTGTGGATATATATCTGAAATTAATATCCAGGATGTACATATCCATGTTGTCAAGTTTCAGGAAATATATTTTAAAAAAATAAGCATCTAAAATCACTTTAATGAAGTAATAGAGTTGGGCACTAGGAGTTTTGAACTCTTGAACTTCTGGCTCAGTTCAATGTTAAATATCACTTATCTTAGAAGATTTGAGCTTATAGGAGGAAGCTGAACGATAGTTTAATATTTTAACAGTTACCTTACTTCAAAAACCTGTGACATTCTCTCTTCGAATTCTGCTAGGACATGTTGAATATTTAAAAACATGTACAAAGTCGGTATTTATTTTAAATTTTATTTTTCATTTTGATCTATTCATATTTATTTTATGTTTGTTTGTTTTTATTTTTTATAATTTACAGAATGAAGATAAAAATTAAAAGAAAAGAGATTGTTGTGGTTTTTATGAATTCTATTCTCCGGAGCACATTTTCAGTATGCGGATTATGTATTTGTTTCCATTTTACTTTTCTTCTTTGATGTTTGATTTATTGTGACATTCATAACCATGACTTTGAAATGTTATTCTTGTTTGCTGCTATTGTTCAGCACATTTCCAGTCCTCCAAATGGATTTAGCATTCTGAGAGTTGGTATGATCGCCGACTCCGGTTTGAGGTTGAAAGCATAGCGCAAATGGCCGAGATGAACATGAAGAATTCGATTATTTGTTATATTTGAATGATTTTTGTTATATTTGAATTATTTATAATATTGAAATATTGTATATTATATTTAATTTTCAAAAAATTTGAATATTGAGTGATAATATTGAAAATTTGTGAATTATATTTTTTTTTGTTTTTTATTTGAGAAAAGACAACGCTTTTTAAACGTTGTCGTAGGTGGAAAAAGCGTTGTTGTTACTAAAAAAACAACGCTTAAAAAGCTTTTGAACTACGACAACGCTTTTTTGTGACAAAGACAACGCGAAAAAAGTGTTGTCATTTTTAGATACGACAATGCTTTAAAAAGCGTTGTATTTTCCAGAAACGACAACGCTTTTTCCGCGTTGTCTTTGAGCGTGGTCTTTTACAACACTGGCTACGACAATGCTTTTTCGGGGGCATTAACAACGCGGAAAAAGCGTTGTCTTTGGCCATTTTTCTTGTAGTGATGATTTAGAGCATGCAGCCATTGTCTTTGCTCTTAAGATATTGCATCACTATTTGTACGGAGAACGATTTGAGATCTTCACCGATCATAAGAGTTTGAAATATCTGTTTACTCAGGCTGAGTTGAACATGCGGCAGCGTCGTTGGATGGATCTGTTGAAGGATTACGATTGCGAGATCAAGTATCATCCAGGTTCTTCAAATCCCATTGCTGATGCGCTTAGTCGCAAAGTTTATGTGAGTTCCCTTCGTACCAGTTCGGTTTCGAAGGCAGTTGAGGAGTGTTGTTCTTTGGGATTCACGTTCCGTCACAAGAAAGAACAACAAGGGATTCGTGTCTCTTCTGTGCTTGCAGAGCCAGCGATATACAGACGAATCCGAGAAGCTCAGAATTCTGATCTGAAGACTCAGAAGTTGGACCGGCTAGCTGAGGGTGATAACACTTCTGGTTTCCATTTGCAGGGAGACGGCTTGTTGTGTCTTTTTGGTCGAGTTGTGGTACCCAAGGATCCTACTCTGAGGGATGAGATCTTATCGCAAGCTCACCACAGTCGATTCTCTGTACATCTAGGCAGCATGAAGATGTATAAGGACCTTCGCTCTCGATTTTGGTGGAAAGGGATGAAGCGCAGTGTCTATCAGTTTGTGTCCCGATGCCTTGTGTGTCAACAAGTCAAGGCAGAGTTTAGACAACTCGGAGGGTTACTTCACAGCCTAGAGATTCCTGAATGGAAGTGGGAGCATGTGACGATGGACTTTGTCACCCACTTGCCTATGTCTTCCAGGAATTGTGATGCTATTTGGGTTGTCGTGGATCGGTTGTCGAAGTCAGCGCATTTTCTTCCCTATAACCGCGATTACACCTTTGATAGGATGGCGCAATTGTATGTGCGGGAGATTGTTCGATTGCATGGGATTCCGTTGAGCATTGTCAGCGATAGAGATCCGAGGTTCACCTCGAGATTTTGGGGTAGTTTCCAGCGAGCCCTTGGTACTACTTTGAGCTTGAGTACGGCTTATCATCCAAAGATGGATGGACAGTCGGAGCGTACTATTCGCACTCTAGAGGATATGCTTCGCGCAGCGGTGATGGATTTTGGTCCAGCGTGGCATGATCATTTACCCTTGGTGGAGTTCGCCTACAACAATAGTTTCCATCGCAGCATTGGCATGGCACCATTTGAGGCTCTTTATGGACGTCGTTGTCGTACACCCTTGTTTTGGGACGAGGTTGGCGAGCGACAGGTTAAGGGTCCTCAGATGATTCAGCAGATGATTAGTGCAGTGGAGTTGATCCGACACAGGATCAAGGCAGCCCAGGATCGACAGGCTAGCTACGCGAACACCTACCGCAGGCCACTTCATTTTGAGGTAGGAGAGTATGTTTTCTTGCGTGTGTCACCTTTTCGGAAGGTGATGAGGTTTGGTCGCAAGGGTAAGCTGACACCTAGATTTATTGGTCCTTTCGAGATTCTCGAGAAGGTTGGGGATGTGGATTATCTGTTGGAGAACGCGGCGATCAGATCAATCAGAATTGATACCCGGTGCAGCGAAAGTTTAAAATTTTTATATGGAACGATTTCATAATGGGTATCAAAACTTAACGATTAAATTGTGTGTGTAAAAATTAAATAACAATTATAAATTTTTACCTCCAATCTCGAATCGAGATTATGGACACCAACAGATTGCTCTGCTCTTGTTGTATATCCCTCGAACTGATGGACGAACTGTTCTTCAATCAGGTCCACGAACGGATAATTAATCCCTCTGATAGATTGCACTAGAAAATCTATCAGAAGTTTCTACGAAGAGAATTAACGAATTTGATCCGTTAAACCAGACTGTAATTCAAAATTCACAGACTGGATTTTCCGAGCAGAGGGGAGGGGGGCGGCCACTGTCAGAGAAAAATACTAGGTTTTTCGAAAATTTGTGACCTGTTGTGTGTAATTTCTGTACTGCAATAACTTATTTATAATGTAGGCCGCTAACAGCTTAGGGCCCATTAGTCATAAGTTCAAGCCCGACAAGCAAAGCCCGCATGTTCAGAAATTAATATAAAATTCATCATGACTCCGATTGATAAACCGATTTCACCAATGTGCACAGAAACCATTTCTGCACCTTTTAAAGTCAAGATAAATTTTTCTGAATCCGAATTCAGTGATTTCCAAAAATGTCCATCCCTATGTCATTTTAGGAAATCTTACTCCTCTACTCTTAAATAAGAAGTCCAACTTCTTTGTTCATTAAATTTAACTATCTCAACGGGGATTAAAAATCCATTACTCTGTGTGACCCTCAATGGTTCAGGAATACAGCTAGCCGTGGGCTCACAACTCCTTGTGACTCGGAACAACAATTTCCGACTTGCCCATCGAATCATGGTAAGAGCGCCTAGCAACATCGCCCCATGATTTCCTAGGTATCACTGATAGTGCCTGCAAGAACCAATAGATTTTGGTTAGCGTACAGTACGGTCCCTTCATCCATATATCCCGATCGAATCAACAACCATTGGTAAATCGAGAGTCGTTCGAGATTCGATAACTATGCAATACATCTTGAAGATCAAATAGTGACATCGCATGTGTTACTAAGAAACCATTTTTTAAAACACATCATGTACTCTGGCCAGAGATTCGTCACACTAATATCTCCTCAGATCGCATAGGATATCCACACTCGCAAGTATGTGGTGAATCCTTGACAACAAAGCATCGACTCCTATATGTGTTGTAACTGTACCCAATCCTGACACCTTATGACCCCAATAGAGTCGGTAAATGAGTCAAAGCACAGTACTAGCATATAGAGTCTCAATGATGTTTCAAGTAGTAAGGACTAATGGTGTACAACCAAAACCGCGGACTTTATCCACTCGATAAGTGATAACCACTTGGAAAGTCCGGATAGGGTAGTTCGATCATTCATCGTATGAATATCCATTTGCATGCTTCGAACATCTCTATGTTCCTTACCAATGAAACGTGGTACTCTGCATCGCAAATGCTAGTCTCAAACTCGAGCGATCCTTATCCTTATTATCGGACGGCTCAATCGACTAGGAACAGTTTAGAATATACAGTGACTATAAGATGTGTTTCATGATAGACATCTCCATGTTCTACCGCATCTTACATACACTATAGTATATTCAAGGTCTTTATCAAAACAACAATAGTATATCACAATATAACAATATGAAGAAAGATAAAGTCATTGCCATTAATAAAAGTGTAAATTATATTAAACAAAAGATTGTTTATACAAAGAATCATCAAAGCCCTTAGCCACAAGTTGGCTCACCGGGCACCTACTCTTTCAATCTCCCACTTGCCCTAAAGCCAACTAGTCATACTACGTAGACCCATTGCTTCGCGATGTTTGTCAAATAATGGTCCTGGCAAGGGCTTAGTAAGTGGATCAGCGATATTGTCTGCAGAGGCCACTCTTTCGACAGTGATGTCTCCTCTTTCCACAATCTCCCGGATGATGTGGTATTTCCTCAGTACGTGTTTGGATCTTTGATGAGACCTTGGTTCCTTTGCCTGAGCAACGGCACCCGTGTTGTCACAGTACACCGGGACTGGACCAACAACTTCAGGAATGACGCCCAACTCTTGGACGAAATTCCTCATCCAAACGGCCTCTTTACTGCAATGTATTCTGCTTCAGTGGTGGAATCCGCTATGGTGTCCTGCTTGGAACTCTTCCAAGAGACAGCACCGCCATTGAGCATGAACACAAATCCAGAGGTTGACTTCGAGTCATCCACGTCACTTTGGAATCTAGATTCGGTATAGCCTTCCAATTTTAGTTCTCTTCCTCCATATACCATGAACATATTCTTAGTCCTTCGTAAGTACTTAAGAATGTCCTTCACGGCTTTCCAATGCATTTGACCGGGATTAGCTTGATATCTGCTCGTGACACTCAGAGCAAATGCTACATCCGGTCTGGTAGATATCATCCCATACATGATACTACCTATGGCTGACGCATATGGTACATGTGTCATTTTCTCTATCTCTTCATCAGTCTTGGGACACATAGACTTGGATAGAGAAACTCCATGACACATGGGTAGATGTCCTCTCTTGGACCCATCCATTGAAAACCGTTTCAATATGGTGTCGATGTAGGTTGATTGAGTGAGTCCTATCATTCTCTTAGATCTATCTCTATAGATCTGTATCCCTAGAATATAGGATGCCTCACCCAAATCCTTCATCGAGAATCTACCTGATAACCATATCTTTGTTGACTGCAACATCCCTACGTCATTCCCAATGAGTAGGATGTCATCAACATAAAGTACTAAGAATGTCACAGCATCCTTAACTACTTTCTTGTATACGCATGGTTCCTCCGGGTTCTTGATGAAACCAAAATCCTTTATTGTTTCATAAAATTTCTGGTTCCAACTTCTTGATGCTTGTTTTAGACCATAAATTGATCTCTGAAGCTTGCATACCTTATGCTCGCTTCCCATGGATGTGTACCCCTCAGGCTGCTTCATATAGATTTCTTCCTTAATGTCTCCATTAAGAAAAGCAGTCTTCACATCCATTTGTCATATCTCATAGTCATACCAAGCAGCTATGGCAATAAGGATTCTTATGGACTTGAACATTGCAACTGGTGAAAAGGTTTCATCATAGTCAACTCCTTGTCTTTGAGTATAACCTTTCGCCATCAATCGCGCCTTGTAGGTCAATACCTTACCATCAGGCCCAAGCTTTCTCTTGTAGATCCATTTACACCCTATTGGAACAATTCCATCGGGAGGATCTACTAAAGACCAAACTTGGTTTGTATGCATCGAATCTATTTCCGACTGCATAACTTCAAGCCATAAATTTGAATCCGCATCAGAAATTGCTTCCTTGAAGTTTTTTGGATCACATCCAACATCGGGTTCATCTTGATCCCCTTCAAGAAGAAGACCATATCGAATAGGAGGTCTAGAAGTCCTCTCGGATCTTCTAGGTACAGGCGTGTCTATCAATGGTTCCTGAGGTGTAGGATCGTTATTTTGTATTTCGGGTTCTTCTCGAATTTCTTCGAGTTCCATCATCTCGCCTTTCTTATCCAATAAGAACTCCTTCTCCAAGAAGGTGACATTCCTTGAAACAAACACCTTTGTTTCAGCAGGATAATAGAAATAATATCCGATTGAATTCTTCGGATACCCTACAAAATAACATAAGGTGGATCGACTATCCAACTTATCTCCCACTGTCTGCTTCACGTAAGCAGGACATCCCCAAATCCTCAAGTACGAATACTTAGGAGCTTTGCCATTCCATAACTCGTATGGTGTTTTGTCCACTGCTTTAGTGTGGACGTTGTTCAACAACAATACCGCCGTTTCAAGCGCATAGCCCCAAAACGAAGGTGGAAGCTCAGTGAAGCTCATCATGGATCAAACCATGTCCAACAAAGTTCGATTACGATGCTCCGATACACCATTCAGCTGTGGTGTCATAGGAGGAGTCCACTGAGAGAGAATCCCATTCTCTTTCAGATAGTACAAAAACTCGGTACTCAAGTATTCTCCACCTCGATCTGATCGAAGTGCTTTAATACTTTTACCTAGCTTGTTTTCTACTTCAGCCTTGAATTCTTTGAACTTTTCAAATGCTTCAGACTTATATTTCATTAAATATAAATACCCATACCTAGAATAATCATCAGTAAAGGTAATGAAGTAGGTGTGGCCATATTGAGTACCAACTCTAAATGGACCACAAACATCTGTATGGATCAAATCCAACAGATTTTGACTACGCTCAGGTTTCCCCTTAAAAGGAGATTTAGTCATTTTTTCTTTCAGGCAGGATTCACAAGTAGATAGAGAGTTAATATCAGACATATCAAACATGCCCTCTCCCACTAGCTTGTTCATCCTCCTTGAGGAAATATGACCTAACCTAGCATGCCAAAGGTTTGTCGGGTTTTGGCTATCGATTTTCCTTTTGTCTGTTGTTGCCGGTTTATCAACATAATTTATTGGAACGTCTTTTAGTTTTAAGTTATATAGATCATTTTCAAGTTGTCCATTTCCAATCAAACATTCATTCTTGTAAATATTGCAAATCTCATTCACAAAATTGCAAGAATAACCATCTCTATCAAGCATAGAAACAGAAATAATGTTTTTAATCAAATCCGGAACAAATAAAACATCTCTCAAAAGTAACTTAAAACCGTTCTGCAAAATTAAATAAATATCTCTCACAGCTTTAGCTTCAACTCTGGAACCATTTCCGAGCCTCAGCTGGGTCTCACCCATTCTAAGCCTGCGACTTCTTGTCATCACCTGCAAATCATTGCAAATGTGAGATCCACATCCGGTATCCAATACTCAAGAAGTAGTATTAAGTGAAACATTTATTTCAATATAGAACATACCCTTCGCAGTTCGCAACTGCTCTAGATATTCCTTGCAGTTACGTTTCCAATGACCGGGCTTCTTGCAGTAATGCCAAACATCCTTGGACTTTTCCATGTTTGAAGCCTTTGTCTTGTACTTCTTCTCGGGTTCGATTTTCTTGGGTGGGGCAGAACGTTTTTTACCCTTTGTACTTGGCCCCTTCTTAGCAGAAGAAGAGGAGCCCACCAAGAAAGCCGGTTTATCCTTATTTAATGTGGATTCATATGTTACAAGCATATTGACCATCTCTTCAAGGGAGGCCTCTATCTTGTTCATATTGAAATTCACCACAAATCCGTCAAACGAAGAAGGAAGAGATAGAAGTAGTAAGTCCACGTTGAGTTCATGCTCCAACACCAAATCAAGGGTTACCAACTTCTGTATGAGCCAAATCACTCGTACCCCATGATCACAGACCGAAGTCCCTTCACGCATGCGACACGTCATTAGCTCCTTTACAGTAGCGAACCTTTCAGCCCTCGATTGAGCCCCAAAAAGTTCCTTGAGTTGTACGTGAATGTCAGCAGCATTCACGGTATCCTCAAATCGCCTCTGGAGTTCATCAGACATCGAGGCTTGCATATAGCATTTGGCCTTGATATCATGGTCCCACCATGTATCAAGTTTGGCTAACTCTTCCGGACTTATGTCAGCTGGTGCTTCCTTCGGAGGAGATTTTTCTAACACGTAGAGCATCATCTCCGAAGTCAAGACAATCTTCAACTTACGGAACCATTCCGTATAGTTTGCGCCAGTCAATTTATTTTGTTCGAGGATCGAGAAAAGTGGATTACGCGAATTCATCTTTATGAAATACTGAAAAGAAACAGACAAATATCAATGATTGTTTAAGTAATTTACTAAGACATAAAATAGGAGAAATTTATTTTATGAATCTCACTCCCACTATTTTAACGATTTCACTACCCTCTAGTAAAAACGGGAAACTTTTTTCCTTAGTGAGAACATGGAGTCCAATTGACAAACTATGGTCCTGAATAATATCAGCCAACCATAATTTTCAAAAGGTAGAGCCCAATTGCTTCCAAAGCAACCTCCACGTTTTTACCTCATGTCCAATAAGGGCCCAATAATATGACGCCGTTTATTGTGACATGTCAAGATGACCCATCAATATTAAGTTGTGATGGACGGTCGCCATGTGGATCCCCCAATAATATGAGCCGATCCCATGGGAGTTCCACCCAACTTACAACATGTGTCGATCAAATGTACAGCTTTCCGACGAACGGCCCCCCCCCCCCCCCCCAATAATATGAGCCGGACCGTATCCGCGGGTAGCATCTCATACATTGATCGTTGATGGAAGGTAGGAACATTTAAACAAATTTAAATTTCCTTTATTTATCTTGATATCAATTTTAAATCATATTTAAAATGAGGGATTTTAATTTTGAAAATTTGTCTCATCATTTTTAAAATTTTGTATGTTTGCCGGATTCACACAATTTTGTCTAAAACATGCATACAACAATAATATCACATATTATATAGGATGATCGATTCCATTTCTAATCGACCCGTGGTTGCCAATCACGAGTCTTAGTCCAATCCTAGGTAATATGCAGTATGCAATGCAATCCTATTACATTGTGCTTCCAATTTACATTTCTTCTGTCTTTATTGTCTGCTGGGCCCACCTCCATCTTCAAATCTTCATCTCCCACTAAATCTAATGTATTTACAATAAATAACAATGACAAGTAGGGGATACATTTTTAAGGGGTGGGAACGGGCCATAAATCAAGCCCACTTTTATTACATATGACAATTCATATTGGGCCATAAACCAGGCCCATTAATAAATCCAACAACAATAAAAACAAATGTAAATTCCTAACATACACCTACAAAATTGGTCATGACAATCGATCATCCTTATCCAATAACATTTAATTCAAAATTAATTTATTGGATAACATGCAATGACAATTTAAATTTAAAAGGATAAAATCATATTTCATATATAAAATCTTATTTTACATACAAAATCATATTTTATCTTTTTATCAAATAAAATCATATTTTATCTATAAAATCCAATTTTATACATAAAATCATATTTTACTCAATATATCCATAAGATCATATCTTATCATCAATTGTACCAAAAATAATTAATTTCAAAATTCAATTTAACGGATAAAATATTTAAATTTTCCAAAAATTCAAATTTATCCAAAAATCAATTTTAAAATTTTCGGACTCGAACAATTCGATCCGACGCCTCGTGGACCAATCAAAAACAATTTTCGATCGGACCAAAAATAGAATTTTAACATATTAAAATTTTAATTTAAAAATTAAAAATAATTTTTCGCGGGCCGCCCGGGACACTCCCGGGCTGCCCGCGCCCCAAAGGGCTCGGGCCGGGCAGCGACCATCGCTGCCCCCACCCCCCCGGGCAGTGATCCAATCGTTGCCCGGGTTTTGCCCGAAATTTTTTTTTTTAAAAATATTTATTTTGTTTCAAAAACCGAGGCTTAAAAATTTTTGTACAATCGATTAATTTAATCTCTTGATCTGAGCAACCTGTCTCTGATACCACTGTTGGAGAACGCGGCAATCAGATCAATCAGAATTGATACCCGGTGCAGCGGAAGTTTAAAAATTTTATATGGAACGATTCCATAATGGGTATCAAAACTTAACGATTAAATTGTGTGTGTAAAAATTAAATAACAATTATAAATTTTTACCTCCAATCTCGAATCGAGATTATGGACACCAACAGATTGCTCTGCTCTTGTTGTATATCCCTGGAACTGATGGACGAACTGTTCTTCAATCAGGTCCACGAACGGATAATTAATCCCTCTGATAGATTGCACTAGAAAATCTATCAGAAGTTTCTACGAAGAGAATTAACGAATTTGATCCGTTAAACCAGACTGTAATTCAAAATTCACAGACTGGATTTTCCGAGCAGAGGGGAGGGGGGCGGCCACTGTCAGAGAAAAATACTAGGTTTTTCGAAAATTTGTGACCTGTTGTGTGTAATTTCTGTACTGCAATAACTTATTTATAATGTAGGCCGCTAACAGCTTAGGGCCCATTAGTCATAAGTTCAAGCCCGACAAGCAAAGCCCGCATGTTCAGAAATTAATATAAAATTCATCATGACTCCGATTGATAAACCGATTTCACCAATGTGCACAGAAACCATTTCTGCACCTTTTAAAGTCAAGATAAATTTTTCTGAATCCGAATTCAGTGATTTCCAAAAATGTCCATCCCTATGTCATTTTAGGAAATCTTACTCCTCTACTCTTAAATTAGAAGTCCAACTTCTTTGATCATTAATTTTAACTCTTTAAATTTAACTATCTCAACGGGGATTAAAAATCCATTACTCTGTGTGACCCTCAATGGTTCAGGGATACAGCTAGTCGTGGGCTCATAACTCCTTGTGACTCGGAACAACAATTTCCGACTTGCCCATCGAATCATGGTAAGAGCGCCTAGCAACATCGCCCCATGATTCCCTAGGTATCACTGATAGTGCCTGCAAGAACCAATAGATTTTGGTTAGCATACAGTACGGTCCCTTCATCCATATATCCCGATCGAATCAACAACCATTGGTAAATCGAGAGTCGTTCGAGATTCGATAACTATGCAATACATCTTGAAGATCAAATAGTGACATCGCATGTGTTACTAAGAAACCATTTCTTAAAACACATCATGTACTCTGGCCAGAGATTCGTCACACTAATATCTCCTCAGATCGCATAGGATATCCACACTCGCAAGTATGTGGTGAATCCTTGACAACAAAGCATCGACTCCTATATGTGTTGTAACTGTACCCAATCCCGACACCTTATGACCCCAATAGAGTCGGTAAACGAGTCAAAGCACAGTACTAGCATATAGAGTCTCAATGATGTTTCAAGTAGTAAGGACTAATGGTGTACAACCAAAACCGCGGACTTTATCCACTCGATAAGTGATAACCACTTGGAAAGTCCGGATAGGGTAGTTCGATCATTCATCGTATGAATATCCATTTGCATGCTTCGAACATCTCTATGTTCCTTACCAATGAAACGTGGTACTCTGCATCGCAAATGCTAGTCTCAAACTCGAGCGATCCTTATCCTTATTATCGGACGGCTCAATCGACTAGGAACAGTTTAGAATATACAGTGACTATAAGATGTGTTTCATGATAGACATCTCCATGTTCTACCACATCTTACATACACTATAGTATATTCAAGGTCTTTATCAAAACAACAATAGTATATCACAATATAACAATATGAAGAAAGATAAAGTCATTGCCATTAATAAAAGTGTAAATTATATTAAACAAAAGATTGTTTATACAAAGAGTCATCAAAGCCCTTAGCCACAAGTTGGCTCACCGGGCACCTACTCTTTCATTATCGTCTGGCCTTGCCACCTAATCTTTCGGAGATCCACAATGTGTTCCACGTGTCCTTGTTGAGGCAGTATGTGGCGGACGAGTCGCATATTTTACATTCGACCGAGGTAAAGGTAGATCGGGATCTATCGTATGTGGAGAAACCCCTACAGATTCTTGACAGGAAGGACAAGGTACTTCGTAACAAGCGCATACCATTGGTTATGGTACAGTGGCAATGCAGAGGGACAGAGGAAGCTACTTGGGAGTTGGAGAGCCGGATGTTAGCCGAGCACCCCGAGTTATTTGAGATTTTGTACTTCTTTGTATCGAGTTATACTTGTTCAGTTGTAATAAAGAACATTTGGTTGGCTATTTATGTTTTCCTCTAAGACTTAAATTTCGAGGACGAAATTTCTTAAGTGGAGGAGAATGTAGTAACCCGCATTTCTAATTAGTGATTAATGAGTAATTAATCACATGATCATGTTTAGATTAAGTAAAACATGATTAAGTAAGTTCCTATTGGGATAACGGATTTCAAAAATGGATTCAGAACACTCGAATTATTTGAACTGGTTCAGCAAGTTCGGACGCTCCGAACTGGAGTTCGGAGGATCCCAAGAGGATCGGAGGCTCCGTCGATGGGATCAGAGGACCCGAACAGGGTAGGGCTTACGTCATCAACTACGTCAGCAAGGTGATGTCATGGATGACATCACTGATGGGACTTCGGAGGACCCAAAGTAAAGATCGGACGGTCCGATCGTGTTCGGACAATCCGAAGTCATGATCGGAGGATCCGAACCAGTTCGGAGGGCCCGAAGTCGAGTTTGGACGGCCCGAACGTCGTCTATAAATAGAGGAGCCGAGGCTCATTTGTGACTCACACATTTCCTCTCTTCTCTCTCAATTCCTAAGCCTTCTAACTCAGATCTAGGGAGATCTAGGCATCCTACGGGGAATCTGGAAGTGTCTTAGTGATCTAGATGTCGTCGCGGAGCTACGGCCTAGTTTTGAGGCTATCGTCAGCAAAGGACTAACGACGGACGCAGTTATAGCTTTGGCATCCTAAAAATATTTAGGAGTATGCAATAGCTTAATTAAGGCTTTTAGAGCTTAATTGTTGATGCATGGATATTTGCATTGTAGTAGCTAGTAGACTGGACTAGTAGGCTGAAAGAGTGGGTGCCCAGTGAGCCAACTTGTGGCTATGGGCTTTGATGACTCTTTGTACAAACGATCTTTTGTTTAATGTAATTTACACTTTTATTAATGGCAATGACTTTATCTTTCTTCATATTGTTATATTATGATATACTATTGTTGTTTTGATAAAGACCTTGAATATACTATAGTGTATGTAAGATGTGGTAGAACATGGGGATGTCTATCATGAAATACATCTTATAGTCACTGTATATTCTAAACTGTTCCTAGTCGATTGAGCCGTCCGATAATAAGGATAAGGATCGCTCGAGTTTGAGACTAGCTTTGCGATGCGGAGTACCACGTTTCATTGGTAGGGAACATGGAGATGTTCGAAGCATGCAAATGGATATTCATAGGATGAATAATCGAACTACCCTATCCGACTTTCCAAGTGGTTATCACTTATCGAGTGGATAAAGTCCGCGGTTTTGGTTGTACACCATTAGTCCTTACTACTTGAAACATCATGGAGACTCTATATGCTAGTACTGTGCTTTGACTCGTTTACCGACTCTATGGGGGTCATCAGGTGTCGGGATTGGGTACAGTTACAACACATATAGGAGTCGATGCATTGTTGTCAAGGATTCACCACATACTTGCGAGTGTGGATATCCTATGCGATCTGAGGAGATATTAGTGTGACGAATCTCTGGCCAGAGTACTTGATGTGATTTAAGAAATGGTTTCTTAGTAGCACATGCGATGTCACTAATTTGATCTTCAAGATGTATTGCATAGTTATCGAATCTTGAGCGACTCTCGATATACCAATGGTTGTTGATTCGATCGGGATATTTGGATGAAGGGACCGTACTGTACGCTAACCAAAATCTACTGGTTCTTGTAGGCACTATCAGTGATACCTAGGGAATCATGGGGCGATGTTGCTAGGCGCTTTACCATGATTCGTTGGGCAAGTCGGAAATCGTTGTTCCGAGTCACAAGGAGTTGTGAGCCCACGGCTAGCTGTATCCCTGAACCATTGAGGGTCACACAGTGTAATGGAGTTTTAATCCCCGTTGAGATAGTTAAATTTAAAGAGTTAAATTTAATGAATAAAGAAGTTGGACTTCTTAAATAAGAGTAAGGGAGTAGGATTTCCTAAAATGACATAGGGATGTACATTTTTGGAAACCACTGAATTCGGATTCAGGAAAATTTATCTTGACTTTAAAATGTGCAGAAATGGTTTCTGTGCACATTGGTAAAATCGGTTTATCAATCGGAGTCACGATGAATTTTATATTAATTTCTGAACATGCGGGCTTTGCTTGTCGGGCCTCAACTTATGACTAATGGGCCCTAAGGTGTTAGTGGCCTGCATTATAAATAAGTTATTGCAGTACAGAAATTACACACAGTTGGTCATAATTTTGAGAGACAGTTTTCGAAAAAAAAAAAAAAAACCCTAGCTCTCTCTAGAAATTCGGCCGCCCCTCCCTCTCTCTGTCAGAGATTTTCCGGTCTGTGATTTTGAATTGCAGACAGGATTAGCGAATCAAATTCGTTATTCTCTTCGCAGAAAACTTCTGATAGATTTTCTAGTGCAATCTATCAGAGGGATTAAACCTCCATTCGTGGACCTGATTGAAGGAAAGCTTGTTCATCAGTTCCAGGGAGATACAAGAAGCGCAGAGAAATCTGTGTGGTGTCCAATAATCTCGCTTCGAGATTGAAGGTAAAATTTAATAATAGTTATTTAATTTTACACACACAAATAATTTAATCGTATGGTTGATACCCACACTATGGAATTGTTCCATACTAAAAATTTTAAACTTCCGCTGCACCGGGTATCAATCGTGATTGATCTGAACGCCAGTTACCCAACATAGGCTTGGAGTCTAGACCAGCAGAGCTAGGTTTGACCAGCAGTGTTAGAGGTACGTAAGTACTGACCGAGATAGCCGGCATGATATATTTGCTTATATGTTGCATGAGTATGTGCTATATGTTTTATCATGTTTTAGCATGTTTTACCGTCTTAACACATACATGATTTTACATGTGACTGCATCTGGAGAGATGTGAGTCATTGACAGTCTCCATAGGGAACGATGATCTCATTTTGGACTCGAGTCAGGTATGACAGTTTCCTTATGGGACTTGTATCCTGTTTTGGATTCGGGTCAGGATGGGGTTGGCTCAGCCCTGATATGGAATATACGAGTACCCCGCAGAGTAGCTCTCTAGCCGGTACTGTATATTCTCGGAGCCATGAGCAAGTGTTTTCACTTGAGTTTTAAATCAACTGTGTGCGCATATTTGTATTTATATCATTGCTTCTTATTGAGCGTTCTAGCTCATGCCCCTGTGTTTGGGTATTGTGTACCTTGTGGCGGGGCAGGTTTGAGGCTGGACGGTCCAGGCGGCTCTCAGCAGGATTGAGCTTGGGGAGTGCGAGGTTGTAGAGGGTAGGGATTTATTTACCCTGAACCTTCGATTTGGTTGTATAACAGTATTTATACACTTGTGATAGCGTCGGTTGTATTCTCCCGATTGGATTTGTTGTATTTTTATTATCCGCACTTTACGCTTAAAGCTTTTATTGTGTGCGCTTTTACTATAACTCTGATTAGGTAGTGGATCCGGGTTGGGTCACTACAGAATATGCGTTGGAATTGTATTGAAGTTGGAAATGGTTTTGATATTTCGTCGGTTACCGATTTTCAATCGCTACGCCATCGATTAATGTTTTGAGACCGTTTTGATAGCCTATGACTGAGCTGAGATCTTATTTGAGATGTTATTGATGTTGTAGCAATTTTATTCTTCAATTTCAGATTAGTTTTGAAGGCTAACGAATCAAGAACTTTGAATTCAAACCGAAGAAGAAGAAGTTGAGGTTTGAAGTGAATTTGATTGAAGATGAATGATGATTTTGAATCTATTAAGAAATGATAAGTTTGATATGAATGTTTTGATGTTATGTTTCAGATGTGAAGCGTTCAAAACAGAGGAAATACGAAGGTATAAGACGACATCGCAAGTTAGAGATTTGTAACTCGAGAATGAAGCTTCTTGAGTTGTCCCGCCAAAATCACATACTTGTTTATCTTTTCGATTTGATTTTGATGTTGTCGATCCATCTCAGGTAGTGGATCTTTGAGTTAAGTCGATATGATTACGATATGATCTTATATTGAATTGATTCTATGCCAAGATCTGAGGGGATCTTATTTTCTAGTCTGAGACGACTACGATAGATGGATATCCATGTCAAGATCGGTTACGAATCTTGATGGAAACGATGATATATGAATCAATTCTTAATCGAGATATGCGTTATTTACTCTATTGTTGAGTCGATTATCTTTAGAGTCGATATGAATTTATTTAACGCATTTATATGTTGATTATACTAGGAATTATATTCTCACTGGAGTTTATCCGGCTGTTGTTTTATTTTGTATGTGTGCATCATAACAGGTGGGGCAGAAGCTAGCCAGAGAAAACATGGGTAGCTCGAGAGAGAGACATAACATGTGGTGACTCGGGTTTAAGATTAGCGAGATAACATGTGGTATAGATCTTACCGAACATGTTTAGAATGACATAGATTTGTATATGCTTTAAGTTGGCAAATATTGATTATACTTGAGATCTTTTATGTATTTAGATGTTTAGATCGATGATTAAATACTTGTACTTGTTTAGAGTACTGTTAGATTTGAATATACCTGCTGTTGTATAGTTCAAAGATTGAATAGCATGCTTAGAATTGATGCATGAATGATTGTAGATGCATTGATTCAGGTTGAGACTTGGTGTAGCTTGTAGTTTCGTGCTTTTTATGCTATTCGTTTAATGTAATAAACGCATGATTTGATACTTGAAACTTCATACATGTATGTATGCATGTTCTAGAATTGATAAACCAGGATTTGAGTTGGTAGATTTGACTGATTTGGATTGAATGATCAAGTTTGACAGCAAAGATGATTCTGCAGAATTCTAAAGCAGAGGAGCCCGCTCGATCGGGTGAACTTCACCGATCGAGCGAGGCCTTTAAATTTCAAAAACAGAGAATCGAGCATTTTGGGCTCGCTCGATCGGGTGAGTTCATCCGATCGAGCGAGGCCAAAAATGTTTCTGACCCGAGAGCTTGGATTTCTAGCTCGCTCGATCGGCTGATTTTGCCCGATCGAGCGTGGTGCTGATTTTTTAAATTTCTTTTTAAGCTCTTGGTTTGATATTCTTTTATTGTTTGATTAACTGTTAATTAATCATTAGTTGCCCTAAGATGAGATTAGCAACCCGAGATCCCCACAGCGTCAGATCGAGTTCCTCGGGTTTGGGTAGTTCAGGTCGGGTACCCGAAAAAATCGTGTTGTATCGGTACCCGACGACGGATACCCGAAATTTTGGCCAAAAAATATGTCTCTGAGCATAAAAATGTACATAGAAACCTAAACTACAACACCCAAAACCGAAAAAAAACAATCACCAAGAAGAAACACAACGGAATAGAAAGATGTAGAGCTTCAATCTTCAATTGGCTAGTGAGATCCGAGAGCGAGAGGCCATGAGCGAGAGCCCCATGTGTCCTTTTTATGTGAAATTGTGGTAGGTGAGGTGGGGAGCTTTACGCTACCCCCAAACCCAACCCTACCACCCATACATCAATACTCATCACCTTCACCACCCCACCACGGCCTCTCACGGCCTAAAACCTCTAAGTCGTCGCCTCTCGCGGCCAACCATCATCGCCATCACCCCGACACACCGTAATCTCGGCCAACCATCATCGCCACCCCCATAGCCGTTATTCACCCATCGAGCGAGAAGTTTCCTCGCAGCACCATGACCTCGGCCAACCATCACCCACCACATATCTCGTATCCAACACACCACCACACTCCTCACTCATCGACGACCCTCTGACCAAGGCACGAGCTAGTTTCAGAAGACGATGAGAGATCAGAAGACCCGTATTCGACACACCACCACCGCTATATGGAGAGGCGACGATGGCGGTTGTAGATCTTGGAGACTGCAGATCTGGGATTTGGAGATGGGCTTTGCCGCAATAGGCGGCAGTGTTGGCGGTCGTGGTGGTGCTTGGGAGAGGGTAGGGGTTATCAGATCGGGTTCTTGTTCTATTCTAATATGAGAATAAGAAACCAAGCCACGTAGAAAACCTAAAAAAACTAAAAAAAAGGCCACATGCTGGTGCCCCAATTTTACCTACACCATAGGGCGCAGGGGAACAATCTTCATATAATACACACACACACACACATAAGGTTTTTTTTTTTAAATGGAAAACCATTCATGCAATTTTGCCATCTCGTTTTTATTTAAATGCGTATTGAAGTGGACAACATCTGCATGTGTCGAAATGATTTACCAGAGCTTGACTTTCATGTTCTTTGGCTTTGCATCGATGCGTAAGAGGTGTGAGAAAATTCAGCTTTATGGATGATATTATCTCGATTCAAGGGATGATATTATCTCGATTCAAGGGTCGATCATTTATGGACCTTTGGCATTGGGCGCTCTTATTGGAAATTATGAAGATTTGCGTTGTTTTGCCATGGTTTCTGGATCATTTGGTTAGCGAGAAACCAATTTGTTTACTTGGGTGAGAACCTAAAACCTAAGGAGGTTGTTTCTCGAGTGAGACTTATATAGGCACAATTTTTGTCATGTCAGTTTGTGTATTCACCAAAACATGTGAATTCTACTCTAATTTTTTCATGACATGCATAGAGGTGGGATACCGAACTAAAATACCGACTTTTTGGTATACCGTATCGAATTTTTTTCGATATATAGATATTTTTTTGGTATATCGAAATTTTTTTCCCTATATGTACTGTATCAGCATGAATATTTTCCATACCAAAATTTCGGAATTTAGATATCGCTACCGGTATGAATTTTTTTCATACTAATATTTTTGATACGTTATACCGAAAACCCACCCCTAGGCATGCACCGCCAGCAGGTACAATAAAGATTAATGTTGATGCGGCTTTTGTTCAAGGTTCTCCGAGCGTGGGTATAGGTTTGGTTGCCAGAGATGATCATGGAGTTGTGTTATTAGCTAAGACAAAATTTTTGGATGATGTTAACATATTGGATCATGCACATGTATTTACCTTATCTTAAATAGATATAAAAATAATTGAAAATAAGGGTATCCAATTATTTAATGAATGAGTACAATATAACTTTTTTTAAATTTATTTTTCCACATAAAATACATTTCAATAACAATATATATCTATCTATATCTATACTATATATAAAAGAAGAGCACCTTTGAAACGACCAAAAACTCCTACTGATTTTTTTTAAACTCTCTAACTATAAAATAATGAATATAAATATATATATGCCCATACATATATATATCGTTCTTAAAAATAACTTTACTTAATTTAAAATACATATAACTTAAAAATAACTTTACTTAATTTAATATACATATACACAATAAATACAATGAAAGTACACGCATGAAATTAAATACTTAAAATTAATTACTAAATGTTCATTTATAAAAATTCCATAATGAAATTTCTAAATAATAATTCTACTCCAAAATCCATGCAAACATTAAAATAAATAATTAAATCGAACATCCATGCATATACTAAAAATCTAAAGTAATGAAACGTGTGCGGTAGAGCGATGGTCACGGGTACTAGCCGTCTGGATACTCATACGCCCTCGCCACCAGTCGGAAACACATTAACTTCATTAACATTATGCTCACCTGCACCATTTAAATCTAGTGAGCCTAGAAGCTCATCACGTTCTATCCTTAAATAACAAGATGAAACCACATACAAGCACACATCATATAAAATACGTGAATAATAATTATACGTGCATGATCTTAAATTTATATGCATATAAACATGAAATAAATAATTATATTGCTTAATCATCATGCTATAACATATATCATCATACTTAATAAATCTCATAAAAATGACTTATCATGATTTATTAGTTCTCAACAGGTCGTATCCATGTCGGTGGCCTCATACTAAGCGATTGATCAATCTAAAAACCAACGTACGCGGCGGTGGGGTTTCCACCCCTGTGCTGCCACTTCACCAACCCTCTCAGCTGGATCCATAAGCTCATCATACTTATACATCATTAGGAAGGTCACCGGGCCCAGGTATCCCGGCCTCCAACCACATCACTTTCCACCTTCACTTCAACTTTCATAAAAATATTTTTCATAACATGCTCTTAAACTTATCATGAAAATTCTTAATGATGCATGAACTTAAAATTCTCATTTATTTTTTTATTTCATGAAAATTTGCCCGTAAATATATACTTAATTTTTTTTATTAAAAATCATACTTATATAACTAATAAAATACATGCATGAATTAAATATATATTTACGGTTCATTTATTTTTTCAAGAACTTGTTCGAGCTGCTGACCACTAGACTTAAACTCAAAAATTCCTAGACTGATCCAAAAACCTAAAAGCCCAACCTGACCTGGCTCATTAAGCTTCATGGGCCCCCAGGCCCATGAGAAACTAATGGGCTCACTTAAAAACATAATTTAAGCCCATTAACTAATTAACTTAAAATTAAATTAATAAAATTATTAACTAACCATTAACTTATAAATTAGACCGATAAAATTTCTAAATCCGACACAACTTGACCCAATAATTCTCATGGATCACACGGCCCATGACAAATTAGTGGGCTCACTTCAATAATTATTAAAGCCCATAAAATTAATTCAATTAATTAATTAGTCAAGCTCAACCCATTAATTAACTACTTAAACTCTTATTTAATTTAAAATAAAAATACCCGGGCCCAACTAATATAACCCGGACCTTGACCAAAATAACTTGACCCATTGTATTTTAGACCAGACCCGAACCCAAAAAACCAATTCCGACCCGCCAAAACACAAGACACAACCCTAGCTCACCTCTCCCTAAACCCAACTCTAGGCAAGCCCTGAGCGGCTTCAAAAAATCTGATCGTACTGCCTGCTCAGGTCACATTTGACCGTGAAACCACCGCCCATACTTAGCCAACATCCAAGCGGTTTTAACCCAACAAATTTGACCTCAAACGGAGCTCTGTAGAAGGAGAACAAACCAAAACAATCACACTCTAGTTTCTGCTCGCGTGCAGAACGCGACCACCACATTCCGGCCATTCGGCCGCCTAGATCCGGTCATTATCGGTTAGGGAACTACATGGAAAAGCTTTCCTAAGGTCTTGGGGTTTTAACCCAACTTGAATCACCCTAAAACACGCACTGTGGACCGCGAACGATCCAATCTTCCATCCTCGCTCAACCTGCGTAATCTGCTGCGCATCAGAGATATGCCTCAATTCCAGCCCTTTCCAGCCTGAACCACCCATCCAAAACAGACCCTAAGGACCCTATCTCGACCCTTGAACCATTGGTTAGCCCCTCGAACAGCCCTTGGAACAGAAACTTACAAAAACAAGCCATCATGTCATAAAAACGTGAATAACTATGCATGTTCATGAAGGATTTTCATTCTAAAATTAAATACACATGCAACATCAAATCTTTTATGCAAAAATCAGTGTACTATGATTTAAATGCTGAGCAAGAAGGGATTCGAACGTGCCTTGTTGAAGATTTGGAAAAAACAATGAAATCGACGCGTATCGGGCACGCCGAGACGAACGACTTGAAAAATTCCTTGCCGATAAACCTCAAGAAAAATCGTGTATGCTTTGTTCTCTGATAGGGAACGTGAGAGATGGGGAAGAAGGATGAGGGAGGCGGCTAAGAGAGTTTAAGCGTGAGATAGAGTGGGTTTTTTGGTTAGAATAAATTAAATTACACTAATTAAGCTAAGTAGATAATTATACCATAAAATATATTTAAAACTCATAAATAAAATATATATTAGGTAACATAATGAAAATCCCGTAATAATAATTAAATGGATTTTTAAAAGTTATTAAAAGTCATTAAAATGATTTATTTTGTCTAAAAATGGGCTTTCTTAAAATACATAAATAAAATACCATAATTTTTCAGAATAAAAACTTCAAAAATAATAATTTATGGCTACTAAAATCTCCTAAAAATAATTGGGATGAAATATCTTTAACTCGTCCGTCCACGGTCCCGACTACGCGATCGCAAAATCACCTTTCTCAAATAAATTCATAAATTGCGACATACAGTTAAATGCAACAATAACATTTAAAACATGCAGATAAATCACATAATTCACATAATAACACATAAAAGTTATTTAACACATTTTTACTTAATTTTAAAATTTATTAAATTCCCTAGTTATGCATGCGGATTTACGTGATGAATTTTTGGGTGTTACAACCTTAGTGGTCATTTGATATGCTCAATTTTATTTTTATCTTCAAAAAAAAAAAATCCCACAAAATTATCAAATTGCCAAAAAAATTAAAATAAAAAATCAAATACTTGAAAAAAAAATTATATTATATAGACACATAACATAATATTTGTATATAACATTAGCCACGCAATGTTTGTGCTATATATATGGGTGGTTTTAACAATTAGGAACAAAAGACTCTTAAAAAAAAAAAAATCAATTGGGAACAAAGGTAGAAAGCCGGGATCGAAGAACATTGAAATGACTTGGAGTCCACGTTCAAAAACGTCGGTCTGAATTTATATTTTGTCGTTGCTCCTGTCCATCTTTATTTCCCTCAAATGCTCCATTACAATTTGCTAAATTTAGCTTCCCCGCATTCTTTTCTTCCTGGACAAAGTTGCATCTGTACTGATTATCCCTTATCGTCATTCACCGCCGACCGTCGCGGTATGGTTTTTACAACCCCTTTTGCTTTAAGAAGTAATAAAAATGTCTAATTCCTGATCCAGTGACGTCTTTGTTTATAATTCGATTTGATAATTAGTTAGCAATTTGATTTTTGGGGCATTCAGTTTATCTCCTCAAAACTTTTTGCCATCGCCGGATTACGTGCTTTCTGTACGACTCTTATGCATCTGAACCACCGTTGATCGAGGGAAATCCATTTGCTTTAAAACCTAGCTCGCCAAACATTGATTTGAATTCACTATGGTGATTTGATTTTAGTCTGTCTCCATTTAGGTTATAGCTTTAATCCTTCCTGAATTGTGACTATGATGGCCTACTTGCGATTATGACAAAGTAGCCATCAAGTTTTTGTGTGCTTATGCTTGGTTTTGTTAGTTTCCCGACTTGTTTGACCTTTTTATGCTGGTACGTCACAACCATCAGCTGCACAAGTTCTCCTATCCCCTAGGTGTTATTCCTTTCAGTGAAATTTTGGCTACTGGTTTATCATTATTCAATCCATCCTGTCTGGTCTTGCTTCCTGATGGGCGTACAGTTTGGGTGAAGAATGTTCTGGTCTGCACGCTAATCAGCTAAAATGTCTATAGTGGTGGACGCTAAAAAGCAGTTCGACTGGGCGTTGCAACATCAGTGATTGATGTCGGTGAATAACAACGAAAGTTTGCGCGCACTCCATTAGTTGCTTCTTTGCGTCTTTTGTCAATGGGAGAGTGGGTAATTGGAGCCATCATAAACCTTTTTGGAAGCGTTGCGATCAATTTTGGAACTAATCTTCTTAAATTGGGTCTTGATGAGGTACGTTATGCTTTCCAGTTTGTCTTCATAAATCGCTTCACTGGAAGAGTGTTTCCGTGAACAATTTATATTTTATGCATATGCTATCTGACTTTTTTCTTCAAAAAGTAGCTTGTGTTTGAGTGCAAAAGGATGGGTCTCTTTTGTTTAGTACAAGTAATTTTCACGTGCAGTACATATGGTTACATGATGTTTGATTGGATATTTTAGTTCTTTTGGTTCCATCCTTAAGTGGTTTGAAATGGTAATCTTCTCTTGTGTTTTAGTTGTGCTTTTATGCAAATCTAGTGAGGTCTATCACTTTATCTGTGAGTGATCTACTCCACTTGAAACATTGTGATGTTGGAATGGAGAAATCGTGGGCTAATAAATGAGTTCTAAAATAATTGCGAATTTGCAAGTATCTTTTAAACTTCATAGCATTAATTATATGGGTTTCGCACAAGTTTTTTCCTCTTTTGGAAACAACCTCAAGAGATGCAAAAGCAAAACAAGAAAATACTCTTATGACCTGTTGCAATATTCTAGTTTCTTTCTTTAACCAGCATTTGCATGTGCCTAATTTGCAGAGGGAAAAGCATTCCATACTTGGCAACGATGGGACACATGGAAAGTCTTTCATGAAGCCCATTATATATTTCCAGACCTGGAGAATTGGTACCATTACTTGACTTGTTTCTTCTTTTTAAATGCAAAATACGATCGCCTTCATCAAGAGTTCCATAATAAGGGGTACCTTATATATTATTAATATATGCAGGTATTATTTTTTTCATTCTTGGAAACTGCCTTAATTTCGTTTCGTTTGGATACGCTGCTCAGGTCAGTAAGATGGAGGGTTGGTGTTTGGAATGAACCATTTGAAAATGTGATTCATTTATAAAATATTTCCTTATTTTGATGGCTGATAAATACTGAGCTGAAGTTTTTTGGTTATTATTACTATTTCTTTGTCCATAACCCCTGTTTTCTCTTAGTTCATTTTCTTTGATTTTCATTGATTTTGTTCTTTATTTTTTTTGGCCTTTATCGGCAGTCGCTACTTGCAGCTCTGGGATCTGTCCAATTTGTGTCGAACATTGCATTCGCCTACTTCGTGTTAAATAAAACTGTGACCGTAAAGTATGTTCAAATCTAAATTATTAAGCTTGAGCATACTTCTACAGTTCTACTAATTGATTAGCATGCCATTTTGTTAATTTATGTATTCCCTATTGGCTATTATCTAATAATTGTTATTATTGGGAATATTTTTGACAGAGTACTTGTTGCCACAGCCTTTATTGTGCTTGGAAACATCTTCCTAGTTGCTTTTGGTAACCACCAATCACCAGGTATTTAAGTTTCTGGAGTATTTAGATTTTAGTTCTACTTCCTGCTTCCCAAACACTATTTTTTTTCTACCAACATAGTTATTAGATAGGTCACACAGATCGTATTGTTTTTGTCATGGGATTCCAGCATCTTGCTTCAAAAGAATTGGAAAATAAATCAAGTTAGATGAACAGTAGTTTTCGAACAATATTTACTTGGTTGTAACATTTTAAAAAAAAATGTTACTGATAAATGACAAGAAGCTGCACGTACGTTGTTTGGTAATGCGGAAAAACTCAAACTTTAACTGCACTCTAAGATGTGGGATAAATTTTCATGTAGAGGTTTTTTTCTAAAAGATTATCCTCCTTCAGCATTATTTGGTACATTTTGATTTAATTAATTATCAAAATAATGGTGTATTATGATTTTCTATCAGGTAGAGAGATCATCTAAATATCTCATGTCATTAATAGAATCCCTACATGGTCAAGAGTAGGGGTTCAAACGAGCCGAGCTACTCGTGAGCAGCTCGCGAGTAGCTCGGTCAAAACTCGACTCGAGCTCGGTTTGACCGTGACCGAGCTTGAGTAGCTCGAACACACATCGAGCTCGAGCTTTCATTGTATGTGATCGAGAGCTATTCGATCATATATATGTATATATAATATAATATAATATTTATTTATTTATTCATATATTATTTATTTATATATATATATTTTTTTTTTCGAGTTCGAGCTCGAGTAACTCGAACTATAGTCGAGCTCGAGCTCGAGTACAAAAATAATTACTCGATCGAGCTCGAGCTCGAGCTCGAGTAGTCAAATACGATTCGAGCTCGAGCTCGAGTAGCATGATACTCGGCTCGACTCGATTGCACCCTTACTCAAGAGTAGGGTTGCAAACGAATCGAACCTGTTCGTGAGTTTTTCGAGCCGGCTCGATAAATATTTGATTCATATTCGAACTTATCGAACTCGAGCCAAATTCGAACATGTTCGAACTTTTTTTCGAGCCGAGCTCGAACCAAAATTATTTTGTTCGATAGTTCTCGAATAGTTCGCGAGCCTTAATATTTAATTAATATAATGTAATTATATAATAAATATATATACATTTCGAACATTTTGAACATTTCGATCTTTTCGAACCATAAATCCGAGCAATAGTTCACGAATAGGTTCGAATATTTCGAGCCGAACTTGTACTCGAACTTCATTCCGAGCCGAGTTCGAGCCAAAATATTTGAAATTATCGAACTTCGAATCGAGCTCGAACTCGAATATACTTATATCGAGCCAAATTTGAGCCTTAAAATTTTACCATTATTCGATTCGGTTTGTTTGCACCCCTAGTCAAGAGTGGAACTTTTATGCTTTGAAATTCTTAAGTTCAGGAGTGCAAGATACAATAGATCTGTCCTATGGAGTCTTAACAAATCTTATTCTTCCAGAGATATTTCATTCTCCAAACCGCCGTGTTTGACTTGGCACTGATTTTCATTGGAATATCTTAATCGATCTTAGCAAATTCTTCAATTATATGAATGGTGGATGAAAAACATTAAGGGTGTGCCATCTAATAGACTAGTTTATTGCCACATTGTACATTAGGATATAGTTGAATTCACATCTCAGCTCTTTGTCAGTATCTTGCTCTTCTTCACTCTCAGTACCTGATCACAAAATTATCAGACACAATGACACATGCTCCTGATGATTTCATAGTAATATAATTAGTTGAGGTCTAGAGATGGATTTTCTTTCCCTCTCAGTCACACAGAGCGAATACATGCTTGGTTCTCAACATTGGAGCTGCAAGGTTAACCTGGCACCGAGTTGGCTATATTTTCTTTCAATATTTGATTTTTTATGCTTGCCAATGTCGATATTGAATACCAAATTGGGCTGGAAACATTGTTTCCCCTCTTCTCTGTCTCGTACCCAATCATGTCATTTCTGATTATTGTTAATATACTGGTCGATATTTTCCTTAACTGCATACTAGATTTCCAACACGAATTTGTGAAGTATCCGTGCATGATCAATTGCTACTTGACAAGCACTGAATAGGACGGGGGTTCATGGATGAGTTTTATATTTTTATTTTAGTGTACTCCGAAAAGCATATACAATTTTTTTAAATGCTCCTTATCTCTCTACAGTTTACACTCCTGAGCAGTTGGCAGAGAATTATGGAAGCTTTAATTTCATGATTTACTGTCTGATATTGGTTTTGGTTGTTGGCTTTCATCACTCAATATATAGGTATGAGGAAGTTGGTCGACCTAGCAGATTTTAGGCTATATCCTCCTTCCGTTAAATTTATATCTTTCATTTCCTTTCTACATCCCCTTATATTTGTCCTTGTAACTTACCATTTGGAAATTCAGGAAAGGAGAATTGCTGCTTGCTAATCCTGGGAATGACATCAAGCCATACTGGCACATGCTTCTTCCTTTTTCTTATGCTATCGTGTCCGGTGCTGTTGGATCATGCTCAGTATTGTTTGCAAAGTCACTGTAAGTTGTGGCCCAGTGGTTCCCCACAGCACACAAATGCTAATCACATATCCATTTCTAATTTCCTGTTCACTCTTATAGATCAAATCTGTTGAGGTTGTCCTTTTCCAGTGGCTATCGGCTGCATAGCTGGTTCACCTACTCTATGCTTCTATTATTTTTTAGCACAGCTGGATTTTGGGTAACCATCAGAAGATCATCAATTTCTTTTTTCTTGTGGTGGGAAAAAGTCTGTTCATGTTAATGTTTGATTTTGTATTAACATCTGTCTTGCAGATGGCAAGGTTGAACGAAGGATTGTGTCTGTTTGATGCCATACTCATTGTCCCAATGTTCCAAATTGCTTGGACATTTTTCTCCATCTGTACAGGATTCATGTATTTCCAGGAGTATCAGGTGTTCCATCCTCAAAATTAAATTTTTGCCATGCGCATTAACTAAGCCATGGTCAACTTTTTATGCTTGGTTTGGGTGTTTTGCACATTCATTTTCTTGACCTTTGTTGTTGAAAATGATCAATAATTATAGAGTCATTAAACTCCCAGAGATTGGTTCCTACTTGTAGAATACATATATGACCTTTCTCCAGTTGAAACCAGTTTGAGTTGGTGTAACTGAAGAGCGAACTTTCTCATGACATTATTTTCCGCCAGTTTTTTGTGGCTTTAAAAGGGTCGTGAATCGTGATGGATATTGTTCGAATACTTTATATCATCTATATCTTTACCTTTTTACTAAACCAGATCTAGTGTAGATTTTGGAGTGTTTTTCCCAAGAATATACTCAATAGTTCTTGATAATTCACGTGATGATGTGACAAGGTTGCCTGCTGAACCTATTTGACGCTCTGACTCAATGCATATTGTATGTGTTATAAATCTAAAAGTGCTCGTGTGCCGAGCACCAACAGTTTTCTCAGCATTAAACAAAGGTGAAGCAATTTTTGGTCAGTAAAAAGCCATGTCTGACCATTTCAGTCAGCTGTTGCACCAGGGAATACTAACCAGAATAAGCCATCAAAATTTGATTGAAATGGTCAAGGCATTGCTATGAGATATCCAAGATTTGGCAGGCCTCTTGAACTTTTCGAGGTTTTCCATTCCTCGTAGATGGTCCTCCCTTAGCTATGAGGGATTTGTAGTTCTACTTTATTAGTACAGCCTGCTTCCTTTATTTAATTGACAACTACTCTATTATACAAGAAACTGAATCCAAATAAGAGGACGCAAAGAACAAAATAAATGACAATGGTATAGATAAAACATTACCGTTAATTTAATAAATTCGATATGGCTTAGTGCCTTCTCCTTTTTCTGTTTTTTATGTATTGCAGAGTCTTCGTTTTTTTTTTTTTTTTTTTTTTTTTTTTTTTTT
This sequence comes from Henckelia pumila, assembly GCF_033568475.1. Lineage (NCBI taxonomy): Eukaryota > Viridiplantae > Streptophyta > Magnoliopsida > Lamiales > Gesneriaceae > Henckelia > Henckelia pumila. The sequence goes on along the minus strand of NC_133123.1, from coordinate 26,437,024 downwards.
TTGTTTTTGCTTTTTTGTGATGGACTTACCAATGTATTCTATTCAATAATACGTGCATCACATATTGTGAAATGTTGTTAAGAAAAGGTATTTATTCATGAATGTTGATAGAAATAACATACATTGTTCAGGATAATCCTGATTTGTCATGTCTAATCAGCAAGTTAATTCAATTAGGGCATTGGTTTCAGAAATTTGGGCAAAATGCAGCTGTCACCCCTGCCAAATAAATTATTTTTTTTTAAAAAAGAAAGAAAAAGCCCTTATATAAAATTAAAGGTTTTTAAAACCCCGTGTTTTAAAATTGCGGCATATTTGCCTATTTGCATGGAGTTTTACACCTGATTTTAAAAGCACGGGGCATTAAAAGATCTTTAGTTTCATTTAAGGGGTTTTTGGATTTCTGAAGGGTGCTAAATGCTGTTTACCCCCTGAAAATTTCTTTGTTGCATTTTTGCTCAATTACTGGTGAACAACAATACTGGCATTACTTGGTAAAAATTGTATGTTTTTAAACAGGTGCTTGATGCATTACGAACTACGATGTTCATTCTGGGAATGATTTCTGTATTCATAGGCATTTCTTTGTTGGCACCAGATGAAGCAAAAGGTATTTCATTTTATATAGGGATCCTTTTTTAATTTTAGCTTCAGTAGGAGCATTGGAAATAATTAGGGATTTTGTCAGGAGGTGGAATCAAAGATACGGCTCTTGTTTCTGTGGATGCAACTCAGTCGAATTTGGACAGGTATGATAACTGTTACTGAAGTAAGGATCAATATAATAATTCCTTGTAAATTACATCAATCAAAAGCTGGGAGAATGTCTGTAGCTTGTTGCTTGGTAGGAATGTAGGTCATGCACTCAACGCTGCTATCAGTTTAACCTTGTTGAAATGCTGATTAAAGTCCACATGCTTTGTTCTATCATAATGGATACTAGTTAATTTTTTCACAATACATGCTCAAAATTAATTTTTTGTATGAAATATATTGAGGTTTAAGTATTTTCTGAAGTTAACATTTGATATTTTATTTATTGAATTGTATTTTGTTAAAAATAATAATAAAATTGTGAGGAAGAAGGGGTATTTTGAGGAAAAGAATTGGTATGCTACTAACATGCTCTTATTTAATATATACTTAATATATAATATAGATGATTGTATGCAATATCAGTAGCTGCCTTATTTTTTTGATCGGCACTAATAGCAGCTTTTCTTTCGATCAGCAACAATAGCTGCCTTATTTTCACAAGATGATGTTGCTGGTGATTTGCTGGGCATCCTTGGCTCTTGCATTAGATGATTCCACGATATTCTGTGTGACATATAGTCTGATGCCCCTTAGTTTGTATATAATTTTAAAATATAACTTTTCTGAATGTGAAAAAGGTTATTTTTGTTATCTATCTTGCACGGTAGTTCGTTTATATAATTTGCATCTATATATAAATGATTGAGTATGTTGGGTAGTCGCCCCTTTGCACAGTGGTAAGGAACACATAAAAGTTTCCAAGGCTTATAGTATGATCTAAATTACATACAAGTAATCAATATCTTCTGTAGAATCAATGACTTCATTGTATTTGATATGCCCATTCAATAGAAGTTGTTCGACCTTTGTCGAACTAACATGATTTGATGTTGGTCCCTCATCAGACTCCATTTGCCACTGTTTCAGTTTTGTTGTGCCATCTGAGGATTCACAAATTAAAGATTGGAATTCGCTTGTGCGTGTGATGCAGATGAAGATTACAAACTTGACTGTCAAAGCTAAGGTTCTGTAACATCTCTCATTGGTTTTCTTTAACTGGATGGCAGATTGAAATGATGATATATTCAAACCTTGGCTTTCATGCAGGCTGCTTGTTCAGTATCATTGGGTCTCGGAGAAGAATCCATTCACGCATCTTCAGTTCTTGTGATGCCAATGGTTTCATCTAAAATAACAGGATTCAGGGGGAATGCTTTCAACCAAACCAGGTCGTTTACCTTAAGAGCCCCAAGTTGGAGCAGGGTGGACGAGGATGATGAGAATTTGTTGGAAACAACTTCAATGTTGGGGCAGGGCGTCAAATAGTTTAATCTGTTGGGAAAAGGTATCCCAAGCTTTTAATATTACGGATGAAAGCTTTGTGTGAACTACGAGAAGTTGATCACCGTTCATAAATCTGAAGTCATTAATTTGGGCATGACTGCCAGGATCAGAAGACAGCATACGGATGCCAGAAGACGACGTGCGGACAAAAAACATAATTGTAACTAGTGTCATTGCA